>NC_142172.1:37013206-38213206 GCF_029865625.1 Vigna umbellata | reverse complement strand
AAAATACATCAATATTCTCAAATCAAATTAAATTCTAGTATGTTTATATGTTTTTTTTTATAAACTTCTCATTTATATTTTCGTGGTACGTGCTTTATTTTTAAAATTTGAATATATTAAATTTGTACTCCTGATAAGAAATATAATTTAATAGTGAAAAAATATTTTTAATCGAAACGGCCTCATAAATATTATTGTTATTTATTCTAAAATTAATACATAGGTATATTTATAATATCATAAGAAGCACTTATTTTGGATTTGAAGAACATTGAAAGAAATTATTAAATGGTTTAATGTTTCCATATTTTTGTCCAAAATCTCAAATAGGTCCCTTTCTTTTTTGGCGACGTTTGAGTCATTATTTTTGTAAAATTAAATTAAATAGACTCGTTAAATTGAGAATATTAAAAAATGAAGTATACAGAATTGTCATCCTTCATCTTCTCGGTAACCAAATCACGCTTCCATGACAGTCACGGTAGACAGAATTGCAAATTGCAGGAACCCAATCGCAAGTTCGCCCAACAGTATCACCATTGCGAGACAAAATCAAAACCTGCAAAAATTCTCAAATCAAAAACCAGAAAATCCATAATCATGAAACCCTAACTCGCATAGATGTTCAACCCCAAATTGGCGGACCTTAATCACGAGTTTCTCAACGTCGTCGAACCACCACAACTCCTCCATGTAAGTCACCGTAAACAATGCCTCTCGCACCTTTATCTTCTTCGCATTTCCATGGAAACCTTCGAAACCAAAAACCCAAGATAAAACCTGCAGATTCGCACAACCCATAATCGCCAAAATCAATCACCACAAATTTGCCTCACGATGAACACGAAGTGGAGAGCAAGATGGCAACCGAGTAATTAAAGTGCAGAATGAGATGATCAGTGTGAAGGCAAAGTGGAGAGGAAAGTAAGAAATGGGAAAGAAGAATCAGAGGGTAGCTAATAACTCTCTATTTTTATCCATTTTTCTATGTTGGCAGAGAGCCTTCATCATTTTTGCATCCAACTATTGTAATACGCAATAACATTCTAAACCCTTGTTTGTTGAAGCATAACCTTTGAGACCCACACCCCATAATCTCTTCTTGTTAACTCCATTAGAATAGAAAGAGTTGGGTAAGAAAAAGGAATATAGAGCGAAAATTTAGCCTCCAGGTCAAAAATTATAAAAGGTGCATAAGTACTTGTTTTAGTCAAGGAGAACATTTTCATTCTATATTTCTACTATTAAATTTAAGGAATGTTCTTTATCTGAATGGTAGAATCGGAAGAGAGGGAGAAGTCTCCGGTGGAACTTTAGGAGAGAAGCTTAACCTATGAAAGAAGAAGCTCTGCGGTGGGTGGCGATCGTAACTTTGAGGTTATCAATTTTTTAATTTTAAAATAATTCAAATCCACATCATTTAGCCACGTTAATTAAAAATATAGTCCACTGTGCCATGTCAAGCATACAGTAACTCTTTAGGTCTAATTTAACAGTAATAGTCTATTTGTTTTTATTTTAAAAAAATAAAAACTCAATTAAAACAAAAAAAAGGAAGGAAGCGAGAGTCTTGATGAAAATAGAGATTACACCTTATTAAAATATCTACCATTTAATAATTTTTGTGGTACCATGATCTCATGTCATCAATCCGTGTACAGAAAACTTCACCAATTAAATTCCACCAACTGTTCTTAATCAGGCCGTTCCTTTCATTTTCATTCGAATAACAAATAGTGCCATGTCATCAATCTGTGTATGGTAAACCTAACCAATAAAATTTCATCAACTGTATTGTTTTGGACCATTCATCTCCGCTTCATTCAAACACATCAATGGGCTCGTCACTTTCCATTCACATAATTTATTTTTAAGGAAAAATAAACATTTTTAAAATGATATTTTTAAAATTTGTAAATATAGTTACTTAATATTTTTTTCAATTTCCTACCCTTTACTTCTTTTTTTTCACTTTTCTGTCCTTATTTTTTTCTTATAATCTAACATACGTAATTGAAGATGAAAATTTGGAGGCAATTTTGTATTTTTATTTATCTAAAGGTAAAGATCATTCTTTCTGGACGCAGGAGAAAAATGTTGTGTAATTGATAAAAAATATGATAGAAGGTCAATTTGAGGTAGAAGGTTTATTCTATGTTAGAATAATTGTTGGACGAAAAATTAAGTTAAGATATGAATTTGTGATTTGCTAAATTTTTTTAATATGAATAATTGAGTTTTTATAAAAAGGTATAACTTGTTTTTATTCTAGTGGTAAATGTTTTATAAAATAATTAATATTAAAATAAAAATTACGAGTGACGAAATTATGAAGAGAAAATTTGTTATAAATATTTCATTATTACCTAGATAAGTAAATTGTGTTTTTTAATATAATAAATTAACTCGCAACGTTTTATAATTTCTTTTATAGTGTAAAAATATTAAAAAATTAAACTTATAATTAGGAAGACAATGTTAGTTGAGGATTTTATTTTAACTAGTGACTTGATTAAGAATAATAAACCAATTTTATTGGTTTGTTCAACATAATGCCTGGCATGTGGATTTACATGTTGTTTCCCGTGGGTAAGGTTAAAAAAAATTAAGTTAAACATGTTTTTGATTTTTCGATTATAATATAAAATTAAAATTTGTCTTCAAATTCAGATTTTTTTTATTATTAGATATAGTTTTTCCTATTCAATATATTGTTTTTCTCTAACATGTTAAACAACATTCTAATGTAACATCTCCAATTACACATGGTTATTTTAGTATTGCCATGTGTTGAGCCTTCTTCTTCACAACCCCAAAGTTCTTCTCCCTCATCGATAACCTCGGCCTCATTTCCACAAGAGTTTCATCTTAGCCGTCATCCAAGCAAAACACATTTCACAAACCTTAAAAACCCTTAACCCCATTGTCATCTTAAACCTTTTTTTCCTCCACTTTCATCAAACTCACCTTCATTGCCATAGTTATTGTCACATTCTCTGTCATGTTTCACAAAATTACATCTTTTAAATATATTAAAAGACTTTGATTTTTATATATGTAGAGAGAGATAGTGTTTGATTTGAAAAGGAAAGTGTTTTAACCAGGGTTTGATTTAACATGATAAAATAAATGACAATGTGAAAAAACAAATTTAGTATTTTATATGGATGAAACAATAGGAAAAATTATTACATTCACAACTCACACTTGGTATTGGTATAGATTTATTTGACCTTATTTGAAGCTATTTTATGGGTTAAGTTTTTAATGTTTTTTTGCATACAAGAACATTTGTTAAAAAAATGTTTTGAGAAAATAGTTTTTAACTCTAGATATGACAATGGGTCGAGTCAGATATAGATAATGTTTTAAAATATATTTTATTCTATATAATGCATTATGTAGAATTTTGTTGCATATTTTTTTATTATGGTGTCTTTGTTTCTAACTTTATACATGAGAAAGAGTAAAAAGGATAAATTTGACCGAATAAAAAGGAAAAAGTAAGATTATTTGTTTTGAGAAAAGAAATTATGGTAGTAAAAAAATTTGTATATAAGGTGGGTGAAAGTTAGTGAACAATATAATAGATAAAAAATTATTAAATTATAATTTTATCTTGATTGTTAAAATTAATATAGAATAATTTGTAATTATTATATTCACTATTATTATTATTATCAATAATAATAATAATAATAATAATATAATAATAATAATAATAGTGATAATAATAATAGTAATAATAATAGTAATAATAATAATTAATGTTAATGTTATTATTATTAATATAATAATATTTATTATTATTAATTATCTATAATGTTTAATAATAATAAGTATAATTATTATTATTTTAATAGTTTTAATTTCACAATTAATATTTTTACTATTGGAATTTAAAAAAAAATTATGGACATTGAAGTAAAAGTATAAGTGTTAAATTGTCTGTCGCTTCTCATCACTTCGTGTATGCAAGGATAGAAATGAAAATATTTTATTTTTCCTAAATTCATCCGCACAAATTATATTTAATTTAGACCCATTAGTCCATCTTCATTCATCATCTTAAGAAATAAATAATCTTAAGAAATAAATAATCATAAACAAATACATATGATATATGAACTATTCTTTTTAATTTGATCACATCAAATGTTTTTAACTATGACTTAATACCTATTTTGTCCCCAGTTTCGCTCGAAAATATCAAATTAGTCCATTCTTTAAAAAATGCGTCAATTACGTCCTCACTTAATAAAATTTGCATTAATGAAATCTCTTCCATTAAATCCGTACAAACGGCATTAATGGAAGAGATTTCATTAATGCAAATTTTATTAAGTAAGGCGTAATTGACGCATTTTTTAAAGAATGGACTAATTTGATATTTTCGAACGAAACTGGAGACAAAATAGGGTATTAAGCCTTTAACTATTTATATATATATATATATATATATATATATATATATATATATATATATATATATATATATATATTATGTAACTCAACCTTATAATATTTGGGCTGCATATGACATACACACTAGTTTGATTTGATTTACATTTGAAGTTTTATTTTCAAACATGCAAACGCCCCGCCGCGTACCCAAAATATTGAAAAAATCATAACCCGCCAAAACAATATAAAGCACAAAATACTGTAAAGTTAAATAAAAAATGAAAACATGCCAAGATTCCGAAATCTCCCTCCAAAAGCAAAAAAAATACTGCCACGTCATCGATCCGTGTGACCGTAACCCAACCAATCAGCTTCCACGACTCATTCCTATATAAACCACTCTCCACCGCTTCTGATAGATCTCATCACTGAACCTTTGCATTGTCATACCCTTTCATATCCTCTCAAGCATTTTAAACCAAGCCATGGCCAAGGGTGAGAAGAAACCGGCTGAGAAAAAGCCTGCAGAGAAGGCTCCCGCCGAGAAAACGAAAGCAGAGAAGAAGATCCCGAAGGATGCCACCTCCGGTGACAAGAAGAAGAAGAAGAAGGCCAAGAGCGTGGAAACCTACAAGATCTATATCTTCAAGGTCCTCAAGCAGGTCCACCCTGACATTGGGATCTCCAGCAAGGCAATGGGGATCATGAACAGTTTCATCAATGATATCTTTGAGAAGCTTGCTCAAGAATCATCCAGACTGGCCCGTTACAACAAGAAGCCCACCATCACATCCCGTGAGATCCAGACCGCGGTTCGTCTTGTCCTTCCTGGTGAGCTTGCCAAGCACGCCGTCTCCGAAGGCACCAAGGCAGTCACCAAATTTACCAGTTCTTGAGATCTTTTATGAGAGTTAGGGTTTTCTTGATGTATATTTTGGATCGTCCTTTTTAATGGCATTTCTTGTTTTCTGGAACATTTAAATATATATCGCAGTCTTTTAATTTCGGTCTTCCCTTTTAGCAATTTCTTGAAGACGTTTTTTCATCGTTTTTTTTTGTTTTGGGAATTTTCCGTAACTCTAACAAGTTCTTTTGGGAATGACTGTGTTTGCGTTCTATTATAAACACATTTTTGGTTGGACATCTGCGTTGTATCTGTAAAGTTTCAAATTTTTTGCGCAAGATGGTAGCTTTTATGTACATGGATAAGTGGCTTTAAATGTTCTTCGTTTATCGGTTAACCCTTTGGTGTGTAATGTTTTGTTGATTTTATGGGTTTATTAGCCGAAAATGATTCTTGTGGTACGCCCTTTCTTTTTATACAGTAAGGTATATTTATATCATTGTGAGATTTTAGTAATATTTTTTTGTTAAATTGTTTTGTTGGCGATATTAGGGTTGATATTCTGGTTTGGCGTATGGCATTGGGGAATTCTTTAAGCCTCGTTGTTTCTTAAGGTGTTATTGCCTCTTGCGATTGGGTGTACATTTTTGTTGGGTATCTTGTGGATATTGCAGAATATTATTTACAGTGTTGCTCTGTTTCTGTTTATTAGTTCCTGTGTGTATCTAAGTACTTTCAATGTTTAGTTTGTTATTGAGTATACTCCTTTTAAATGGAGTCAAAACTCTGAAATTTAAGATTTTGCAGTTCATTAGAAATGACAAACATTGTGCTATTTCATGGTAGTATTGTGTTTGAATTTACATGGAAGTCCTGGTTGTGTTGTCTTTATGAAGATGTTTAACCTTCAAATTTATGGTTGACAGTTTATATATAATGACAACTGTGACCGTATACAGTAAATTCTAGAACAATTTTGTTTCTGGGTCCCTGATTTGAGAACTGGTTTAAAAATTTTACACTATGATGGTCTATATAGATTTCACAGAACAGCATTATTAAGCAGCCTACGTTTTCTGGACACTCACCTTTTATCCAATGAATGGTAGAGCTATAACTCAATTAAATGTTATGTGTGAGTGTCATAGTTCACTGGGTTAGGTTAGGTCTATGATGCAGAAAGTATTTGGGCAATTGTGTCGTTGAATTGAGTGGCTGAAGATGCAACTGAAGTTGTTACATAAGGGATTGCTGCATGCATGCGTTTTGTGGCTCAATTGTCTGTCAGAAACTGGTAACCAGAGTGATTGTTTTGTTTCCTATGCATTGTAGCATGGTTATTTGGTGAAGTTGCTGACCTATTAAGAGTTAAGTTGACTTTTGTACCTTTGAATCTCTGGATTTGTGGTTGATACATGACAGCACACTCGGAGGGTGTTCAACAAATTCCAAGATCAACTGGAGTGCTGATACTTTGATATCAGTTAACAGCTATTTCACATTTTTAGAAAAGTACAATCAATTTATCTTAGTCATTCTGAACAATATAATTACATTTTTTTCACGATTAAATGTTTTATTAATTAAAGATGGATTGTCAATGATAGTTGTAAAAAATATCTCTTCAACATAGCTCTTAAAGTTTGTCATTGGCACTTAATTTTTTTACAGAACAGTGCAAAGCAGATATAAATTTTGGTTCAAATCCACTAATTACTGAAAAAGGGGTATAGATCTGCTCCATAATTAGTTTTGTAGAATTTTACATAAATAGCTTTTAAAATTTTATTTTAGGAACGTTTTCATATCAGCGAAGTAACTTTTCCAAAATTCTGCATCATTGAGGAGAGGATTATGAGAAACAGAGGAGAAAGATTAGGGGAGTATGATGAATGTGTAAATAGGTCATCGGAAAATTAAGTTTGCAATATAGATAGAATTTTAGAATTTAGTTTGAAAATATGTAATACTTTGAAAGTGTTTTGGCAATTTTTTTTTAAAGGATTACGGAAAATGTCTTTTAACTAGCACTTTATAGAATATAGGAAGAAACAATGGGTGCAGAAACTATTTTCCTCCCAAAAAACTACCTTAATTCTTTCTACACCCACAATTTTATTTGAAAATTTCAAATTTATATCAGTCTAGATAGGAGGCTGTTTCTTCCTCACCTTATCAATATTTTTTTTTTCAATATCCCATCAAAATTTCCGGAATATTTTATCCGGAAAAAATGTGGATGAGTGTTCTTTCCGGAATTGATTTAGCGTGTTTTGAAAAAAGAAGCTTGAATGATAGGATGCAGAGAGAAATTTGATGGGGTGCATAAGAAAAAGTCCGAAAAAAATTTGCCTCTAGAACCACATTCTAGGCCCATTATAGTCGAAGATTACCCATTCTCTAATATGGGCTTGTTGTGAGATGTGTTTTGGATGTCGGTAACTTTTCGAATGCAATTTGTTTTTCTGCACCCTATCAATTTTCTTCCTGCACGACATCAAAGCTTTTGGAAAATTTTATCCAGAATAAGAAGAGTGTGTACTGGAAATTTCCAAAATTAATTTAATGCGTTTCGAAAAATAAAATCTGAAATAATAGGATGAAGATAAAAATTTGTTGTGTGGTAAAGTTAGTGGTGGTGCAGTTAGTCAACTCAATTAGTGGCTCAATGATTATTATTAACATAAGTGGAGTTGAGTTAGTGAATGACAATGACTATGTTGGAATAGTCTTCTTTTTAAAGGACTTTGAGAAGGGAAGAAAATTATTTTCTTTATAAATAAAAATTAACTTGTCCATAAATTAAAAAATTGATATTATATAAGAAAGATTTCAAACTCATTTTAATTTGTGGACAATTTATTCATTCTTTTCAATTTTTTCCTTCTAAATTCCTTAAGAAAATTCTCCAAATTGGTCTTTCCTTCTACACCATCGTTATTGCTACTTTCCATATTGCTAGTTCTTCTACTCTTTTGCGACCACATTCATTGTTTTGTCTGCCCCAAATGTCTACTATTTACTATTACAATTTTTTTTATGATTTATTTTTTCTTCATTAAGTTGACTTTTATGTCCGACGAATATGGATGAAAAAGGATCACAAATATTAGAAAATTTAAGCCATGTTATTAATTACTATTGTTATAAATTAATAAGGATAGTAAATCACATAAAAATTAAATCACGTTATATCTTAGAAAAATTAATAAGGTATTTTTTTTTCAATAGACTGTGTTAATTGTTAGTAAATAAGATAAATTCACAACTTCTTATGTTCTTCTTTTTAAACTCATTAAACCAACTTTATATTTCTAAATTGTTAATAGAAAAATTAAACGAAGAATCTCTTTTGCCATTCTTTTCAACTTTACCATTAAGTAAATATTAGAATGAATATTAATTTTCAAAAAAACATTAAACCAAATTTGAATGAGATAAACTATATTTAAGTGAGTTGCTAAGATAAACCAAACAAACATTTCTATCATATATTTGTTGTCAATCATCAAAAAATAAAAATTTGGGGGAAGTTATATAAATTATTTAAAATAATTGGATAGTATTTATCGTGAACTTTAAACAAGAATTCAACTTTTAACAGAAAAAATACAAAAGACTCCACTAAAAAGTACTTTGGTTAAAATAAACATCAGTGTTAACATGATTGCTTGTTAATAAAAGTACTTCAGTTACATGTTACTTCGAGTTTCTCTTAACAGAAAATTTCTGTTCCATTATCAGTCATACTCATACACTAAAACATTAACCTATATTACTATTCAAATTCGTATCATGCTTGTGATATATGTCTTCATTTCTCTTCTTTTGGTTTTTAACTTTATCCTTAACAATCTTTTCTATTTGTTCACTTTTTCTTCTCTCTGTATATAGTATGCAAAATATATTTATCTTTGTACACATGCTCATAATGGAAGTAGACATTAGCAACCACCGTCCCTTTATCATTTTCACTAATCAGAAGATCCTATCAACAACTTAGGATTCGAAAATGCAAGAATCTTAGGAAGAAACCCTAAAAACAGCAGTAAAGAACATGCATGCAGATACAAATTGGTGAGATGATTGCAGAGATGCAATGAGAGTTTTGTTTCGGAAAGAGTGAGCAAATTGAAGGTGGAATAAGGTGATGTTGTTTGAGAGGAAGGGAACAAAGTTGAATGGATGAAATAATGTTATGGCATGTTGGAGATGGAGTTTTGCTGAAAAGCGAAGAGAGTGGAAAAGAGACAATTTGGAAGGAGATAAAAACATTGTGTGTGTCGTTGTATTGATATGAATGGAACACAAATAATTGTGGATGTATTAATCAAAGGTACCCCAGTTGTATACCTAATCCCCATATTCTGGAATATTATTGCATGTGGTGATGGATCTTCTCTCTAGAAATCAGTGTTTGTTTCATCCTTTTTGCTGCAAGCTGTTAGTTGTTTTCTTAGTTAGAAAGTACTCCATACATACTGGGAAAGGAAACCCACCCTCCTTTTTAAGCAACGTGTAATGTAATATGATATCCGACCACGATATTTTAACAATTTTTTTTAAGAATTTTTTGACAATAGATAATGTATTACTATTCTGTATGTTTAAAATAGACCAATCACATGCTATCACACAAGTGATTGTTAAAAAAATTTGTTAAAAAGACATTTTTTATATCATAATTCAATTTTTTTCTATACATTCAAAAGAAGTATCTTATATTTTTCTTTAATATTTATAAAGATAAATAATATAGAATTCAAGAGTATGAGTTTATAATTTCGTATTTAATAAAAATGGGAAAGCAAAATGATATGAAAAAAATAAAAACTACAAACAGATAAGTCTCAAGATATATAGACAACTCATATTTCAAAAACAATTAGGTTCACCATTTATTTCAATAAAATATTTTAATGGTATAGTATCGAAGTTAGGTATAGTTTTATGTTAGAAATGATGTCATGTTTTTTAATCTTTCTAATTTATTTCAATAAAAAAATTTCAATATATGTAATAAAAAATGAAAAATATATACTAATGACACTCATCCCTGTATCTCATATTGAATAACTTTTTTACTTGAAAATCGTGCATTAATTAAAAATAGCATTAATTTATATGTTATATAAGTGAGTAATTTTTATTTTACAAAAATGAATTAAATTTAAACTCAATATATATATATATATATATATATATATATATATATATATAATATTTTATTATCTGAATTATTTTAAGACCATTTATAAATATTTAATTTCATAAATAAAAATGTTTAGGTTTATAAATAAAACCAAATTATAATATATAAAGGATATTCTTATAGTATTTATTATTTAGTATATTATTCATTAATGGGATTTATCATTTCGTATCCGTTAGAGGAAGATATCTATTATTTTTACCAGAATGCATGAATGCAAATGGGAATAAGAAAGAAGGCATTTACATTTCGCCACATTTTTAAGAGGAGCATGGCAAGTAGAAATTGATCTGATTGATCAAACATGATTTGACTCCAAACTATAGCAATGATTAATTTTGGTAGCAGGTTATATAGCGCATTTGATGCCTATAAATCAGTTATTATTACACACACAATTTAATGCATCATTGGCCCACTAATCAAATAATTTTCCTTCACTGTAATTCTAAGCATGCTGATTTCGGCTTCTTAGGAAATTTAACTGCTTTCTAAACATTTCTTATGTTTACACATTACTTTCAAAAACGAATTCTTACACACAAACTATATTAATAATCACTTAAACCTATGATTTAAGGTGATTCCAGGACAGCTTTGACAAACGGTATTCGAGAAACATTAAGGCAGAACGGCCGAGACAGGTCGATTTTCGAACGTGATTAAGATAAAATACTGATTAAAAATGATTGGACTGTGGATTGGGTTATGATTAAGGCTTTGCTAATTCGTAACCCATCACCAAAACTATAAATACAAGTTAAAGGTAAGAGGTAGACAAATTCATTAATTACGCATTTATTACCACGCTTAACTTACCGATCCGGTCGATGCACAGGAGACTGAACAAGACTTGACCAGACGGAGAGAACTGAGAGAGCGTGAACCAGATGACGTCGGGAGAAATGACTCGACCCATAGGAAAAATATAGTTTTCACTTTTATTATATATTCTTTGCTTTATTAACTTCACCCTTTTAACATAAGAGAATCAAAACCATATCTACACTATCATTTTCGTAAAAAACTTTAATATAATGGACCACTATATCTTTATATTGAAGTCAATGTTAGGACATATACTACACATCAAATGATTATCTAACCATACAAGAAAAATATAAATTAGATGTCCACTTCATTTACTAGTATAATGTTAAATAAAAACGAAAATGAAAAAGAAAAACTGCTAAATGTCGAATAAATAATATTTAGAATTATTTCCTTAAATTTTTAATTGTATTAATAAAATTGGTGTTTTTAAACATTTGTGTTTTAATTACGTTTCAATGTCATCTTATAAAGGATGATTTAAGAAGTTTAGAATAAAAGATTCTAGGATTGAGTTTTTCTCTTTCATTTTTATGTCTGACATGATATATTCAGTTATAAAATAAAATCAATTTTGACTTAATTAATTTATTTTAACTTTTTACTACTTAACCAAACATGAATCGGTCAATATACACTAGACAAAACTCGAACTCGAATTTCCAACTATTGCTCTAACGTACATAAAATATTTTAATCAAATATTTGAAAGTAATACTAAAGAAAAGGTTAACTGATCCGGAGGCTCTGTTCGTGCAGATTTACTAACCATGTGAAACAGTAACAACTTATTACATGAAATTATTTTATTTTAAGTTTAAAATAAATTATATTTAATAAATATAGTCCTCGTGAATGAAGAGATTTCAAAGCTCATAAATGTCTTAACCATTCTAAATCCAACCATAAACAAATTCTCTATATTTTTGTTTCCACAATCAATCAACTCCATAATCTCATCAGATAAAGAAGAAGAAAACCTAAAAATGGTTGAATAGCCCTCTTCTGCCGACGCCCTCGCCCTCTTCCCCTGCGCCGCCTCCCCACACACCACCTCCAGAATCGCCTTCCTCTTCCTTACCCTCTCCCCTCTCTGGGAAACCTTCTTCTCACCCTCCCACACCCACATCTTCAACATCTACATCCACGCCTACCCCCCAATCCAACCGCCTAGTGCACCTCCCATGCCTTACAATCTTACTGTGTTTTCTGTTTATGGCTTTGGCTTCTGGGTTTATGAACTTTTAGTGTTTTCATTGATGAGAAAGAAGTGGAAAAAAGGAGCCAATTTTTCTTCTGTGATAATTTATCTCTCATTGGTGAATTGGTTGATTTATCTTTGCACTAGATTATTCAATTCCTTTGGTGGTTTTGGCTTCTGGACATCGCTGTTGTGGTCACAAATTCTTCACGCCACATGTTTGTAAATTTGTCTCAATGGTACTATCCTCTCTCTACTACCACCTTATTCCTTACACTGTAATAACCCAAACGCCCAATTTTCTCGCACACTCAAAATGTGACCCCAAAATACCAAACTTAATCCTAATACGTTTTAATTTCATTCCCAGAAATAGATATAACGTTTTGTTTTATTAAATTTACCATATTTTAAAGTTTTTAAAAATTTAAAATCAAATAAATCCGTAATGAGTTGTTACTGTGCCACGTCGTTATTAAATGCTACCTCAGCATGCCACAACGTAAAAAGTTTAACGCTCAATTCTACATAAATAGAGACCTAATTGAGCACTTTCAAAATCTGCACAAAATGTTCCTTATCTGGATTGCTACGTCTAATTCTGATTAACAAAAGAAAAGATGAGTAGATTATTCAAAATACAAAGATAAACCATAAAAGATTATTCCATAACACTATATGTGAAACTTATTCGTTTATAACATTTTCCTCCGTAATATTTTATTTAATTTCCTAATTAATAATATATATATATATATATATATATATATATATATATATATATATATCACATAAAATCCTTTTTAAATAGATATTTTCAAATAGTTATAACAATAAACTCTAAATAAATATATAAAAATTGAATTATAAATTTTGTTTAAATTTTTTTTAAATCTAATTGAACTTTACAAAATATGTCTAAAAGATAATTTTTTTTTATCAATTTATATATTAAAAAACTCATGTGACTCTAACATTAGGTTAATAAACTGTAACTCAACTTCATAAAATTATTTATTTTAATAACATTTTATAATATTTTATACTTAATAATATTTTATTTAACTTTTTCTTTCATTATATTTTTATTCTTCATAATCTTTTGTAAATATGAATTGTTAATAATAGAGTTTAATATAAATATATAAAAATTAAATCAGAAACTTTTTAAGAAATAACTTTGATCTAATTCAACTTTATAAAATCGATTTGAAAGATAATATTTGGATCCAGTTATAAATTGTAAACTCTCCTAACTTTGACATTATTGGGAATTCAAGTGTGAGTCTAAGTTTCACATTGGATAAAAATGAGAAAGTAAAACATTGTATAAACATGAAAGTCCACATTATCTTAAGGTTTTGAGTAGAAAGTAGTGTCAATCTTTCCTTTATAGGATTGAACTCAGATCTCACTTGTATTATGTCTCTCCAGTGAATCTCCTCCTCGATATACCCAACAGATATTTACTAAAAAGTAAATTTTAAATCTAACTTAACCTAAATTTATATCAGTTGATAATATAAACTCATTTTGTTTTTAGTAAACTTGAGATGTCCAACAATATGTTTTTAGAAAGTAAAAACAAATAAAAAATGTATATTTTTCAACATGTAAAAAAGTTTTTAAAAATTATGATTTTAAGAAAAGATTATTATTCTCTCTAATGTATATTCTCATTTGTTATTAACAAATATTAATTATTAATATTATATTAGTAGAGAAGTCAAATCCAAAACCTTTTCTCATTATCATTTCCATCTTCACCACCAAATCAATCTTAATTCTAAGTACATTCTCCAAAACTTTCTCTATCTTTTTAATGTGCGTTAAAATTAATCTATTAAACAGTAGTTATAATATCACGAAATATATATAATATGTATATTGTGATGATGGTATTGAATTGAATGCCGATAGAATAAGAAAAGGGCGGCCTAATTTGTCTGGTGGAGTTCCCAATTTGAAGCTCATGCATTGCATAGTCATTGTCTCAGTGATATTCTTCATTACTATATATATCACTGCTCTTTTTCACCTGGAAGAAAGAGATGCCACCAAAATCCTCTCACTTTGAAACTTTCCAACTCCCACAACTATTTTTTATTTTCCGAATAACCTTTTCTTTATTCATTGCAGCTTTTTCAACTTTCCTCCTCTTGCTTTATTTTATTTTATCTTCTTTTTCCATGCATCCAACGTAGATATGATTTTTCTGATACTTGAGACACCGTTTTGCTTTTCGGATGCACTACATGCAAATACAATGAAACCTATTCTGAATGAAATAAAGAAAATAAGTAAACTAACCTTAATTTGATGATTAACTTATTTGATTTTGATGTTTGGTCTTTTCATCCTTCGATTCGGTATAAACTTTGTTGCAAAAGGCAGAAAAGGTAAGGAAAGTAATTGAGAAGGTAAGACAATGGTCAAATATATAGTTTTGACTTAAATATTAAAATTAGATCAAGTGACTTTAGTATGCTTGTCACTTAATTATTATTTTTAACTTTTGTATAAACCATACTTTTATTTTTATATCAGTTAAATGAAAACACTTGTTAATAAAGATTATCATAAACATTATTAAATGAAATGCATTGCCCTGCACAACTAGAAAAAAAAAAGCCAAATAACATCAAAACAAATTTGGTCTCTGAACTATTGAAAAATGCAAGAAAAAAGTATTATCTTGTTTGCTTAATCTTACCTTTGAAATTAACATACACTTAAAAATATTTAATAGTTCACTACAATAATATATATATATATATATATATATATATATATATATATATATATATTAGGATGATTATTTAAAAAGTTTAAATATTTCACAACTTATTTGAATAAGGCAAATAGAAAAAAAATTTAAATTTAATAAATTTTTGGAAAGTATTACAAATGAATAAAATAGAAAAATTTCAAATACTCTAAAAAATATAAGAAATTTGAAATTTTACTCATTTTCACTTTATTCACAAAGTCAAATTGAGTGGATTTAGATTGAAGGATTGAGTTGAGTCGATTAAAGTTAAAAACTTTGTCAGAATCAGTTTAGACTACAGACTCAACAAAGTCGACTTAAGTTGAAAGTCAAATCAATTCGAATTATAAGTTCAAGAAAAATTGACCAAAGTCAAGTGTTGGCCAAAGTCAAAGGTTGACAGTGATTTGTTAGGTCAAAAGTTGAGACAAGTCAATGTAGGCAAAATGTTGAAACGAGTCGGCTCAAGACAAAAGTCGAGTAAAGTTAGTCCGGACTGAAAATCAAGTCAAGTCGATGCTAATCGAAGATCAAAACAAGTCGATTAGGTTAAAAGTTGAAAATAGTTGACATAGGTCAAAAATTGAACTAAATCAACTCAGACTGAAGTTTGAGTTAAATCAACTTAAGACGTATATATGAATTATCAAAATATTTTTAAAATAAACTTTTATCTTAAAATAGAAATTAAATACTTTATAAAAAAATCTAAAATATTTCAATTATTTAATCTAAACAAACAATATTTTAATTTCTAAACATTTTTGAAAATTTTGATCCAAGCATAATGTTTTCTATAACGTCATTGTTATTCTTTATTTTGATAAGAATTTGAAAATATTGTGAGGGATGTGAGTTTCGTAATTCAGTGATGGTGAGAGGGTCCTAGGTTTCCACAACATGAAGAAAGAGGCTTCACACGAGAATGCTTACATTGTTAACATGAAGAAGAAAAAGGAAGGTTGTAGATTAGTGGGTAGTGGTCCTACCAACTATACTTGTGATTTCTTATCATGACAACACACATAAACAACAACAAGAAAGGGTAAGAAACATTTTGGGAAGGACAATCTCGTATTTTGAAGGAGAGAGCTATAAACTTTTCTTCTTTCGTTACGTTTAAGCACAAGAAAAAGGATTCCTAAGATTCAAGTACATTTTCGTTTTTTCCTTTACTTTTCCATCTTCTTCCAAACAATGGAAGGTAACATTTTCTATCAATCATCATCTACCTCTCTTTCCTTTTACTTGTTTCGGTTTTACATACAATAAAACAAACTTTCAAAAATATCACAGTTTTTAGAAGCATTCAATATTAATTTATTAGCTCTTCACACACGTAATCCAATTTTATTTATTGAGCAACTATGATCTCACTTAAGTAAAAATGTTTAATATAAATGATAATTGCTCATTGTTTTAACATTGCTGAAATACTTGTTGAATGATTCAACCACTTGTTGAATGCTCAGTGAAATTTACATAAAACTACCAACATCAAGAATGTATAAGGTTTACACAATTCATTCTACTCAATTTTTTTAAATTTTTTTTATAGTATATCAATTTATTGGGAATCCAAGTTGAGTCAAAGCCCCATATTGGATAGAAATGAGAAAGCATTATATAAAGGTGAAAGACCCATTAACTCATTGCTTTAAGGATTTAGGTAAAAAGTAGTATTAATCCTTTATATGATTATATTGTAAAAATTGAGTACCTGAATTCATAATTAATTTATTTTATCACTCTTCAAAAAAGTATTTGCTCACTTCTATAAATTATAATTTAATATAAAAAATAAATATGTTTGGATAAACTTGTTTGAAAAAACTTTAGGAAGAACAATACCAAGAAAAATATATGAAATTAATTTTTTAACGAGTTAAAATTAATTTCATGTACAAGTTAATTTGTATAAGCTTTCTAATGTTATTTTAAAGAAAATTAGTATTTAATTAGATCCAATTTTAATTGGAATTTTTCATTTCTATATTGATATTGTTAACTCTTTTTATAACATGTTGATATTAATCACACGACACCTATAACTAAAATTATTATAAAATATATTGCTTGTGAGAAAATTAATATAATATTAAAAAATTGAATAATTTAAATTTTAATAAAGTAATTATAATACTTTAAGTATAATTTGTAACAATCCCCAAATTGTTACTGTGGTAAAAGTGATAATATAAAGCTCATAAATAATATAAGCCTTAATATATACAATTTTTTTTAAAAAAAAATGTTGTATTATATGTTTATAATAAAAAAAATTGAGTTTAAAATATATTTGATCATCAAATTAGTTCCCAGGTATCTCTCCTATACATTTGTGTGGTAAGAATCTTTATTGCTTAAATTATATTCATCACTCCATTCATATAAAAAAATTACAACACAATCTCAAATTTAAAATCTTAAAATAATTTACTTATAATTAACCTTGTACTGTATGGTCATCCAGTCAGTCAAGAACCGAGCGGTAGACCGTCCAGCGAGAAAATATTGACCGGTCTGGAAATTATTCTAAACAATAATAACCATTAATGGATAGTTAATGAGAATAATAATAATTAATTAACAATTAATAGGAATAAAATATTTATTAGTAATTAATGAGTCAGACATAATGGTAAACTCATTATAATATTTACTAATATTTATTACAAAATTATTACGTTTTGCAGACACCCTACTCCACGGCCAGGACAAGAGGAAGAGAGAAAGTAACTGAATGATGAAGCGGACAACTTTGAATGATTTGAATAAGATATCTTAACCCTACTTAAACAAACCTAAACGACTCAAACTTATTTATAATTAACCTAAACTTCAGACAAATTATTGGATAAAACAACATAAAATTTAGTTGAAAATATAATTATCTTATAAACTCATTCCATAACCACCGATCAGATTATAAAGTAGCCACAATAATTATTTATTATTACAAATTTATCACTATATTTACTATTTGATTGATTTAAACACATTATTTTTTATTAATATTAGAGTGTTTTTACAAAAATACTAATACCAAGTAGAAGGAAGAAAAGCACATAACATTTAAAAGAATCAACATTTTCTAATTTTGTGAGGATGTTATCAACATTTATAATAAGAAGTAAGTATATACTAAATGAAATAAAATATTTTGATTCAGAATTCTTAACTACATCTTAACACAATATATATATATATATATGTGTGTGTGTGTGTCATTTTTTACTTATTCATTATTTATTTGTTATTGTACTTTAAACTTGATTAGAAAATAATAAATGTATTATGTGACAAGTTAAGAAAAATCTATATTAATATATTATTTCCCGTACCAAATAAATAATTTTTAAGAGTTTTATAATTTATACTGGCTCCGTATTTTTTGTCTTTTTCTAAATAGTATGGAAGAAGTTTATGTGGAAATCTACGAAATTGGAAACTCAATGAGTGAATGGATTTTGCAGAGTTCAGAAAATCGAGGGTGAAAGATGAGGAATAATATATAAAATTAAAAGTCAAACAAGGAGGAATGTTCGAAAATTTAGATATTTGCCCTTGAAAGGTGAGACAGTGACTTGAAAACAACCAAAGTGAATTGGTTTCTTCAACGTCTAGAACACATGCATCAATCTGATTAACTTTATATTTTTCTTAATTCCATTATGGATTAAAAAAATACTCCAATCTTCAAGGAAAATACGTGTATCTACGTTTTCGTGTAAGAAAAAGTTCAAAAACACTTTTTTATATATTTCAGTACGTAACTCAAACGAATACATTACTATTTGAATATTGAATATATTCATTAGAGTTTGACTCAACAATCACAGTCTGGATTAAATTATATTTATGAAATATCGAATCGGAAGATAAAAAAATAAAAAATCAGTGAGAATATATGTTTGATATTTTAACTCTGAAAAAAAATGGATCAGTGCTAAAATACTATTTTATTGAGTTTCTAATCATGCTTGAGAATCGCGAAATCATTATTAATTTGAAAATGTGGTTCCCACCTAGAATTAGGTCTTGGGTTAGTTTTCGTAACCAGGACCACTATAATCTTTGATCATAAACTAATTGCACACATTTTAAGAAGATTCACATTCAATATAATTTTCTCGGTAAAACTAATTTTGGTTAGGTGTAACCAGTGATTTTTCTTGTAATCACTCGTTCATCTAATTACAAGAACAATCAATAGAAAAACACTTTAAATTTTCTATAATGTATTGTGATTTTCTAGTTTGAGAAAAAAGATTGAAAAACCTAATTTCCGTTTTAATTAGAGAAAGATAATAAAGTTTTAAAAATCACAATCCATGCTATAACTATATAAATAGTAGGTCAGCTCAATGACTGAGTGTGATGATTGATGGTTGAACAAACCTTTGACCCAAATTAATTTTGTTAGGTAGATGAGTTGATGCTTGAAGGATAAAATGAAGATGAATTTTGTTACAAAACCTAATTTGAAATTCATGAATGGCCAACTTTATAGTTGTGATTAATTTGAAGTTTGAATAGAATATATTATGTGAAGGGTTGGTTGAGATGAGAGTACGAAGTGTACTCATAGTGTACTGAGTACTAAAAGTTGGAAATCAGTTCTGCAAGGGTTACCTAATGAAGGGACTGCCCAGCACAAAAGGGAACAACAAACATTCCCCACCTTTATACAACACATCTATTCTCCATCAAAATAATCCAAAAAATTAAAATTTACTGTTTAACCAATCGCCCCACTAAAACACAATTCCACTCGTTGAATAAAAACTGCTTTTTCTGGTAAAGTTAAAGTGCCAAATTACCTTACTTTCATTACTGTCTTTTGCTTCAACACTATTTTATGACAATGGTGGTGACGTTTAATCTTTGGCAAAATCAAGAGAATCATGTAGTTTTTCTCCAAAATTACATTAATACGTATATTTGAGAAAAAATTTACTGTGTATGATTGTGTGATGCTTGAAATTGGTTATATTTGGTGTTAAGTTGATAACTTGAGTTTTTGACCATTTGAGCAAATTAGTATTCAATCTGACTTTGAAACATGTTTTTGGACTAAATATTGAGTCAAAAATATCAATTTGATCATCTGAATAGGTCTCTAGTTCACCATATTAAAATTGTGTTGCATGTTTTTGGTATGACGCTCAATGTCAGTTTTCACCACTGAGCCACCCAAAGTGCGAATGGTCTAACACTAAAGAGTGATAGGGTACCGTTGAGCGCTAGTTATCACTACAAGTCTAGTGTTATTTTTTCTGTCTTTTTCATTGAATGACAAGTGAGTCTCACTGAGTTAGCAAAAGTGCGAGAGCTTTGGCATTGAACGCTCTCTTTTGCGAGAGCTTCTGTGTTGAGCGTCAATCTTAACACCAATGCGTCTTTTTGTAATTTTCTGATATTTGCTTACCTAAAGTGGTTCTACATGAATGCTATGTATGTTTAGTATGAATTTGGATGCCTTATGAATTATAGTATGATTATATGTATGTATCAAGTATATTGTGAAAGAGAATTCAAGGAAAAGTTTCTTATATGGTTTTAAGTTGTGTATGTAATGATGTAAGGATTCCATATTGGGGGTTATCCTGACCTCTAATAACCATCCAATCTTAAGTAGAGAATGATGGGGTGTGTGGTGAGAGGAATATGAGGTCCTAGTCTAGAGGCTTTATCTTAGCCTAAGACGTTAATGACTAACCTTGTGTGTGGTAGAGTAAAATTCATCAATAATGGTTCCGCAAAGCAGTAGAGACTATCACAAATGCATAACTTGTCAGAGTTTAGTATCAATATATGTATCAAGATGGTCAAATTTAAAATTAATGATTGTACGCTTTAGGATTATTTGATTTACTTGTGTTTAAGTGTTCATATTCATAATTTACTTGTGTATGTTTCTTTGATAAATTAGTTTACCCTTTCGTTTGTTTGTATGTTTGTTTGTTTTCTTGTTTGTTGTGATTATATTGATAGTGTGAGCAGATAATGCTGTGAGCAGATGAAGATGTTTCTATAAATCAGATATACAGTGATGATTTAACAAGGACATAGAATAGGATAATATATATATATATATATATATATATATATATTAAGTAAATAAATAAATAAATAAGTAAAAACGATTGTTTTTAATTTTATGTTTATTTTTATCATTTACAAAAACAAATCTTTATTTCTTACTTATTCTTTTGTCCAAATGAATAGAATTATTATTATTTATAATTTATATTATAAAGTTAATTACTAATTTAATTTTTATATTATATGATTTATTTTAGTTCTTATATATTTTTTTATTCAATTCAGTCCAAATATGTTTAAAATAAAATCAATATTATTAAATTAACATTAACCATTTATTTTTAAAGAATCACTTTTCAAAATCTAAATAATATTTAATCTTAAAAAATATATATTCCAGGTTTTGATACATGATATCTTCCCTGTATCTTCCAAACATGTTTATAATAATTTAATGAAATATATCAAATTGATGTTATAAA
Source organism: Vigna umbellata (assembly GCF_029865625.1). NCBI lineage: Eukaryota > Viridiplantae > Streptophyta > Magnoliopsida > Fabales > Fabaceae > Vigna > Vigna umbellata. The sequence continues at coordinate 38,191,414 of NC_142172.1, read as the reverse complement.
AAAATATTAAAACTAAATTGAATAAGAAAAACAATAACAAAAATAAAAAATAATCCTAAATATATAATAATCAAATAATTGAGTATTCCTTTATATTCTATTTAGAGTTAAATATGTTTTTAGTCCCTCAACTATTGGTCGTTTCTGATTTTCGTACATCTTTCAAAATAAAGTACAATTTGGTCCTCATTCTTTTCGAAACGTTCGTTTTAGTCCTAAAAAACTAACACCGTTAAAAATTTGGTCCTCATTTAGTCAACAAAACGAGGACTAAAACGAACGTTTCGAGAATGAGGACCAAATTGTACTTTATTTTGAAAGAGGGACGAAAACCAGAAACGGTCCATAGTTTAGGGACTAAAAACATATTTAACCCTTCTATTTATTATTATTTGTTATGTACATTTTAAGATAAAGATACCAAACAAATTTAAGACCAACGGCTAATCAACAAATTTATATAAAAAAGATTTTGACGTTATTTTTAATATTTATGTTAAATACTTGTTTTCATTTCTAATAAAACTTAAGCAAGACACGTAAATTTCTAACTTTTTTTTAAAATTTAATTGCATTACCTAAATTTAAATTTGTAATGTTGACAAATTACTATAGATTAAAGATAATTTCAAGAATATTATTGATATAATCTAAGTTAACTTTAATTTATTTCTTAAAAGTTTCACTTGTCATATCAGTAAAATGGCATGTTCTGGTTTTTAATTTTATTTCACAAAGTTCTCCCTAATTTTAAAAGTTGTAGTTCTTTAACTTCAATTTTTCCAATAAAACGTTTATTGTTAGTAGATTAATAACATTAATTATGTTTTACGTATTTATATTGATAAATTTCACATAAACTTAAAGATATACTATATTGTTTGAATTTGAAAAAGCAGTGATATTAAAATTCTACAACTCTATAAACAAAGTCCAAGCCCTGAGATTGGACTGGTGTGATAACAAGGGTCTGAATAATTGATACGAAACCATAAATCTAAATTTGATTAATGTACTCGACAAAACTATGGACAAACATTGGATAAATAAGCTCGTAATCTTAAACCGAATTCGGAATAAACTTAGAAGCAACTCCTAAAAGTAGAAGTAACTTAGGTTTGAGCAATTTGATGAATAGGATCAAAATCAATGCAAACCATTGTTGTCACTTTTTGCTTCAAGTCATTTTTCTTAAAGCAAAAATTACAACGTGAAGTCATTATTCAACATTACAAACTTGCATTAGATACGTTTCGTGCTTCTGTAATCTCTCAAAAAGTTTGCAATTAAATCAATATTTGAAGGTAACATGTTAAAGAATTTGTTTAGCCAATTGTATGCAGCTCTATATGAATATTCTCAACAAATTTAAAACCATTGAATTATTTCATTCCTTTATCGATAATTAAATTTTGTTAAAAATATAAAAAATTTATTGGTAATAACTTTTTTTTTTATGAATTTCTGATAGATTAAAATTTGTCATTAATAATATAATCGGTAAATTTATCAATATAATTTTATATTCATTGATAATTATTAAAAAATATTTATCAATAATTACAGGAAAAAATCGTCACTAAATAGAAAAAAAATTATAGATAAATACTGTGATTTGATTCATTTTCTTCCTCTCCTATCATTTTTCTTTCTTTTACAAGACCACTGCTCTTACCAATAACTGTTGTGGCATGGACCTCTCACAAACGCAACTGATGTGTATCAACCCCAACCACACTTATTTTTGTAATATTTTGAAATTTATGAAATCAAATAGATGAGTCAAATAAATATTATATATATATATATATATATATATATATATATATATATATATATATATATATATATTCACTATGCATGTGAGGATTTACATACAATTCATATATATTTGAATATATTTAAATTTACATTAGGGTGCTGCATTTATTTAAGCGAATTCTGTTTTTTTTTTCTATTTTATTGGTAAATATTGTATGACTATTATTTATTTGAATGTAATAAGCGGATATGTCCCTGTATCTAGCCATACAACATAAAAAGTATTCTGTTGTTAATGTTTTATTATCTCTAAAGTTTATTTAAAATAAATATTATGAAACATTTTTTAAAAAGTGAAATTAATTTAGTCACTGAAAAGATATTCCTTACAATTTAAAATAAGATTTTATAAAAAAATAAATTTGTTTCATTAAAGTGAAGAATAAAAAAAAGTTATTTCTATTAGGAGACACTTGTGTCCTGTGTCTAGGAAAAATACATCCCAAGTTGTAAAGGAGAGGAAGGCTTACCGTAAATATATATATATTGAAGAAGAAAATAAGAATTAAGACAAAACATTTGAGTTTAATTAAGGAAGAATTAATAGATTTTTCCTTCTTAAAGTTATTTTACTCTCCTAGTTGTACTTTAGTGGCTTTCACTTACAGCTATTTAATTTCATTATGAAAGATGAATTCAAAAGGTACTCTAGATTAATATACTGTAAAACAAAATTAGCAATGATAAACAAACTGGATTTTAGTATTAATATGAATCTTTATTGTCACAAGAAGACTAAAAGAGAAAAATTGATGATGCGATAGTTTTTATTTTATGGTTTAATTGACTTTTTTTTTTAAAAGTTGAAATTTCTTCCTTTTATATTTGTTTAATTAAATTTTATTTTTTTAAAATTAATTCAATTATATTTTTCTAGTCGTTATTCACAAGTCACATTAAAAATATGTTACATGTCCATAAGTAGTTTTGTTTTTGTATTTTTTTCATCTAATTTATTTTTATTTTTTGTAAATTTTTTTATTATTCATGTATCAAGTTTTATGACATGTCACAGATATTCCTAATGTGATTGGTAGGATAATACCTTGTCTTTTTATCTTGTATTCAATTTAGTTATATATATATATATATATATATATATATATATATATATATATATATATATATATATATATATATATATATATAAACTCAATTTAATACTATTATTTTAAAATAAAACAATTTTGTTCTTTCTTATGTTAGGGTCAAATTTTTTAGTTGTATCATTATTATATTAATATTTATATTAAAATAAACTTTTTATTAAATATTTTTGAAATTATTTTTAAACAAACTCTAATATTATAAGATTACATTTAAAATTAATTATTTTTAATTTTATAAAAAAATATAGATTAATAATATAGTGGTTTTAAATATTTAGTTTTTTTAATAAATGAAACTTAAATTTATTTAATAAATATAATAATAGTTATTCAATAAATAACAAAACATTATCCAAGTTAAAATACAATAAAATATAGAATAAAATTTAATTATTATTATTATTATAATAATAAAATAATTTAATAACATATATATTTTGTTAACTCTTAATTTAAATTGATTAAGTTTGTTTATTGTCGTTTAACATAATAAAGGTTTAATTATTCATTAAGTATCTATTTTGGTTGAAAAATTATAAATAGATTTTTACTTTTATTATTATATCAATTAAATCTTAATTTTTGAAAAATTTATTCAATTAAGTTTTTTTTCTGCTAATATTTTATAAATGACAGAAATGTCCCGTATTAATTAATAATTTCATTTTCTATTTTTTTGAAAAAAATTGTTATTTATGTGTCAGTTCTCGGGGTAAAAATTTACTATCTTTACATTGAAAAATGCATTCAAATTTATAACATTAAAATAAGTTAGACTGCATTAAATACTTTTAAAAAATAACTAAAACTTAGTTATAACGGGTGTCAGAAACTACCTTTCAGTTAATAATTAAGAATTACGTCAAAATAATAAATAGTCCACAAATATTATTACCATAGAAAGGATTAATATATTAGAAATTACCAAATTAAGTTTTTTTGAGTTAAAAAAATCAAGTTCGTTTATAATGATTAAAACTTTCACTCAAGTCAAAAGTTTGCAAACACGGATATTTTTAGATTTGCATGGATAAAATTTGCGACAAGATTATAAGTGTTTTATCTATATAAAAAAATAACGAACATAATGATTTTTATTTTTATTTTTATTTATGTGGAACTAAGTTTTTTTTTTTGTTTTTGTTTGTTTGTAAAGAAAAAAACACGGTTAATGGAAAACACAAATTTCGTGTTAAGATTAGATTAGATTAGATTGGGCACACACACCACTCTCTCTCTTCTTTCTCTCTCTTCTGTAATAATTTATAAATTGTCCCATCAAAGGCTCTTCCCATCTCTCTTTCTTTTTCTGTTTGTGTTGTGTTGTGTTCTATTTCCATTTTTTCGCCAAAATTTTCTCTCTTCGCTTCTCAATTTTCCTCCATTCCCACGAAATCTAGGGTTTCCATCTCTCCTTTCATCCCAGGTACGTGCTATGCTCTTCCCTGCTTTGGTTTCAACCTCACCTTCCCATTTTCGGTGATCCCGAATTTGATTTAATTTCGATAATTTTTGTCTTGATTTCGCCAATTTTCTTTTTCTTTTATTTTCTTTTTATTTTTCTGCACCAGAATTCTTCGTGGTTGTGTATGTTGATTTTGACTCGCATCGTTTATCAGGTGGCATGTTCGGTGGGGCTTTGAATTTCAGTTTAATTAGGGAAACCCTTTTTCATTTCTTCCCCTGTTTCCCCATGGCCTTCACTCCCAGATTGGGGTTCCCTTTTTTCTTTTTCTTTTTTGTTTTCCTTTTCGGTTTCCGAGAGATTGAAATGGTGGTGGCTTAGCACTGCTCTGTATTTATGTTAGTCTTAGGAATGGATTTTGTTTGAGGTGTATTTATGCTTCGTGGGTTGATACATACAGGGATAGAGGTTGGTTGGGTTCTCTATAGTGTAGTGGTAAGAGGAGGGTAGAAGAAGGAATTTTCTGTGAGGATGACAGATTTTCAGCCGCTACAGCAGAAACCCGAGCCTGCTGATTCCCATTCCGAGTTTGAGAGGGGACTGGAGGAGTTTATGCGCGGGCACTTGGATGAGTGTATGTCGTTTGCTTCATGTAGCTCCTCCCGCGCACCTGATGATGAGGATGACGAGAGCGATCAGCTGGTTCGGAGGAGACGGAGGTCTGACCTTGAAGGGGATGATTTAGCAGAGTCGTCGGCTGCACGCCGGCGGCATTCAAGAATTTTGAGCAGATGGGCTGCACGGCAGGCACAGGAAATGATAACCACTATTGAGAGGAGGAATCGAGAGTCTGAGTTGATGGCGCTTGCGGGTTTGCATACAGTCTCGATGTTGGATTCTTCTTTCCTGAGGGGTTCACAGTCTCCAACTTCTGGCCAGGAGGGGGCTGTGGAGAGGCCAAGCACTCAGGCGTCTGCCATTTTGCAGATGTGGCGTGAATTGGAAGATGAACATTTGTTGAATCGGGCACGGGAAAGGATGAGGGTAAGGTTGCGGCAGCAGAGGAATTCTGACTCTAATACCAATGTGTCCAGTACCATGTCAGATAGTCGAGGCAGTGAGAATCATGGGAGTTTGGGAGATGCAAGTGAAAGTGAAAATGATTATGGTACTTGGTCACATGATCAGATTGGGTCGAGGAATGCACATGGGGATCATAACGGGTCTAGCAGGGAGCAATCTCCTGATCTTGGCGAAGTTGAGAGGGAGAGAGTTAGACAGATAGTTCGGGGGTGGATGGAAAGTGGCATTAGTGATCATTCCTCCAATGTGAGTCAGCGAAACAATAACCGGAGAGCAGAATGGCTTGGAGAAACAGAGCGTGAGAGGGTAAGAATTGTCAGGGAGTGGGTGCAAATGACTAGCCAGCAGAGAGGTTCGCGTGGGAGCCGTAGGGATTCTCAAGTAAGTGAAGGTGCTCAAGCTGATCCAGTCCGTGATGTAGCTGACAATGATGAGAGTCAGCCAGAGCATGTTCGGCGGGACATGTTGAGGTTGCGCGGAAGACAGGCTCTAGTTGATTTGTTAGTGAGGATAGAAAGGGAAAGACAAAGAGAGCTGCAGGGATTGCTGGAGCATCGAGCTGTTTCTGATTTTGCTCATCGCAACCGTATTCAGGTTTGTTGAGTACTCTATTTGAATTGTTTTGCAACTGATGGTGTCTTCACTTAAATAGAAAACCTGAGATGATAATGGAAGTAATGAATTGTATAAGGACCTGAGTTTAGTTTGAGGCTTTGCTTGTTGCAATATTTAACATAACAATATCTCTTAAAAGTGTGGTTTCTCGCTCCTTGGATATGTTTATCGATTGCTATTGGTCCTAGTATTTAAAGTTGCTACATGTGCTGTGTTATTTTCTTGGCCGATGCATGACAATTTTAGAATATTATGAAAGAGGTATTTCTGTGGTCTGGATTACCGAACTCTTTTCTAGAATGGAATACTTAAGGTTGCTAAATATGCTTAGTTATTTTCTTGCCTGATGCATGGCATATTTTGAATATTATAAAAAGGCAATTTTGTGCTCTGGGTTACCGAACCTTTTTCTCGAGGGGAATAATAGAAGGAAGGAAGAACATTTTTCTTAATTCCTCTGGTTCTGTTGATTGTCATAGTGGATAGTGGCCAAATTGTGCTTCTATATATAATCTACTTATTATAAGAGATCTTTTATTGTTCTCTTAAAATCTATTGCTTTCTTTTTCAATTTGATTTATTCAGTTGATTAATTTTTTGTTTTTAATTATTTTGTATTTGAAATTTTGACAAATCATTTGATTAGGAGATGTTTATGCACCCATCAATTTGATTCATTTTTTTTTCACCATGATTACTTGTTTTTGCCAGTCACTGCTTAGAGGTAGATTCCTGCGAAATGAAAGAACTGTTGAAGACGAGAGGCCACCATCTATGGCCGCTAGTGAATTAGTTCAGCTAAGACAGCGGCACACAGTCTCTGGTTTAAGGTATGCAATTCAAGAGTTTTCCAAAGTGTCCCTCAACTCCCATCCCCACCTTTCGTTATTTATTCAATCTATTTAGGGGTTTTATGTTCGTTTCTTTTATTGTTAGAGGCCAAACTGATACAAAATAAAACTGGCCCTCACCCTGTTATATTTTAGGCTTCTCCAAGATAAGAAAGAAATATGTTATACAATCCTATAATTTAAATGAAATTGAATGTTCTCTTTTAAATCCAGTATGTGGGTTTTTCTTCTGCCAATACTCGTCTGTGACAGGGAGTAGTAGCTTTTGGTAAATAAAATAAAAGTAATTGAGATGCTCTAACATCTTTGACAAGAAGTAGTAACTTAGGCACACGTTGGTGGAATTTTTATGGACTCCATGTCTTGTATTATGTAATTTCGTGCACAATGGTTGATTTTTATTCTAATTCATTATATCTTGGGAAATAGTCTTGGTACGGGGAAGAGTATAATTTCTTTTGATATTTGTTTGTGGTTTTAAATGAATGTTTATTTTTATTTATTCTGCAAGAAAAATGGCATTTTTGTTCATAATGACAATGTACCAATACACATTCTCGCTGATTTATTTTTGTGGTTGATTACTTATAATAGGTTTCTTCTCTTCTGAGTGGCACTATAAATAAAATATTTATGATTAATTTATCATTTTTTATAGTTTCCGTTTATTTAGTCATGTTTGTTAGCACTTTAGTTTTTTCTCTTAAGTTTCTTACTCTATTTTCTGAGCTCTGTATATTTATGCCCTTTGATAAGACGCTGGGCTATACCATGTGTGTTAACTTGGCTTGCTTTTTTATTTCCTTTTAAGATTTTTATTTGACGTACGTTTATAATAAATATGTTTATGATTATACTTCTATAGTTCTATTCCAATATGGTATGTCAATGAATAATGTGTGTACAATTTGTTCCTGTCATAGTTACTAGTTCATTGTCATGCATTGATTCTTAAATATGTAATCCAGGGAGGGGTTTCGTTCAAGATTAGAAAATATTGTCCGTGGTCAAGCAGGCACAAATCCTGATACCACATCAAATAGTAATGCCACTGAAACAAGAGGGGATGAAAACCAAGCAAACAGTATGGTAGATGGCCAACAAGAAAATTATGAACAACAGCAGATTAGGAGCCTGGAAACTGATGTGCGTCAGTTGCCTAATGGAACAGGAACTATGGAGACTAGCACAAGTGAGAGTATTAGTTGGCAAGAAACTGGTAACCAAGGAGGGAATTGGCAGGAACAAATTACTGAGGAAGGGGGAGGAAATTGGCAACATAGTCCATTCAATCAGATGAGAGATGGAAGGGCAGTCAATGATTGGCCACAGGAACCTCCCAGAAATTTAGCTGGGGAAAATCCTCATCCGCGGGAAGGTCAAAGAATTTGGCACGAAGATAACAATAGGGAAACTGCTGGTAATTGGTCTGATGGACCTTCTGGAGTTTCGAGGAATCACCGTGGGGTTCCTGTTAGAAGATTCAATAGATTTCATCCACCTGATGATGATAATGTATACAGTATGGAGCTTAGAGAACTTCTGAGCAGGTAATTTTTTCCTTTTGGATCTTTTGCCTCAGATGGATTTCAATTTGTCCCAATGGGCCTTTATGAAATGGAAATCAGAGGTGTTTCTCTCAAGAATATCTTGCTTTTCATACAATATCTGTTTTACCCTTTACAAAATCTGAACGAGTAGGCAATTTATACATTGAGATTGTACTGAATGTGGTTGATACTTCATTTATTGTCTTTCATTTATTCTAGCCACTGAGCCTTATGATTGTTATGGATTTTTTTTTTGCAAATATTTCAGGAGAAGTGTTTCTAACCTTCTACGCAGTGGTTTCCGCGAAAGTCTGGACCAACTAATACAGTCATATGTGGAAAGGCAAGGTCGTGCACCAATTGACTGGGATTTGCATCGGAACTTGCCGACACCAACTCCTGCTTCACCTGAACGGGACCCAGATCAGCAGACTGGTGAACGTGCTGAGGGTCAGCATGAAACAATTAACAGACCTTCACTGGTGTTGCCATCTCCACCTGTGCCTCCGCCACAACCTCTGTGGCACCAGGATTTACATCAAACTGGATGGTCTCGCCATAGCATGCATCGTTCTGAAATTGTGAGCATCTTTCAGATCTAAATTCCTTGTGGACTTCCATTCATGTAATGTCATGTAGAATAGTATTACGTTACTTCTTTCTTTCTCTTATTTACTGGCAACCAATCTAGGCATTTCTTTGCAGAGTCTTTAGTGGTCACTACCAAGCTAGTAAGCAATCACCTTTTTGTATTGATTGCTACCGTGTTAAATGATGCCACATATTTATTAAGGCGTCCAAGTAAAAGTATTAGTTGAATCTAACAACACCATACTAAAATGAATTCTAGTCTAATTAAAATGAATTCTGGGTAGCTTATAATCTTAGGCTAATTATCGTTTGAAATCTTTGATGTCATTCAGGTATTGAATATTAATTTTCCTTTCTGACAATCGGTCAACTTATTTTACCTCTCATTTCTGGAGTTTTTTCTTAGCCTAAATAGTTTTCATACTGTGTTTTATTAAAATCCTTTTTGAAGTAGTGGTATTGTTTGCTGGTTGGTAGCAGGAGTGGGAGATAATGAATGATTTAAGATCAGATATGGCAAGACTTCAGCAAGGTATGAATCACATGCAGAGGATGTTGGAGGCCTGCATGGATATGCAACTGGAGTTGCAGCGCTCTGTCAGACAGGAAGTATCTGCAGCTCTGAACCGCTCAGCCGGTGAAAACGGTGTGATTTATTTTCTCTTCTGTCAATGCAGTCATTTTTTTTAACTTCGTATGAGGGGTTTAATTCTTTTCATGATAGTGCAACTGTATCGGTTGACTTATTTAAATGTCAGTTATCCGTGTATATCTTTCTTTATATCCTGTTCATATTAGATATTAATTTATTTTGTAGGATTGGGTGCTGAGACATCTGATGATGGGTCTAGATGGGGGCATGTGAAAAAAGGAACTTGCTGTGTTTGTTGTGATAACCATATAGATTCTCTTTTGTACAGGTATTTATACATTATACTGAACATTTCATTTCGGGGTCCGTACTTTATACTCGTAACTTTTCTGAACAATGGTTTTGTTTCTTCCTTTCTCCAAATTGCAATTTCTTGCAGATGCGGGCACATGTGTACTTGTTCAAAATGTGCCAATGAGTTAATTCGTGGTGGTGGTAAGTGTCCTTTATGCCGAGCACCAATTGTTGAGGTGGTCCGAGCATATTCCATACTGTAAAAAGGAAGTTAAAAGGACACGGAGAAGAAAAAAATCTGAGGGTGTTGATGCCAATTCTCAAGGTCTCAGAGGTTCTTATTTATAAGTGTTCAGTAGATGCCATTGTTTTTCTGATTATATGGAACTCCACGAATTGTATATTTTGGATTAACAAATGGCGCTGTTAATTCATCATTCTTACGTAAATAAATAGTTGCCCTGATTATTCTTTCCAAAAAAATTTCGTTGAAAATTCCAATCTTGTATATGAATAAAAACAGAATTACCAAAAAACAGAGATGGTCAATACTTTGCCTCAGTATATCGCAAATAGGAAATGGTTACTTATACTGCATATTTTCAGAATATTTTTTTCTCAAATAATTCTCAACCAGCTTCGGAGACTTAAAAATAACGGGTGTTTAATTTTGTATGTTTTTGGTTTCTTTTAATGTTTAATTGATATTGTCTACATTCTTAACCTTACAATCCTCATCATTACTAGAGGAAATATAGTCAAAAGATTTATAGGTTACTCGACTCTAATCGTCACAAATAAGATAAATTGAGCAACAAAAGAAGATAAATTCAGGCACGTTGTGCCTATAACACCCAAAGTATATTAGGTGCTGTATTGCTTGATTTTTTATTTTTCTTCTGTTCTCTTTGCTCGTACAAAAGATATGTTGATCTTGAGTACAAGTTGATTCAAAGTAAGGGCTTGCATGAAATTTAATTTACTGTATTTTGGCCTTTAAGTCAATTGATTACTGGAATAGTTAGTTTTATGTGTAACGTATATTCCCTAGCGTTTGCTTAAATGTTGTAGTAATTTAAGCATTCGCAAACGTGTAAAAACATTAATAAGTTCTCTATTACAACAAATAAATGCAAGAAGCAGGTAAAGAAACATGTTGGAACAACCTAAGTGAAACTGTAAAATAACATATTACCTCCTTTCAAGATTATACGTACACATCCAAAGCTATTTGCCTGCTACCTTACCTAAATGAAAGCTAATTTCCCGTGTGTTTATTTAATAACGTGATGTTGGGGAAAAGGATTTGCAAGGATGGCGACGTCATGAAGAGCGAGTTTAAGTTTTGTTTATTGATGCGCATGTTATAATATAGCCACCACTTTTCTTTGTTAGGATATTGGCCGCGACGTCGCAATATTGTTATTTAATTTTGGAAGCGTGACAGTAGTGCTTCCTGTTAGTTTAACTTGTACAACAATCATCATTGAATCTTGGTAAATCTCGATAAATTCAACTAAATAGTTATTGCTGATTTGCTGTGAAGCGTTGCTACATGAAATTTTAACAAGATAACGCAGGCATAATTGGTGGCAAATAGAGTGGAGAAAGAACTAGTAGGAATGGAATTTCATGGACCTGAAAGCCAGGTTCTTTGGATTGAAAACCCATAAAATAATGATTTCGAAATTAGGAAAAGTTAAAATCAGCTACATTGTTATGACTTGCAGTCTTGTACAGAAAAAGGAACAAAGAGAATGGTTCTAATGTAAACGATCTGGCAAGAATGACCCTTCACTGGATTTGGTACTGCTTCAGTTATCCTGTTCCTGCAGAACCAAAGTTATGAACCCCATTATCTTTTTGGCGCAGTTTGAAAGAATAAAAAATAAATTAACTGTTTTTGTTTTTGTACATACCTGTAAAAATGTTCAAATCATGTATGGCAGTGTTAGAAGTACTGCAATCTTTGGCGTCATAATGGTCTTCTTTTACATCCTTCTTTTGTTTCAGCCTTTCTTCAAGATCTTTAACCTTGTTCTTGTACTCTTCATTCTCTTGTTGAAGAAAATCTTTCTTCCTGTGAAGCTCAGCATTGTCTTTTGTCATTTGGGCAATTTCATACTTTAACTGGGCATTATTGATACAGGAAGCTTCTTTTGTTTTTAGATTCCATTGCAGCCGTAGGATTTGTTCCTCAAACTCAATTTTACTGCGCTTGCAGTCCTCCAACTCAGATGTAACTTTCTCAGTGGTTGAGATTCTTCCAATGTAAGATGCATTCTTGGCCTTCAGCTCCTCAAACTCCAAGGATAGCGTCTGATATGAAGCTTCCAATCTTCTGAATTCAAATTCTGCTTCATACAGTGATCTCTTGAGGATAAAGATTTCATCTTGAAGCATTTCTGTTTTCTGAAGTTGAACTTCTAGTTCAAATATTTCTTCAGTTGCTTGTAGCCCCTCTAGTTCAGAGGCTTTCAATTCTGCTTCGAGCCCTCTGACAGTGCCCTTCAGTTTCTCCTCGTTTGATTTGACGTTATCCAACAAAGCAACTACTTTTTCATAATTAACCTTAAGAGTTTCTTGGTCTGCCTTGGAGGTTGCCAGTTCTTCGGTATAATTTTGTATCATGACTTTGTATTCAGCTTGAAGATTATCAAGCTTGGCTTGATGTAGCCTTCCTTTCTCCTGTTCTTGTTGAAGAGCAGCTTCAATCATAGCTTTATCAGCACATAAATCATAGACCTCAAGTACAGTATTAGAAGCCATCGTCTTGTGTCTATCACAGATACAAGAGATCTGGTCTCTTAAGTGTTCAACCTCTTTCTGCAAGTAACCTACCTCAGTTGTTTTTTCTAAATTCGTCTGTGTTAACAATTTCTCTTCAATAATGAACCTTTCTTCTTGCTTTCTGCTTTCCTCAAGAATGGAATCAAGATCTACATTAATGGTTTTTTCTTTCAAAGCTATTTCTTCCTGCATTGAAGTAAATTTGTATTCCAATTTTTGAATTAGTTTCAACATATCAGAAAATGCAATATGTGATTCCCCCAATTTAGAATCTAATACTGTACATTGGCCATGCAAGTCCAAATTTTTCATTCTTAACTCATCATTTGTTGTTTGAAGAGTTTTAGATTCTTCAATCAATTCTTCATTTGTAGCTTGTAATTCTAAGTTGGCTACTTTCAGAAAGCTGCACTCCTCTTGAGCTTCTTTCCATTTTTTCTGCATGCTTTCCTCCTTTCTTTTCAATTCAACTTCTTGTGCCTCATTCAATCCTTCCATTCTTCTGATCTCATCCTGGAGATTTTTTACAACATTTTCAGTATTCTTCAGTGCCAAATTAGTCGACTCCTTTTCTTCAATCAAATGTCTCATTTCAGCTTCTAAGCTAAGTACCCTTTCAGAAAACTGTTCCTTTTCTGCTTCTAGTCCAAACAAAATATTGCCTTCATCATCACAACTTGCAAAAGATGGATTCCTTACACGATCTTTGCTGATCAAAGCGTGGGAGTCCTTTGTCCAATAATGAAACTTCATATCGTTTGGAAAATCAGCTGAGCAACTTGAAGAAATTTTGGATTGCAAATAAGCAACTTCAGTTTCCAGTTGTAACTTGGAATATCTTAGACAGGTTTTCTCCTTCCCTGACATATTGTGAGATTTAACCTTGTTCGTCTCTGCAGATTCAACCTGTTGATTTTTCATCTCTGGTGGAATATGAGACATTAATTTTTCCTGTATATTTCTCAATTCCTGACAAGAAATACAGACTATATTTTCCCTTACACTGCAATCTCTAACTTCATTCTGATATACATTATCATCTCTGATTTTTCTCCCAACTAACTCATCTTGAGAATTAATCTTGTACTCAAAGGAAGAAGTTTTTGTTTCAAGCAACTTCTTCAACAGGATAATGGTACATAGGATTGCTTCAGACAATTCCTTTAAATCTATTTTTCCCACATCTTTTGAGAGATCTGATATACTGAAACAATTCTCATTCTTGGTTAATGTCATTTGACTCAGAAGATTCTCTTGACCCCTCAGTTTTTCTACTGAAAGCTGCAGCTGCTTATATAACTCAAGGAACAATTCAACGATGTTGATAGTACTACTATCAGAGCAAAAGAGTGGAAAGTTAGAAGAAAAGGAACTAGAAATTATCAGATTCTTTCTGGACTCTCCTTGTTCCTCACAATATTCAGCTTCAAGATCTTGCACCCTTTGTGTTAAAGATAAGATTTCATTGCCAAAAGCATAAACACCATCAGACAACCTCTTTTCAAAGTTGATGATTTGTTTGCCTTTCTCAAACAGCCTACTCTTCCATTTTGCCTCATTTTCTTCTAATGTTTGAGCCATAAAACATCTTGCAGTTTGCATCTCTTTATCTTTGTCGTTCAGAGTTTTCTCCAGAAACTGGATAGTACTTTCCATATTTTTGTGCTTCTCCTGCATAAGTTGGTGCTCAAGTTCCAAGTTCCGGAATTCCTGTAGTTCAATCCCTTCATGCAGGCATCTTATTGCATTTTCATAAGTGCCAAGATCAATATCTGAATGACAAAACTCCTTTTTCATTTTCTCTGGTAGCACTTCCTTGCTTAAACTAAAGTCCTCTTCCTCACTGTCTTCAGGCACACAGCTACTAATGTCAACATCTTGAAACGGCAAACAATTCATTGATAGACCAGCAATCTTCATTCTCTGCTTTTCTTTTATCTTTTCTAGTTTCTGTAGGATGGAAACAAGATCAATTTTTGACTCATGTGTTTGCTTTATCAACTCCAAGTCACAATTAAGTCCTTTCTGATACTTGATCTCATTCTTCAACTCCTTTATTGTATTATCCATTTCTTCGATCTGGAGCTTAAGATTTCTGCTGTCATTTTGCTTTATCCCTGAGGTTAGTAGTTGAATTTCATCCTTCAATGCATCAATCTCTTTGCGTGATGCTGACAACTCCATTTCCAGTTCTTTTTTATTCTTCGATTTCTTGTTTAAATGCTTTTGCAGTCTCTCCACATCAACCATCAACTTTGTAGCATTTTCTTCCCACATCTTTGCTTCACCATGAAGTAAATCAATGGTTACTTGTGCCACACCCAGAAGATCTTTAGATGAACCAACACTCCTTGTCGACGTCGTGTCGCTGGCATGTGAAACTTTCCCAAGCTCTTCTATTTTACCTTGAACCGGTGTCCTCGAACTTGAGGTTACTGGAGATGAATGTATTGATCCGGAGGCATCATATGATGGATAGTGGATATTTTCAGAGTAAGTTGAATCTTGTCTCTCATTCATATTCTTCTTCAGTCCACTGACATTGCTTTGTTGGGGGAGCTTCCCGATCCAGAAGGACAAGGAGCTCCCAGTATCGTGATCTGAACATGTTGCCAGTGGACTTATTCTCTGTAACATCAGAAAGTGATTTTATCAATTTATTGTCTTAGAGGAAAACCAACTTGAAGAAGAACTTATCAAAAGAGGAAAGAGGACAAAAATTACAACGAAAATATACTTGTATATACTCTGGGAGTTATGGGAATAATTAGTATAGTTCTTTGCAAAGAAAAGATAGATCGGGAATGGTTTGCACAGGTGCATGTGAATATGCTTTTACGAGTATCACGCTTAATGATTTCAAGCAACTAGTAGGTTTGCTTCATGTAAGTCGTAATCAGTAGAATCTAAATTCTTCTTCTTAAGTACAACCCTGATTACTAGGTGTGTTTCAAATAATAAAGTGGAGACTAATTATTTCAAGGGAAAAGAGAAATCAATGAACACGAAGGAATTGCGTCACTGAAATGATAGTACTTGATGACTCTTACCAAAATACAAGAGTTTTCATTTACCAGGAACATTGAACATTCCACTATTAACATGTACAATTGTTTGACTAAAGACTGAAACACAGGACATTGGAAGGTATAAAAGGTTGATTACATGGAAGTTGATTAACTAAACAATCCACATACCTTACTGCTAAGTTCTCTTCGATGATATATATTTTCTTGATAGTCCCAATATGGAGATCCACTAGTCCTGCTGAATGTATTGTCAGATACATCAGATATGCTGTCTACATCATCAGAACAAACACTCATTTCTTCCACAAATGAATTTGCTCCCTTCCTGTGTAATCCCATAAGAATAATACATAAATATATTTTTTTATAAAAAGCAAACATAACTTAAAGCAGAATAGTTATTCTAAAAGCAGAAGACCTGTGTTTGCTTCTCGGGGTCAAACATTGAATTTTAACCTGAAGAAAAGAGAGAAGATAAGATTTTTGACAACTGCACAAAAACTAAGATTTAAGAAAGGCAAACCAACTTTTATCTAAAAGCTGAAATCATGATTTTCGACCACAACTGAAAACCTTCTACTGATTCTATTAATTTCTAGATGTATGAATTGCATCTTAGAATACCTATGATCTTGTTTTGTCATTGGGTGTTCAAATTCACCGGCAATTGAAATTAATATGCTTTTCTAAACCACTGAATACGTTTTCAGAAATTTTGGGACTTGGAGGTGTTTCTACAAAAATTAAGGCATTTTCTTATCGAGTACTGTATTAAACTTCACTGGTAATTATAAAAAAAGTATAAAAAATTGGACAAATTGACGATGTCCGTGTTCTACAGTAGTATGGGGGAGTAAAACTTGCTGAAAACTGGTAATAGCCCAAGGTTATTAACAAGTTTGTTGCATTTAATAATGTAATTGAAGAAAGAGAATTCTTACTTGTAAGATTGTCCCATGGGAACATTGTCTCAAAGGCAATGATGCAGTACTCACATCTGGTCTAATGTAAGTTGCTAAATTAATGATAGCCTCCCCAAGAGTCCCAAATCTCGCAGATCCCTAACGGCCATTGAATTTCAGGTTCAGTAAGTTATACTGCACAATGTTTAGGGTGATCAAACACACTGCTGATTGGAATTTACCTCGGCACCAATAATGAATATGATTAGAGGTTAAATCTTATCATATGTTTGTGTAAAATTGATTTATACCATATATTAAATAAACAAAATCAAATGTGAAGCATGGTAATGAATGTAACCAACAGACCATGGCAACAACAAGCTTAAGGAGGAAGCTTTCATTGTTTTGTAAAAGATCCTCAGAAATCCACATGGTACTTAGCATCGAATCTTCCCAATGACACTTCCCATTTTGTACTGATGCTTTGCCAGACTTGGCTATGGTTTCCCCTGTTTCTATGGAAATAATGGAAACAAAAAGATTGTTCCACCCTTTTTCTATCTGCAATATAATAATAATAATAATAGTAAGTAACCATGAACCTTTTTAATACTAAGAAGTAGAGTTAGAAAAAAAAACCTCCAGAGCGTGGAAATCATAGAATTTGAAATCTAATCTCTCCTGGAATTTATCTCTGCTATGCCTGCTCAAATTGCATGTTTTCTTTTTCCCTTTTCTCTCATAATAGGCTTCAACTCTGTCACATTGAACCGATTCACGTCACATAATTTGCTACAATAATGAGATGTGCATAGTTTATAGATTAATAAGAAAGAAACATATAGATGAATTTGTTATTTTTTTTCTTTTTACGGAAATTCATATTCATGAGAACGATACCAACTACACCGAGCCAAACTTATGTAAGAAATTGATATCATTTTCAACCCAAACATTAAAGAAAACGAGTTAATGGTCTTCTTGTTTAACTTTGTGAGACTAAAACTAAAACTAAAACTTGATTTTCAGAATATGTTCTTCCTTGTACAATTGCTCATAGTATAACTAGCTATTCACATTAATAAAAAATAAATACGATTCATTTTGGGTTTTATTAGGATCATAAAGTTTAGAGTAATGGTGGATGTGGTTATGAAGAACGTAGTGTATCTTAGGAATAGCAAAATAAATTTTACCTTGACACTGACATGGGCCTTCCACTTGTATATGCAGTGCAGAGAGTAGTAAAGTGTGATAATAGCAGGGGTATGTAAATTGTGGAAAAGAACAAGAAGGTTTATATACATATGTGCTAACTAACCCCATTCTTAGACGGCAAGAACTTTAAAAAGCACTTTTGGAAAAAGTTGATTGAATAATGAAATGGGGAAGGGAAGTAAGCACTTATGATTTGTGATTTCTTGCGGTCCAATGGTAAGTTTTGGTTTCGTCATTTTCATTACATAAAAAAAAAACAGTACTAAAAATATTAGATCGATTAAAAATTAAATTAATTTAAAATGTATATGATCATGAATGTAAAGTACAAATTAGATTTAAGATTAAATTAAACTTAAAATTCATTTTTTAATTTAAGTTAGAGTCAATCTTAAGATTTGTATTAATTAAATATATCATTTCGTCTAATCTAATGTAGGACGACCCATTAGTATTACATTTTTTTTACAGTAAAAAGTCAAAAGAATTGTGTTTGGTAAACGATTTTAAACCTCATTTGTAAGGACAAAGTATTTAACAAAATATTGAGCGTGACTAACGTATTTTATTCCGAGTTTGAAAGTCTTAAAACCATGGTTTAAGCGTATTAGACAGCTTTTTTTTTATTATTTAAATTATGGTTTCAAGCTTTCCAAACACAAAACGACGTGAATTTATTTTATTTTATCTTTTAAATTATGGGTGATTGAAAAATGAAGCATTGAATTGTATTCAAATAGTTGATCGATGACAAACGTGATTCAGAAAGGAAATTGAGCTAAAATAACGAGTTGAGTTTTCCCACAAAAATTAGTCATCAATAAAAAAAATCGCACCTATAAGACATTAACGATAGTAGATATATATATATTCATAATTTTGAATGTAAATTGGTAGATAAGAAGATTACTGGAGATCAATGTTGTATCTTTCGTACCATTGAGGAGATATTAACAAGGATAAGCCAAAATAAGTTTTTCATCACAACCTTCTTGTTAATAATAGGAATATGAGATTGTGAATGTTTTAATTTAGAGAATATAGTATATTCTATTTGAAAGTCTAGGTTATTGATTTAAATAATCCATTATAATTTTTTTTAGATTAAATGTATTTTTAAAAATATTATTTTAATTTTAATTGTCCTGAAAGATAATTGAAAGTAATCAAATTAAACAAAGTAAAACATTCTTGAACGCAAATAATCATATAATATATATAAAAATATAAATAAATTTATTGTTTTTATATGATATTATTATATTTAATTAATTTTTCTTATAAATCATTAAGTAGTGAAAATATATTATTGAATAAATTATAATTAGTATAAAATTCCATGCCTGTATATATTATTGAAACACACATTAAAAAAATATTGTTTTATTTTTGTTTTATAAATTATTTAAAAAACAATCGAATATGTATTCACGTAACATATAAATAATTTTGTTGATAAAAATTATAAGGAGAATAAATTTCCTAGAAAAAATAAAATCCATAATAATTCTGGTGATATACAACATCCGTAGCAAAGGTTTTACAAGTAAGTCCACAGGTAAATGTATTTTTTACGGAAAATATTGGTGAATGTGCCCGAAAATTTCACAAATAATTTTTGAAGCAGAAAAATGTAAAAATCAAATACTTTTCTTATTTTGTAAATAACACATGACTCTATAGTTTTAAATTTAATTATTATTGTTTTATTATAATAACATTTAGTTTACAAAATATTAAAAAATTATTTAAATTAATGACTTTTGTATATAAAAAAGAACAATAATATATTAAATTTTAATTGGGTAAGTTAACTGATTTTTCACAACAAAGGCTAAACATTTATTACAACATATTATTTCTATTAGACATCTGGTATATCAGATATAGCAAATGCAATCCTATTTTATATATGAGAAGCAGGAGAGTCTTTTTTATTGTTGAAATGAAGAAGAATAAATCTTAAGATGCAGCAGAAGAAGAACCACTGATCTTTAAAGTCTGTATTTGTTCTTTAATCTCATCTAACTCATTTCTCGTTATCATTTTCTGTTCTTGGAGTGATTTGTTTAATGCTTCAATTTGACTTCTTAAAGCATCCACATCCTTTGACCTTCCAAAAATCTTTGCCAGTGGAAACAAATATACAACACCAAGACCAAAACTCCTTCTTTTGTTCACATTTATGGTTGAATCTACCCTTGTACTTAAATCAGATGGAACATCATTTCCAGACAATTGATTATCAACTTCGTTCTCTTCTGATATGGACTGGTATCAGAAATAGTGGACAATAGTCAAATTTGGAATAAAAGGTTTACATGCAATACAACAAGATGAAAATGTATATATCCAGAAGCACCAAGAAAAGTTCACAGAGCTAAAGCAAAAACCAGTAATTATGACTTGTTTGATTGAATTACTACGTAATTAAACTTAAAAACATTTCTTAATTACCTTAATTTCTTCAGTGGACTTTCGAACAAGATACTTTAAAACTCCTTCAAAAAAAAGCAGCATGTCAGTTTGAGAAATCCTAAATAGACAACAAGATGTAGCACAATGAAACAAAACATCTGTTCACCTTTTCGTAGTCTTGACTTGGGTTTGCTGCTATGGCTTGAAAGTTTTAACTGCTCCTTCTTCCTCTGAAAGCTTTATTTGCTCACGAAATATTGAAACCAAAAACATATCCACCATCAATTTTGAACACTCCCGTAAACAATAACAATCTAGAAACTCTCTAATTTTAACTTCATTGCTCCGACACACACAAAAAACAAATATATAATTTCACACACACGTACGTGTTGTCCAATCATCTACATTTTTAGGGCAATGGACAGTAATGATGATTGGAAATGGAATTGATAAGCATGTACCAAATTAGGGCTTGATTACAGGATTTAAAAAGAAGTATTCAATTTTTTATGCAGATTAAAATCTGCTAAAAAATGCTAATGAGAAAAAGATGATGCATGCATTTGTAGTAATATAGTGGAGAAGACACTCACTAGGCAATGAAACAAAGGCTATTATTATGAAGAATACGTTTCTTCACTTCGTCGTTTGAACTGGTCACTGCCTCTTGTCTTTGGGTTAATACTCCCATTTTTTTTCCTTTCTATTATTTGTATGTTTTTTCAATCCAAGAATGTTGAGTCCAAGGCTTCTTTATATATATATATATATATATATATATATAGAAATCTTGGAGGGTAACAAAAGCTTAGGTAAATTTCGTGATTGTTTGTCCTTGGCTTGTGGTGGGTGGGAATTGGCATAAGATATTATATACTAAGTTTTTCTAAGAATTTAATCAAACAGTTCTTATTATAACCTAAAAATGCATCAATAATTTAAAAATGTTGTAAAAGTGACTATATTATAATCCCTTTTCAGTTGTTCATGTAATTGGCGAAATTGCTAAAATGGATTATTGGATGACATTCGTCTATTTTGTTTTTGTATACACATTTGAAGGGATTAAGCATGGAAAGGCACCTCACAAATTATGAATACAACCACCATTTAAAGTATATGTGAGGTATACGTAAATTTAATCTTAAAAAAATTAGATACTTTTATTTTTTTTTCAACTTAATTATACGTAAGAAATGAGATTTTATTATAGATAAGATTTTAGATAGATAAATAATACAAAGTTTAGAAATAAGGTATGGGCATTTCATTCATTGTTTCATCATAATTTTTTTTAATTTTTTATTTGAATTTTTTTAAAATATAATATATCATTAAGATATTGTTGAGTTGATATAATACAAATCTAAAAAGATAATAATAAAGTTTTAAGCAAAATTAACTTACTAATGAACGTGCAATTTTATATATTTATACCTATGATTTATGTGACGAGTATATGTTTGATAGTGATGATGATAAATTGCACGTATTTAATATATATATATATATATATATATATATATATATATAATATTGAGATGTATATTATATGTGATATATGTATAATATTTTGTTCTCATGATATAATTATTTGAGTGTGTATTATTTGATATCTTTTATATTTTCTTTCACATTTTCTAAGGAAATAATAATAATTTTTTATTAAAATGTATTTACATTGTTCTCTATTTCATTTTTCTTCATAATTTTTCATTTAAACAAGTTACATCTTTCTACAGGCATACTTACCCTATATGCTATTTTTTAACCTAATTATTTGTGGCTAACAATAAATGAATTTTAATTAGTGTAAATATGTATTTAGGATAGTATTATGACAAGGTTACAATTATTATACTGATATAAGTTTAGGGTTTAAGAATTATGTCTAAATAATATAAGTTAATAAGATATTTTTGTGTCTTCTTACTAATGAAGAAAAGAACTAGCAGGAATCATAATAAGATATTTTATATTAGTTTAAAAGTTAGTCTTTAAGTGAATTTTAATTAACAATTAATATAAAAAATATAAAAAAGTACTCAAAGTGTGATTTTGAATGTGTAAGCATTTTAAAATGGTGTTGGCTCTTGGTGCTTCCAATTCCAAATTTCTGAAAACTGGGATTTGGAAGACTATATAGTAAACAAAATCTCTTGGGAGATAATAAAAGTTGTTGGGTGCAATTTGATATTTGGTTGGCTCCTCATGCTTCCAATGCTAATAACTGTGATTTGGATTACTTTAAACAACCATGCAAAGAAATTAGGTCTCATTTTAAAACAATTATAATAACTCATTTTGGCAATTAAAGTCATTAATAAAAAAATCATTACCACCCATTCCCATATTTATTAAGTTAATCAGCACAAATTAAAGAATAGCAAATGAATATAAAAATATCCCTTAATTAGCTGCTTTTCAGATATTATATATTTGATTTTTTTTATATTTGTATTATTTTTAACATTTAAGATAACATTAGTTAAGGTTTTAACCCAACAAACCACCTTATGATCGTGCTTGTCAATTAACTGGTTGAGAATGGGTCAAGCGGAAGAATTCACCCATCTTTTTCTTTTAATATTATTAATATCCAACACTAATTTAATATATATATATATAATTTTTTCTTTTTTATTTAATATATGATACTTTAATTTAAAATTTCATATAATTTAATCTTTTTAAAAATATTTAATATTGAAAAAATAAAAATATATTCTTTTAATATTAAATATTTGATAATATTATATTTTTTAACTGTAATTTTAATTTTTAAAATTAATTAATTGATGTTAAAATAATAATAAAAAGTACAAAAACATCTATTAGCATATTTCTTATTTCTATGAGATTGAAGACTAGAATAAATTTTTATACCTATTAAATATGAGAATAAGAATGAAAATGAATTTTTATTTTAACAACATAAAGGAAAAGGAAATTTTACTCGTTATCATTCCTAAATACTCACTCATAAGACTCTAAATTTGAAGTGACTAATCTCAATAGGTGAAAACTCTTTCTAATTGGACAATTTTGAAGTAATACGTAAGGTGGATGAAAATATGAAGGGGCTTCTGCATGCAAGTGTTTTCTTCTTGCAACTCCAATTTTTTTTTTAAATGGCTAAAATATTGTTTGGGTGTTGCTAGCTCCACCACCACCACTTCTCTCTCCACCTCCCCAACCTTCCGAAAAAAATTTTAATTACAAAAATAACCTTTTTTACTATTAACCCTATTTATTTACTTTAAACTCAAACCTTATATCTTTCTACCCATTTTTACTTTTCACTCAGTCCCACCTTCCAACTCTCCTTCTCTCTTTTTTCAGATTCTCATCCCCCAAACTCCACCACATTCGTTTATTTTAATTACAAAATATTAATATAATAAAATTATATATTTCATATAATTAAACTAATAAATAATTTTTTATATAATTATAAAATTGTTAAAGAATACAAAAACCATATATAAAAAATATATATTATACAAAAACATTAAAACAAAAAACAAATTATATATAACTGCAAAATACAAAAAAATATAAATATAAACTAATAACAATAAAAATCTTAAAAAACACATTATTAAAATACATCAAAAATATATTAAAAAATAATACATCAAAACATATAAATTACATTATTAAAATATCTCCAAAATTAATATAAAAAAACTAAAAAAAATAAACTCGAAAATAAACATGTAACTATAAACGGATGCGAGCATCCGTCAATGGATGTCAACATTCGTTTAAGGCAAAACGGATGTCAATATCCGTTTAAGGCAAAACGGATATCGACATTCTTTTTCTCATAAACGGATGTTAACATTCGCTGAGGGATGCTCACATCCGTTTAAAGATTATACGTTTATTTTTTTAGGGTTTATTACGCACCTTCACGATGAATCCTTCAAGCACCACCACACACTGATCTTGGCACAGTTGATCAATGGCTTCCACCACCACTTGCAATCACTCACTAAGCACACCAGCTATTGAAAGTCCACCACGCTCTAAGACCACAATTCTATCACAATTAAAGAATGAAAGGAAGAAGTGAAACGCGAAAAAGAGGAAGAAGAACACAATGAAACAATGAGAGAACAAACAATAAAGAGGAATAAGAATGGAGTGTGTAGAGGTTAAAATATTAACCATAAAATTTTACTAAGAGTAAAATAAGAATGGAAAAATAAAGAGAAGAGTAAAACAAGAAGGAGGTAGTGAAGGGAGCAAGGGGTGGTGGTGGAGGGAGCAACACCCATATTGTTTTGATTTTGATTAAGTTAAAAACCCTGTATCATACATATTTTGCTTTGCGTAGCTGCACCTCCTTCACATGTGGGGTACAAGAAGAAAAGCATGGGGTGAAAGAAGAAGCCCCCGCATATGAATGGGAAAACGGAAGTACTTGTACCAAGACACCTGCCACTAGTCTATAAGAAATTATTAATTTTTAATTTGATAAAATTTATTTAAACTGATAAATTTATTAAATAAATAATTAATAATTTAGATTACTTTTTAATAACTTTAAATACAGTGTTACAATTACATCAATTGAGTTCATAAAATAAATTAATAATAAAAAATTACATAAAAATAACCTAAATATACTAAACAAGATAGTAACTTTTTTAAAAATAAAAAAAGTTAAGCGGGAACAAGCATGTAAGTCTACTGAGCGGTCTAATTAAATGTAAGAAATTTTATCACTTTTATTACACAACCACTACTAATAGGGTATACGCCACAATTATTTTCGATGTTAAATTATGGTTAATAAACCATAATATAGGAAATAATTAATAAATAATAAGTCCTTTAGAATATAGTTTTAAACAGGCGTATAGTTTCACCGTGCTTAAATTCCATTGCTCATTAGACGAATACTTTGATAATAGTTTCAGGTTTTTTTTTTAAGTATTATTTTTTCTTATAATTGTTTTCTCAGTTTTTGATCATGTGGTAAGATAAATTCTGTGTATCTCTATTTTTTATACAATAAGTTAAATTTTCTTATTTATTTAATATTAATCTTTTTTAGAATAAAGATTGCATAATAAACAATATTCATTAAAAAATTTAAATTTGTTGGTGTAATTAAACTTGTTAATTTGCATATTGTTCTTTTCATTTGACAGATGACTTAAACTTTTAACAATTGTCAAATTTTTAAAAGTCACACTAAAATTTATATAAAGGTCATAGATAAATAGGTAAGAATCGGTCCAAAACCTATTATGAATTATTTTTTTTTATCTCAAACAAATATGGTTGTTAAAAGTTGATCATTAATTCAGTCTTATGTTCTCTCGTTCCCAATCCCATTTAATTAAGTTTAATGAAACAATTTTAAAACAGATAAACTATTTCGAATTTATTTGTGTAAATTATTATCCATTACGATTCGCAAACATAAATATATGGAAATATATAACTTATAAGATTGTTTATCAAATAGTACAATATAATTTACTTATTTTAACCAACATTTATATGGGTAACTTGTTTATGAAACATAATTTATTTATTACAGTTTAATTTAAGGCAATAGAAGCTAATATGCCTTTTTGATAGCCGCTGCCAATTCATCGTAAGCTACTTCCACAGCACCGCTGAGCTCATCGCTCCATTTGGCTCCAACAGCTTCCTTCAATGTTTTCACGAAAGCTTCTTTTACCACCTGCGATTCATTAACACATTTTTATTATTATTATTATTCAGATAAAAAAACTTGAAAATTATGCATTAATTTATTCTAAATAAGACCATAAAACAATAGTAATATTGGTACCAGAAACTGAGCATCGGTGACTGCTTTCTGAGAGTGGACAGCACCAAGTGCAGCATCAGCCACGACTGCTCCATTTGCTTTAAGTTGTGCAGCCGAATCACGCACCTACAATTTCAAAAATATGATAATGATATGATAAAAGTATAAAAAAAGAAAAAATGAATATGATTTGGTTGAGAGTTACCAATCCAAAAAGCTTTTCAGCATGACCGGTGAGCTTAGGATTGCTGGGATCAACTCCGTTAGCTAGAAAGGAAAACAAGTTCTTTGCTGCTGGTGCTTTCTCCAGTATTCTGTTCATTTTGTTTTCGTCAAAACCAAAACACACACACATACGATGCATGCATGCATGAAAAACTGCACATATGTTTGTTTAAGGAAAATACTTACGAGGTGTAGAAGACAACACTGTATTTAGGAATGTCTGCCTTGAATGCTTCCCACGCGACATTCACCAAAGCCTCTTGCTTGTCGGAGAAAGCAACCATTTTCTTTTCTACTTTTCTCTTCTTTCTGTTTCTTCTATTGAACTTAGTTATGCAACAACTTCACATCCTTTACTTCTTTATATAGAAAGCCTTGGACAGTACAAAACATCTAAGTTCACGTACTCTCTTGGCTCGAGGCTGCTAATAGACATCACCAAGAGACAATTATCTTTTTAAAATCGTAAAATCATTTTTTTTCTCATTAATCAAGGTAATAATTAATTTATATCTTATTATAAACACTAGAATATATAATGTCTATAAAAAAAAAATCAGTTTCAAGTAAGCACAATTTTTAACTTAAAAATATATCTACAAAAAACTGTGTTTTAAGTTTCATTAGTCAAACAAAATCTGACTTTTTTTTCCTTTTACTATCATTTTGAAGTCTCAAAATATATTGATTAAACATGTTTAAAGTGATAATTGCTTTCAGTGGCTTGTATTGTTTAATATAGTAGTTCTAACTTTTAGCATTTTATATTTATTTTTTATACTGTTAGAATTTATCTTTTAATATTCTCCATACGAGATAATTTTTTTTTATATATTGTTTCTCTTCTTCCATTTATAAAATAAAATTTTGTTTTATTATTTTCATCGATAAATAATAATTATTTTTGGATTTCTATATCACATTTATTATTTTAATATTTACAGTATTTGTTTTGTCATTTTGGAATTAAACTTGAAAATATTAATGTTGTTAGATGCTAGTTTTTATATATACTTTTTAAACCATTATATTATATGAATGTATGACGTCAATCTGAGTTATGATATTTTACTGTATTTTTAGTAGACCTTAAGGTAGTTGAATACATAACAAAAATATATAATAATTAGAAGAAAACCGTATAATTAAAATGATTTATTTGCAAACAAAAAATTGCAAAAGTTTAAAATTATTTTTTCTAAATAGTTTTCAACTGCAAACTAGTTTCTTTCTTCGGTTTTTAAATAGTCTTTCAACTTCCAACTAGTTTCAACATTACTTTAATTGTTTTGGGAATTGTAAATAAACTCTTGGATTTTAAACTTTTTTCTTCAATCTATATTATTTGTATGAGTAATGATAGGGTGATGCAAATAATAATTTTTATATTTAAAAAAAAGTAAAAAATAAGAAATAACAGTATCAAATAATTGTAAAAAATTAAAAAAATTATATAAGTCAAAGTATCATTTTTCTATTTTTATTTCTTTTTAAACATTCTTAAAAGTTGTTACCAAAAGTTTTAAATAAATTATACAAATATTTTTTGGCGATGATTTATCGAAGATTAAAAAAAGGCAATTCGTGTGGTGCATGTAAGACAACGGTGACGTTTGTTATTTTAAGCTGATTACGACTACTGGTTTGGCTTCTCATGCTTACAAATCGTTGGCCTTGTGGTTTAAGTTAATGGTACTTTTACTATTATGATATGAATTATTTATCAATGAAACTAAAGTTGCAATAACGTTATATTATTGTAAAAGAAAACGTTGGATTGGAATGGTTAAAACTTTAATTGTCAACGACGTTCAAATTTATTTAATGTTTCAACGGTAAATATTAATGTTGAGAGTTTTTTCTCCATATCAAAAAACATCTCAAGTCAGTCTTTGTCTCCTTCTCCTTTCTTCTTTCCTCTTCTAAAATTATTATGAGTTTATTTTATATTCTTAAAAACTTATGGCTCACATCAACAACTCAATCCTGGAAGATCAAAACTTTGTTTTCAGAACTCAGACAATGTTTGCGAAACCCATAACTTCCGGAGGCTGCCAAGGTGCTTGTAGAAATGATGGCTTCTAATCGCATTTGTAAGGACTGCGGATGAGGACATAGAAGATGAGGTACTTGAGTAAATTTTCGTATACTTTACCTAAAAAGGGAAAAGCACAACCAGGTATTATTCTCGTTTACCAATTTTAAAAATTATTTTTAAAATTGTGGGGGTGTAGGTAATTTTACTTAATTACTCGAAAAAATAAATTTTGGTTTTTCACTTAATGATATTGATAGTATTCTAAATTTGAAAATGGTGATTCTGTCATTATATGTTTGTATGTGGATGACATGCTAAATTTTGGTACACGCAATGAGATTGTAGTTAGAACTAAATTGTTTTTAGGATCAAACTTTGACATGAAAGCCAATGTGTTTTTAGGTATTAGAATCATAAGGAAGGGAGATAGTATATTACTATCCCAAGAACAATATATTGAGAAACTTCTTAAAAAGTTTAGGTTTTATGACCTAAAACCAGTGAGTACCCCTTATGATGCTAATTCTAAATTAATGACAAACAGAGTAGAATCATTATCTCAATCTCAGTATGCCCAGATAATTGGGAGCTTACTGCACTTGATGAGTTTTTCTAGACCTGATATTGCTTATGCAATAAGTAGACTGAGTAGGTACACTCAATGTCCAAATCAAGAACATTGGGATGTACTTTCCAGGCTTATGAGATACTTAAGAGGTTCAATGGATTATGCCATTGAATATAGTGGATTTCCCGATGTACTAGAAGAGTATAGTGATGCTAACTGGATCTCTGATTCAAATGAGACAAAATCTACTAGTGGTTATATATTCACACTTGGGGGAGATGCGATTACATGGAGATCAGCCAGACAAACAATTATTGCAAGATCAACAATGAAATCTGAGTTTGTCGCTCTTGAGATGACTGATAGTGGGGCTGAGTGGTTGAAAAACTTCTTAGCAAACATTCAACTAGTAATGAAACCAACCCATCGGTGTCAATACACTGTGATTGCCAATCGGTAATAGCTATAGCTAAAAACAAAAATTACAATGGAAAGAATAGACATATTCAATTGAGACACAATTTTGTGAAGCAGCTGCTAAAAAGTGGAACTATTTCCATTGATTATGTGAAGTCAGAACGGAATCTAGCAGATCCTCTGACAAAAACCCCTCAGAAGACAACTAATATTAGAAACATCGAGGGAAATGAGACTTAAGCCACTTGCAAACAAACAAGTGATGGTAACCCAACCTTTATGATTGGAGATCCCATGATTAAGGTTCATATGGGTAAAATCAAGTCACTTGTTAGTTCTGATAGCACTAAATTGATTTTAATCAATTATGTCCATTCCTATGGTGTGTGTGAAAGTGCTAGAGACTGCATTATTGAGAGACTAAACTTTGTTATTAAAATTCTACATGGTGAAAGTTTTAGCTTAAACAAAGTTTTTAATGATTTTCATATCCCTTATGGATGGTGTATGATTTGCAGCATACACTTGATGAAATCACTTATATGAGTGTCAAGTGGGGCCGCTTGCATGAGATCTTGGCATGACCTCTAGAGCACTCATGAATACCGGGCACGCGCATGGTCTAGTAAGCGCAACACAACGATAACAACAAGGATTGTGGGAGTGTATTGTGATTGATAAACCTCTAACACACGTCAAGTGTCTTTGGTTCATATAGCTTGCTATATTAACTACATTGTGTGTTAAGTTTCTAAATCTAAGACTGATTCATATAGCTTGCTATACCAGCTCTGATGCATTACATCCTTTGAGACCCAGAATAATAGTTTCAGAATAAAAGTTTCTTATCTTTTTTCTTTTCTTTTGCAATAAGTGGGGGATTGTTGTAATAATGTTAGATTATTGCAAAAGAAAATGTTGGATTGCAACAGTCCAAACTTTAATTGACAACAACGTTCAAATTCATTTTCTTAAATGTTCCAACGGTAAATATTTAATGTTTTTTATTATCTTTTATTACTTTTATTATTCCCTAGCTCTATAAATAATAAAGAGCTCTTTCTCCATTCCAAAACACATCCCAAGTCAGTCTTCTCTCCTTTTTCAGAGATATTATGAGAAGTTCCTGTTGTATCCTAGGGGTTGCGGGTAAGTCCTTAAGGACAGTGAATCTACACGCCTCAGGAAATACTGTTCGTGATTTTGTCAGCTTTTGTACAACATAGATATGGAATTTGATCACACAGGATTAACATTTTTTCTAAAATAATTTATCTTTATATTAAAACGAGAATGATCTAACTTTAAATAATGAATCCTTTGTTTAAACAAAATGCTAGCTACTTAATAGATGTTTATGTTATATAAATCAGTAGAAACTTGTGTTTGGCGAGAGTGGATGCTAAACAGATATAGCGTGTGCTATGTATTCGTCTTTAGTTCGACACGAAGTAAATATATTGAGTATTTTCGCAATAAGTTAAGAAAAAAAAATCATGACAATGGAGAAGATAGAATTCAGAAAAAAACCCAACCTTGAAGATTCACAGGGTTTAACACATTTATATTTATCTCATTGTAATTATGAGGGTGTTCTTAATTTTTGATGTATAAAAAAATTCGTTTTATGGAGAAATTAAAAACAACCTCTAAGAGTGAAAATTATAATTTTAAGAAGGCTTAATACCTGTTTTTGTCCCTCTTTATAAGGGAAATGTTCACTTTCGTCCTACATTTTTCAAAAAGTTCAATGTAATCCCACGTTGTGAAAAAAGTGTCAAAGTTAATCCTTTTTTGTCACGGCGTTAAATATTTAACGATCCTGCTGCCAGCGTGGACTGATTGTGTGCAACGTGGCTTTCACCGGCAAGGACTTAGTTGCAAACCTGTTCTTTCTGCTTTCTTTTACTCCTCTTTCACAAACAGTTCCCGAACCAGGATCTCTGTCACCCCAAAATTAAATACCCCAACATAGGACCAATATTGGGAACAGAACAAACTTGAAAGGCAAGCATTGGGTAACTTCAGATTGAAGAGATGTTTAGTTTAAAGAAAGTGGTTCAAACCGATAACTCCAGAGGAAGGAGAATCAATGAAGATTCAAAGCGATGTGTTTGAGTTGAGGGTTATGAGGACGATGCTGTCAGGAACAGGGTTTTCTAGAAAGAGGGGTGAGATTGTGTTGCTGTACTCTTGTTCTTTAGGCCATTTCTTAGTCTCAGAGGCAAAAGAGATTCAGGAGTGGTGACCTTTGCTTTCAATGTTTTGTTGGGTGGCAAAAATTTCATTTTTTTTACGTTATGTTGTGGATTTTAATATTCATGTTTGGTCTTTTGATAATATTAATAATAAGAATAACGCGCTTCTGTTTTATCTTTCTGTGACGTCAGTTTTCTGAAGCAGCTTGAGTTTCTTGTTGAGTTTTAACTCCAATATTCAATTTGGTGAACTCCATCTTCAAACTGCATTGTTTCTCTTCTATCCTATTAAATTTTTATTTTTCTTTCCATAGTAATTAATTGCAAACACACAATATCCTTTTCCATGATAAACCCAAATTTAAAAAGAAAATCGCACAATAAATCTTAGAAACAAATATTTCTAACTGCATTTTCCAGCTTTTGGAAATCCTTCACTGCATTTTCCAGCTCACTTATTCTCTTTAAAGTTGTGCAATCTTTTTCATCCACGTTGTCTTCACAACACCACTTCAAAAAGTTACAGCAGCTCCCAATTGAAGATCCACCCTGTTATTCACCATATTAGGGAATCTATGAACAAATGCATCAAATCAACTAAAGAAAACATTAACTGAGAAGGGTATACTTAAAATCTTGTAATAAGGACAACCCCAAAAATTTCTCCCAGCATTCTTCGTAGTTCTGGCCACTTTCATTACTGCAATATCACCACAGTAACAAGTAGGGATTAACCCACCTCCTCTACAAGCACCACCATGGGACGAACGAGAAGATCCTTTGGCCCAGCTTTTCGAAAACGAAGAACACCCTTGGGAACCCATTCTCAATCCTCAAAGACCAATTCGAAATACCCAAACCAAACCCTAACACTCAGAATTTTAATCACTGCCCACTGCCACGTTCTCAGTTAATGGAAAACACTGTCACTGCCACGTTACGAAGGTAAAAAGCCACCTTGCACACATCAGTCCACGCTGTCAGCAGAATCGTTAAATATTTAACGCCGTGACAAAAAATGATTAACTTGGACACTTTTTTCACAACGTGGGATTACATTGAACTTTTTGAAAAAGGTAGGACGAAAGTGAACATTTCCCTTAAAAAGAGGGACAAAAAGAGGTATTAAGTCTTTTAAGAAAGATGATAAGTGGATTCAAACTATAAGAAAGTTTGGTGAGGATGGACGTTAATATTAAATCTTCCAAAAAGCAAATATAGTAAGTTTTTAAGGTCTTTTGTAGACTGTGAGGGGGGTTTAATATAGACTGTGAGGGGGTTTAATATGATGAGCAATTTGATTATTGAACTTTAGTTTTCTATTGGTATTGCATTTATTTACTTTTTTCGATTTATGTATTTACTTACTTTTTTTTCATCATAGGTACTTTTTATTTATGTATCTGATGTATTTTTATCATGGATTTGGTGTGCTCTATTCCCGTTTTCTTTTTTTTTTTAATAAAACATTTATGTTATGACAGTGATGCCTAACATATTATATATTATATGGAAGTTGAAAAATGTTGATATTTAAAGAAGATTTAATATTGTATTTTCCTTTTTAAAATAAGTTTTTCAATTAAAGAAATGATGTTGAGAGAGAATACGGACTCAACTAACTATTTCTTTTAATGTTAATATTGTTCAAATTACATGTTTTCTCTTAATTGGCATTTTATCATAATAAGATGAGAGTTGTTGAACTATAAAATGACATGTGAAGCATAAAAGATGGAAAAAACACAATAAAAAGAAAAATTGTAAAAAGAAAAAAGGTATTAATTAATTTATTTTATTAGCATACACAATTTATTTGCATACAAATATATTATATATTTTTAAATTTCATGAAATTATAAATTATATATATATATATATATATATATGATGAGTTTTTTTATATATAAAATATTTAACTTTCATATTTTATTTCTATCTAATGTGAAATTTAAATTCACACTTATTCGAAGCTCTATGAAAACTTTTGATAAAAGAAACCCTTACGTTTTATAATTAACACATTATAATAAGTGACACGGTGGAAGAATTTTAAATAAGATAACACTTTTTATATTTGGTCATATTTACAACCGGTATAAAAATTGAGTGCGATGACATTGTTGTAATAAAGAAAGAAACTTATTATACTGGATCTAGTTATAATTAGTATAGAAAGTGGACGCGATGACAATTTTGTAATAAGATTTAATTATTTACATAGTCCCTACTTTTGGTGACTTTTCCAAATAGGTCTTTTTTTTTAATCTCAATTGAGTTCTTATTTTTGAATAATTGTAACAATTAGGTCTTTCTATTAGTTCCGCACTAACATCGTTAAAGATGTGTCACATGCTAGCTCGTTTTTTTTTAAGTTAAGTATTTTTTTAATTATTTTTATTTTATTTTTTATTTTGAAAAATAAAATAAAAATTAAAAAAAAATTAAAAAATTCAGAAAAACTACAACTTATACTTAAATTTCCAATAATCTGTACCTCAAGGATACAGTAAGAGAAATAGACACCGGTTAATTTTGTTTATAGGCATCGGTTCTACAACCGAGGCATATACGAGCGAGGTAAAACAAGACAGGTTTTATGCCTCGGTCACGAACCGAGATAAACGAGACAGGATTATGCCTCGGTTCTTAGATAACCGAGGCAGTAGCGTGTTTTTTTTTATTTTTTTAGATTTAGGACTCGATTCACAGTGCTCTTCAGATCCAAAATCCATTGTGGTTGGTTATGTGGTGTAGTGGAAGCCATGTGCAAACCTTCAAGATTACCCAATATGCAACCAAAAAATCTCAACCCGAGATATTGGAAACTTGGAACCTGAAACATTTATGCAACCAGAAAATCCCAACCCGAAATTACCCAAGATTTCCCAATTTCAGAAACCCAATTTCATAGAACCCTAATGCAGAAAGTAATAAAAATGGGGATGAGGATCTGGTGGTGATGATTCTGGTGGTGGTGACGATCCTGGTGGTGGTTATCCATGGCGGCCAACACTCCTCCTACTCGCAAAACGCACCTCCAACGCGTTCTTCCCCTTCGTTTGCTCCTAGTGGTGGTGACGATCCTAGTGGTGATGATTCTTCCCCTTCGTTTGCTCCTCCAACGCGTCCTTCCTACCAAAAGATCTCCAAACCCATCATTAAAAAACCCACCTTTGATCATCCTCACCCTCAGCCACAGCCACCGCCACCGTCACAGCCCCAGCCACCGTCACAGCCCAGCCACCGCCACCGCCACAAGCCCAACCTCATAACCCAAACCCACAACAGTCGCATGCCCAGCAGATTACCAACCGCCACCGTCAATCGTGCCTCTAGCGGATTCGCCCTCCTTCCTTGACGCAGATTACCAACCGCCCGTTCTGGTCCAACCCCTTGCTCTCGCTCTCGCTCAACCGCCGCGACGACGACGAATGGCTCACCGCTCTCGCTCAACCCACGTCCTCAAAGGAGATTGGGCTGCCGCGACCTCAAGGGACTTGTGATGACTGGAGGAGGAGGACAATTGCAGTGGAGAGGACTGCCTAGGCAAAAACGCAGAGAAAATGGGATGGGTAGGAATGAAACGTTTAGGGTTTAGTAGTGCAGAATTTTGGAAGGTGTGCAGAAATAGCAACTTATCAACTCGAGTGTTGTCATAACCGAGGCACTAGGACCATTAGGCATAGGTTATTGGACAACCGAGGCATATATTTTCCCTAAAATTACGAAATTGCCACCGTTCTATTAAATGTTTGAGATTTTCTGTCTCGGGTGTTCTCAGAACCGAGGCAGTAGCCGCTTTAGACATCGGGTTTTGGCCAACCGAGGCATATATTTTTCCTAAAACTACGAAATTGCCACCACATTATTATACGCTTCGGTTTCAGTAAAACCGAGACGTATATAGCGCGTTAAAAATCCTATTTTTTACTAGTAGTACCTTCCATATTGGTATATTCTCCCTTAAACGAAAACATTTTCAACCCTACTTCAATAGTAACCTTCTTATACGGTTGTTATACCACAACATAACACACTTACTTTAAACCCTATCAAGAAGACTTTAGATACAACTAATTCTTCTATCTAGGTTTCTTTACCAATATTATGTCTCGTTTAAACTGATCACCAAAACAAACATTTAACTATGATTCCATTGATAAACTTTTTTATAATAGAACATGAGACAAATAATATCAATGAGACACAAATTCAACCCACATAAAATATTGACATTACTTTTAACCAAAACCATTAAGACATTGAATTTTTCAATTTTCTTCCTTGCATGTTAAATTTTTTTTCTTTTATATTTAGGATTTAGACTCATACTTTTTAAGAAGAAAAAATTATATAACTCAACCATCTTATTCCATTTCTAAAGTTAGATGAGTCGAAATAATTTTGCCATCCGTTATGATATAATTTTGAATTTATGTTTTTCTATCATAAAAAAAATTAGATAAGAAAAAAAGAGGTCCTAAACCATATACATGTTATATACAGACAGAAAAGAAAACCAAATAAGTGTCTTGCCATATATACAAATTTGTTTTCATTGCACTATTCTAATCTTAAACAGTATTCTTCACTGCCAGTGGGAAAGTATCATCTTTATTATGTAATATACTCAATATTCAATATAGGGTTAAATTAAATTTATGCTACATTAATTGTTTGAGAGTATGTCAGTGCTAATTATTTATATTTTTTAGGGGAAATTTTTTTTTTGACCCATTTAATTAATCTTGATAAAAAAAATAAAAAACATATTATTTTAAATAATGTGTACGTGTATGTTTTTTTTTTGTGATTCTTTTTCTCGAATATCTATGAATCGCAAACATATATATATATATATATATATATATATATATATATATATATATATATATATATATATATATATATATATATATATATATATCAAGACCAGTTATCCAAATAGAATATAATTTATAATTTACTTATTTTTAAGCAACATTTATATGGGGAACATGTTTAATAACAAGTTCTTTTTATTTATTTATTACAAATAATGGCAATCCTAATATGCCTTTTTGATAGCTGCTGCCAATTCATCGTAGGCTACTTCCACAGCACCGCTGAGTTCATCGCTCCATTTGTCTCCGACTGCTTCCTTCAATGTTTTCAAGAAAGCTTCTTTTACCACCTGCAATTCATTAACACATTTTTATTATTATTATTCAGATAAAAAAACTTGAAAATTATGCATTAATTTATTCTAAATAAGACCATAAAACAATATTAATATTGGTACCAGAAACTGAGCATCGGTGACTGCTTTCTGAGAGTGGACAGCACCAAGTGCAGCATCAGCCACGACTGCTCCATTTGCTTTAAGTTGTGCAGCCGAATCACGCACCTACAATTTCAAAAATATCATAATGATATGATAAAAGTATAAAAAAAGAAAATATGAATTTGATTTTGGCTGAGAGTTACCAATCCAAAAAGCTTTTCAGCATGACCGGTGAGCTTAGGATTGCTGGGATCAACTCCGTTAGCTAGAAAGGAAAACAAGTTCTTTGCTGCTGGTGCTTTCTCCAGTATTCTGTTCATTTTGTTTTCGTCAAAACCAAACACACACACATACGATGCATGCATGCATGAAAAACTGTACATATGTTTGTTTAAGGAAAATACTTACGAGGTGTAGAAGACAACACTGTATTTAGGAATGTCTGCCTTGAATGCTTCCCATGCGACAGTCACCAAAGCCTCTTGCTTGTCAGAGAAAGCAACCATTTTCTTTTCTACTTTTCTCTTCTTTCTGTTTCTTCTATTCAACTCAGTTATGCAACAACTTCACATCCTTTACTTCTTTATATAGAAAGCTAATTGGTGTGAGAAAAACTAAAGCATATGTCTTGTAATTAATTGGCTTGTTGAGAGTGTCAAAAGGCATGATGAAAAGGCAATTATCTTTATAAAAACTTCATCAAACATTTTTTCAGTTAATTAAAGTAAATTCATAATTTAATTATAAGTGTGGTTAACATATGCCCTAAGAACATCAATTAAGAAATCAAAAATAAAAAAGATTCTGTACTTGTTCAAATTACACCAAATATTACACCCAAAGGTCATCTATACTTGCTGATCGAGTATATATATTACACATTGTTTTATAATAACATGTTTTCAAATATAAAGTAAAAGAAATTACAAATGAAATTTCCATATTTCCTTCCTTTAATGTGTTAATGAGATCTATACTTTGATGAACTTTTGATTTGATATCATCAATAAATTTTTTTTTACAAGAATTCAGAAGAATAATTTAGTAATAATGAAGAGAGTTAAATTCATATAAGATATTGACAAAATGCAAAACTTTAAAACAATGAGTTTATAATTTTTTTTTCCTACATATTACTTAATTTTTGTATTTATATTCAATATATACATTAACTATTTTAGATATCAATAACTTTTAAGTTATAAAATAGTGTTTAACTTATTCAATATAATAATTAATTATTTTTCTTTCTAAACTTATTAATGTTTAATTATTTTCTTATAGTAAAATTTAATTTAACGATTTTTAATATTTTCTGTAACGAATTATTATTTTTGGGAGCACTCCTTTGTAAAAAATCAACAAGATGTGAAAGATGCATGCAGTAACTTTTTTTCTTTAACCAGCAATATATTTGTTCCTATAAAAAGAATAAACGAGTATGTCGTTTAATCCATGTTATAACAAGAAATATAATACCCAATGAGATTTTTTTTATCAGCAGTAATTTCTAATGAGATACTTATTTGTCATGCAAATGTATCGATTTATTGTCTTAATTCATTCTAGTGGATGTTAAAAGTATATTTTGAATTACATGTACAATAGTAATCTAAATCGTTTAAATTTTATTGATTTTTATATTTATGAAATAAAAATTAAACATATAATATTGACTTAACTATTTTTACCAGTACTGAAAATCTATTTATTTTTTGCTTTATTTAAAAGACCTAAACAGTAATATAAAGTCACAGATAGAAAGAATTTCACTGGCTACGATTGGATGTACAAGAAGGTGTGGACAGTAGGACGATTTTTTATTTAAACTCAATTATATTAATTTAAATTGAACTAATTATTGTTCAAAAATACAAATTAAACTAACTAATGTTTAATTATATATTTATTTAATTTTTTTAATTAGACTAACATAAAAGTAAAACTTTTAGAATTAATGAAAATGATACGTTTATACCTTGTTTAATAATCCTAACAGATAATCAATTGTAAATAAGTAATTTATTAATTATATAATATTTCTATTATAATATATATATATATATATATATATATATATATATATTACATAATAATATAATAAATTATAATTACTAATAACTTGTATAGACCAATAATACAATAAATCCATTAATTTGAAATAAATGAAGTTAGACCTTTAAAAATGGTCTATATTTTATTTAAAATATTGTTTAAAGGTGGAATCCAAACAAATATATATATATATATATATATATATATATATATATATATATATATATATATATATATATATATATAATTTTAAAATAATTTCATGTTATTTTAGCTACTCTAACATTTCAAAATATATATCACCACATAGAAAACTGTAAATATGTAGACATATATGTCATATGCCCTTAATTAAGAGTCACCGTATGCAGTCAGATTACGACAACATCAAACAGCTCCATGAGTCCTTTGTCCAATTAGACTGCCAAACAATTTATGGAAATCTTACCGTCTAATATTTATGTTAAAAAAACTTTGAAACTTTAAATTTAACCAGTATTGTGCAGGTACTTTTTGAAAGTTTGAGGAATAAATTTTCAAAAATAACTTAAAATTCCAAATTAGTAAATCGATCGAAGACACTGAAACCGTTTTTTTCTTTAATTTGAAAGGTTAAAGCAATCTTTTCATTTTTGAGATCCAATTTTTAAAGTTGGCTTCACCCTATTCTAGAAAGGTGACTTATAGGATTTTCTTTTGATTTTTTTTTCTCAACATGTAGCTGTCAGAAAAAAAAAATAGTGATAACTTATAACTAAAGTAATGTACGTAAATTATATAAAATTACAGAGTGATTTCTTGAATGTTTATAAAACCAATTTAGTATACTGTAGCGTTTGATACAACTGATAGTATTTTCTTTTAGGAAATTCATACAGAATAGAAGATCAGATATATTATGAATTCAACTTTTCTTTAATCATTTAAAAGTTATAAAATTGGTTTAAATAATTTAGAAAAAATAAAAATAAAAAGTTATAAATGCAACTTATCCACTAATAAAATATTAACAATTAATAATTGTCGATAAAAAAAAATTAAACATTATCTTTAATCTAAAAGTTTTAGAAATTTATAAACCTTTTTTTCTTTATAAAGTTACATCTCTTCTATCCTTAAGGGAGACTTAAATCTACATTTGATTTTTAAATTTTTGTTTTGTTAATATTTCAAATACATGTAAAATAACTTTTCTTCTTATTCGAAAATTCTTGCTTAAATATTAGAATTTAAGTGTAAGAGAATGCTTAAATAATAACAAAAAACCTAATTCATTACACGTATACATTACTTGAACTCGTTAGTCAAGTATCGATTTGTGATTCACAGACGTAAGCCTGAGCAAAAAAAAAATGAAGAATGTTTATCCAAATACAAAATATTCTACTTGATATAACTGACATTTATATGAAGAAATTAATAAAAAATTTGAGCGAAACAAAGATTATTGATTAGACTTCATATGAATAGATCCTAAGCCATTGCCTTCTTAATTGCTGCTGCCATAGCATTATAGGCTTGTTCCCATGCATCGTTCAGTTCTTGATTCCATTTGTCTCCAACTGCTTCCTTTATTGTTTTCAGCAGTGCTTCTTTAATCACCTACGTACCAATCAATTATAATCAGTTCTATGTTTTTCCTTCATTTTTCGGATAAAACTTTCGCAAATGATTAACGTTTATCTATGATTTATTATTCATCATACGTACCGCAAATTGAGGATCTGTGACTTTTTTTTCAGTATGGACAGAACCAAGTTTGGCTTCGGCCACCACTTCTCCCTTTGTTTTAAGTTGAACAGCTGCGTCTCGCACCTGCAATTCAAAAAACATCATATGTCGCACGAAAAGTAGTACGCATAAAAGACATGTTATTAGATTTGTAAAAAAATTATAAGTTTAGTTGGCTGAGTTTACCGTTCCAAAAAGCTTTTCAGCATGAGCAGCCATCTTAGGATTATTGGGATCTACTCCATTGGCTAGAAATGAGAACAAGTCCTTTGCTCCTGGTTCCTTCTCCAATACCCTTTTATTTAATCAAACCAAAACCCGACATACTCACTCACAAACATGAAAGGAAAAACAACACTGACAAATTCTATGAAGGATTCAATTCATACAATAAGAGTCAAAACTTACGATTTGAAGAACGTAACACTATTTTGAGAAAGGTTTCCCTTGAATGCCTCCCATGAGCTATTAACCAATTCCTCTTGTTGCTCAGTGAAAGCGCCCATATTTCTTTATCTGTATTTGTTTTCTGTTGTTCAGTTCAATAATTTCACTCCAATAAGTGTTTATATATAGATGGTTTGGAGAGTGAGAGAAACGAAAACTTGCTTTTATTTGTGATTGTAATTGAATTCTCTTGCCTTGTGTTGTGGAATGTGGAACTTGTCGATCCAAATTATGAGGAGGAGACTGTGAACTTTTCAGAAATGTCGTCAAAATCTCACTTTGAAAGTAGTCAAAGTAAGTACGGAATTCAAATGTGAATTTTTTAAATGTTTAATTTATTTTTCCTTTCTGCTTTGACGTAAAGGTAATTATTAAACAAAAAAGAAGTCAAAAGTTACCTGTACAATGCCTTGTAGTGTTGAGTTTATAATTTATAACTCTCTTTTATATCATTACAATTTTAAAAGATTATACATTATTTATAACTTCATGCATAGCCTACTTTCATTTTCATATTTAAGGAAAATTTTGCACACTTAAGTGCACATAATTAAAAAACCAAGCGGGCCCACAGGCACTTTATTTTTTTAAAGAGTATGATTATTTTTACACGAACAAATTTTTACTGATCACATTTTATATATACTATTTTACTTTTAAATCTCTTTTCTTTTTCATAGATACAAAAATTAACTCTTTTAATAATTAAAATATCGGTTTGAGTTGTCATTTCTCTTTTCTAAAATACATCGTGATGGATTTCTTAACATTTGAATACATCATGCAAATATCTTTTGGAATAAAACCACACAGCTAGTATACCATAAAACAAATAAAAAGGATGCAGTAGGTACTAAAATGTCACCGAGAACCATTCTACATGCATTAAAACAACTCACATGTAAAGAGAACAGCTTAAGGAATACCTCCAAAGCCCAGCCACATAGCCATGCCAGGATAACCACAAAGTAAAACCAAGATAACCTCTCAATATTGGATCAAGAGGACAGCCATGGGAATCAAGCAGAGACCACATTTTCTTCAATCCTCATTCTCGCATTTAATTTTCCATCCAAATAAAGACCCAACCCAAACAAGCTGTTAAAAAATAACAAATGTCTCGCACAACAATTAAAGGCCACTGAAACTAAAAAATGAACACCATAAGTATCTCCAATTTTCTGGAATCAATATATCATCGAAAATACTCCAACAAACAAATAAGGTGGACATTGAACCACTGACATCGAAACAATAAAGTAAAAATAGAAACAAATCAAATGCTTGAAAGCTATAAACAGAACACTCATATATATGCTGAGCAATCCAAACAGCAACAACACAAATCGCACTGGCATTGGGACTGAAACCGAAATAAAAAGAAGGAGAGGTAAACTGGATTCACTAATTCCAGAATCACTCACTATCGGCGTCGCCGGCAGAGAGCAAGGAATCGGCGCTAATTTGACCATAGGTAAAGAAATATAACATTGAAGCAATAGAATATATTGACGCGGTAACGAAAAACGAAAACGCAGCAGACACATTGCAGGTTCATCAAGGCAATTTCATGTTTCCAACAATTACCTGTACTCACGCCTAAATCTAAGGTTCAGAGCATACCTCTTGGAGCTTCTCGACATGTATAGGGTGGAAAGCGTGAGTGTTGATGGGTTCAAACGTGAGAAAAAATGGAATGGTATGTTGCGCGTGGGCAGAAGCAGATGGAGCGTGGGAAGAAAAATCGTGTCATTTTTCGCTTTTCAGACGGTTTTTACTCTTACAAGAATTCAGAGTTTTGTCCAATAATAATGAACGTGGTTAAATGAGAGGGGAGAGGATTTTTGGGGGCAGGGACGTCAAAAGAAAGCGAGAGCACGAGGACATTAAAACATATAGAAGGTGTGAATGTTAAAATGGTAATTGGACCTCTAACCCAATTAACATAAGGTATAAAAACAAAATTAAGATAATTATTCCTTCCACCACCCCCAACTGCTTTCTACTGCTTTCTAGGCCTCTTTAGATTTTTTTCTTTCCCGTTAAAATTTTTTAATTTTTACTATTTAATTT
This sequence comes from Vigna umbellata, assembly GCF_029865625.1. Classification (NCBI taxonomy): domain Eukaryota; kingdom Viridiplantae; phylum Streptophyta; class Magnoliopsida; order Fabales; family Fabaceae; genus Vigna; species Vigna umbellata. The sequence goes on along the minus strand of NC_142172.1, from coordinate 38,148,328 downwards.
TATTTGTCTTTTTTAAAATCCTTGGAGCCTCTACCTCTTCACTTTTCTCTTTCTCTAATTACACGAAAACCACATCCTCTCACTTTCTCTCTTCATCTCTTCTTCACATAGAGAGTCCCCACCCCCTCACTTTCTCTTTTCCTCTCTTCTTCACACACTCAGAGCCTTGACCCCTCCATCTTTCTCTCTTTCTCTTCGTTTATTCTTCACTTGTACAATTTTGTGGTTAAAGCTTCCTTCTTTTTGTATATGTGTTCTATAAATCGATGTATGTGGTTTGTTGTGTAAGAGGAAAAAGAAGAGAAACAGGAAGGCTTGAACAGACGTGAAAAATTCGTTTAACCTTTAACGGACATCCATCATGATTCAAAAACCATCAAAAATGTATACAAATCACTTTTTTTTATTGTAATAAAATTGATTTTATTGACAAAACAAACAATAAATTAATATGAACTAAAATTGAATATTGTTGTATAAAATTGTTAACATATTAATATGATTCATACAACTAATTATTCACACATAAAAATTAAAAAGATGTTTATTACAGATGTTCAGGTACAACGAATATAACCGAGAATGATATTCAATAACAAGTAATCAATCGCCCGCTCTGAGTTATTATTAGCTACCCGAAGAGCAAGACTAACAGTGTCTCTGTCCCAATTGCCACCGCCCATGTCCATGATTTCTTGAATAGTCTGCTCAAGATTACTGCCAGCAACTAAATTCGTTGCAGCCTGACCATAAGTGTCTGCAGAAACACTGAAAAAATGACGAAGAGACAATATTTAGAAGGCTTTTTGATGATAGGAAAGGGAACAATGTAAATGAAAGAAACAACTCATCCCAACAATGTTTACAGGCCAAAAGAAAAAGAAAGATAACACCATGGTTACAATAAAAGCAGCGACAAAACATCTTACATTACATAATAACTAGGATCAGCAAATATCAAATTTTACTTAAATGATTACTACAATAACCAAATGAACCCCCTAAAGATTCAGTGAAATTATTTGAATAAAAAAATAGACTGCTTCAGGTATCAAACTAATTCCTTTGATTATAAAACAGTTGCAGCAATCGCAAAGCTCATGAGAAAAGTCAAACCATAACACTAAATATTAAAATTCAAAGCATGACAAATTGTTCTTATTGAACTAAAGATCCAAACCATAATTCATTGTTATTCACTCATTAACTATTTTATGGGAGTAAATTATGGCATCCGGAATTAAAAAATTCAGTAGAATTTATTAACAGTATCTTAAGAAAAATGTAGAGACAAAAACCATACTTGGTAGTTGGGACATCCATGCTAAATGTGATGTTGTTCGCAGCCCTGCAAAACTGGATAAAATTAAATAAAGAAAAATGTGGCTGGTTAGTATAGAAATCGACCTCCTCAAAGATAGACTCACTGAGTCTGCACTGGAGGATCAGAAGCTGGGTTGGAATTAGATGTTGATACAGTTGTAACAGCACTGCTGACAGGCTGACATAATTTCACCATATTTAATACAGATAAAGAAAACTAGAAAATAAAGAAAACTTCCACAATTGAGCGGGTAATTACATACCTGAACAGATGGAGCTGCAGCAGAACCTGATGCTTTACTCTGAAAATAGAGAAGTAAAATGGAAAATTGTGGTAAAAAAAGGTAAATTGTGCTTCTTACCATACAAATGCTTAATATATATATATATATATATATATATATATATCAAGACCAGTTATCCAAATAGAATATAATTTATAATTTACTTATTTTTAAGCAACATTTATATGGGGAACATGTTTAATAACAAGTTCTTTTTATTTATTTATTACAAATAATGGCAATCCTAATATGCCTTTTTGATAGCTGCTGCCAATTCATCGTAGGCTACTTCCACAGCACCGCTGAGCTCATCGCTCCATTTGTCTCCGACTGCTTCCTTCAATGTTTTCAAGAAAGCTTCTTTTACCACCTGCAATTCATTAACACATTTTTATTATTATTATTCAGATAAAAAAACTTGAAAATTATGCATTAATTTATTCTAAATAAGACCATAAAACAATATTAATATTGGTACCAGAAACTGAGCATCGGTGACTGCTTTCTGAGAGTGGACAGCACCAAGTGCAGCATCAGCCACGACTGCTCCATTTGCTTTAAGTTGTGCAGCCGAATCACGCACCTACAATTTCAAAAATATCATAATGATATGATAAAAGTATAAAAAAAGAAAATATGAATTTGATTTTGGCTGAGAGTTACCAATCCAAAAAGCTTTTCAGCATGACCGGTGAGCTTAGGATTGCTGGGATCAACTCCGTTAGCTAGAAAGGAAAACAAGTTCTTTGCTGGTGGTGCTTTCTCCAGTATTCTGTTCATTTTGTTTTCGTCAAAACCAAACACACACACATACGATGCATGCATGCATGAAAAACTGTACATATGTTTGTTTAAGGAAAATACTTACGAGGTGTAGAAGACAACACTGTATTTAGGAATGTCTGCCTTGAATGCTTCCCATGCGACAGTCACCAAAGCCTCTTGCTTGTCAGAGAAAGCAACCATTTTCTTTTCTACTTTTCTCTTCTTTCTGTTTCTTCTATTCAACTTATTATGCAACAACTTCACATCCTTTACTTCTTTATATAGAAAGCCTTGGACAGTACAAAACATCTAAGTTCACGTACTCTCTTGGCTTGTCGAGGCTGCTAATAGACATCATCAAGAGACAATTATCTTTTCAAAATCGTAAAAACAAATATAACTTTTCAATTAATTACAGTAAATTAATAATATTCATATCTTATTCTAAATATTAAAATATGTAATGACTTTTCATTTTTATGTAAACATAATTACTATATTTTAAGTCTTCTAATTATTATTATTTTTGTATGAGTTCTTATCTTAAGCTCTATATAAATATATATATATATATATATATATATATATATATATATATATATATATATATATAGGTGTGATTACACAGTTGTAAATATTTAAAAATCATTTAAATTTTAAAAATAATAAATAAATAAAATTAAAAAAATATACTTAAAATATTGTTATATATAAAGTAAATTTTAGTTGATAAAATAAAAAATATTATAAATTTTTTATTATAAGTAATTATTTAAATTTGAAAAGTAATTAACGTAATACCTGTAAAACTTGATTATTTTAATATAAAATAATTTATTTATAAATAATTTTCTTATAAACAAATTTTATTATTTTAAAACTTATCATTATAATCTCTGCATAACAAAATTATTTATAAATAAATTATTTAATATTAAAATAATAGAGTTTCGTTATTTTTAAATTATTATCACTTCTAAAATATTGTTTTTTTAAATTTTACAATAAAAGAGTGGATATATTTTTTCTAATGACTAATTATTTAAATAAAAAGTAGTTACTAAAATAATAAAATTAAAAAATAATTTTTATTTTGAATTATTATTTAAATTTAAAAAATAATAATTAAGAGAATAAAATTGAAAAAAAAATAAAAAAATTAATCTCTTTATATATAGGTATAGAAGTCATAGATTATTTAAAATAAAAGAATTGATTGAATTTGAAACTTTTTTATGAGATTAAATTGAATTAGTTTATATTTAGCCCGTCCAAAATAAGATATACCAATTACTTTATTTTATAAAAATACATTTACAATATAATCTTTTGTAAGACTATATGCAAGACAATTATAATATTAACTTCTGTCTCATGAAATCCATAAAATATATTCTTTTAAATATTTATCGGTTAGATCTTATTTATAATTAAATAAAAAGTGAGCATTTTTGTTGTCAAGATCTTGAAAAGATTTTCATTTTATGAGATAAATAAATAAAATAATATATCATTTATTTTTTAATAATTATTTTAACATTCTAAAATATTTTTAGGTTTAATTTCTTTCTTTGTCCCTGGTTTGGATGCAGTGTGTAAAGTTCGTCCACTCTTTTAAAAAGTGTCAATTTTGTTCAAACTTAGTAAAATTTGCCTCAATCAAGTCCCTTCTGTTAAATACATAGAAACGATGTTAACTTTTTTTCTGTCTCCTCTACTCCTTTGTGCAACGCGTTAGTCTTTATCAGTAATATTAATGTGCTTTTGTCTTTGGATTATGTTCACAATACTCATATGTGTTTTTACTTATCCTTTAGTTGGTACACCAATCAATTATATTAATAATTATTTTTATAATAAATTATAGTTTTATATACTTTATTATTAAATCTGATAACAAATACGTCATAAAAAAAATATAAAAAATTTAGATATACCTAAAATTTATAAATATTATAGTATTTTGTTTAATTTTACCTTGCTTTGATATAGAGATTTTTCAAAGGATATATTTAAATATAGTAAATTTAAATTGATATTAGTTTAAATTATTTTATTTTTCATTATTTATTTGGATAAATAAATTCAAATTAGAATATTTTTATTCGGATGAAATATTTCAATTACTAATACATACAATTATTTAAATGTAAAACAATCATAATTAATGTTTTTGAAATTTTTTTCCGTCAACATTTACAAAAATTGAAACAAAAATATTAATAAATAATAATATTTGTGTTGATTAATAAACAATCATAATTAATTAACTTTTTTTTTCATAAGCTCTCGTTTTTTCTCTTTTCGTCTATGTTTTATTTTTATTTATTAAATTTATTAAAATACTACTGAGGTTTTACAAATTCTATTTGTATTTAACTTTATTATAATATTTTTATTAATTTCATATTCTTTTGAAACTGGGTGTTAAACAAAAGAACATATATTTTGGTTAGACAAGATCCTATGCTACCTTCAAACCAGCAAAAAAAATTCCATTTAAACTAGCTCCTTCACGAATTCTTTCTAAAAATTCTTTCTACTAACACGAATTCTTTCTAAAAATATGACAAAGAGAAAACGAATTACAACATTTGCACTAATTACAAAATTAATAAACTTGAAAACTACATAAAATTCGCGTACAAATATTTTGCAAAATTCTACCTAAAAACGGGTACAAATATATTTTGTAAAATTAAATTACTTTATGCATAAATTTTTAAACTTAATATTTTTAAAATTGATATAAATTAATTTAAGATGAAAAATAATAGTTTATTCAAAAGATCTTTTAAGGCTAGTGTGAATTAAATTATATCCTGAGTTTAATTTTAAATAATTGTGAAAACAAATTTTACAATGTTGACTGAATAAACTACCTTCAAAATATATTTTAAAATTGTATAGTATAAAATATTAACCGAGTGGTTACAAACAACCAACCGGATATTCAGGTAATCTGTTTATATCTTATTCTGTTTATATTTTATTGGGCTTATATCAGCAAGATCCATGAGGTAAATTATAAATACAAAGCCAGGGCCAAAAGCCAGGTACGTTCCACTTACGCATTATTTACTCTACGCTACTCTCAAATATTCAATAGGGATAATCATTCATTAAATATTCAAACAAGAGCCGAGGCTCTTCAAATCACACGCCTAACTTGGGCGTCGGAGTACCTTTTGCAGGTACATCCCCTCGTCAAGAAGGAGACCGATCGGTTTGTGCCAACACCGATCGGCCAATAGCAGGAGTTTGGAAGCGAGCGAGCGGCCCAGACACGTCAGCAGGTTAGTCTCTCGGTCCCAAAAATATCCACCGAAACAAAAATAATTATTACAAATTTTCACATTCTTTTAAGAATATGTGCTTATCATGCATTATAATTTTTTTATTAGATAATAAAAAGTAACTTTTCGCTAATGCGCGATAACATTTAAATCATAAAATAAAACATCCACCATTAAAATTGATTATAAATCGAGCTATAACATTTAAATCATAAAATAAAACATCCATCATTAAAAATGATTATAAATTGTGCAAAGGACAATGGATACAAACACTGACAAAAGACTGCATTGCACAGAAAAGCAAAGAAGAGAGAAAGAAAAAGTTAACGTTTTATTTAACGGAAGAGATTTAATTGATGTAAATTTTACCATATTTAAACGAAATTGACACTTTTAAACCAAATTTAGAAGTAATCAAAACTTTTTTAAAAAGATTGATGAACTTGACACACTACCGATAAACTGGAGAAAAAAAAAGCAATTAAACCATAAACTAACAAAGTGAGTGAGATAGAATGTCTGACTTTATTGAAAGCTTACGTTTAAGGCTCTGTTTGTTTTACTATTTGAAGGAACGGATTTAGTTGTGAGAAGGTTTAAAATGGATTCTGGAAAAAGGGAATCAACTATGGATTGTGCTAAAGTTATTACCTTAAAAATTACGTAATTTATTTTATAAATAAGTATACGGAAATTTAGTAAAAGAAGATATATTTAAGCCTTAAATTTATACCGTGGTTAAAATTCAAATGAGGTGTGTCTCTCCTCCGTGCTTCAATGGCGGCGTTGAAGATAACACTGACTCCACCTTTGGAAGCAGAAAACGCATTAGAAACGTCGCTGAGGGAAGCTTTTGAGTCTCAGATAACATCTCTGAGACCCCCTTTCTCCTTAGCCATTCCAAGCCCCGACCAATACACCCTCCTCAACCGTGCCATCCTTCACGGCGTTTTAACGGAACCCCAATTCGCCAAAACCCACATCAAACACTTGCACGCCATCGTCACCGACGGCTACGCCACCTTCGTCACCCTCCTCCTCAGCCTCGTCAACCACCTCTACCCCAAACTCCTCGCATCCGTCAAAACGCAGCTACTCTGGCTCACTGATCAAACGGTGTGCGTTTTGGGTATCGGCTACGACGCCGTTTTGGTCTCCCTTTTGCGCCAAATTGTCGGCGCCGATTGCAGCGATGGAAACTTGTGGCTCTGCTCCAAGTTGGTCACCCTCTTTCTGGAACACTGGGGCCGCTTATTAGAAGACTCGCCCCACGTTTTGTCGTTCGCGTTGTACACGTTTCTTAGGGTTTTGACGGATCATTGTAGGGGTGGTAGCGTTGAAAAGTTGGAGACTTTGAAGCGGTTGGAGATTCATCTGTGCGTGAAGATAATGAGAGAGGAGTTTCACTTGTGTTTGAAAATTGGGAGGGATTTTATTCGCTTGTTGCAGGATTTGGTTCATGTTCCCGAGTTTAGGGCTATGTTGAAAGACATTGTGTTTAATCCGTGTGTGTTTAATGTTGTGGGGTTTCAGTTTAAGGATGTTGCTCAGATTTACTCCACCAGGACTTCCAGCAGGTATTCTCTGCTGCGGATCAATCCTGACATGGAGACCCAATTGAGGTTTTTGCTTACAAGCATAAAGTTGGGGCATCAGAAGAGGCATCAGGTTTGGTTTGCGAAGAAGTTTTTGAATGAGCCTGATAAAGAGTTTGTTATAATTGATATTGTGAGGTTCATATGCTGTGCGCACCACCCTCCAAATGAGATCATTCAGTCTGATATCGTTCCTAGGTGGGCGCTTATTGGTTGGCTTTTGACCTCTTGTAGGAGGAACGATGTTGTGGCTAATGTGAAACTGGCTTTGTTTTATGACTGGCTCTTTTTCGATGAAAGGGTGGATACCATTATGAACATTGAGCCTGCGGTTCTGCTCATGGTGCATTCTATTCCAAAGTATGTTGACATTACTCATGCTCTTCTTGAGTTCTTATTGCATCTTGTGGACAGTTATGATGTAGAAAGGAAGAGTGTCTTGGTTAAAGGTGTGTCATCGGCTTTTCAGTTGCTTGTGCGCAAAGGTGTCATTCGGTCACTTGATGTCTTGATTTCTTGTCCTGCTCTTCACACTGCTTTGAAAGAGAGGCTGAAAAGGTTATTAGCATGTGGAAAGCTTGAAAGCTCTTGAAGGATTCTTCCTAAGATAATTGCTGCTTGGTAGCCAACAGTATTGAGTTTCTTCAAATTTTGTCCTCAATCTGAACCAATGTACATAGACTAGAATATGCTTGATAGAAGCATGTACCATAATTTCACTGGTAGCTAAGGATATTATAGAATAGAAGTCTGTATCAAGCAGTAACTCAAATGTAGGTTTTGGTTCTTGTAAATTCAATTGATAGTTTTAAGTTATAACATTGTAAAAGGTCCCCTATGGCCACTTTAAGTTTGGATTTCAAATGAAAAAGATGACGTTGGGGAGGGTATTTCCTGTTTGTCACAATGGTGGAAGCTACCCTGTGTTGTGGATTGATACTTCAAATTTTTTTATTAAATACTTTTATCTTATTTAAATTAGTATCTAAACTAATCAAACAAGTTATTAATTGACTGAAACTTGCATAAAGTGAGACATGATTTGGTTATGGTTTCATGCATTGTCTTTAAAGAACATCATCCATTATCTCCCACTTCCAGGTGTAATTATTCATCTTTTTATTCAACTATGTGGTTTGAGGATTCTAGTACATGTTTTTACATTCTATTACAAATTGGGCTGATTTATTTATTTAAAGAATTCACTTCTGCATATGTTTATTTCCTTATTAGTATTCAGAATGGCGGGGAGAAATAGGCTGAGGTTCACTTCTGCCAGCCATTACTTGCTTGAGCTTCTGAAAGGACTCTCATCTCATCTGAACAACATTTGATGCCAATGTTTCTAAGTCATTCTGGTGAGAAAAAGTAAAGAAGGCCTTGAGCGAAAAAATGAGTGTAATCGAATGCTTGAAATTCAATGTATAGAGATTGATAAATTCTTTCAATGTATTTTTTAGTGATAAATCTTCTTGCAATATACTTAGGATTTCTTTCTCATATTAGTGATTCTTTTTTCCAGAAGCACTCTCGTACTGACTATTTGTTAACTTCTCTTTCTTTTACATACTAAATTACTACAAGAATTAAATTGATTTTTTAAATTGATTTTTTTTTCTAATTTCATCAATCAAATTGTTCTGCAATTTAAGGGATCTTAAAGTAATTTTTTTAAATCTAATTTTACTTTGTTTGAATTATATTATGTATATTTATTTTAATATTTTTAAAAATATATGTAATTTTTCTTTTAATGCTGGGATTTATAAGATTGTTTTTATAATCCAAAAATTAATTTAATAATAATTTACTATTTTATTTTCAAAACTAAGTGTTATGTACCAAACTCTTAAATTTAAAACTCTTATTATATTTCATTAACATATATTAATTAGGATATCTCTTAAAACCTAAATTTTAAACAAAATACTCTAAGTTGCACTAAAATTTTTTAACTAATTTGGTCAACATACTTTATAATGACATATCAGAAATAGTGAAATGCCTAAAAGATAAATATTAATAAAAATTAAAACAAGAAATGTCATAATTAGTTTTTTAAAAAGACGTATATGATACAAGGGTAAAAATTAAATCATTTTAATGATTATTTTATATGTAACGAATATTGATAATTAATTTTATTTAGATAGATTTTCTGAAAATTAGTTTCAAGATAATTATATTTACATGGATGCAAACATTTCAAAAAAAATAAGTTTTATTCAAGATAAAGGTTCACAAAAGAACTGTTGATAAAATACAAAAAAAAAAAATCATTCATATAATTAGTTTATTTTGTAACATTTTCTGCACTATTTGATGTATTAAACATTTTCTGCTTGCCATTAATTACAAATGCGTTGTTTCGTATTTACATTCTTATTCAACAAATTTATAAAAAATAGTCGAAACAGAAAACATCAAATAATTGCTTTCTTTACAAAACTTTAAAAAAAAATTAAGAAAAAAGTGCAACATTTTTTGAATTAAATAAAAATAAGACATTTTCTAAAATTAGTTAGCACTTAACTTCTTTAATTTACAAACATCAAATTCATTTAATTAAAAAATCATTTAAAGGCAATGTCAACTTCTGCCCATAAAAAACACAAATATAGTGCTTGATGATCAAATATCCAGTTTCGTATAATTTGTTCATGGACACCACTTCTCCTTGGACAACAGAAAATCCTTATATGAAAATATCCAACCGGTGTAGCAAAAGCTAGTGCAGTTCAAAAACAATCTCAATCGCGTACCTTTGGCCATCAACAATAGAGTTGGAATTTATTGACAATACAAAGGTGGGTTAACTGTTCTGTATGCTAGTAGTACAACTATAAGGTGCTACTCTGTCCAAGTTTAACTTTTGAAACTTCATATCCATATTTATATTTCGAATGTGCAAAATAGAAGTTATTTTAAAAATAACTTCAATTTAGATATAATAGTCAGTTGGACTTTATCTAAACCCCAAATCAAACATGCCCTAGATATATCTACCCGGTACCTACGGGTGAATAACATTGCTAGGAGTAAAAAATGCTAACAAAGACACTCTATTAGCCCTCGTGTGCCTCACCGATAAGAAAAATGTAATAAAAACAAAAGGAGATGATAGTATTCCTCATGCGATACTTTAAGAATTCTTAATGATAATTCTGGACGCGGTCATTGAGAGCACCTAGAACTTAATCAACCTGCAGGTAAATTGCAAGGACCAAATCAAATAAACAATCATGTGTCACATAACTACACAGACATACTATGTACTTTCTCAAATAAAACCGCGCCAATTTAACTCTTGCACAGCCTATAACCTTCGTTTGATCTAAGTACAACCTTTCACATTCTTATGTATGAAAAACTAACACCCCTCGGATACGAAATGGATTTATTACATTGAAAATCATTTTCAAGAAATGAGAAGGGCAACCATGGTGAAAATGTAATTCCTCATGACTAACTCGTGCTTATATCATAGTGCCAAGAACATATTGACTAATTAATAAGGATTCATCTAGTGCTGAAAACTGACCCGAAACAAAATTTAACGTTGGACCTGATCCAGTGACTCAATCAGCGTATCTGGGAAGGTGAACAAAGCAAGCCAGAAGCATCTGCCCCAATCACGGCCAGATCACAAACATTACACAGTTGCCCCTCCTGAGTTGGCACGAAACGAGAAGTACAATATGGGCAAGACACATCCTTCTGTCCCCTATAGATTGGCACGTAGGTTGCACCACAAATTACAAATGGGTTGCGGAAATCATAGTTCAATTGGGTAGCATCAGTCATGTTTTTTTCAGCAGCTGCTACCACTTGCCTTGCTGCCTTGGCTTGGTTTTCAATGGTAGGATTTGTTTCGAGTAGCCTCCGTGCAAAGTTAGCAGCGGTAGCAAGGTTCTTTGCCTTGAAGCAGACAGTCATTGCATTCTGCAAAGCTAACCTAAGGTGAGGTGTCTGAAGATTGCAGTGTGTGAAATATGCCGCAAGCTCCTGCTGCCGTGCTATATTGTCCTTAACTTCCCTCCTCCTCAGTTCCATCTGCAGAGCCAAAACATACTCTTTCACTATGATAATTAGTTCCTTCACATCATCCACTTCCCTCCTTGACTCAACAACAATCAAAGGAATTGTATGAAGAATATTAACAAATGTCCGAAGAGCATCACTGAATTTTCCAGCAGTAGTTAATTTATAACCAGCTTTAAGTTTTTCATCCAATTGAGACAACTTAAAAGGAAGTGCTGGTGGCCCTCTCACGTTTGCACTAGCTGACTCGGTCCAGCCTCTTTCAACTGCAAGCGATATGACTGGAGCAGAAGAAAATGCCCGCAGATAGGAATGACTGCCAGAATGAAGATCAAGAAACATGGATTTCAAGGGGGCAAAATTCGTTATTCCAAGTTGTCGATTCAGTAACCTCATTGCAGTATCAAAATTTCCAGCAGCTGCGTGATCAGCTGCAAGAGATGACTTCTGAATCCAAATATGACTTACAGGCATGCCAGGTGTTGGGGTCACAAAAACAGAAGATTGTGTACTGATAGAAGCTTTGGGAGTTTCGGCTTCAGGGCCCAGACCTAAATCCTCCAGGTCCCATCCACCCTCTTCGTCATTTTCTTCAGCTACTTCTCCATCCTCCAAAATCGCAGCAACATCTCCATTTTGTAAGCCATCTGCATCAACTATGTCAAGCTCCTCACCCCAATCTGCATCAGCAGCCTCATACTCGTCCTCATCAGCAACTCCCCGACTTGTATTGTCCAAAACACCATCAAACATGCCTCGCATGACCCTAAGAAGAGGCCAATCACTTCCACACATGACAGGTGATGGAGGCATCAAGAGAGAAGAAACTTTCCCTGCAGGCAATGATGGAACATTATCTCCCAGTTCAGCAGCAAGACGCTCTGCAACATCATGCAGCCCGTGGACTGAGGCAGTGATGTAAGCAAGAGGCAAATGGCCCACATTCTCCAATATCTTGACACGTTCTCGAACATCACCCATATATAGGGCATTGTGAAACTGGCCCATAACATCATTCTTGACTTCAGCAATTTTCAACATCTTCGATAGTTTCTCCAGGTTACCTGTGACAAGATACAGGAAAGACAATCTCTCAAAATTTTTTGTTCTCTGGTATGCATACTCTACAATACCAGCATTGCCCTGGCGAAGAGCCTCAACCCCCAATCGGTACCAGTGATCTTTCTCATCAATTGCTGTAGCTGATGCAACTGCAATTTGAATGTTCCCACTCTCTAAAGCCAAATTGAACCGAATTTTCTCATCTTTCACAAAATGCAGTGCAACCTCAGGAAAGCCTTTCTGCTGTAGATAAGCAATCATAGCCTGCCCACAAAGCTGTGAGTTCCTTATCATGTTCATAACATGATCGTATCTTTTCTTCAAGAGGGAAAGCTTAAAAATATACTCAGTTGCATCAATAATTATTGTTCTGTTCTTTCCATCCCTATCCAAGCAAAAGATTGTGTTTCCAGAGACCTTTGTGATATAAATTGGAATATCCAGTGTCTTTATTATCCCACTATCCCCATTGGGAAGGCAGTATTTTACATGATTTAGTGTTGTATAAATGAAAACACCATTTTCATCCCAGGCTCCACTTTTTACACGGATTGTCTCATGTAGAGTGCATTGGTGCACAAGTTTCTTGCTAGCAATTATAATGGCATGTTTGCTGAGCAAAGCAACATGTTCCATGTCATCAGACCAGACAACATATTTAATAAAAGGAGTCTGCAGTTCACCAAGAACAATTCTTTGCTGAAGGTCAAATATAACAACCCTATCCTCTGCCCTACATAGCAAGTTGCCTGTTCCAGCATAAAATATAGCATCAGTGGCAATTGGAAGGACACTCTTTTTCACAATCTCATTCTTCAAATTTTTTATAAGGACTTGATTGCTGCTCTTATCAAGCACAGCAAACCGATTACGGGCAACAAAGACTGCTGAAGCTCCATGACCTCTTTTTGCATCTTGCACATCACCCCTACCATAACTGTCCTTTGATATACAATACAACTCATAAGATCCACCATCTACCTCTGAACACAGAAGAAAAGCATTTTCAGATGGGCTATAGGAAAGAGTTTTTGGGCATTGATTCAAGCTTAAAGTGCCCGGCCTTCGAAACGGAAGTACTTGTACTTCTCTTTGTGTTGAGAACTCATAGAAACACAAGAACCGATCTTTGGTGTAGAACAATGAATCAGCACTAACTATAAAAGCAGGCCTTTCTCTCTCCAGCTTAAAAACAATCATGCCACTGTCATGACCAGCTGCTAACAGATTCATTTCAGGATGGGCCGCAAGAATCCAAAACCTGTCATGCTCTCTGCGAAATGTTTGAATTCCAGTTCTCTTTGTTGCATCCCATATCCGAATACTTTTATCTTCAGAGTTTGACACAATGATATCCTGTTTGGCATGGAACATAACACATGAAACATTATTCATGTGCCCTCTCAAGGTGTCCACCTCCCATGCCTTGGTGTCTGAAAATACAGATATAAATCTTTAATAACATAAAAAATACCAACCAAAACACTAGAGGTATATTCTACACTACATCCCACAAAGTTTAAGATTCAAGTATATATTCTACGCTATATCCCACAATGATTAAGATTCGACGAAACAGGGTATACATCATAAGATTTAGTGCCTCTTTGATTCTCTACTCAACTTTTTCTTTTTTTTAAAAACCTTTTTCTTAAACAATTCCACACTATCAACAATCAATTTCTCATCCAAAATCTGCTACATTTAACAAATAGAAATGTGCTCGTAGAACAAATACATTGAAATGTACTCAGGGAATAAAAACAAACAAACAAAAAACAGGTTTTGAAAACAGAAAACAAACGGGTTTTAGTTTTCACCTCAACAACTACTGATGTGTTTGGTAATCAGTGCAGAACTCAAGATGGTGGTTTATGGATGTTCAATGATATTTTTGTAGTTAAAATACGTTGTTCGGTAGTTTTCATTTTTCAGCAAAAATCAAGCACAGATAGGAACAAAAAATGGAGATTCCACATCACGGACAAAATTCAAACATAAATTCTTATATACAAGAGCGAGGCTGATTCCTACTTTTAAAAACGAGCTTAGCTTCAAAAACACAACAAAAATAAGGTTGTTCAATAAACTGATGGTGGTAGCAAGACGTAGCAGAGTGTTGACTAAGATGATGAAAGAAGAAAATGAGAAAACATCTCCCAAATGTTTGTGTTCTGGTCTCAAGAACGCTTGTTTCAGAAACAAATTTAAATACTTTATAGACTCTGATTGAGAATTTGATTACTGCGTATCGCAGAATTATTCCGGTAATCAGATTTTAAAACCAAAATGAGAGAAAAGAATCAAACAATCCCTAAATCACTTCCACTCACTCAACCAAACACAATAATCCGAATAGCATCCACCATCTAATCCTATACAAGAATCCAGTAATTTGAGCACAGTTTAAACCATGAAACTGGAAAGCCAGACACGTGAAAAACAGTAATTTACCATTCATCCTCCAAAGTTTGACTTGGCGGTCATCGGCAGCTGACACAATGAGAGGCAGATTGGGATGGAAGGAGGCCCAATTAACGCCGCGGTCATGGCCTTCCAAAACATACTTAACAACGGCATCAACGCCGCCGAAGAGATCGGTGTTCATCTGGCTTAGGCGAAGGATATCGTCCGCGGGGGACGCGGTCTTCCTCTTGAGAGAACTGATATCCCAGACGCGAACGGTCTGGTCGAGAGAGGCAGACACAACGAGATCTTCTTTGGGATGGAACAAGGCACACATGACGTAGTGATTGTGACCGGTCAAAACGGAGATGCATGTGCGCGACTGCCAGTTCCAGATGCGGATGGTTTGGTCGTCGCTGGCGCTGACAATCCATGGGTTCTCGTGGTGGAACTGGACGGTGCGGATGTAATCAAGGTGTCCGAGGAGAGTGAAGAGGCACCTGTGAAGCTTGTAGTTCCAGACCTTGATCTTGTAATCGTCACCTGCGAGATTAGGGTTAGCGAGGTAGGGATCTGAGGGGAAATGCGCAGATCTGAGAGAGTTAGTTACAGTTACCTCCGGAGACAAAGAGGGGCTGGGAGTGGTGGAAATGGACACCGCGGACGGGGCCGTCGTGTTCATCGAACTTGTCGATTAGGGTTCCCATGCGGTAGTCCCAAAGCTGGATAACGCCGCTGTGGAGACTGGCCAGGATCCATGGGCGCTTTGGGTGGAAACTCAATCCCTTCACTCTGTTACTCTTCGTCTCGAATTTGGTCAACATGTTGGGAAGAGCGTGATGCAGTTAGGGTTTGGAATTGTTGGGAATGAGATCAGAGAAGATGAAGAAGAAGAAGAAGAATGAGGGTTTTGGGAATATGAGATTCAGATCTGCGATCCCTCGTCACCCTCGAATCGAGCATATCCCCGTTATAGTAGTAGAGTGCCTTCTGATTCCTCACGCTATATATACCTCGCCTCAATTTTGTTTTCTTATTCTTATTCTTCAACGTAATTCATTTCATTCTACTTCCTTTTTCTCAATATCCTCTTACAGACTTCCATTTTCATTTTCATTTTCATTTTCATTTACTTCTCCTCCGGAAACAAAAATAATTTAGCTCTATCTTATCTAAAAAAATTATTATATCATTTGTCTTTTTCTTCCTATAAACCAATGTTATAGGCGTAAAACATGTTTATTTTTATACATTCTCAACTTAATTCATGTTTGGCTAATGCATTTATATGTATAGAAATTAAATATATTTTCATATATGAAGAGTTTAAAGTGCAGATTCACCCACGTTAAGTTAAGTCGAATCTCACCGTATGGAGCCTAGATCAAACTAATTTAAATATAAATTTAAATATAAATTTAAATCTTATTTATAAAAGTATGTAAATTATATTGGAAAATTCAATTAAATTTTATTTAATTAAAATATATTTGAATTTTAAATCCAATTTGTATAAATTAAGATCTAATGTAAATTGGATTTTGGAGATTTTAATCCATGACACCCGTAAAACTAACATTCTTTCTTCTATAATTTGTTGTGATAGACTTTAATATTTTTTAAGAAATAATGTTAATATAATAAATGAAATAAATATAGAACTCTTTTTAACATATAATCAATAATCTATTATAAAACTTATCTTCCTATTATATTTCTGGTCTTTTCTGTTGTACTTACACACATATTTACTCTTCTTCCACTGTAATCACCCGTTTGAGAGCAATGTGTTTTAGACATAGCTCAATTTCTTATTTTGTACACCTATTGTCTTACTTTTGTATTATCGAGCTTATCCGTAAACTTTATCCTCATTGTTTTGTTGCACCTCAATATTCACTCCACGTACTCACATTTTCTTAATAAAATAATTATTATTATTATAAAATTAAAAAAATATATTTTTTATATATTAAAGGTAAGAGTAATGCTGTGATCTTTTCATCATCCTAATACTTAATATTTTTATTTTTTTTAACTCTGTGAAAATTAGAAAAAAAGTAAAACATCTTCAGAAACTAAAAACACTAACATTTTTAACGGATTTTATTGAGAACTATGTGATTCCTGGTTTTCCATCGTAAATGGAGATACATTTTGTCATGTTTCCATTAGTTTTTTCATAAAGAACTACCTAATCCTGAGAGCAAGATTAATCCTTGTCGGACAAAAAAAACAAAAACTAATTTTATTTCTTTAGAGTTATTTTCAGAGGAAATTAAATATTTTGAAAACCATATCAACTTTATATATTTGATTAAAGGTATTGTCTTCAGGTACAAGCAGTAGAATGCTAATATCTTTCCTATGTGTAACCTAATCCCGGACCCAAAACTAATTTTTGTAGACTATGTTTTATTTTATTATTTTTTGAAGATTTTTCTTGAATAAATTATGACGACGACTATAAAATCACTTTTTAAACTCATTATTTTTATGGTTCGTCATTTCGTCGTGATCTTAATTGCCACAGATGGTAACTCCAAAAAAAGAAAAAAAGTCAAGCCATTTAATTTGGTGTGAAAATTTTTGTGGTATTTCTTTGTATTTTTTCTTTCCCCTTTCTTTCTGTGTATGTATATTTTTGTCTCTTTTGATATTTGGAATAGATGCATATGTATTTTATTTTATTTTTGAATAATTGTTGGATATTGAACCCCAAGATAGATGATGTGTTATATATATTTGCATGAGACTTTCCTAGTTATTTTGTAGGTGCAATTTGGTGTAGTCTTAGGTTCCTCCCTTCACACACTACATATGTTAGGCTAGTGCATTCATTTTGATATTAGGGTCCTATATTTGAGTATGAGTGAACCTTAAATAGTGTAGAACAATGGTTATGTTAATCTCGAATTTACTTAGTTATTGTGAAGGTTAACTTCAGCTATAGAACCCATGATATCATTTAGAGCTACCATAGAATTAGCATGTAAAGAGTCTATAGATCAAAACATAAGTTTCTCCACATGATGTTTAAAAAAATAAAATAAAAATAAAACAAAAAAATGTCATATTTTAATGAATTCATTGTTTTTCATGTTTTTTTGTTATATTGTCCATATAATATTTATATGAAAAAAATGAACAAAAATGTAAAAATTAATAAATGAGACAAAATAAACATTATTTGGTCAAATTAGTTAATCGAAAAAATAGAATAAAATAAAGATGTTCATTTTTGAAACATTTATTTGATTTGCATGAAATTGCTAAAATAAATCTTTTCTCCATCACTTTACATTATATAGTCTTTTTATCCACAAAGAATCATCATGGGACAATATTCAAGTCTCTAAACAACATAAAAATAAATAAATAATGAAATAAAATAAAAAAGGTAAAATAAGAGATAACTTATCGCAACTAAATTTTACTTTTCTTGTGAATTAAGACGTTTGAAAAATAAAACAATCATAATTTGAGGTGATATGTGGACATCTCTCTTTGTCATAAAAACAAAAATTATCATCATATTCATTTTGAGTTTTAAAATTAAAACAAAAATCTTCCTTCGAAATATCTTGAAAAAAAATCACCTTAATCCTAAAGGTTGACATAACATTGGCATATAGTCCTTTCAACACATAGTTAACAAAAAAAATAAGTCTTGCGCATGAAAAAGAAAGAAAATGATTCAAATAAAAATTGAAAAAGAAAAAAAAATGAAGAGAAATCAAACAAGATGCAACATTATTCACATACCATTGTTACAAATAACTACCACATCATTTTTGGGCCTTTGATGTTTCTTTATATCACAATACAAGCTTGAGTGTTGTTCCCTCCACCATCACGACATGCTTCCTGCACCTTCTCAAATTCTTTTATTTTCAAAATTATTCTTAGGTTAAGGTTAAAACTTTTTACTTTTACCATGAATTTTTAATTTATTTTCCAAACCTTAATTTTATATTTTCATATTCCCTGAACGCACAGCTGCACCTCTACCCCTATGTCAACTCAATTTTCTTCTACCTAGTTGTATCTAGGGATGGCAAAAAAATCCGCGCCCGCGGATATCCGCGGATAAAATCCGCGACGGATAGTTGGTACCCGCGGATATTTACTATCCGCGGGTTGCGGGTAGCGGGTTTTTTAATACCCGCTTATAAACGGGTCGGGTGCGGGTATTATACTATCCGTATCCACGGATATCCGCTACCCGCAAAAAATAAAAATAAAAATTTAATTTATATTTTATTAAGTTAAATTTAATTAAAATTAACATTGATTTATATTTTATAAAGTTAAATATAATTAAAATTAAATTTTAATTTATATTTAATTTAATATATATTATATTTTATATATTTTTTGTAATTTTATTTAAATTTTATTATAATATTTTATAAAAATATATTTTTTTAAATATTTATGGAATATCCACGGGTATCCACGGATATCCGCGGGTTTTAAAATATCCGCGGATATTTTTTAAGCGGATATCCGTGCGGGTAGCGGGTCGGGTAGCGGGTGGATTTTTTTTTGTCGGGTCGGGTTGCGGGTAGGCACTATCCGTGCCCGACCCGATCCGTTGCCATCCCTAGTTGTATCCACGTTAGATATAGATTTTTAATTATCTTTTGTTGATGAAGTACATAAAACTATCATGTATTCGATTATACCTAATAATTATTATTGAATTTTAGTTAATTAATCTTTTAAATTTGAATGATGAAAATAAAATTAATAATAAAAACCTATTAATTATTTAAGAATAATTTAAAACATGTGTTCACATAATTCTACATTTTTTATTTAGACCTATAAAATTGAATTTATTTTGTAAGAGATTAAATTTTTAGAATTTATATTTTGTTGGAATTCATTTAAATTTAATTTCTAAAAAAGTTAAATTTATTTGCACTAATATTTCATATAATTTTATTTGAATTGTACTTAAGTTTTTTTAATCTAATCTAAGTTTATATTTTATTTTTTTAAATTAAAAAATATAAAATATATATATATATATATATATATATATATATATATGTGTGTGTGTGTGTGTGTGTGGATATCCAATGATATAAAAAAAATACTACAATATTTTTTCAGATACTCAATCGATAACATGGTGATTAATGGATCTGTCAAATTAGGTACAATTAGGTAGAAGAAGATTGAGTTGACATGGGAGTTGGGATGCAGCTGCTGCGTTCAAGAAATATAAATGAGGTAAAATAAGGGTTTCTGAAATAAATTAAAAATTCATGGTAAAGGTAAACAAGTTTTAATCTTTAACCTAAAGATAGTTTTAGAAATAAAACAATTTGAGGAGTGTGCCATGGTGGTGGAGGGAAGAACACTCTAAAAACTTAACAAGGTCCACACATATTAAAGATTGATTGTTATTAACCTTCCAAATTTTTAATTCATAAGGAAACATGTAACATGCTTACAAGTTTGTCATAGAAATGATAAAATAAGAGAATTGAAAATTAAGAATTAAATTGTTTTACGATTTTCTTGCAAATAATATGACAAATTTCTTAATGAGTAACATGTTTTAATTGTCCCTCGAAAAAATAATCCTTCATTCACAGTATCAAGAGAATTTATTCTCATTCTTTCATTTTCCATGGATTTCATTTGTCATCTATTCTCTCTTTGATGTCATTGTCCATTACTCTCGACCAAGGTCCATAAGGACAGACATTTCTTTAATTCTTTCAATTCATTTTTTTAAAATCTGTGTTCAACCATTCACTTTGAGCCCAAATATTGTCCAACTTTTTCTTACCAGGTTTCATATCTCAATTACTAACCAAAACAAGGATTGTTAATTCGTTTACCACTTAAATACTTCAATCATTCATTTAATTATATATTGATCATTACATGTAACTTAGAAATCTCCATTGCTATTTTTCATCCTGTTGATGTCATTAATTGATCCAAGTCACACGTTATATTTTCATTTTAAGGTTCATCCAGGCTCTTATATTAGGGACACATTTTCAAGTCCTTGTCTCATTTTAAAAGAAGCATACCCAAACTAATATTATGTTTTGAGGTCCACACTTCATTTTCAAATTAGGATAAATCCATCTTCATCACTTCATCGGTCATCCAATATATAAATCTTTTCAAAAACCATGAGCAACTTCATGCACGTTATTCAAATAATACTTTAAAACAAAAGACAAACATAACATTTTTCAATAAATTGATCAGACCAAGGAATTAATTTTTTTTTTAAATTATTCCATTCAAATTAATTTATATAAACTTTCAACCAATAAAGAAAAAAAATTACATTAAAAAGATAAAAATGTTGTAATATAATTTTTTTCTAAATTTTCTAACCCTTTCTGATTCTTTTTTCTGAAGAATAATTTTGTTTGATTTCATAATTTAATCTTATTAATTTTGTCATTTGACGAGAAAATAAAATCACAACATTTTTCATTTATTTTTTCTAAAAAGTAGAAGAACATAAAATGATTTGATTTAAACCATTTATCATAAATAAGGTGTGATTCTTTTACCAAAGGTTCGCCTTTTGCACATCCAACGTTTCCTCCTACATTCTCGTAAATTAGAAAATTTCCACTTTATCCTTCTTCTATTAAATGTTATCGGAAGTTCTGTTTTATATTAGGGTGTTACTCCCTCCACCACCACATTTTCTCCCTCCACCTCCCCAATTCTATTACATATTTTTTGAATTACAAAACTAACCTTTTATAATTACAAAAATAACCTTTTTTTTTAATCCTAATTATTTACTTTTATAATTAAACTAATAAATAACTTTTTATATAATTATAAAATTATTAAAGAATACAAAAAGTCATATATAAAAATATATATTATACAAAAATCCTAACTATATATAACGTGCAAAATAAAAAAAAAATCTAAATAATAAGAATAAAGATCCTCAAAAATATATTATTAAAATACATCAAAATATATTAAAAATAATATATCAAAAAATATAAATTATATTATTTAAATATCTTCAAAATTAATATAAAAAAACTGTAAAATATAAACCGTAATCTTTAAACGGATGTGAGCATCCGTTTAAGGGAAAACGGATGTCAACATCCGTTTAAGGGAAAACGGATGTCAACATCCGTTTAAGGGAAAACGGATGTCAACATCCGTTTAAGGGAAAACGGATGTCGACATCCGTTTTCCCTTAAACGGATGTTGACATCCGTTGACGAATGCTCACATTCGTTTAAAGATTATACGATTTATATTTTAGGTTTTATTACGCACCTTCACGCCCTCTCACGCCTTTGAACCAGCACCTTGAAACACCATCACAGTCACGGCTGAAGATGAATTGCTTTCCCCACTTTCAATCTTACTAAATACAAAGTCCACCACACTCTCACGTCACAATTCTATAAAAGAGAAGAAGAAGTGAAACATGAGAGACAACCCAAAGAGATAGTGGAACGTAAGAGACAACCTGGGAAAAATAATAAAGAGAAAGAGGGAAGAATGATAAAGAGAATGAATGTACGTGAGATTTTAAATAATATTAACCCTAAAATTTTAATAAGGGTAAAATAGGAATTAAAAAATAAAGAAAAGGATAAAAGGGGAATGGGGTGGTGGAGGAAGCAAGTTGTGGTGGTGGAGGGAGTAACACCCTTTATATTATTGTCTTGAGACGGGTGTGGAGAGTTTATAACCTTGGCCCAATAACTAATGGCTAAGCCCAGAAACAATCCCTATTTGGTTGTTTCTTCTGCATCTCCCTTTTTTCTTCCTGCACTCCCATAAAACTCATAAATCTCAAATGATCACTCCTTAAAATTATAATAAAAAGGTAAATATTATCCTTGCACCTCCACCTTTTAATGTATTATGAAGGGTTAAATATGTTTTTAGTCCCTAAACTATTGGCCGTTTTTGGTTTTCGTCCCTCTTCCAAAGTAAGGTACAATTTGGTCCTCATTCTTTAGAAAAACGTTCGTTTTAGTCCTCAAAATTTTGTTTTTAGTCCTCGTTTTAGTCCTCAAAACGTTCGTTTTTTCGACTAAAACGAACGTTTTTTAAAGATTGAGGACTAAATTGTACCTTACTTTGGAAGAGGGACGAAAACCAGAAACGGTCAATAGTTTAGGGACTAAAAACATATTTAACCCTATTATGAATTATACAAATTGAAAGATATTTCTAAGTTTGAAAATACTTTTCGAGTTATGTAATTAAGAATACATTTAAAAAAACAAATTATAAATTATGTAACCTGGAAAGTATTTTTACAGTCAGAAACATCTTATAGATTATATAATCTGAAATATATTTAAAAAAATTACATTTTGAAATATACTTTCTAAAAGAACGCATAAGGTTAATTATAGTATTTCACATTTTTGGAGGATGCAGGAAGATATTTGAGGGGTACAGAAAGCAATTACCCGTAGTTGTGTAATACGAGAAAGAAGTGTTAGACCTGGGCCACGTACCTGAAGGGGTGAAGGAGAGATTGATGAACTACAAAGCATAGACTTTTTCTTCATTCATCCAATTATTACTAATTGCAATCCTAGAAGAGAGAGAGCTTACTTCGAAAAACAAAATCATTTTATGAGACATTTTATATATTACAAAAATTTATTCCAAAATACATTTGGGGCGTTCTAAAATGTTTATTCTGAATTTTTTTTTTGAAAATCATAATTCTCAAATTCTGGAAAACTTGTTTTGATAATTTCCAAAAGTTTGTTACAATTTTTTTTGAAACAGATAATCTAGAAATCACTTTTATGAAGAGTAAAATGATCAGTTTGAAAATTATTGGGGTGTAGTTAGAAGTTAGGTGTGTGAGAAAGAAAATGTCTAAGAGTTTTTTTTTTTAAAAAAAATTATATGTTCATAGTTTTTAGTACACTGAAAGAATTTCGTATATATATTATCAATATGTGCCAAAAACAAAAATTCACTTTCTCCTAATTCAACTAAATAAAGTAATCTATGATGTCAAAAGTATGATATTTTGTATCAGTGTTTATTTTAGTTAAAAACGTACCTCTTAAGCCCAAAATATTTAACAATTAATGAGTCAGAATTTTTGAACTTCCAACCTTCAAACACGGTTCTTTCACTGTCGTAACATACAGAGTAATTAACAGACCCTTATCTCAATATATCTAAAGTATATTTTAGATTGATTTAGATTACATTATAAAATCTGAAAATATACTAAATTATAAATTTGAAAAATATATATTTTTGGAATGATTGACGTGCCGACATAATTGAGGTGTTGCAACAATAGTAGTTATGTTCTCAATATTATATATTATCACTTTGAAAAAGTCATGCTAATTTACTATTATTAATAATTTTAATTTTAATTAAAGTTGTGTCAGTGATACGATTTTAATGTATTCTAATATTACTGAAATTCGTGTCAATTAGGTATAATTTCAGTTTATTGTAATTTTTTAATTTTAACTAAAAGCATGCCAATTTGATATGAGTTCAGTGTAATAAAATTATCATGACTTCATAATTAAATCATTTTAATAATTTTAAAGATAAAATTTCATCATTTTGATATATTTTTCCTAGATTACGAGGGTTAGAAAAAAAATCCAAGAAACCAACGGGTTATCATGATTCATCTTCACAGTCTTTGGAAATTGGACCGACACCAAAGAAAGTTGGGCCTGACCACAATGGTAATGGGCCCAGTTTGGGCCTGATACAAAAGTGAAATGACATTGAGTTTAAGTTGGAAACACTAAGTGGAAATGAGTTTTATTTTTCTGACGTAATAAATTAAAGTTTAATTTTTTGTTATAATTTCCTCCTAACAAAAACGCATACGAGAAAAAATATCATGAAACGAGAAGAACAAAAGAAATATACGAGGCGCATGCTTGTACTACATAAGGTGCATGTTTTAAATACAGGACTAAATTAATATCACGCGATCAAACAAAAAAATTCATCATCTACTACGATTCTTTTAATAAAAAAAACAATTACAATTAAATATTTTAAATATAAATTCTGTTGAAATATTTTAGTATAAAAATAATTAAACATACTTATAAAGTGTGATAAAAGTTACTGATATGGGATGTTTAATTAATATTGACATGTTTTCATTTTTTTTATTTGTGTGAAGGAAACGAAAGACTTACATAGGTGAAAAAATGGTTATCTGACATCCATTATAGAAAGAGACATTGAGTAGAAAAGAAAGGAAATAGAATAGAAACAAAAGTATATAATTTAAGAAAGAAAGAAAGTACATATACAGAGGTAATGAAATTGATGCATATTGTTCCGTGGTAAACATGATGAAAAAAAGTTGGTTAGGTTTTCTTTTGGGAAGGCTGACACTTGATGTGTTGTAGAGTGGTACTGAGTTTCTATCACTCCTTCTTTACAGAGTAACTTCAATGTGTGTTGCCTGCCTCCTCACAAACAAAGGGAATCATGCTTACCATAACATGACAAGTTTCTATACACCTTTTCTTTCACTTTTTCTTCCTCTTACTT
Source organism: Vigna umbellata (assembly GCF_029865625.1). NCBI lineage: Eukaryota > Viridiplantae > Streptophyta > Magnoliopsida > Fabales > Fabaceae > Vigna > Vigna umbellata. The sequence continues at coordinate 38,123,008 of NC_142172.1, read as the reverse complement.
TTCTTCTCTTCTCTAATACCTTCTCAATTTATTAAATTATCAAATTCATTTTAATTTTAATAATAAAAAAGAAAATTAAGACGGCTTTGTGTTCTGTCCCTCTCGATCTCATTATCCAAACACAAATAATGATATTTCCTTTTTATCGGACTTTGTTTTGTTATTTATAGTAAGGTATTATTTGTAGTGTCGTTCATAAACGGCGCAGAATCCGCGTCATTAATAAAATCGCTGGTGGTGCGGTTGTGGATTCAATTATTGGCACAGATTCAACCAGCCATTTTCAATTCAAATTATTATAAAACAATATTCAGATCCTCCTCTGTATTCTGTTCTTCTTCTGTATGTTTCTAGCCTTCCACATACATAGCTTCATCTGCTGTTCTTTCCGAATCTCACTGCATGTGCTTCCTCTGCCCAAAGAGAATAACACCATTATTTTATTACCTATCAATGATTTCAACTTTTAAACAAACTAATCAAATCATGAGTATCCTAAATTAAGAAAATAATTTATTATTACCATGATTTCAGGAAAAAGAAAGTTAGTTTTTAATAGTTAGATCAGATTGATCAATTGCATTTCGAACACTGGTTGTATAGTCACTGGATTTGTATATTTTACAATTCTATCACGACATTCAAAAATAATTCTTAGATACTAAAAACGGAAAATAATTCACATGCAAAAATGAAATACTTTTACGTTATGCCTATAATTTTGAACGCGAGTAGCCATTAAAATAAAACAAAAGAAAGGCGAACAATATTGAAGATGGATTCAGAAATTCCATCATTTTCTGTCAGATGAGTGTTTCGATTCTTACCTACAAGATTCTAATGTCCAAGTTAAGGTAGGCAGGAAAATATCAAGTGCGTTGAATTAGAGTGTATGTAATATAATCCATGACCTTAATCTCCTTAAATATCATCCTCACAATCTTCTCTTTAGAACAATAAATATGCAATTAAAGATGATAAATAGATTAATCTGCGTTGATATTTTCTAAATCTGTCATGGTTTTTTAAAGAATTTTATGTTGACTTGACACAAATATGTGTATGAGTGATACTTGATTTTTAATTAGATATTAGGATAAGGATGACTGTATCCATATATGTTTCATCCCATCCCAGTACTCATTTATCATTTATGTTTTCATTTTTGTCTTTCATTTAAATTACTAAAATATTAATAGTTTATTACTAAAATTCATCACATATCCAACATACTTTTTCTCTTATCACAATCTTAATTACACATTTTCTCTCTGATATAGTTATGTTCAAATCGACTATTATCAATTTCAGTTAATCAAATAGTTTTTAGGTTTCATATTCAATTATTTCTTCTCTTTTTACTATTTTTATTTGTTATTATTTTTTTCACATCAGAATGTTTGACTCTCTTTATTGTCCATTTTTGTAAATTAATATAAAAAAATATCTTTTTTATTCTCTTTGATCCTTATTTTTTTTTACTTAGAAATATATTCGTTTTGTTTAAACATATCAAAATTTGAGTAATTCAATATTTGAAAAGTTTTCATAGATTTTCAAGACATTTTTTATCTTTCATATTTTTAATTATACATATTTTTACTTTGTGTGATTGTTGAGTGATGTATCAAATCATTTTTGGATACACGTTTGATTACTTTATTTTTTTATAATGTAAAATATATTTTTTAATGAATTTTTATATAATTAGTTTTATTTTTTATTTCATTATGATAAATGTAACTTCACTACCGTATAATTATGAAGACATTTTATTTATTATAATATGATAATTTAATCTCATTGTCATAAAGTTTAAAGAAAATAATATTATTAGTAGTTTAATATTTTTTCTATGTGTGATTTCACTTAAATAGTATGTTATAATCTTTATTGATATATATATGGCATTATAATTACATAAAGGAACTATAGAAACATTTGAAATATTTTTAAACATAAATAATTATTTTCCTTTTATAATTTTTAAAAAAATATTTTTTAACTTTATCAACTTTTAATTAATATTTTCAAAGTTAATGGATATTCTGGTTGATATAAAAATTCATTTATGTATAATTGCATATTTTATATAACTCTGTCACTTTTATCTAGTTATAATTTGCTAAGTTAGTTTAAAATTTATACCATTATCATTTATTTCTAAATATTTGATATTTAATATTTTATAATACCATGTTTTTTTAGTAAAACATAATTAATTCATATTGAAACACTAAAAAAACAAAAATATAGATACAAACATAAATATATTTATAGCTATTAGATATGTGACCATAATGTGTATGGATTTTTATTTTAAAGATAAGTGTGATAATGAAATTTGTTATTACACATGGTTTGTTCATACTGTGCAATATTCGCAATTCATCATTCATAATAAAAACATATAGAAAACTATTAATGTTTTTTTCTTTTATTAATCTCATAATAACCAATGGTATATTTATATACAAGTGTCAAATGATAAAAATAATAATAAAGATAAAAAAATTCTTAAATTAGACTATTTAAATTTTATGACTCTATATCATGGATACAATTAAATTGAAATTAATTACAGGAATGATGATTGAAAATTTATATTGTTAATTGTTAGAATTTATTGATATCATCCTACAAAGTAAAAATAAATAAAAAAATCAAGTCCCTTTAAAAAGAATTAAGAAAGGAGATACTATAACATTAATACAATTTTTTTCTTAGACTATTAAAATTTTATGACTATACATCATGTACTATTAAAATTGAAATTAATTATGTTTGAAAATTTATATTGCTAATTGTTAGAATTCCATGATATCATATTACGAGTAAAAAAAAGTAATTTATCTCATCTAATTCACTTCTAATGATAAAATAATTTACACAGAGAAAAATACTTACAAGTAAAAACTACTTATGTCAAATTTTTAATCAACATAAAACAAATAGTTTATGTTAGACCCAGTATGTCTGATATAAATTATTTGTTTTACATCAAATATTATAGAATTTGACATAAATTTCGTTTAAAATATTATATTTAAATTTTTTTTCTAGGTTTTCACTGTTCAAAAACAAATTGAAAATGTTTTTTGGGTTAAGTTTTGTTCTCCAGTGTCAAAATTGTATTATTTGGGAATTCATTTCTCATCAAATATTCTTCTTTGGGGTAGGTTTCTCGTCGGAAACATTTTGCTTGAATTGTTTTGTCGTTGACATATTTGCATTTTTTTTTATTGTTTTTTTAAGAAACTTAGTATAACTTTGTATGAATGTCTTTGTATATCATGTACAACTCAATCTTTGTCCTGTGTTACTCAATCTCCATCTTAACTTTGTCTTCTTTTACTAACTCTTCTTCAATTTTATAAGAATCCTTCATTTAATATATTTGATTCATTTAATATACACAAACACACATAAATAAAACAAGATCATAAGTAGTCATTTTATTGTAATATTTTTATTTAGTTACATATATTTTTACATCAAATTTGGTACAATCAATGTAAATTTATATTTTTACATCAGATTTGATATAGTGCAACATAAATTTACGTCGTGTATTTTTTATACGAGACAAATTTACTTGTCTTGCATTATGCACAAAATAAACCTAAAAAATTCAAAATAACAAAGATTTTGGTTGGGTTAATGATATATACTTAATATTAGAATGTAATTTTTATTTCTTGTTAAATTAAATATATTAAAGACGAGTAACACCTTAAAAACCACAATTTCCTTCTATATAATTTTTCATCCAACTAAACGAGTGAAAATAAAACTTATCATAATTCTTTTCTTTTTTTTATATATTTTTTCATTCAAACATTTTAACATTTAGACATTTTGACTATTTTTTTCATCTCATCTCTACCCTTTCCATTCTTATTTATTTATTTTATAGGTAGAAAAACATTACCAACTAATCTAAGTAAACAAGTGAATAACGTGTTTTTGCATCATACACATGAACTTTTGTTGTTGTGTAATGAATAAATGAAAAGTAGATAAAAAGAACAGAAACGCAAAACATAAAATAAAGAATGAAAAAAAGATTTGGCTAATCTCCTGGGCGCACTGTGTCAGATGCTTCAGTTCTTACTTGTGATGTACCACTAAAAAGAAGAACACAGAAAATAATAACCTTGGACTCTATATGGATGAATTTCTCAACCTCAAATAATTGTGGACGATGAGATCGGACAATGTTGGTTCTTCGCCTAGGACCCTCTACCTGTTTTTTTATGAAATCGAGAGAACATAATACAAGGGCCTAAACAACAACAGTTTTACGAAGAAGAAGCATCATAAACACATGAAAGTGTCAAATGCTGACCATGAAAAGTCTAGCAACAGGTTAGAGTAATCATGTGTGGGGACATTTTATGATTAAGGTGTAACACATAAGATGAAAATAATTAATTAAGTCTAAAATGATATATAAATTTTGAGAAACCTTCCAATTGTAATCCTTTTCGTGACAATGACGCATCCAATTGAAATCACTTCTCAAAGGTGGTAATCTTCATTGAAACTTGTGCTTTATTACTTCCTCTTCCATATAAGCCACCATCACTTTATTCCTTCTATAACTTCTAAACTACTTATGCCTTACCCTTCATCATCTCCATCCACCATCGTTCAACCTTTTTTTCTCATTATTTTACGCCCACGCCACCTTTTAGGACACTTGCAAGAGTAAAGACAAAGAAACGTAAATATCAAGCCATGGGATTAATTACATGCGCAGGCACAGATCCAACATCACATGCCAACTACATTATTAATTCACATCCACTCATTATTTTCCATTCATTCATTCATTCTTTCTACCTATATCAAAATATTTACTCTTTATTATTTTCTTTAATTACTTTTAATTAATACATAACTATTTCCCAATGGGCTTGCCAATCATTGAAACCAGATAAACACCATATTTTTATTTCTATATTTGGCACTCTTCTCTCTTTTTTTCATCCCCTCACCTATGTTAAAGGGTTAAAACTAAAATAATTCTCATAACCTTTTAAAAACTAGAAAAAGTTCCTCGTAAAAAATTATAAAAAGTGTTTTCCTTTGAAAAAAAACCAATCCTATCCCACTAGTTATATATAGCTACAAAAAGTTTGTCTTGAAAAAGGACTTGTTAGAACTTCGAAATATTTCTACGGTGAACTTTTGGATAAAAGTTTTTTTTATCTTAATTATCATCATAAATCGAAGTTGAATTACCTTTATTTAAGAAATGATTTTTATTTATAAAGAGAACACGTTGTAAATTTTATAAATATGTGTTGTATAAAAAAGAGAAGAACGTAGAGCACTGCATCGTCTGAGGCTTATTTTGAGGACATTAAGACATAGACGCCATGAAGTTAGCTGGGCGTCTCTGTAAAGTTAATAATAATTTTATAATTTCGTTAAAATTAAAAATATTTTTTTTTCTCTTTATAGTAATGGTAAGATACCCTATAGTACTGTAGTATCATTCTCAGTTTCTGCTCCTTGATTGTCCTTTTGTCCATGCTTGCTAGTAAAAGCAAGAACAAGATTGGGTTTCCCTTTCATCTATTTGACTAGTTAAATGTAAAGCTTAAGTTCAGTGGTCTATTTTTATCAATGTCTGACGTAATTTATTTAAAAATTTTATCTGATTGAAAATTTATTTTGCGAAATGTTTTTACAGTTGAAATTATAGATAAATAGGTCAAAATAGATAAATATTTAAATCGACAAAGAAGATATTGCTTTACAGAATTTCACTGGCTGAGAGTGAAAAAAAATGTAAAAATGGCTGTATATAATATATAAACTGTATTTTGTTTTCTATTTTTAGGTTATCATGTTATTTGAACAAAATATTTACTGATTTTAACCCTGATTATTTTTAACTACAGGATTGAATACAACTTTAATAAAGTCTCTTTGTTACTTTTCTTATTCATAAAGTTAAAGTTAACATTATTATTAGAGCGATAACCTCAGTTTTCCTCAGATCAATGACATTTTCGCAAAATCAATTATTGATAAAGTTAGAACACAAATTTCATTTTAAAACAGGATAAAAAAAAGGGTCCGTGGGAGTACATTTTTGTAAAGTTATTTTATTCAATACCTCTTCGTACTAATTAATTTTGATTAATTCAATTGGTAAATTGAAGTTATTCAGGAAACAACATTTTCTTAAATATAATTAAATTATAATCATATACTGAATAATACAAAAATAATATATGATTTATTAAATTTTAGGTAACTTCTTTAAATTAAAATCAAAATATTCTAAAATAATAAATTTTAGTTTTCTATATAATTAATTAAACTACTAATTTTATGAAGGTTTTAGCCCTTGATAAAGTTGTTGGTAAAGTTAATCCCTTAAATTTTTTATAAAGAATAATATATGGATGTTGTATTTTTATTTATGCATTCTTATAGTTAGTATTTAGTTATATTATTCTTATGCATTAACTTAAATTTCTTTAACAAAGGATCAATGGTTCAAAAAAATTACAAAATGTTGTAGACAACTTATTCAATAGTTTTCTTTATTTGGCGATTAAATTAAGACAAGTTAACGTATAAAGATAGTAATTGTGCTAAGAGTTACTTGTAAAGAACGATACATACGTTATTGGTATTATCTTATAAAAGTACTATAAGTTTTTTTTAATAAGATAAAATTGTTGGAAAAAATTCAACTGATATCATGTGTCATTTTATATATATACCATAATAACTCCGTGTATATCATAATCCCAGTCAATTCAACTATATTGAATAATAAAAAATTACACTTCTAATCATATATATAGATCGAATTTCATTTAAATAAGATATTTATTAGTCATAAGTTTTTAGGAAAAAAGTTTGTTATATTTCAAATAACATATTAGTAATCAGAATAAAATAGTGATCGTGTATAAAACTTTATAAACTTGATCCACTTTATCAAGAATTTGAATTCAATATCTGGTTAGTTTTACGCTGTATAATAGATATGTATAACGCATTTTCTAAAATAACAAAAATATTTGATTTGCATAAACAAAACGTATACACACCTGTATATACGTGCACACACTCGCGTAAAAAATATTTGATGTGCGTACAATATTCTATTTACATATAATTTATATAATCTTATATAATTTATATAATCTTAGTTAGGTGTTGTATGATGTAATGTAAGAACCTATCCTATCAGTTTAATCGAATGCTAAAGTTTTGAAGAGTATATTAATTAATGGCAACTAATATAAAAAAAAAGGATTCGATATCTCACCAAAATTAGAACATATGATACTTACAAACTAACAAAATCCTATATCGATAAGGAAATTTCAACTGTTATGAAATACACTTAGAAACTAAAATTGAGATATCTCGTGGTTTGAATTACACTGTCAAACTAAGAAAATTCCATATTGATAAGGAAATTTCAACTGTGATGAAAGACGAGTCTAATTGAGTTAATTATATAAGTTTGATTTTCTTCTCTGTATAAAATTGAAATATTGTGCGAATATTTGTTTATATAAAGGAAATTAATTAGTTTACCCATATATCGAGAAAAGTAGTGTTAGCGTAAAAATATTGTTAGCATGGATTTGATGGATATGGGGATCTGAAAAGGAAATAATAAAAAGAAATTGAAGCAGAAGAAATTTGTAATTATTAGGTGATGAGCTGGTAGAATAGATAGATGAAATCCCCTAGCAGCCAAAAAAAGAAAATAGAAAAGAGTTTCCCAGTAAATACTGCAATGGGCTGCCGAATTTCCAAGAAAAAAAATGATTGAATTCCACGTTTAGTAATAAAATTCAAAAAGGGCGTCTAATATATATATAATCGTGATCGTTGTAGAAAATTACTATTTAATTTGGTAAAAAGGACAAAAAAAAGAAAATGGTAGAAGTTAAAAAATTCCACGTTTCATCTCACACCGCTTATCTCTTCCATTTCCTGTTATTTATTCCATTCCTCAATCTCTATCGCAGACAAAATCAAAAGTTCTTTCATCAATCCCAAAGCTGTGTAAAATACTTCTTGACCTTATTGTACACATTCATGCATATTTGTCAGACATACGCATATAGGTAACAATTTACCATGTAATTTCAGAACCCTATCTAGCACTCATCAATTCCATTACGTAACACTACCCACCCACCTCATCCACCCTGTCTTCTTCCACTTTCCCTATCATTCAATTAATCTAACACTTTCTTCAATCTACCAACAAACCCACTAAATTAAACACCACACCGCCCATAATTCAACCCCAATTTCTCAAAATCATCGCTTCTCTCCGTTCGATCACTCACCGGATTCGTATGCAATAAAGATAAAGCCATCAAATTTCAGAGTAAATCAAAGGAATTGCAAATTCTAAAAATTGGAGGATTCCAGAGAATTCAACGCTATGTTGATTGGATTAATGAACATATACGATCGGGGATCCAATATTTCACATCTTATACAAAGTGAAATATATATAACATATAAAAAAACCAAAATTAAAGAAAGAAAAAGAAGGAAGAAATTGACCAAAGTGGAATTGGATAAAAAAAATTGTGTAATTTACGGAGTTTAGCAGGGTCCGAGGTGTGGGTGTTCGAGGGAGCTTAGGTTGAAGTGTTCATGTACAGGTGCAGCTCCTCTTGGGAAAAGTGGATCTGAAAAACGCGTCCATGTCCTCCTTATTCGTCACATCGAAGAACTGAAAGTCGTCAAAAAGCTTTCTTTTGCACGAGGCGAAGGCCTTCGGCTTCCGCGGGGCCGGCGGGCAGCTCATGATCGCGGGAATTTTGCTCTCCTTAGACGTCGGGGTGCGGTAGCTCTCGTCCTCTTCGGCGACGGTGGGTGCGTCGGCGGGGACGGTGACGGTGACGGTGACGGCGACGGCGACGGTTTCCTCTTGTTGGGTTTGGTTGTCGGCTCGCGTGACGACGGAGGAGGAGACGAGGGCATCGAGGTGGTGGTCGGAGGGGACGTCGTCGATTTTGACGGCGGCGATTCGGAGCTTGGGCAAGTCGTGGTGGAGGTGGAAGTCGGTGGACATGGTTTCGATGTTGGATGGGAAAAAAATTTACTCAACGTGAAGTGCGTGAAACTGCGTTTGTTGGTGTTTATATAGACAGGGTTCGGGGTTGAAAAACTTTACGGAAAGCTTTGAAAGCGTGCGTTGGAAGGGTTTGAAGGCGAGGAGGAGAGAGAAAGAGAGAAGGGTAGGATTAGAGCGAGAAAGACTGTAAAGAATGGTAGGAAGAGAAAGATAGTGATAAGTGTTTTTGGTTGGGGTGGGGTAAGCCTAATGGGGGCAGGCATCTCCATCACTAACTCCTTTAATTTCACACTCACGCAACTTTATTACTATCTTTTTTTCTTATTCAACAATACTTACTTTTCTTCACACTCTTTTACCTCGACTTCAAAACATTTAATCTCTTATCAGTAACTGTTGCGTAAATTAAACTCCACTTTCTTCTTTCTTCCACTCTCGTTTTTTCATTATCTCCGTTAGGTTGGAACAATTAATGGTTTAGCCATGTGAATCTAGAGTTAGAGACTTGCCAAACCAGACGCAAATTCAACCAACCCTTAACTAATCTCATTTATCGTCAATTAATATTCTACACTAAAATCTCTTAACTCCTTCTAATTACTTCCTTAATTTCTCCTCTCGGGAATATATTTTCATAAACTACATCCTCTACTTTCCATCTAAAACCAGCTTAATTACGACAATAACGAGGTTCCAATTTCTATTGCTTTATTTGGATACATTAATAATAATAATTGTAATCAAATAAAAAATCGTGCTTCGTTCTTATATCTCCAGGACTCGTTACCATTTTTACCACAGAATAAACCAGTTTGCTGCTGGGCTGGTTTCTTTCTCTTCTGGCCTTCGTACCTTGTATGAAAAAATTCACAGCTGGGGGCGTTTTTATGTTCCGTGAAATAGCACAGAGTTTGGTGAAGGACGAATGGCAAAATGCCGCGTGTATATGATTGATTTTTTTGGACAATTTTACCCTTTTGTGTTATATGTGTTAGATAGTGTTGGGTGCAGGAGATAAAACAGAGTTTCCTAAACGGATGTCACGGCCCATTGCTTTTACGAATAGTGAATAGTGGAACGTACATGTTACGTTATAGGCAAAAGGATAGCTATTGTCGCATGTACCGCCACCACGCTCTTCCCAAGGCGCGTCGTAAACAACCTCCACTCGTTTTCCTTTTTATTTCTCTGCTTAGTTTTTAGGCAAAGTGTTTTCGGTGTACTCTGTCCGTTTTTCTTTTACTTTTTAGTTTCCATCATTATCCACACTATGCTTATTAACCCTCTTTTTAATTAAAATATACCTGGTTCAAATGTCCAATCCTTTTATTTTTCCAAATAATATTTGTTCCTTCCTCTTATCAATTACACTTTATATATCAAACTTATGGTGAGGGTTAAATCTATTTTTTATTTTGAAAATTATGTTCCATCATTATTTTTAAAAGGTATATTAAAAAATAAAATAAAAATGAGTATTTAAACTGTTTTAAATCTTGATTATTAAATAATGTGAGATTATTGATTACGGAAAAAACATAAGCTCAAATTTTAACTTTACATCTTCACTAAGGAATTTAAGAAATTAATGATTTGTTTTAAAATCTCATTATCCGTCTAAAGTAAATGTTAATGTTTTAATCTCAAATTTATCAAGTGATATGGTTATAATCAATAACTTTTTCGATAAGTATTGTCCGATTTAAAATTTATGCTTCGTCGTAATTTTATCATTAAAAAGTATTTCAGAAGAAAAACTAAAATTAAACAACATTAGACTTGATTCTGAGTAATGATAACTATTGTAAAATAGCAATATTAAATTACTTTACAATAATAATCACTCAATTGTTGAACTTTAACTCTAATTGGAATGAAAGATAATTTATACAAAATGTATATTTGTAATTTCAACTCTAGTCCTCATTAGATACAGTGGAGTTCCAAAATTTTAATCCGTGACCCTTAACTTTTATTGGAGTGTGGGAGGTGAGACAAGTAAATACAATCATACATGTGTGATAAGTCATGTTTGAATTAATCTTATATGTGTTGATGATTGATTGTTTTTGTATTTATGGTAAAAACCATATCGATTCATTTCTAATTAGCCGGTAGTGAAAACATTAAAAATATTTTAAAGCAATTTACTCTGCCAACCCAATAAACAGACCCAGACAAAGTAATTCGTTTTGAATACTTTAAACTCGATCTATCCAAAATTGTATAATAAAAAAAGTTCAGAAAAACGCATTTTATTACATTTTTTAATTAAATCGTTAAAACGAATCAAACTTTTTATTTACGTACCGTCTCTAACGGGTCATGATCGAAGTGAGTTAATTCTACGCTACAAAAGGGTAGACTATAGTCAATCCAGCGTTTTTTTTTTATATTAATTTAAAGTGTTTGTATTATCTGTTTTCATATGCAACAAAATAAAGATTTGACATTTAGCTGCATACACGATGAGAATACTGATTCATTGTAATTTTGTTTGCTAAATTAATTTATGGCCTACATCTTTATATGCATGAAAAAAGAAACGCAAAGAATGTACAATATGTTGATGTGATTTATGCCTTATCGTTGAACGTAGACGTATACCATAAAACTGTGAAAGTTGATATAATTGAGCAACAAGTTGAATTTGAGGAGTGTATTGTAATTAATGTATGCATATATGTTTGTTGGATGTTTTATTTTGGTAGCTATAGATGTTTAATATTATGTGAGTTTGTCTCTAGCTAGGGTATATGATTGAGAGATGGTTAATTTGGGATTAGTGGAGAGTAATTTGGGTGAAAAAAGAGAGAGATTATAATAATAGGTGGTGTTCCCTGTAAAATGGCATTAACATGTGTTTGTCTGTTGCGGAAAGGTGGAAGAGAAGGTTTTGGTTCACCCCACAGAGATGCGCGTGCACATGCAAAGAACATGAGCAGCTATCACATATCTTTCTGTGCCTTGTTTCTGATATGATTAGAGTGAATGAATAGAGCATGAGCATAGGATACCATGTTAGAGTCTTCAATACGCCCAGCTACTCCTCATTTTCTCTATTTCTAAATATATAATAATATGAGATGTTATTTTCTAAGTCTGGATTGGGTTTACCAAATACCAACCCATCATCAAATGAATCTTTCCACGTGCATTGTCTACTTACTGCACATTTATAACCTTCCTTTTCACCGCTAATCATAATCATCCATTCTTCTACTTCTTCTACTTCTATTCCAATATACTCTGCCCTACCTACTGCACTTACGTCTCTCACTTTCTTTCTTATCTCATCTCATCTACACTTTTCTCTCCAATATACCATCTCAAATTTCACCCTTTTTCTTTTTTTTTTTTATTCATTCTACGACACCAGAAAATGTTTCTCTGTTTTTTACTTCACAACAAACATTCTCATTTTACACAGGTTCACAAAAGATCGCACTTCAAATCCAAATTTAACTATTAAAAGATTTTACGATTTTATATATTATTTGTTTATTTAGATTTCCCATATCAGAGTGATACAACATTCTTATCATTGTGAAACAAAATTGTAAAATTGACTAAATCATCTTTTCTTCTTCTTCTAAACCACACTGCACGACCGGTTCAATTAGGTAAATGGTTTTAGATTAAATAAAACTTAGATTTAATTATAAACTTAATGTAATAAAAATTCATGTTTGCTATTAGTCCTAATATCATTCCATTAAAAAGTAATGAAATAAAAATTTCACTTTTTTTTCAGCTATAACACCTATTTATTCTTGATGAATGAAGTTTAATTAAAACAAAATTCAAAATCCAAAGAAAATAAGTTCAGCTACAATAAATTATATATATATAAAGTAAAATTTATTATCCATAGTACAATTTTAACGATTTATAATTCTATAAGTCTTTTATAATTCTAATCATAATCTCCATTTTATTGACTTTTTCTCGTATAAATTACTTGGACAAATATGATTTTTTGTTTTTAGAACTTTTTGTTATACTTAATCGAATTTCATGGAGAAATAAAATATTTTAACATGTTAGAAAAAAAAAATCCCATTATTAGTATTAATTTGAGATTTACGCAAAGATTGAATAACTCCACCCACCCAAAAATAGATGTAATTCTTATGTAAAAATTACATTTATTATTCTGTAAAAACTATATATATATATATATATATATATATATATATATATATATATATATATATATATATATATATATATATATATTAAATGAATATATGTTTCAGTATATTATCTTTGCTATAAATGCAATTTTATCTTTAAAACAATTCTTAATTATTGACATGTATTAATGTATGACCTCTAGTTTTATACTTATTTTAAAACACTTTACAAGGATGAAATAACTTAATTAATTTGGGTAGTGGTGGTAATCAGGTTTTTAAGACCTACTCCTAAAATGATTATGATTTCATCATTTCCTAACCTGTTTCTACATCTATTTAATCACAGTATTTTTATTTTAAAGCAAAACTAAACAATACAGTACTACGTATATACTAGTAACTGAGAAGGGGTTTAAAAAGAAATAAAAAAGAAAATTACGAAAAGAAGTCCTTGAAATAAGTGGAGACAGTAGTATATATGTAAAGAAATTGAAGTTATTTACATTAGATAATAATTTTCTCATTTGACCATTTTCCCACGATACTAATATTTATATATGTACTTGGTTTTTGACTTATACGTACATGGCTCCAGTTATGTCATTGATCCCTATGAGTATGGCTGAGGTTGGCACGTGCAGATAGGTTTTGACAATGATTGTGACTGCACCCTGCAGAAGACCCAGGTAACTGCTTCATTACTACTGCATATATATATTTTTTATATACATAAGCACACACACACAGAAACAGTAGTTAGTAGAGTTTTACGAGAAAACAGACAAAACATCAACATTCTTAGTCTTTACCTGCTTAACCACCACTTTACTCTTCACGTCAAAGTTAATATAGAATTCCGACCTTTCGTTTCTTCTGTCACCTTTTCATTTTAATACATAACGTGCTTTATTCTGTTTCTAAGATAGATCGACACCAAGTTCGCAGATCCAAACCATAACAAGAGTTCATGATACGCGTTCAGGTTTTCTTTCCAGTTTTCCAATCTGTCTTTATCTCAACCTTCTTAATCAAGCCATGTACTATTTTTTTTTTCTTTTATTAATCACTCGTCACAAGGGACATAACGTGCACAATGAGGTCTTGCACAAGATCTCCTAGACACTATAATTCTTTTTCTTTTTTACGTCGTAAAGTAGAATTTCAGGATCTAACCAAATATGTGAGATCTATATATCTATGCTTTTGTAAATGTAGATAGTTACATGCATGAAGATTATGAACTTATTTTATGTAGATTCCAATCAGTATGTTATATCACCGAAAAAGCATGAGAAAATAAAATAAAAATGGAAATATATAGCTAGAAGACAAGTGAATAATATTGGGTGGCGAATTTTGTATGACTATAATGTTGCTTGTTTGTTCACTCAACATGTTGTTTTCCAGCTGGAATATTGGCATTATTTAAGGTTCGTGTTTTGGCTGATATAGGATAAGCTTAAGCATGCCCATCCATCATGAATTGATGATGACGATGATAGCCTAACCATGCTCCTCCATTGCTCTCAAAGGTATCCTAAGAAACTTCATTTTAAATATCTTTCCAATTCCAACACTCTAACACCATATATACCCACCACCTACTTTAGTAAAATGAGAACAACCCTTCAAAAATGCTTTTAATATTTCAAACTTTTTATGTTTTTTTAATTTATATTTTCAGTCACACTCTCTTATATATCTCTTCAGTATTCAGAAATAAAATTTAAGTCTATTTCAGTTTTATTAAATCATTTTTTAAGATAAAATTTTACTCCTATTTATATATACTATGATTTAACTTCATTTTTTTAACTTCATTTTTAAGAGCAATGCTAGTTTAACACACCTATACTTACTTGACATGATATGTTAAATGAATTAAAAATATATTAAAATGTATTTTTTTTAAATGTCAGATCTTTAACAGAGTTTTTTATATCAAAATATATATATATATATATATATATATATATATATATATATATATATATGATTCGATAAAAATTCAAACAACAACAATAATTCTAATATTATTTATAAATAAATTTTAAATCTAATTCAATTTTATAAAATCAATTTATAAAATAAAATTTATATTTATTTATATATTATATTTTAATTTTATTTTTAATGAATGTGACACTCTTAAAATGTTCAAATATGTTACATTGAAGAATTATCCAAACAAAGAAAATTGTAAACAAAGGGTAAGAAAAATTATCAACTAAACATATATTTAAACTTTCGGATTCAAGAATCTAAACCCTTAATGATACGTCATTTTTTGCTAGGAAGAATAAGTTGATGGGAAGAACTCTAAAGTTTCACTTCCATGGAACTAAAGTGAAACGAGACAAATTTTGCTATATATGCAAACAACCGCAGACTGCAGCTGTTTGAGGAGCATGATATATTCCCACAACTCTCTCTCTGTATGTGTGTTTTTATTTGCACGTAAGTATCTATATTTAATTTTTGTTTTGATACTGTGTATATATTGACACAGCAGAGTGTATAGAGACTTACAAAAGATGGCGATCTCTGTAACAAAACCGTCATGTACATGTGTCCCCGCTGCATAAAAATGAATACAGCCAAACAGCAACTAATTTATCATAATTTCTTTTAAAAAGAAAGGAAATTATTCACCAAAACAGAAGATATATTATTTTAATGTTGACAATAAATGAAAAATCGGTGTCTCTGTTTTGCTCTATGCCCGAGAACCTAATCCAGAAAAAGTTGTTGCAGAAATTACTGATCTATAAATATCGTAAGATACATTTGGCTCGTCACCAATAATGCACACACTGATTCATACTAACAGTTTCTTAATAATGTCGATGGTTCACTTCTGTTTCATACTGTAAGTTCAATTGTAAGACAAGAATAAATAATATTAGTTAAATACAATTTTATGTTGATTTTGGTTGTGATTTAATTAATTAATTAATTTGATTGAGGTGTTGGAAGGGAAAACCGAACATACCATATGTCAGATTTCTTTGATTAAAGTGAGACATAGGTGTATTTAAGTAAGCCACGTATCATCTGGTTTCGGGAGCAAATCACGTTCACGCTGTAGTTTTCAATATTATAAAGTGTGCATTTCGTCACGGCACTTAAAAGGAATCCTATGAAGCTAACAATTCAAACAAAAACAAAAAACACAGTATTATTTAAAAACCCCAATAAACCAACAAATTTACGAAAACAAACTCGTCTTGTTTAATTAAAGTAGTCGGTGTTTGTTTTATACTTCTTCAAAATACACAAAATTCAAATTATGAGTGAATATCAAACTATTCTATTTATATAAAGTTTTTGGAAAAAAAAAATTAATCTCTGTCCACGTTCACGGGTCATACTTTCTGGAAATGAAAAATAAAATTATCAATTTTTTATGAGATGGTAATTCAGAGAATATAATGGTACCAGAAAGAAACATTATAGTTACTGTAATATGTTGTTGTTATATGTTAAATGTATTTCTCAGGGGTCATTACTTTTTGTTATTGCTCAAACTTTCTCACGATACCTTAATTGTTGTTTTTCATATAATTAAAAATCATAATAAATACATTGTTTTAATGTAAAAGTTATATTTCTATTTGATTTTGTAATGATTAAATATATCAATATATAAATTATTTTTCAAGTTGCATAAAATAAAAGGCACAAAACTCTGGTAATAACGGGGTTCCTTATATACCATTCCATGTACAAATATATCCTTTTCCTATTGAAATTATATGTTAGGGTTAAAGAAGTAACTGTCAGTTCAAACTCAAAAGTCTTTTCCAACAACCATCAAGTAGACAAAATTTTGATGTCCTTATAATTAGAGTATTACTGTATCATCTTTATCATTTTCTAAGAACAAAATGTGGATGAAAAAAAGTACTTAAGATATTTTTAAAATGCATAATGTGCTCAGTTATTTTTCTATTATTTAGTAGGTAAGCTGATTTATAAAATGTAAATAATGTATGTACTAAAAGAATAAAAAAAATTACACTCTTGTAGTCATTTACTTAAAGTCGTTATGGTAATATATAATATTTTTAAACTGATAATGCTGAGAATTTTACAGTAATAGTACATGAAAATGATAAATATAATTTAGAAGTATTTCTACATACTAATTATCGTAGTTGCGACACGTTGCACCCAAAAATCAAAGAAATCCAACCAAAATTATGCTTTCCATAGGGAATTTTTATAAAGATAAAAAAAATTTACCACTTCATAATCTTTTAATGTTTTGTCTATTTAGAACATAGTTTGACATCGTACTGTACTTGTACTTCTATTGATACCAAACGTTATTAAGGTAGTATTAGATTTTTTTTTACTAGCATGGGATGAGGAGATTTATCTTTCCAACAACTCTAATTATAGTTTATTAATGTTTTGATGAGAATTATGCTGTTGAGAATTTAAGTATGACTCTAAATTCTATATTAAGTAAAAATAGAAAAGTTCAGCATAATATAAGAAAGAAGATTTGTAATTATTGTTTTTAGGTTTTATATTAGAGGTAGTGTCAATATTTTAATACAAGAAAGAAGACTTTGAAATTTTTTATTTCTGTTCATAACAATTATTTAGTTCCTTTTCCTACAATAACATAACAATTGGATAAGTAACGAAAACATGTTAGAAGTCAGCAATTTTCACCAAACTCAACTATCTTTGGAGTTTGGACTTTGTGACAACACTTGGCATGGATCCAATGCTGCAAGCACACCACATTTTGGTATAAAATATAAGTATAGTTGCAATCACCCGTGAGGTAGATTTTCAAAGAGGTTTAAAGTCTATGGCGTGCAACGTAAGAAAGTAACTAGAACAATTTTCTTTAAAAAATGAATATTAAAATGGTTTCCAAAGGTAAGACCATAACCTTGGAGAAGGTGCAAAGGTTAATTCTTGAACCTAATTTATGTAATGATAGGTTGAGTTTGAACTTTATGAATGGATCGAGATCACACGTGCAGAACTTTTCATTACCAAGATTGAGTCAAAATAAATTGGTGGTTTTCACGGAAGACTATGATACGTGCATGGTTGACTAGAGGCAATGAGGTGTTATGTTACCAATTTTGGTTGAAGCCACCAACGCTACACCATGCAATAGTCTTTGCCTCCTTAGCTACCAATTTACAATTTATGGAAAACCTATTTCACCAACTTTGACTTTTTCTCATTTTAAAAATGAAATTAAAAGGTTACTAACTTAGTTAAAACAAAGTTAATCTATGATTTTGTTAATAAATGGTTTGTGAATTTCTTCAGCTATGTCGATAAATTATTTTGAAGATATTGTTTTTAATGTTCCTTTGGGTTGTACGAAAGGAAATTGTTTGGTTGATGGAATTAACTATCGTCTTTAATTTGACAATTCAAAAGTTTAGAATTTTCGTTGAAAGAGGTTCTGATATTCTTATTGGGAAATGGAAATGGAGGAAGCAAAGTAAGAATTGATGACTTCCATGGTTTGAATGGATCAAGGGAAAATAATAAGAAGAGAATGAATCCCAAGGAAAATTTTGTTCTCTCCAATGGCTCGTTGAAAGAGAATGTATCTTGAAATTTATAACCTTTTTTTTGCAATTCTTTTGCTGTGGTTTTATCTATTTGAGTAATTGTATTAGTTTATTGAAGCGGGTTAAATTTGTTATTTTATAGGTATGTTTTATCGTTTTTTTTATCATATTGCTAAAATGTCTATTTACTTTATTTTAAAAATATCTTTTAACAACATTAGCCTTAATACAAGGGATATGACAATGAATATTTTCGTCAATAGTTCTGAGATATATTAATACGATGTAAAAAAAAAGGAAAGTTTTTAGTTTTAGTTATGAACCAAAACAAAAATACTTCACATTTTGTTTCAATTAAAAAAAGCTGAAACATTAAACCGAACATAAATAAAAGGATTGGATTTATGACAAGAATTGTAAAAGAACTCTTATAATATATCTTTTTGTTTTAGTTTCACAAACAATCAAAGAAATAGACAATATCTAATTTTAATATAATTATTTAAATTTAAGAGTTTATACTAACAGTTGTGAGAAAAACCATTGTCAACAGGACCAAAAGTTTTTTTAACTAAATACTAATATTTATGATAGAATTTGTCTTGATAAGTGACTTTATTAGATTAGAAATGTTAAATAAAATAATCGATTAGTTCATCTGAAATGGTATAAAAATTTACTTATAAAAGCTTTATTTAGTCAATACATTTTTCTTTTTTTTAAAAAAATATTTTATTTTAATTGTTCGTATAAACTATTGTTAACTTCAATTTTCTTTCGGCAATTTTTATTATGTATACTTTATGAAATATTTTATACATCAATTCTAATTTGATTTACATAAAAAATTTAAGAAATATTAAGCATAATGTAGTAATTAATTATGTATATAAGATTAAAATAAAAAATAAGAGCAATAAAAAATATATTAAAACATTGAAATTATTTATACCTATATATAAGGAAGATTTCTCTCTTTTTATACACAATTCATATTTTTATTTTACCTTTTATAATATAATCTTTCTTAAACGTCTTTTTATGAATAACCGTTATTTTGAAATTTGTTGAATAAATATGTTTTTTCCTTCTTTTTTATTTTTTCCAGAATTGTAATTATATATTCAATTTTGTTAAGGAATAAAAATTTATTTTACATATTCACTCAATCAATTTACAAAATTATTATTAAATTATATTATAATATAAATATTTAAAAAAATATGTGGCGACAACATGTATTTTCACTAGTTAAAAAAAGGAAATTAAATACCTACAAAATATTTTTTTATAAATATATCTATTTTTCAAACAACTTACAAGTTAACAAACTGGTTAAATAAATTTGTAATTAATTTAATCGACGTTGTCAAATGCATTGTATGTTAAAGATTATTAAAAATAACTTATGATTCAGTGTATAAGAATTAAATTTAAATTTCACATTATGTGTGTTTAAGATCTTATAATTCTTAAGCAAACGAATTATCTGGTTTTTGTTATTATTAATTCAATGTGCTAAGTTAATTTATCTAATATAATAAAATAAATATTTAAACAAAAATAGGAAGTAAAAACCATTAAGACATTAATGAAATTATCAACTAAAGTTAATTTGATAAAATAAATAATATAATTATTTTGTGTGGGTCGGCCTGCTTGATGGACCTACACAATCTAACCCATTGTTGGATTAGGGATGGACTCATTCGTTTATCATCTAATAATTACTCCTTCAATAACGATTTCAATATTAAGGTACATGTTAATCCAAATATTTAAAAATTCAAACCTTTTATAAGATATTGAACTTTTTCATTTTTACTCATATGTATATATATAATAATTTAATGAACCGTGCTCCTTGCTGTTTTGTTTTATGTGTGAAGTAAGGATAAGTTTTTGGAGCAACTTCATGTTTTGTTGTGCGCTTTTGCTATCAAGAACACTCCAAAACTTTCACTCTGAATTGATATGTTGTCTTTTTCATCTTTTGTGTGTACTAATACAAACTATTCCACGCTATATTTTCAAACTTTTAAGGGCCAAACAGTGAACTGCAGTATGCCATTTGTGCATGCCTCAGAAATTGTGGGTCAGCCCCCTCAATTTGTTTCCATTTGCTTATACTCTTTCTTCTTATCTTTCTATTAAAAACAAGTTTGGATGAGTTGGTGCTTGTGTTTTACGTCATTGAAACAACTTTCTACACTCACAATAAGATCTTTATACCAGTAATAGCTAAAATCAATTTGACACCTTACTGGAAATACTGGTGAAGTTCAATCTTTCATGGTTATTTTTATGACTACAGAACAAGATCAATGTAATATGTAATATATAAATAATTTCCAGAGATAAACAAGCTGGACTCAGGTCCAGAACTTACTAATTTTCCATATAAGTTCAGCACCGCCTCGACAAAAGTCAAGAAAATTTAGAATATAAATGTAGTAAAAATCGATGTTACATACTTACAATTGTTACAAGAATCAACAACACACGTAACTTATAAAGGAATGCTGTTTATCCCCTTTTTATACCATTGTGTTTTTAATCAGACAAGTTCTTGAGTCGTTTTTACTTTTAATTAAAAAAATAGTAATCTTTGTTTCTGTTTTTAAACATATCAGTAGGTCTGGTGTTGTCAAATTCAGCAAAATTTGAGCATCAATTCAATCACCTGCCACAGAGTTGCTCATAATAACTTTGTCTTGGTTTAAGCATAGTGAGAAATATAACTATGTATAATATATATATATATATATAACTTGCTTTTATAGATTAATCCTTTTAAGAGAACGTAAACTACTAATTCAAGTGTCCTTCCATGATAATAGGCATGCCATTAACATAAATAATCACATATTTTGGGTCTGTTACATACATATCAGTAATTGTTAACAATGGTTATTAATGTAAAACTAATCTTATGATGCGCCCCTTCAAGAAGATAGGTAGTGATTTATTTCATTACTGATATGTGGTTGAAAGGTCATTATGAAAGTTCACCTTTTTTGTTGTGCTTTTACCTGTAAGTGTAACGAAAACACAGACCAAACATTTTTAAGTTATTTGTCTATTTGTAATTTAAAACGCTGTCAGTATGTAATTAAGGGTAATTAAGAGTGAGAGCCATTAAGATTGGAGCCAAAAAAAATTAAGGTTGGAGCCAAGAGCAGATAGTACTTGAAATTTATTAAATGAAGATTGGTCGTGTTTGGCTATATAATGCTATAAACATGTAAGGATTCATAATTTGCAGATAGAAAATAATACACATGTCAGATGGCTTTTGTGAAGAGTGCTTCCTAACAACTGATTTATGAAGATAGCTGGCTGCAATTGAAGTTATTAATTGAAACATTGTCATTAAAACCTTTTATAATATTGGTTGCACCAAACATTTTAATATAGCCTAGATAATGAACCAAAAAAGTACAGTTGTTGATGGTATCAGTTAAAAATGCTGTGGATAGTTGAAGAACATTATGAATGAATTGAACACTTCTGTTGATAGCAACTAGCAGAAGCTAGTAAACCTGAAACATCTATACCTTGCACACTAATGTTTAATAAATGTTCAATTTATGTAAGACATTGTACACTCTTAAAGAGAGATTTAAATTAGTGACTCATTCTTTCTTCGTATCTTTTATACGAAACTTCTTATTAAACTTTGGTTAGGATGTTGCATGGATTTAAGAAATGGATCTTAAATCTAATTCAACCTTATAAATGAATTTTTAAAATATGTGAATTTGTTTTATTTTTATTCGATGTGAGATTTTTATCATCCATCTTTTGTATAAAAATATATATATTCCATAAGACTATATTAATCGTAGTCCGATAACAAGTCATAAGATAAACTTAACAAACAACAAATTAGGTTTTGAATGATGATGATATCATCTAAGAAGTAGATTTTAAATTTAAATCCATCCTACAAAATGAGTTTGTAAGTTCTCTGATTGTTGTATATATGAATATGAATTTGCCTTGTCAGGTGAAAAATTTGCTGTTTGTCTGGATTACTTCATTATCTTCCTTTAGTTGCTGTAGGCAACTCGTTCTGTGATAATTCAAATTTATTCACTGCACAGATTTACTACCATAACAAGTTTGTCTTCTTTTTCTCTTCCTCATCCAAATGAAGTTTCTATGTCAGGGTTCTACATATGATTGCACGAGGAACTAAGTCAACAAAAGATATATACATGGCACGAGTGAAATGAGGCGTTGTTTAGTATAATATTGACAATCAAGAAATCTATATACCATGTGATGTTTGCAGAGTAAAGTTGTGTAGCTTTAAATTAAAAGGCAATAATTAAGACAACGTTTAAAACAGTAACATGGGTTGCTTGTTGTTGCATACAAAACCTGGTTTTTCTACTGTTGTAAACATTGAAATTAATTTGTTTTTACATGGGCTCCGAAGCTGGTCCATGATGATGATGATGATCTTAAACCATCATGCTCTTTTGTTTCCTAGCTGATTCCAAAGAAAACACCACTATGATCTACAGGGTTACCAAAAATTTGCTCCACACTTGCCACACAAAAAGGAAAGTGCAGGTTTTTCATTAATGGACACAGTAGCACCGTGTTTCTGAACTAATCCATGACCATGCATGTGGTATACTGCTTCACAGTGAAAATGTAATGCATTTTATTAGAGAAACAATGACATGTGAGAATTTAAGTTTCTTATTCAAAGTGCACTTTATTAGGTAGAGGAAATTTACTATATAATGCATTTTCTTATGACACCTTTTTAATTATTAATTAAGTTTTACTGAAACTAATAAAATGTCTAGTGAGATTCATTGAATAAAAAATGAAAACAGACAAGAAAAAAGTATATAAAACATAAACAGATAGAGTAAACAGTGGAGATCATGATGTTAGATTGAACCAGAATTATATAGCTTCCGTAAGCAAATGCGTTGCATGTGGAAGAAATGCTATAACATAAGCACTTTTTGTTGCTGTGTCAAATTAGAATGACGCAATTGTACCTTAAAAAGCTACAACTCTATCAGTAGAGCAGATAAATTATATTTACCGATCATACTCATCTTTTTCTTTTTAACTAAAAGGATTCGGCATAGCGTGTTAGGTATTACTATAGGCTAAAACGAGATATTATGTGATGATACTTGAATGTTATGCAAAAACTAAAAATAACATGAATCGAAAGAGGCATGATGTAAGAGAAAGACACATGTAGCGATCTTGCTTGCGACAAATCTACAGCATATAGAGATGAGGGTTTAATTGATGGGTCTTGAAATCTGAAAGAAATTGAGACGTGTTTGGGTGACCCAAAGTTTTTGTTGATAAGGACTGTCAAACGCAAAAGATGGGCCAATATGTGGAAATTTATGAAAGCTTCCCCACCTGTAGTCTTGTGAAGGTGCATGAGAGCAACCCATTGCAACAAATTATGATGCAACTTTTGACTCCAAAAAAAAAAGGATTATCATGGAACATAAGGGTATGCCAATAGTAAGAAAAGTTCAGTTTTTTTTGTATATTTACTTTTCTTGTGAATAAAAAAAGGTTGAGGCCAAACTCTATATATGTATTATTTTGAGTACAAAAAAAAACCCTTTTTGCTTATACACTTGACAGCATATTATGTGAAGATAACTTTTTTGATTGTGTGAACGAAGCATGAAGTAAGAGAATGAAAGTAATTAGAGCAGCATCAAAATGAAGGTAAGTTTGAAAGATTAAGCAAGAGAATGAAGTGGATGCATAAGTATGGGGCCAGATGTGAGCATTAAAAAGGAGGGAGACATGGTGGTTCAATTGATGTGAGATGAGAACCACCTCATGATTATTGAATTAGATGATAGAATATATGTATCAAGATTAACTCGCTTTAATCTTGTAGTCAGTGTAAGAGGTTTTGATAAGGAAGTTTGAACAATGGAATAAAACTTTAGTCATATTGTAATGAATAAACTAATTTAGTGGAATGATTTAATAATGAAAAAAGGGATAATCCCGAAGGAAGAATGGTTGTTGAATAATGTTTTTGGTTTCTTGACTGGTTGATTTTGGGGTGAGAGTTTTGTTGGTTTGTCTTTGTAGTTTTCTTGTACTCGTATTTGATTCCTAATGATGTTGTCTGCAACATGCTTGTTGCCTCCTGGGATTATTTGTTTTGAAAGCAGTGGATTTGAGATTGAATTATTGCATATATTTTTGTATAGGTATATATTGTAGTAGCCGGATCTAACATCTATCTAAGCAAAAAGGTTGTTGACAAATGAGTCATATTATTGCCATAATTGACACGTTATGATTGTGAAGTGACACTGTGTGCTTTATGTTCTTTCAGGAATTTGGAGTTAGTATTGGCCATTCTTCATTCTCACTCACTTCAATGCTAAGGTACTTAAAAACAACACCACAGAAATCATTCACTCTTTATTATTATTATTATTATTATTATTATTATTATTATTATTATTATTATTTTGAAATCTAAATTTCCTATTCTCAGAAAACAAAAACTCAATTACTCAAACCTCTCTTGGTATCCGTCTACGTCCTGATTGTGATGTAAAAAACTTCAGTTTCAAAATTTGATTTCTCTTTCCACTACTTTTCCCATTTTCCACCTAAATCATTGCACCTCTAATGTAACTACAAATAGACAGCGTGTTTGAGTTTGTGTTTTTTTATGTTTAAATTTTCACATCAAATTCAATGCAGAAACTATTTTCATACTAAGGAGGTCAATACAAACGTAGATTAAAAAAATAATGGTAACGAGATACAATTTTACATCTATTTAACATACAATATTTATATTTTTTTTTGAAAAAAAGTAAAAAATAAATAAAAAAAATTGTGTCAAATGTATATTAAAATTTTGTGTGTCAAAATATCATTATTTAAATATGTCCATATTTTATGTATATGCTTATTTTTCTTTGTTGGTAATTTTTTTTTGTTCCTAAGAAGAAAATGGATTAAAAAATTAATATCGAAATGAAACATATTTGTATGGAAAAAGGCTTTAATATATTAAAAAACACAAAATATTTAGTATATTAGAAACTTCATGTGTATGAACTTAATTAATATTTGTTACCTTGTCTCTTTGGTAAACAGTCTGTTCCATATTTAACACGCAGTTCTATCATTTAGAGTCCAAATAGTTCACTGCCGAAAGATTTCAGCCAAGAGTTTGATTTCCTTTGACACAAATGACATCCCTCATAATTCTTTATTAAAAAAATTTCTCTCTAATCAATAAATCGTGTGATATTCGTAACAATTATTATATATAAAAACTTTAAATTATTTAAGTTTAAATATTTGTACATAAGTGATTTAACAGTAAATATTTACATACATTCTAACAATAAATTATTTAAATAATTCCATCCTATAAACTTATAAACTTGGTGAACTCCTGATATATATTTAACACTGATAAGAGAATGGAAAGGTATTTTCTTCCTGTCCCATTATTATTAATTGTATCTCATATTAATATAAAGAGATTAAAGAAAAAAGTTATTTTAACAGTGGTTACGCTTATGTGATACATATATTTTCACTTTGTATTAAAAAAAACAGCGTATAATACGGTACTCAAGATTAAAATACCTTCCTGCACACATAACGTTACTGCCATTGTTACTGCTACGCCTCCTTTCTCTCCTACATTCTTTGACAGGTTTATGGAAAAAAAGAAATTAGAATATGTTTTTCGTGTTCCGAATGTTGTAGAAAGCTTGTTCTGAAAAATCTTTGAAACAGATAATCCGAAAATAATTTTTAGGAAGATTTAGGGTGCAGTTAGAAATTATGAGGGCATGAAGAAAATGCTGAATGGGAGGAATTTAATGCAACTGTCAGATCCATATTCAACCTGGCCCAAACCCAATCCCAAGTATTTGATCAAGTTGGTGTTTAAATTCTTACAGATAAGAGAAATACAAATTCAAACATTAGAATAAATATTCTTTTCTTTAAAAACAAGACCTTTCTAGCCACAATTATCTTCATCTTTAATCTTTTTAACGTCAATTTTTTTCAAACAGTGCACAAAAATTAAACTCTGAACATTTTGACCAAAAATTAATGTATTTAGAAATAAAAAAACATTCCATACATACAAAAGAAAATTGTCACTTATTTTAAAGACAAAATATACTCTTCCTAAAAGTTACTTTCAACACATATAGATTAAAAATAAAACTAATTTTAAATATATAAATAAATATAAACCTTATCTTATAAACTAGTTTTGTGAAGTTAAATTAGACTTAAAGTCATTATTAAATAATATATTAACGATATTTGTTAGTTGTTAGATATATTATTTCACCCTAGACTAACTATTAATGTCTAGTTCTATGTTTGATATGTATATACCTTAGTTTTAAGAAATATGTTGAAAATCTCACATTAACTAGAAATATAACTAATTCAAAATACATAAATACATGCAAATCTCATCTTACAAATCTATTTTTATAAAGTTGGATTAGACTTAAAGTTTATTTTTTAATAAAATCTTTGTTCAACTTTAGGTGAAGTAAATTTAATCCGAAGTATGAACAAAATTGAATACAAAAACTCACATTGTTAGTGATGCAAAGCAATGCCCTCTATTTGAAATTCAAGGTCAAAGCAACAAATATCTCAACATCATCTGCAAAAATAAATCATTTTCGAAAAGGTTCATCTTTTGTAGTTCAAAAGATTATTTCAGAACTTTTCATATTAATAGTTATTGCCATTACCATAAATTTTTAAATGGAATTCAAAAATAAAACAACCTGAATTCACACAAGTACACAACAGGCACTGCGAAACTCAAGGATGCTCCGGCTTTGAAGGTTGTCTGATGAAATTTCTGCAAAAAATAACTATTATCAAGCAATGATATATAAATTCTTGAAGTAAAGAAAAATACACAGTTAATGCAAGCAACAAATATGATTATGACGAATTGAACATTAAAAAGCCTACAAAACGTAAGACAAAAAATTAGTAAGAAATATGCTAATTAAAGAAACAAAAAAAATAAGGCACCAGCAAAAGGTACCGTGTTAGAAGCACAGAAAGCGAGTCAAATTAAAAAGAATAAATAAATAAATAAAAAAAAAAAAAAAACTAGTTCATTAGATAGTAGAGTTTTTAAGCCTTAAGCATAGTTCAAGCAATTTATTCTACTTAATATGAAATTCCAAACATATTCATCCAAAGATATTATTTCTTTTACAGCTTCACTCACCTATTAGCATGGTTATCAAATCGATTTGGAGAAGCTGCTTCCAACAAGAACCGTTCCCCTGTCTGATTCAGCTGCTGTGCAAAATAGGTGAAACACAAAACCAATATTAAACCAGCATAACCTGTCAGATCGGTAAAATCAATTCAACAAAAGAAAACAATAAATACCAATTTCAACTTCTTTTTCTCAACAAGTTCAACCTGACATATTAGTGATTTTATTTTTTATTCTACTTATAAACTTATTATTAATAAATATTATAGAAAGTTTTGATTAAGTATGATACTCATTTTATTTAAACTTTACACATTTTAAATACTAAGAACCTGTAAATTTTGGTTTTAATATTATTTTGTATATTTGTTTCCATCCGAAATAAGAATTAAATTTTAAACTAATACCTTGATCAGTTTTTTATTTTTTATTTTTATTTCAAATTCATATTAAACATCATTATGTATCTTGACATTTCATCTGAACTAAGAGTACAACAATCATTTGTCATCACATAAAAAATATTATTAAACTAGTACCTTGATCAATTTAAAAAGTATTGCCCACTAGTATTTGGTTTGTTGCACCTTAATTTATCCTATAGGTAGCCATTTTCGTAGTTCAACTCTTAACAAGAGTACCAATCATTAGGATTTAAGCATGAGAGCATAGTCCAATCCAAAAATTAGTCCACTAGATGGAAAACGCCTCAAAATTTAAGTATCACATCAACGTGTTTATTCTACTAAATGTTATACTCCTACAAGCATCCCATCAGGGAATTTAGCCAAGCAATATAATGTAATATTTTTAAAACACTATTTCTGCACTAAATACTATACACAAAAGAAAAAAACTATCATAGTTTAGTAATTAGCTGATAAATGTCAACAACGTATCACCATAATAGGCAAGTATATAAGGATATTAAGCAACTACAAAAGCCTGCCTAATGTTGTAGGACCAGTCGCTTGACTACCAGAACACTTCCATAATTGTTAAAAGAACCCTCTGTGTCCTTAAATAAACAGATATACAGACATAAATGCACGTTCCACATTCCCTGAATGCGAAATCTCAAACTAGAAAAATTATGCACATGACTGTTTCATAGTGGTCAGGGAATTAGGATAGACAACAGACAAAATTCTCCTGAGCAATGTTTCACGATTGCCATCAGATTTCACTCCCTAGTTATTCCTTCTAGTTATTCCTTAACCTTCCCCATTTTTTATTTTCATTGTAATGATAAACATAACAAAACCGCAAGCCATTCAAGACTACAAATATAATGACAGTTTGGTAGACAAATCTCATATTGCTCAACAACAAACTGACATAATTTAGACAAACATTATAATGATGAAAAAAACTGAGTTAACACCACCTCGAATAGTTTACAGACAAAATTCTTTTAGAATTTAAAGCAAGCAAAACATACTAACAGGTATCGTATTCGCAGTAAACCGTTGGGTACTTGGAATCCACAAACACGAAACAAAGATAAAGACTTGGTTTACACTCCTTGTACTTGGAATGGTTTAATCCCACCGAGAAAGCAACAAAATGTGTGGAAAATAAACGTAGACGTGATAAGTCAATGATAACATACACTGCATAAGTATCAGATTGGAATGTCGTTACCCCTTCAATAAGAAACTACACCACTTGCTATGTTCAGTAAAAGTAAGCTCTCAGCATAATAACCACAATAAACAAACCCTGCGCCTATTTCAATTCGAAGGTCCGTAAAACTTTTCTTCTTTATGTCCAGCGAATACAGGCATCTCCTTCCTGCCACATCCACTAGCAGCAACACCTCTCCACTGCACGTAACACACAATTCCATCGGTGGAATTTCCACGTCAGTGAGCATCATTCCCAAAGACGGTGCTTCCAAGCAAAATCCGCTCATAAGAAAAGAAAAGGCCTTCTTCCAAGATTCCACCTCACCATATTCTTTCATCATCCAAATGTTACAAGAGCATGGAGAACCCCCATCCACATCGTACACAGTAAGTGTCTTCCCATTGCCACCCCCAACAACCTTAATCATACCCCAAGAGGTACGACGAGCCAAGCTCTCTGGCAGCATAACTTCACGAAACATCTCACCCTCAAAGTGAAAGGACAAAACAAAATTGTACCATCCACCAGCCACGTAGCGTTTGGCAACCCAGTGAACAAGCCCATCGTGAAATCCAGGGGGAGTATCTCTAGCAACGTAGCAGACAGGAGCAATGCCATGATCAAGGGTCCTCCAACACCCAGTTGCAAGAGAGAAAACCTCAACCTCGGGAGCAGAAAGGCCGAACCTTTCATCATCCATGTTGGAAGTCCCACATCGACTAGAGATAAGGCCAAATTATAATATATAAGTGAGGTGCAAACCTCACCCTACAAGCCGGTTTTGTGGGGTTGAGTTAGGCTTAAAAACCCACTTTCTAATAATCCACCATGCAAGAAATCCTGACCACCTTGTAATCACATTTACTGGAATCAAAGCCTAATGCAACGTTGGAAGTGTAGTAGCAAGGGTACTGAAGGGGAGCGGGGAGGGTGACAAATCGTCGAATACACGGGTTGCAGACGATGACAGTTTGGCAATGCTCACCGTAGGCGACGCAAACAAGGCCGTTGCAGAAGGAAACGACGGAATAATCGTGGTGGAGTAAGGAGGGGAGGCGGAGGGTGGTGGAGGGGTGGTGGTGGCGGTGGGGGAGGATGAAGCGGTTGCTGAACTGAAGGAGGAGAACGGAGGAGGAGTGACGGTGGTGGAGAGAGATAAAGGATGGGTGGGTGATGAGAGAGCGCCATGACTTGCAGACGGTGGTGAATCTGAGAAGGGACTTTGGCGGAAGTCTGCGAAGGATTTCCGTAAGGATTTCATGGGGTAAGAAGACGGTGTCAGACATTGAATTTTGAATCTACAATCAAACTATGAAATGGAATGGTGCTAATTTAATTGACCATGAGACGGAATAAGAACGAATCAGATTTACCAGGTAACAAAGTACGAAACGGTGTCCAAAGAAATTGTTACAAATCAATTACACAAATCCCTTTCCTAGCTTCGTTTCTTCCGTACACTTAACTCTTTTCTCCGTTTAAAACTATTCTTCCGAGGTTCTTCACTTTGTGCTACGTACGGCCTACAAAATAACAATGTATTAGAAGATAACACCTTCCTAAGACCACAACATCAACCCAGTTGTGAGAACATAAATGTCGAACTTTTCTTTGTCCAGCCTGCAACCAATTCAGACGCCTCATGATCACAATTCCTGGGATCTAATGCCAAACAAGAAAAAAGCAAGACTGAATGTCGTGGAATGTGAAAGCTAACATTAACTACTTGTCCGAAACAAGCGCAGATATATTTTGATAACTTTAAAAAAAAAAAAAGGATTACAATTTAATTTAAAAGGATAGAGAATAGTGTGTAAAATTAACTCTAAATAGGTTAGAGATAACTCTAAATTATATATTTTAACTTTTTTAATTGTTATAATAACCATGAATAAGGTTTTGCTCTAAAATAAACAAGTTTTGATATTTTATTTTGTTTTCACCTACTAAAACTTAAAAATAATTTTCTTTCTAAATTTCATCCTTTAAAAATATAAAATTATTATTTTCACATCTTTCAAATTTAATACGTAATTGCCCTTTCTCATTTGATTTTTTTCTTTTTCACTTTAACATTTTTAAATTAGTACATGAAAAAAAAAATTGGAGATGATTTCCAATTAATTATTTAAATATACTCCAATTTTAAATTTTAAATAATGTATTAATATTATTTCTAATTTATGAATTAATTGCTTAATAATTAGTTATCTTTTAATTTTGATTAATATGTATTCTTAGTAAAATTAAATTAAAGATAATTTTGTAATTCATTGTATTATTTAACTAACATGATTTATTTTTCTGTAACATCAATCAATTTTACCAAAAAAGAAAAAAAAAACTTAATTCCCTTTATTTTCTATTCTCTTTCCCTCAATCTAAACCCATAAGTGTCATATAAATTATTACTTGATTTTCTATTAACATTCACAAATATTTCGATTGATATAGCAAGAGTGATTGAAAACAATGATTTCAACTTTTTGTAAAAGATGAATCCAACTCACTTATTTAATTTTCTGGATATAGTTTTAATCCATTACAATATATAATAAATTGGACGCTAAAAAAACGTAAAGCTCCATCCTTTCTATTATTTAATAAGTATTTATATTTGTAAAAAATAAGTTAAACTCAATCAAAGTAAAAAAAAAAAAGTAACTTGTACTTTTTAAGCGAAGTGAATTTTGAAAAGAATTCGACTGAAAAAAACAGTCAAATATGATATCAATATATTCCATAGAAACTAGCTTGAGTGCTCAGTTAAAATCTAAACACACTTCTACGCAAAAATTGTTCTGATAGTTAAGAACAACACTGACGATAACGCAACAGGAGAGAAAGAAACTAACTAATCATGCCGACCAAAATTTTACAAAAGCATCCACAAAAACTTTCCAAGCAGCTAAAAGAGGGTTGGGTTCTCGCTTTGCGGAATTCTTATCTGCTCCATCCCAGGATTCTCTGCAGTGAAAACCATAGAAAGGTACAATTAAATGTTCGTAAATAACCAAACCAATTTCACTTCTATAATAGAATGGAGTTAAAATAGGCACATTAGTTGAAATAAAATCAATTTCTATATACTTACAGATGTATCCTATCCACAGTTGTGCCGCTTCTCTGAGAGTTGCCACCAAGTTGACCTTCAACTCTATGTTTATCGGCTTTTAGCAGGTCATCGTCTTCCTCTGATGGTTTACATGTCTTGCTGAGGTTATTGGTTTGAGTGTTTGTCTGTAAGAATACATTTAAAGGTTACATTGAAATTTCCCCTCAAATAAGTATCAGAAAAGTAGTTACTAGATATTGTTTATTATTTATGGGATCCGCGAGTCTTAATCTTTTCAGTGAAAATGCAAACCAATTAATCCAGTTGCTGAAGATGAAAGAGAAAACACAAAATTGACACATAACAAATAGTATCCAATTTTGTGCCTGCAAAACACAATTTTACCAAAACCGTATTACTGCACACCCCTCCCCAAAACAGAAAGAAATACCAAATAATCGAAGACGACTGTAGTGCAATAAGTGTGATAGATTTAGAAATACCATAATTTCATCCGTTTTCTTGCTTTGGTCGATGGTTATGGTATTTTTATGCGATACTCCAACTTGAGAATCAGTGCGGTCTTCAAATTCATAATGTTCTTTGTGGGTAGAATGATTGGAGCTTTCTTCAGATATATCTCCTACACTCTCCTCCTTATCAAGCCCAGTGTTAGAGGTGTTCTTTAATATTTGATTTACCGGGGCATCCTCAAATTTATTGTCCAATAAATTGAAATTCTTCGAGGGCTCTATACCATTTAATTCAGACTTTTCCTCGTCTTGTCTCAATTCCAACATTTTCATATCAGTTTCTGGTGAATTACGTGAGTCCATCAACCCTTCAGGACTTCTTATTCCATCAGCAGTCATGGAACCAGGGGTTAGTGGAAATGTCTCGACTATTAAGTCCTCTGTCACAGCATTTACTTTGGTCATTGGTGTTTTGGCAGCTGCCAACTCTTGTTCAACTTTCTGTTTGAGTGTAGAAGAATCATTTAACTGCATCTCAAGAATAGCAATTTCATTTGACTCCTTACTCACTATATTCACCTGGCTATCATTTAAGACATGCCCGTTGTCGACAAATTTGTACTCATTTCCAGTGCAACATCCATCCACAGAAATTTCAACAGATTCATTGGTCGTAACACCTATGGGGCTAACATTCATGGTATGCTCTTGGTCAACCACTTGATGCTCAGCTCTAGTATCACGCCCATCAGCAACAACCGCTTCAATAGGTTCCTTGTGACCAAAACTTATGACGTGCCCTTTGTCAACCACCTTGTCCACAACTTCAGTATACGACCCATCAGAAACAGAAATCATTGTTTTATTTGTATCCTGAACCTTGTCAGACTCACAATGATTTTCAATTGAAGATGCAGTGGAAAAAGGTTCGGGAACTCTGGCAATTGAACCCAGCGGATTTTGTTCAAAAAATTTATCAGTGTTTAGATCTTCTAAAGTGAACTTAGCAGGACCCAACACTCTATTTTCTTGAATTATATCACGTACAATCTCCCGTACTGTGTAGAAAGAGCCACCGACTTCTTTATGTGTAAGATTAAGTGATGGAAAGTTTCCGTTGTTTGAATCTTGGTATCTGGATACAAGTAGAAAGATGGATGAGAAAATTAGAACTAGATTGATATCAAATAACAGAAAGAATACGTAAATACAAAAAAGGTTTCACCTGTGAATAAAAGTTTAAGAAATAGGCAATTCAACAAGTGCCCAAGAATAGATGTCGCAAAAGTAATCATATCGGCACTAAGAAAACATCAAATACCAATATAATAAGCAACACTACTGCTCTTGGATCACATTTGCACTATCGACAGGTTGGTAGTTACACAAGTAACTCAAATAATGAGTCAGGATTCAAAGCTTGTATCAAGAAAGTGGCCATTCCTTTAAATGATCTCGTCAACATAGTGTTTAACAGGGGGTGAAATGGAGATGAGATAATGGACTTCTATAAAGTATCACTGCTTGGTTCAATTTTTACGACAAGAGGAGAACGGAAGGTGGTAATCAAATGTTTGTTCCCCTCCAATATTGGGGAATTTGGATGAGAGGGAAGAGGATTTATAAAATTTGAAATGCACTGACAAAAATATATCTAATCATGTTTTGAAATATAAAATGATAAGAATATAAGAGTAAATTGATTTGTAAAACCTGTCCCCATCCCTTTTTAACCAAACAAGACGCCTCCCCTTTTAATCAGACAGAATGTTTTAATCAAAATCACTACCATCACCTCCCTTGCATTAAAATATTTCTCTTCCTCCGAACCAAACAGATCCTAAACGAAAAATATTTACCAGTGAGTGTACAAACGTATATGCTAAGCATAAGCGAAATATTGGCTAAGGTCAGAAAATTAAACAGCGGGTAAAGATGAAAACAACAAGTACAATATATATTAGATTACATCTTTAAACAACCAAAATTAATAATCTGTGAAACAAAAGCAGGCACAATGATGAGATAATTTCAAATCCAAATTTGAATACGATAGTGAATATGTAGTCAAGTGAAAGTATGAAACTAAAACGCAATTACTTTTGTATAAAGGATTCCACCATTGCCTTTCTTTCCTCCTTGGAGCGCCGAATCCGAGTCTTTCTCCCTTCCGATTCATTATGCTTAGCAAGCGCAAACGTTTGCCCCAGGCCACCCCTTACAGAATGCATCATGTTTGGCACCTCTTCAAGAATCTCAACCTGCGTGCAGTGATAGTCAACTCAAAGACACATTACATAACACTTGATAATCTGCTTAGAGATATCATCACTAGCGAAACTCAATGGCACTGGTGCACAACAAAAGAAACTCCTAAACACTTCAATATCACAAAAAGCTTCAATACAAGGGAAAAGTGAAGAGATAACGGGCAAGCATAAAATAGCAAGAAGTAATTGGGCCCGGAGTAGGATCCGAGGCCTACAGCTATATTCACCCCGAAATTGATAGTGGTTAGGTTAGCAACCCAAGAAAATGAAAGAAAGAGATTTTGTGGTACCTTGCAAAACTTGTATGAGTAGAATGGTCGTATGCAGTGAAGATAATTAGAGTTGAGGAATAGATGAGAAGCAGAAAGAGGAGAAAAGAGAAGCGTGGAAATTGGGGAAATAAAAAAAAAAATTGAGAAAGAGATAAGGACGGGCACTGTACTGCGGAAGAAGAGGGTTTTGTAATGAGGTGTGAAGGTAGTAAAACCCTCACTCACTCACTCACTCACTCACTCACTCGCATCGCAACATAACATTCAAGAGCCAAACTGCATCGTGTCAATATTCAATAATACGTCGCGATAGCGATTGGTCCAAGTGTGGGCGCGGGAGACTGTTTTCTTTTAATATTTGTAAGTTTTGCGACCTCTTTTGGAAACGAGTTATACGAAAATAAATAAAAATATATTTTTGAGAAAAAAAAAGTATATATAAATACATTTTAAAATTAACCTCCTCTGTATATATGAATATGTTAAAAGTATAGTCTATTGATATAACTATGTTTTAATACTACAATTTTATTAAGTAAAAATATGTTTGTTTAAACTTATAGTTTAAAGAATTAAGACTTAATATGGTTGAATTAAGATATGCAAAATTAACTTGTTAACACGGATTAAATTAAAACAGTAGCACGTGAATTGATTTTCATACTCTTCTGATATTATTTCTTTGTTTACAAAAGGAAATTTCACACTTGAAATCTTCGTTTACTGTCGAGACTGTTTTATTTTTACATGATAATGAATATTTGTTTTGTTATTTTTAACTACTTACCAAAGCTATCCCATTAAACTAGATGACACTGATTCATTTCAAACAAAACTATAATGGATAATTTGGAGCATTTCAAAACATTTGTTTGTGTTTTGTTTTACTAGTATGAGATATTGCTCACTCGTTTTTTTATCTTAATTTTCCATTTTTGAAGCAAGTTCCTTTTATAGGTCTGTCTTTATATCAAATACTGATTCCCAGTTACACGTGTGGTCCAACCCTTGTCATTGTTAAATCAGAAAGTTTTGTATTTTTAATTACCATACATTCATAAATTCTAATTCTAGAGAAGTTATACGGAAAAGAAGAAACCCACGGATCGACATAGTGGAAAATTGCACAAATTATTCAACATGTGGTTAAAATAAGAAAATACAATTGAACTAGTGGTCCGAAGAAATAAACACGTATGGCATGTTTATATGCCCGAGTAAAAATTATCTGCCTTTTGTTTCTCAATAATAAATAATAATAGTAACAACAAAATCAATAATAATACAAACTATTCACGTAAAACCCAGCCATTATTCTACTCAAAATTGCCACTAATGTTTTACCAAATATACAATAATGAAAGAATACAAAGTTAAGCTAAATGAAGTGTAATTGATGAATGCATTTGTATAGACTATGAGTACACGTCGAAGGGGAACTACCTGTATCTTCTATGCTGCTATAATTGACCATGAAAAAAGGCCAGGAAATTAATTAACAGCAGAAGATGGAACACTCCTTTGCTCTCTGTCTCGCCCTTTTATGAGACAGAGGGTTGAGTATACGTATTCAGTTAATGTAGAAAGAAACAATATTGTCCCTATGATGTGATCTGTGCCAATGTTAGAACCAAAGCCTCTCCGATTAGCAAGACAATTTTCCTGACTGAAGCAAAAACGGATTCACAAATTGTTTGGAGGCGTAAATTTCAAGTTTGAAGATTTCTTATCTTCCAAGTGATTTCTGCTTGTAACCATACTTCATTCTTTCAAATAATTTCTCTTTTGTTTTTCTTTTTTTATCCATTTTTAGCCTGTACCTTTCTTCCCTCTCCCTTTCAAAAACCCCGTGCCAGTGTACCTCACCTGTCATTGGCCACAACCACATGTCCCTTGGGTGATCACCATCATCTGCAGCCTCGGCTAGATCTTCGTCCATACTCTTCAACAGTGAAAAATTGAAGTATTTTACCCACATAAATCCCTTCCGTTGTTCAATTGGGTGCTGCTCTTCCGTAGAACCAGTGTTAGGATTTATGTATACCATCCTTCGTGCACTATGATAAGCCCATACATTGATTAGAAGTTCCAACACTCGACAGTAGCAGTGCTTCGTCTGCTTCGAAAGAACAAATGTAAGAAATTCAAATAATCTAAGAAACCTAAAAACAAATGCAAACAAATTACCTCAATCTCCGAAGACCCTAACAAGCACAAGCCATGTTTACTGGAGTCTCTGCGCAGGGCATCAATGGAATCAACAAACATCCTGCAGTCCATAGACAACATGTCAGGTTTCAAGTCACATTTAAATAAAGCACCCCTAATAATCTACTACCAAGAAAGCTAATATCAATTAATTAATTACCGAGAGAACATTATGAACTCTAAGAAAGAAGGGGTTGGCATCACCCAGCTGTGCAGTGCTGACCAATAACCACCATCTTCAGGCATTGGGGGCAGTGCTTCAACATCAGGGGGCAATGCATACATCTGGCG
The DNA here is from genome assembly GCF_029865625.1 of Vigna umbellata. Classification (NCBI taxonomy): domain Eukaryota; kingdom Viridiplantae; phylum Streptophyta; class Magnoliopsida; order Fabales; family Fabaceae; genus Vigna; species Vigna umbellata. Next base: position 38,084,772 of record NC_142172.1, on the reverse strand, counting down.
GAAGCCATCTTGAAAAACAGTTCTGGTGCAATTAGAAGCATAATATCAGATGAGTTTGAAACGCGTTACAATATCCAAAGTCCAACTTCTAGAAACTTTGGTTTTGAACCTCCAAAAATATTTGTTTTAGAGCAAGTCTCTTATTTTTCACATGGGCATCATGCCAATGAAGCAACGTGATTCTAAACATTTTATTCTGTAAGTAGTCCAAATAAAACTAGATGCAACTTTAGGAAAGATCAGGGTTCGAGGGGGATGCTTGAAACTCTTCACACGCTGAAATACAGCAATTTACAAAATGCATATTATGATGTTATATTCTCCATTATATACCTGCAATTGCCTCCATTTAAGATGTCACACATGTACCAAAAAGAAATTGCATTGTTGTTTCCAATGATAATCCGATCCATGTCTAAATGTCCCCAAAAATATATTACATCTCCTCTGGAATTCTCTTGCATTCTCTGTTCCAGAACCTTTTCAGCTTTCGTTGACAATGCTACCTGTTCTGACAAAAGTGTGTATCAATCAACCAATAATTTCAAAAGGACCTTCGCATGTACTGGAAAGTTACACACACACACACAAATATATATATATATATATATATATATATATATATATATATATATATATATATATATATATATATATATATATTAAACAAAAAGGAAAAGAGTACCCAATTTTCTCAAAATAAAACTTAATACTTGCATCAATTGATGCATACCTAAAAAAGAACATATAAAGTTTCTAATTAAATTCAAGAGTAACCAATGTATTCTGATAGCTACTTAGCTTGGATCTTCATAATAAAAAAAGGTTAAGTATACTTCGAACGAGTAAATTATTGCAAACAAAAGAAATACCTTCCTACCAGCAGCACGCCATGATTGAAACCCAATCCAAGGCCTCCTGTGAATGTTATCCACCCTATTTGCAATAGCAAACATTCCTCCCATTTCGCAGAGAATCTCCTGATAATATGTGTCATTCAAAAGAGGCAAACGACCAACTGCATCCACATCATCAGAACTTTGTCTCTGTCCTCTTCTAGACTGCAAGAAATAATATTTCGTTATCATCAGAAAAAGGGTCAACTTATTTCAAATAGTTTTACTTCAGACTAACCAAACTAAACCTTTTTATAAAATTCAAACAAGTGATCATCCAAAGAGAAATAGAGCAAAAATTATAAAAAAGTTTCATCAGATAACTTACACAGTCAACTTAATAGCATACTAGATGTTTTTCTATCAGTTTATAAAGGAAAAGAGGTTCAAATTCAAGAGAAGCAATCTAAAATTGAATATAAAGATAAAGAATATATCAAAATATCACCAACTTGAAAGAAAGAGAAAAAAAAAAAAGAAAAAGAGGCCAAGAAAACAAAAGGCCAAAAGAGAACAAGAGATTAAATGTCTTTCACGGACAAAGATACTCACAAGGCTTAACCCACGATAGAGAGAGCCATGGTGCAAAAGTGGCCACACTCCTGCACCATTGTATATCTCATAAATGCACACAGGTTGTCCAGTTCTCTCAAGCTCCCCTACATCCCTCTCATTGACTTCAAACTTCAGTTTCTCAGATTTTCTAGCGCTACGATATATATTATCCCATACACCAACATCTTTCTCCATTCTCTCTTCAACCTACAACAGAAAACAATGACTTTATGGAACCAGCTATCCCTAAATATACTGATCATCAATTGCAAGCGGATGAAACAGAGACAGTCAAAGAGAAGATTGCACCATACCTCTTCAGTTTCAAACATTTCATTCTCTTCGGATATTTCAATCTCTCTCAAAACATCCCAATCCAATTGGGTTAATTCATTTTGCTCTGAAAACTCTGTTTCATTCTCAAAGACACTAGTTGAATAATTAAGACCTCCCAACTCATGCTCAAGATCATAAACAACAGAAACTTTTCCGTTGAAAAAACCACCATCCATTTTTAACCAGTTAATGCCTAGGTTTATTTCATTCTGTAATAAATTCCATTCCCATGACCCCTGTTGAATCTCAGAAACAGGACCAGGCAGTAAAGCATCTGAGGGAAAACTGAGTACATTCTCCAGAAGCCTTGCATAGCCAGTTATGCAATCCAAAGATAATACATTTTTTGCAAGTCGCCTTCCAGATGATGCAATTGCTTTAGCAAATTTAGAAAGTCTTCCATTTGAAATCAAAAGTGAAAAAGCAGTCATCAAAGCTTCAGGATTTTGTTTGGGAAAAAATATCCCATGTACTCCATCCACAATCTGAAAATTGAGAAAAGCTCAAAGAAAATGAAGGAAACTAGTTATGGTTTCAGAAATCAATGAATATGAAAAGAAAAAACTAGAGCAAACTTACATATTTTTTTAACACTGGAAAATCAGGTGCAATAACAGGAATTTCAAAAGTCATTGCTCTGATTAATAATGGAGGAAAACCTTGCACCTCCTGAGCAGAACCATATAGGATGATATCAGCCATTAGTAACACACTATTCACATCACCATTCAAGCCATAATGCCGTACGGAACCTTGATGAAGTCCCAAACGTGAAGCAACTTCCTACATCAATGGCAAATAAATCAATAAGCAATTCAAAGAAAACAAATTCAAGCTGAGATATTGATATGAATCTGTTCATGTCAGATATTGTCACTGAGGATAAGTCAAATATAATAAAGCAGAGATTGCCACAACATATTCCAAAGCCTCGTCTTCAAGAATTCTGTTTCTCCTTCAAGTATCACTATTTCACTTCACTAAAATATTCTTTTCAAACCTGCCCATTCTTTTACTGATATCCTGGCATACCTCCACCTAACCACTAAAGAAATTCCCAACCTTTTGGACAAGCTTCCTCCAATATTTTCATTTTTTTTACCACAAATACAAGAATAGAATACAAAAATGAAAAATAAAAAATAAAAAATAAAAAAAAAGTGGTGCATTCTTCAGAAAAATTACATGGCTAGATCCAAAGCTATTTTACAATAAAAAAAGAGCATTTTTTAGCACATGCCATATTCCAGAAGTACCACAAATACTGTGAAGTAGTTACCCATTAAAATCAAATTTGACAGCAAAGTAACTTCCTAAATATAACTGCTTTCATAATTTTTTTTACATATATTCCTCCTGACAAGTGAAAATCATAGAAGGTAAATACTCAATTATTTATCAATTAACTTCTTAGAAATGTCTTATGTTTTATCACTATCAATCAACACAATATATGTAGGCCTTAAAGTACCTGTAAAGCGTCGTCTGAACCATCAGTAGAATTGCCGGATAAGAAAACAAATTTAAATGACTCAGTTGCATCATTCCTCCTTGCATATTTTGTCATCAGAGGCCCTATGGAATGCATTGCAACAGCATAGTCCCAAGATAGGTCATCATAGAAGACTGAGCTCCCAACAACTAGAACCACCATATCATATTTATCAAATCCACTAAGTTCCCTTAGCTGATCCTTTCCATGGGTCTCACGATACCTTTCTGCAGCCCACACATCTACTGGTGATCCAGGAATCACAAAGAAGTTTCCAGTATCAAGCCCACTATATAACATCTGGTGCAAGAAAACATAAAAAAATGAGCAATAGCTTCCAAACCTTTTTGGCAAGCCTAATGGAGAATAGATTTTATCATTCTAATGCTGTTGCATGTTTGTGACAGCATCTTTACCGGATAAGTAAAATCTGGAAACACAACAACACTGGCTCTGCTAAAAGCGTTTCTCCAATGAGAAACAAGATGCTCCCAACCCATTTGCTCATAAACTGGAAGGCGACTTGAAAGTCTATCTTCTTGAATAATCCATATCAATGGTATTGAACAAAAAGGCTCCTGCATAAGGCTGCACAAATATAAAACTCACTAATCACAGCATCTAAAACTCCAAATAAGATACATCTCCAATATACGAAAAGAGAAAGGATGGAAAGATGTCAAAAGAATGCTCACTGCCTGAATGTTAAAATCCAGATTATTGGATTCTGTCTAAATACCAATTAACCATCCACGATAACCATGACATGATAAAATACAGGCCCAAAGAATTCAAGTAATGGTTTATCTATTTTCAATATTAAAACATGCAAGCACGGAAGTAAATGCATCCGTATACCAATACCCTTCAAGGTTAGATAAACCGTAACATATTAATTTATATGGCCCCTAAACTGCCATCAAAACATCCTGCCTTCCTAATTCATTTCCTCAAACTGATTGTTGGGAAAAATGTGTTCACCCAAGTGTACTCGTAAAAAAGGAGACAAAAACATCAATAGACAAACATTCCAAGAATTTGGCTTAGGCTTTATAAGCTCTATTTAACTCATCTCTATTTGATCAAAGACTAAACATACCTCGCCAAAGCTGCAATTAAGGCAATTCCCAAAGAGACTACAATTAAGAAGGCTTTCCAACAAATACACATTTGAGACAGAAAAATTTCAACAATCAAACTAAATAAAGAAAAAGGTAAAGGAAAACCTATAGTGGGTCTGAATATCAAGATTTGGTTTAAGCTTATTCTACCTACAAGCCTCTGCAAACGTTTTTTACAATCAAAACCAAAATAGAAACAAAAGGAAAATATTGTTAAGATATGATTTGAAAGGACGTAACATATTGAAGATATATTGTAACTTTATCTGAGAAAGTCGTGTTGGAGAATTATCTACTAGATTTGTCATTATTACTTTGTCAACTTCAACAAACAACTAACTAACATGTGTACTAAGTCACTCGAGGGGTATTGTGTTGATGACATTTTTAGCAAGCCTGACTCAAGATAAATATACTAGAAAGGGGGTGTGTTAGATATATGATTTGAATATGCTAGAAAAATTATTTGATTACCTTAAGGGAGATATGATATGTTTTGATAGGGAAATATCTTACTAAATATTTCTCATTATTAGACATTCATTTTGTTCCGTATGATTGTATTTCTCTTCATTCCAAACAAAGTATTTCCTCTATTAATCAGCCAAACAAATTGCAAAAGTACGTCCTATCAACAAAAACCATATTTATACAACTAAGGGAATAAATTTAATTATTAAATCAATCTCTCAACTTCAGTTCATAGGACAGTTGTTCAAAGAATAGCCATATTGTTTCAACTCCTGGACATCAAACTTGAACACCCCCACCCCAGCCTAACACAGTTCAGAAGTCAAACATTTTGCAGTTCAGATAAAGAAACTCAACCTTGAAACGGCTTCTTTTGCTTCTAGGGACCCAACAATGATACCTTCAAAACTGTTGAGAAATCAAAAAGGAGAAGGAAGCCGAAAGTTAACATCTATCATGTTACAACGAGAAATTATACCAAAAAAGATACCGAAGAAAATAATGTTGAAGCATTCAAACCAATATAGGTCAGCCCAACTAAAACGCATGGCAAACAAGAAAAGTAAAGGTAGTAAAGACACATACATTGACCAATCAATCAGGCCTTGCTTCTCTATATTCAAACGAGAGATTCCACCACCTATGCTTTCCCATATTGAGTGGGCCTTCCCATGCCCTACTGCAAATATCTGTTAATACACATGGGGAAATGTATGGCCTCTCAAAAATCTATACTTAATTACGAAAATAGACATATAAATTAACATCATCAGTTTTGACAATGATTCAAGTATAAATTACTGCCAGACTAGGATCTCCAGTCTAGGTTTTGAATAAATCATTGTCAGAACCAATAACAAAGATAAGATATGAAATAAAATCAAAATTGTGTGTCTTACCTTGAAAACATAACCCAACTTCTGTAGATTCCGAATCACAGTAACCAACATCAGTGACTGGGGATCGATTGTCATGTGCCCTAAAATCTGATGGACAAAACAAACACACATAAATATATTAAGCATGTAATCCTAATAAAATTTAGTAAGCTTTACATGCAAGATACTAAGCTAATGAGTGATGACATAATTGAATTTTGAGAGATTTGATATGTGCCCAATCAAGGGCACGGAAGTTAATGTAATCAGCCCTATACACGAGAGTGCCAAATTAATAGCCCATTCCTCTTGGGTCAACCTTTTTGTCCCAAGGGATACAAGGTCAAGTTCAGGACCACAAACTATAAATATTTTTATTCCATATGCTGTTGAAAAGCTAAGAATCTCTTTGAGCCAAGGCTTGTTCCTAAAAGCCATTGACCCATAATCATGAAGGAAATAATCAAAGTTCTTTGAGAGAGATTCTTAACTCAAGTATAGGTTGTAACATGTATTATTTTATTTCTCATTTGTTTGAATAAATGAGAGGAAGAAGATCTGCATAATAAATGTTTGATCGTTATAAAACTAAAAAAAATGGATTTATTTTTCATTTCTACTTGGGTTGGGATTACTATATAGCAGTAGAGAGTAGACATGCCTATCCTGTTGAGTCTTTTTGAGAGAAGATACACTGGGAAAATTCAGTACCAATGAGCTATGGGTTTGTGAGTCTTCTTCCTTATATGTTGCTCAATATTCTGATTTCTACTCAATGTGAGATTCAAACTTACATTTGAAATCCAAATAATCTTCCCCTCAAGTATAAGTCCCCCTCACATTGGTAACTCCCCCTTCATTCTGACATTTATTTGTATCATCGTTTATCTTAATGAGATTGCCTAAAACACATGTCAGAAAGACTTTTGATACAAAAAAAATCCATAAACCTCTGAGTTTGTCACCAAGAGAAACCATAAACTCTAATACCACTGTTAGGTGTTTTGAGGGGATACATCTCGGAGACTTGGTCAATGAACTATGAGTCAACATATAAGAGACTTGACAATACCTCTTACCTAACACCTTAAGAAAATGAGTTTGTGGGTCTTGTTTGTTATTTGTTGCTCAACTTTTTCATCTGTCTACTCAATGTGAGACTCAAACTCTCTTGGATTCTAACTTATTAAATTTTAGAAGACCAGAGTTTAATTATCCTTTATTAACTTTGTAATCACCTTATTTTATTAACTTAGAATTAGAAGTTTGCAGCATACTATTTCAATTCAGTGAGGTAAAGCCTCACTTCTCTCTCAGACATTTGGACTTACATAAGAAATTCCAAATAATAAGAGTAACAACCATGAAATGGTAAATTCTAATATAGTAAGACACAGGGGGGGAAAACAAAAAGAGGTTCATAATTTTTTCCCACTACATAAGTGAACTAAGTATGTTGAACTCTTCAACCTTCCACAAATTAAAATATGTTAAACTATATCCCCAACAAAAACAATTTTAAGAAATTCTATCAAGCTAGGTGATAAAAATAAGATGCTATATGAGAAAGTATTTTGACAGTTTAACACTCTTCGGGGTATCAAACCTGGTATCAAGTGCAATCCTAAGGAAACTATGGCCACTGCAAGCAAGGCCATTGATAAAGCTGTACAATTTATGTTGAGCTCCCCTGTCTACTAAATATATGCCTAATGTAATCCTTGTAAGGCTTGGGCATTCTTCACTTCACAGGTCAAATTTGTTGGGTTGAGTAACGACCTAGGCCCAAATCCTAAGAATTTCATTTCTACATGCATTGCTGTGCCAAGAATGCATCCAATCTTTATTGATAATATGTGCATAGGAAAAAAGGAATGCCAAAAGTAATGATGTGCACCAAGCATTGGCTATTCATCTTTTCCTCGTACAGATGCAATAATAGCATTTTAAATTTGTTGAATGTATAAGTATCGCATACCAAAAAAAGATGAGGAATGTATCTAAGCCATAGATATTTCAAGATTATTGACATTCTGTTCCAGTAAGCCTTAATAAAAAATAGAGAATTTTATTTGAAACCGGGGAAGAAAAGCAAGTTTTTAAGCTCAAGGACCAACCAAGAGTCAGAACTAAGTAACTGGAACGGGAATTCAAAATTCTACCAACAAAAAAACATCCATAATAAAAATAGATATCCTAGAATCAACTAATCAAACAGAGCAGATATGGGCAATTAAAACAATTAAGGATGGTTTGGCATTGCCATAACTCATCATAACTAATAGAGCCCTTGCCACATTATATAAACAACATTGAAAGAAAAGAAACAAACAAACAGAACCTTCCCACAGACCACCCCTCACCCCACCTTGATTGCACGATTCTCCTATCACAGTTCAACGAATCCTTCAAATAGAACACACTGTATCTCACATTAACTAAACATTTAAGCTCAATAGTTAACAAGAACCTAACAAAACAACTAAGTCCTCAAACACAGCAAATTATCCTCAACTAAAAAAGCAACACACGGCATCAAACATTCACACACTATTATGAGTATCCACAGACAACGAAAGAAACACCACAAATTTCGAAGAAAAAAAAACACACGAGAGCTATCCTGGGCGGGCGAACGCCAAGCCTGGGCTGGGAGCGAATCCGATCGAGTCCGTTGCCGGAGAGGAACCGCTGTGAAACCCTCCCTGGTACGAAGCGGAGCGTGGTCCCGAAGCGAAGCCCTTCCAGGCGATAACGGCCTCGCTCGGCGCGCTGGCGGAAGACGGAGGTGATGGAGTTCTGCATAACCACGGAGGCGAACGCGAAGAGGAACACGACGGCAATAATGAGGGCATACAATCCGGACTTGGACTTGGAGAAGGGGAAGAGCCACAGCAACAAGCCCTTGCGCGTGAGACGGCTGTGCAGGTGAGATCGGCTGCTGCTGTTGTTGCTGCTGCTGCTGTTGCTCGTCCGCGGCAATTGCCGATCGAACGACCCCCGGTGCCGGTAGTGGCTAGGGTTTCTCTTGAAGGGGAATCCGCCGCGGATCGCGTGGAATCCAATGTCACCACCGGCGTCATCGATCTCCGGCTGCGACGCCGCGTTGCGCGACAATCCCATCGAAGAACGAATCTCGAAAAGAATTAAAAAACGCTATTCAGGTTTTGCCGCGAGAATTTATTGCGATTTGGAAATGAGGAGTGAGAATTGAAGTGTAGGCATTGGTTTTATTAATATTGGAAGTGTTACTATCCTTGTTATTCTGTCATCATTTTTGATACTGGATGAACTTTAGAAACCCACTCTCTCTGTCTCTCTCAATTTCCTTTCTCTCTGTACTTTCCTTTGTCTTTCTCTCTCTTTCTACAATTTTTATGTTCATTTACTTTTTATAATTTCACTATGTCTACTTGTGTTGCATTACATGCAACAACTTTGTTTTGCACATATAATTTTTTAAAAATTCTTAAAAAGAAATTAGAGGATAATTTAATTTATAGAAATGTAAATATTTTATTGTAAGATATAATGTATTGAATACATTTTTAAAAAATTAAAATATTGACTATTGAAAAAATTATTTTAAGCTACTTATATTTTCTGTATTTTTTTTATTTAAACTTGGTCGAAATATTGTAAGATTGGTTTTGATTTGAACTTATCCGCTTACTGGAGATCTAAGCATCATCAGTTGGTATTGTATTTTAAATTGATGTCATTAGTTACACATTGTATTTCTTTTAGCTGTAAATATTAAATTATCATTTACTAGCCAACGATGTTTTTAATTGATATTATTTGATATTTTCTTGGTCAATTTTTAATTATATTGTCTTCTTTATCCATGTCAATTTGGTTTTTGTATGATATATATTGACATTATTTATTTTTGGTTGGATATTTAAATGAAATGGTATGTTTTATCAAAAAATTATTAGAATTTTCTTTTCCTAAAATCTTTGGAAGATTTTCAATTAACAATGGTTAGGATTTTCTTTTTTCTAATTGAAAAATAATTGACCGACATTGATAAGAAAACAATTTGATGAATGACATTAAAAAACATTTCATTTGTTTCTGCATGTTTTAGGAAAATATTCCTATTTTTATTTTTATTCGTTTTAATGTAGTTTTTATTTTGAAATATTTAATGGATTAAGTCTTTTTAGTTAGTAATATAGTAACATCTTTAAAAAGGTGTTACTAGATTTTTTTATTTTTTTAAAGAACATGTCAAAATCACATCATGTAACATGTAATAATAATAATGTGATGTGGTAATACTATGTATTATTCACATGTTAAATATCATTGTGTTAATATTTATATTTTTGTTTTCTCTTAATCAGTTCTAATTTTTTTAAAATGAAATAATTTTTTTTTAATTTAAAATAAAATTTAATTTTTATATAAATATTATATCATATTTTTACTCAAATTTATAGTGTTATTAAAATATTTTAATAAAATTAAATTTATCTATATTTATATTAAATTTTATTTTAAATTATTTTGAAATTGTTAATAAAAAATAAAAATTAATTTCAACTAACATGTTAAACTTGTTTAACAATAGCATTTCATAAAATAAAATAAATTTATTTCAACTTTTTTAATTCTTTTAAATCTATATATTTTTAAAATATGTAAAATTCAATAGTTTCTATACAAGGTTTGAGTTGGTTTAAAAATAAATTTTTTTACAAATTGGAATGTAAAATTTTAAAATAATTTTAAACAATTTTATAACAAGTTAACAAAGAAATATTTATAGTTTAAAATAAATTTAAATAAAGTTAAATGAAAAATATAAATAAAAACAAATTTAATCTTGTTAAATAATATTTAATGAGAAAATCATGAAAGTATTTATATAGTATTTATATAGAAATTTTATTTAATTTCAAGTTGGAGAAAGACAAAATATTACATTTAAAATAATAGAATTTAATTAAAACAAAAATAAAAATACAACAATCAGACTAAAGTGATGACACTTGATATAGGAACATTGTCACATTATATTATCATTATCACGTGACACAACATCAATTTAAGAAATGATAAACTTTTATTTAAGTGACAAAAAATATTTTAAAAGAACACAAACTAACATGTAACACATTTTTAACGATATTAATTCTAACCGAAAGATCATATTTTATCGATCTTTTAAAAATAAAAACCAATTTGAGACTAATAAAAAAAAATCATGAATTTTTTTATAAAAATGAGAACAAAAATATATGTAATTGTAAATAACGTCCTTGAGTTTTAAATATTCTTATGTGATATGATATGCACGAAGAAAAAAAAAACTATCCTTGAGCCTTTTTTGATTTTATCTATGAAATGTAACCTTGATATAAAAAACACACCAACTTATTATGTTTTTAAAATATATTGAGATAAATTTATGTACTTTTGCAGTAACCAATATATTTATTTAAGTAAAAATTAAAATCAATAAACTTAAATTATTTTTAAACTAAAAATATTGTAAAAATATTAATTAAAATTATTTAAAATTTAATGAATTTGTTTTCCTTATTTTTTTAATTAGCAATCAAAACACGTTATTAAAAATATTCTTACTAATTTTCTATAACCTATCAACCTCTCTTAACAAAATTTAAAAAACAATAGTGTTTCAACGGCTACTTGCAAACAAATCACAATCCCATGCACGAATGTTTATTCATTCGAAGTGTTACCCCTAAACGAAGCAATAATTCAGTCTATTAATAACATAAACTAAAATTAATATCAATATAATTGTTTAAGTAAATAAAATAAGATAGTATAATCAATATACAAAAGCACTCTGACCGTATAAATCTTTCGCTTGTGTTGATTAAGTAATTGAGTTAATATGTCCCCTACGTACTTCTTTCTTTTTCAGTTTAATGTCTCTTTAGGATCCTATTTTCGTTTTCCTTCAGAATCTTAATTAGATTTTCATCTTTTTCAGTTTCTTAATTGGATCCTTGTTTTTGTAAATTAAAACAATTAGAGGTTTTTTGTCAAATTGGACAAACGGACTTTTAACTCTGGATTACATGGCATGGTCAGTGTATTATTTTAAATGACGTGGTCGTATATACATGATTGACATGTATTTTGTAATTTCTAAATTAAAAAATTGAGCACAAATTGGGAAAAAAAATTAAAGGCAGTCCCTTTCTCTGAAACTGCCGAATGCGAAATTAGGGTTTCTAAGAAAAAAGAAACAGCCATTTTGTTTGCGGAGGGTGGGGCCGTCGGAGCTGATTTTGGTTGCGAAGGGGTCTTGACCACCGAGGAGACGGAATAAGAAGTTGAAGGAGGCAGAGCCGACGGAGGTGTTGAAATCGGCCTTAGAGGATCTTCCAACGAGCTGGTCCTCGAGGTCAGCGAAGTGTTCTAAGAGGTTGTTGCGGAAAAGTGGGATGAATGAGGCATGCTTGGAGACGAGGAGGTTGAGGTAGAAGGTCTTGAGGGCTCGGTGGTGTCCTAAAAGGCGCAAACGTGATAGTCACCAGCGCAGGAGGTGGAAGGCATGAAGGTGTCGTCGAGGACGTCGCGCTTGTCAACCTTGGAGTTGTCAAAGAGGATTTGGAAGGAGACACCGTCGAGGAGAGCGATGACTTTAGGGTTTGAGGAAATGAAGGGACCGGGTGGCATGTTGCCTCTGATGACAGTTGATTTGCCTTTTCTTATGCTTCACATTTTTTTAATTAGGTAGCAAAGTGATTTTCACAATCAAGTGATTATATACATTGTTTGTTTCTATATGTTGTGAACTCATGGTGCTTATAAAGTGGCTTTTGCAGATTGAGTACTCTCTTCGTCTGCAACATCAAGGAAAGAACATTCATTCTTCTTCCAGAATGTCAATTCTTTCTAAGAGACACGTGTTCCTTCCAACTAGAAATGGATTTGGTGATTCTAGTCTTGTTCACTCAACTAATGTTAAGCCTAGATTGAAATGGGCACCTGATCTTCATGCCTAGAGAGTGAGTATTTAAAATATATATTTGTTGATCATCAAATATTGAAGAGGATAAAAAACTTTTATACTCCTTTTTTATTAGTTGAATGATTCTAAGAGTTAGTTTTTTTTTCTGCAAAGACAACACCCAAAACGGTAATTAAACTCATGGGGATTTCATGGCTTACTTGTATCATCTGAAGAGCCATCTTCAAGTAAAAATCATTAGTTTTCTGATTAGGGTTTTTTCTGGTTTTTGATTTAGGAATTTTCGCAGGTTCTGATTTTGTCTCGTAGTGGTGAAAATGTTGGGCGAACTCGCGATTGAGTTCTTGCAATTTGCAGTTCTGTCTCGTAGTGCTTTTTGACCTTTTCGTTCTATGAAATGAGATGACCACTTTACCCTTATTTAAATTTTATTTTCTCTATGCACTCTATTTTTTAATTCAAAACTTAAAAAAAATACACTTCACACACGTTTTTAATGTCATGTCATTTAAAAAGACATTGTTAGCATGCCACGTTACACTCTTCTTAACCGCGTCTTCTCAATTTGAAAGCCCATATTTAATTCAATTTTACACAAAAATAAGGACTCAATTGAGACGCTGAAAAAAAAAAAGAAAAATATCTATTTGAAATTATGAAAATAAGAACTAAAAAGACATTAAACCTCTTTTTTTCTATTCATTTTGTTTCAATTATAAATCTATAATTAGAGTCAATTATTATATATATGATATTGTTTATTTTAAAGTTTCATCCATTTTATCTTTTAGAAATGTCTCAATTGACAGAAGAACAGAAAAGTATGTCAATTACGTTACATGCATCTATTTTTTTCTTTAATAAAAGAGATCAATTTCTTTCTCTCTTTTCTTTATATTTTTGTCTACAATTTTCATTTATTTAATAATTTGATCACACCTTTACATTTATTTTAGAATTTGATCACACGTCATAATAATAAAGGAATTAAGAGTCTTTTGTCTTATCAAAATTTTAAACAAAGTTTAACTAATTTTAATTTCACATTCAACTTTAACAAATAAAAACGTAATTAATCATTATTTAAAACATTTTACACAATTGCATGTATATATGATTCATGATAATTTTATTAAATAATATTAATTTAACTTTTATACAATAAAATAAGAAGAATATTTGACAATAAGAATATTTATATAATAATTTAATATAATAACAATAATAATATAATTTTTTTAACATTTTTTTAATATAAATTTTTTACAAACAAACTTTTTATATGATAATGTAAATATTTTATATTATTAATAAAGCTGTATTATTTTTTTAAAATAATATCAATTTAAGACATAAGACAAAAGTATGTTTTTTTCTAAATTTAATTATATTGTATGCAAAAGTAATTAAAAATCATAAAAGATTAAAATAAAAAATAAAAATTAGTATGCAAAAATAAAAAAACAAAACTTTAAATATAAGTTAATAATTAATAACTTATTAAATAACCAGATAAATAGATATTATAAAAGGGTAAAATCAAGGATGAAAGACATAACATAGAAAAAAGAATTAATATTTTAAATATAAGTTATTTTTTAATTATAAGTATATTAAAAATACATTAGATAAAAAAAATTATTTGTGGCTAAAATGTATCAAGGATGTAGATTAGAAAAGTAGTTATTTATTTATTTTAAAAATGAAATAATTTTAAATTTATTTATAGAAATGCTACCATGGTTTAGGTTGATTAAGAATAAAAAACTAGGAGACATTTTTTATATGGATTTAAAGATATTAAAAATCACGCGTGATAATGATTTTAAAAAATAGACTCAAATATTTTTTTATTAAAATGTTCTAATATAAATAGTCTTACAGGAGTTTTATTATTTTAAAACTCATGTATCTAGAAAAAAAATTAGAATTGTTTAACTTTTTTTCTAAAAGTTATTTATTTTTGTTCGTTTTATTGAAGAATCGTAATATTAATCACTGTAACAAAATTTTCAATTTGAACCAATCAATGTCTTCATCTGTGTAAGTTAAATTTTCACTTGTATATGTTTTTTTTATAATAATACTTTGACAACATTTTAACATCATTCACGTGTCATTCTGTGATTGATCCAAAATTACTTCACAATTAATAATAATATTTATAAACACCAACATAGACCAATCACAGAATGACACGTATATGAGGTTAAAATGTTGTAAAAAAATGTTGTTAAAGTATGATTATCTTTTTTTTTAGTCATCTATATATGCTGATAAGTAGTCATTTTTGTGTCATTCATAAGTATAGATAAGATATATCATGAGTTTGAGAGTACTTAAGATTCCTTAGAGTGATTGCATTTGTCCTTCAGAGAAGTTAATTACACAATTTTATGTAATTGATACTTTGTAATTGTTAATTTTATAATTTTATAATTTTGTAATTTTATATTATTATAATTTTATGATTTTATAATTTTATGATTTTACGATTTTATAATTTTACGATTTTATAATTTTATAGTCTTATAGTCTTATAATTTTATAATTTTGTAATTTTATAATTTTACATTTTTACAATTTTATAATTTTATAATTTATGATTTTATAATTCTATAATTTTATAATTTTATAGTTTTATATTTTTGTAATTTAATAATTTAGAAAATTTATAATATTATAATTTTATGATTTTAAAATTTTATAATTATGTAATTCTATAATTGATCATTTAATAATATTAATGTTTTTAATTTGATTTAATTGCTTCCTTTGTCCCCAGTTTGGTTGAATTGTGTCAAATTCATCCTCATTTTTAAAAAAGTTTCATTGTCGTCCTCACGTGGTATAAAAGTGTCAATTGAATCCAAACATAGAAAAAATTTGTGTCAAAGTAGTCATTTTTCCTATATATCTGTGTCTTCCTTTCATATGTCACTTCTCTGGAGCTATGAAAAGCCTTAAATTGGATAAGATAAAATGAATATCTGTACTTGATTGTATGAAAGGAAGACACAGAGATATAGGAAAAATGACTACTTTGACACAAATTTTTTCTATGTTTGGATTCAATTGACACTTTTACATCACGTGAGGACGACAATGAAACTTTTACACCACGTGAGGACGACAATGAAACTTTTTTAAAAATGAGGATGAATTTGACACAATTCAACCAAACTGGGGACAAAGGAAGCAATTAAACCTTTTAATTTTATAATTGTATAATTGTATAGTTTTATAATTTTATATTATTATAATTTTCCAATTTTATATGTAGTAATTTTGTAATTTTTAGTTTTTTTTAATTTTTTAATTTGGTATATTTAAAATGTTATAGGTTTATAATTTTATAATTATTTAATTTGTAATTTTAAAATTTTGTATTATATATGTCTTGTAATTTATAATTTTACGAGTTATAATATTTTAATTGTTGATTAACTCTAAAAGTAATTTTTATTAAACTCATCAAATTCTAAATATATTTTTAATCTTTAAATTGAAATTTGGTTTTGTGTTAAACTTTAGTTTAGGTTAGTTTCAAAATTTAAAAAATAATACATATATACTTCTTGTAACTCAAATACATTAATATTTTTTATGTGTCAGATAATATTTGAAGTGAGTTTTTAAGTTATTTTTGACATGTTACAGTTCAAATGCTTATCTTAAAACATCATTTAACAGCTATAAAAAATTATTATCATTTAAAATAAAATAATTATATTTATTTATTTTTAAAATTAAAAAAAAATATATCAAAATCTAAATTAAATACGAATTTTTTTAAATTTTGGAATTATAAAAATATTTAATTCATATAACACATGACAATGTTTAGATAGGATAATAGGAGAAAATAAGTATTACCCCCACACAGTTGAAAAAAAATCTAATAGTAGAAACTTGTTTAAAAGGTTTTAAAATTTTAAAAATTCAATCATCTAACAAAAATCTAATAGAAAACTATTTCAAAATTTATCAAAAACTTAACATTAAGTTTAAATTAAATAACCAAACTTATCTTTTGACATCCCTAATCAAGATCAGGACAGTTTTTTTGAAACGGTTGGTTAAACTGATGATTAATAATGTTTTGTCCAGTTTACTTTTAATGATAAATAATAAAGTGGCTAATTAATTTGAATAAAGTATGTAAGTCAAATAAGGTAATTTCATTATAATTATTAATTAATATCATTAATATTGTTTCCAACTCATTTAATAATATATTTTTTGAAACTTAAACTATCGATAATTAAAAATAGTGGTTACGCGCTAGTCATGGCCAACAAGGTCATGCTGTAACAGGGTGTGGGGCGTGAAATAATATTAGTTAGAAATAATATTAGTTAGCGCATGAACGCTGAATAGAAAATAGAAGCAAGGGATTACCCACCCAGTTTTCTCTTCACTCCTCCACCATATCCTCTCCACCGTTAGATCATAATATCATCAAAATCATTTAAGAGATATAAAGTGAGACGTTTTAAAATTAATCAAACTATAAACAAATATCATTTTTTTTATAATGTGTGGCATTTTTAAAATTAAATTTTAAATATTTCAAATGCAGAAAAGCATATTTTTCCATTTTAAAAAATATTCCTATAAGAGTTCAGGACTTCTTTTTTCTTTAAATGTTAAACTCTTTCAAAGATAGTACATATTTAATATTATGCCTTAAAATTTTTTAAGTTTTAATATCTTAAATGTTTTATTTTTTCAATAAATACCTTATTTATTTAAAGTATTTTTTTTTAAATTATAAGAAAATAAAAACTTTTAAAAATATCAGAGGAAAAATATTTTAATCTAAACCATTTATTACATTTCATCCAACGGTTAACAAAATGCTAGAGAGTGCTGGGTAGGATCCGGTTCCGAATACACCGACTCACACCTCAGAACACGCACATTGACACATCACACACATACACAACACAACAACGCAGAGAGAGATAGAGAGAGACAAAGGTCACGTTGGATATGTAGCAAGCAGAACTGCTGCACCTTCTTCTCTTCTCTACGCTTCCACCCACTCACTCTTCCGTTTCCACTCCCTTAATTCTCTCATAATTCACAATCCTCACGTTGTGTCATTCACATGAAACACTCGCCCTCCCTGTTCTCGCTCTCTTTCTGAATCATTCATCGTATATAATCTCTATCTCTCTCTCTTTCTCAGGGAAGGAGAAAGAGGTTTCCATTGTCGTTGTTGTAGAAGAAGCTGAGGAAGAAGGAGAATGGAGTCAACGGAATCTTCCTACGTGTCTTCTCCCGAGGGACCGAGGAAGCACGCTGCATCGCCTCCTCCAAAATCGCCTTCGCTAGGTATCTGATCCGATCCGATCTGTTTTCTCTCTCTATCGCTTTCCTTCTTTCGTTTCGCTTAACCTTGCTCTTTGCAGCGGACAATAATGTAGGTTAGTGACTGAATGTCGGCGAGCTATTCCACGGTCAACGCCTTCATTCCCAACCCTAATTCATAACAATGGAGCTTCAGTGCTGTTTAACGCTAGATTTAGATTTTGTTTCTCTTTTCCTGTTACGAAATCAGTGAAGTAGAAGTGTTATTGTGTCGTGTGTGGATGTGATTTTCGGTTTTACGTTTTTTTTTTTAACTTCTGTTGTTTTGGTAATTGAATGATTGTTATTATTATGGTTTGTGAGTGGAGTAATTATTCCGTCTTTATTCTTTTCTTTGGTTTTTAATTTTGGAGATACCAAGCAAGGTAGAGGGAATACTATTTCTTGTCCTTTTGATGTCATTGAAGCTAACGGAACTTTTTCGAAAACAATTTATATTCAAGAAAGGTTGGGAATTATTTCAGTTTCAATAAATTTGGGGCATATTCTGCATGCAGTTACGATGTCTGAAATTTCGCTTTGGTCGTTGCTTTGCCAAAAAGTTTCTAAGATTCTGTGTGGTATCGGTGGAGAGAATTCAGAATCGAGTTTGTCTCAATTTTGTTTTTCAGTTAGGGTTGAAGGGAAGCATCCTTTCTTACGCTGAGACAAATTGTGTTTTAATATAAATTTCGGAGAAGTGATTATGTTATGGACTGCTTATGTGAATTATCACGTTAGAAAATTGAAATCATTACCGACACGTGTTTCTGAGTATGAGAGACAAAAGAACTTTCCCATCCTTTGTTCGAGTATCTTAAAGCTGCTTATTTAAATTAAATAAGTGTGAAAGTATGTGCTCTTCCCTTGTTGTATATTCACTGAAAAACTATATTTGTAAAATGCTTACGTGAAATTATGTAATTAAAATTTTTCCAAGACTCGTGCGTGTTTTTTTTACTCTCATTTTCTAATATTTGAATTAGAAGTTTTTCCTAACTGCATCAATTATACTTTGATTTGTGAGCATGTAAAATTTTTAAATTAATTCTGTTATTAATTTCATGTTTACGTTTTTCAGATTCTGAGGAAAAGCCAACATATATTAGGTTTCTTGTATCAAATTCTGCGGCTGGTTCAGTCATTGGAAAGGGTGGTTCGACTATCACTGAGTTTCAGACACAATCTGGAGCACGAATCCAGTTGTCACGTAATCATGAATTCTTTCCTGGAACTACTGATAGGATTATCATGGTATCTGGTGCGATAAATGAAATACTAACAGCTGTTGGACTTATTCTTTCTAAGCTGCTCAGTGAGGTAATTTCTATGATGTAGATTTTATTAGTTTTTTGAGGAACAGATGTCCTGCATGCTTCTGAAATTATTTTGCTACCTGTGATTAGCTTCATAGTGAGGATGAAAATGATGCCGAGCCTAAAACAAAAGTGAAACTTATTGTTCCCAATGGTTCATGTGGTGGAATAATCGGAAAGGGAGGTGCAACCATTAGGTATCATCACTCTTCTTTGTTGTCTTTATGAGGCCTACTTGTTTGCCATGTTTGTAAAATGTGTTCTATATAAGTAGTCTTTGATGCTAGCCTTTTTTATTTACTATTCTGATATATCTTGATTTCAACTGGTTATATTTCCTGGATGGAGGCTGGTTCTTTGTTGCCTGAGCTTCTATTTCCCTTGCTGCGCCCTCCTAAGAAATAGTTCTTGTTAGGTCAACTGTTATTTTCACTGTTGGAACCTTTCTCTGTTTTAATGTTATTCATTATTATAGACTGAGATAAAAAAGCTTAGCTTTTACTTTTTTTCCGTTGATTAGATCATTTATTGAAGATTCTCAGGCTGGCATTAAGATATCTCCTCAAGATAATAATTACTATGGACAGAACGATAGGCTAGTTACCCTGACAGGAACTCTCGAGGAACAGATACGTGCAATTGAATTAATTGTTTCTAAGCTAGCTGAAGATCCCCAGTATGCACAGTCCATGAATTCTCCATTTTCATATCCCGGTTAGTGACACTTGTTCATATAGTGCAATATCTGTTTTCCATTTGTGGATTTCCTACTACGTCATGTATATTTAATTTTGGAGAACCTAATATGGACGATGGAAGTAATTGCTGATGCTAAAATTACCCCTATATCTTCTATCATCTGTTTTTCTATATGTATGGAAATATACAATTGTGGTCTTCTTGGTTCCAGGGAGAGAGTAAACGGGGCCTTACTTGAATTGTCATATCATGTTCATTTTTTCTTAGTTTAGTTTATGCTTTTGTACACTTTACCTTTTTTGTTTTGAATCAATGAGATGCACCCATCTGTCGTTCTACTTCCCTGTTTGGTTAAAGGATAGCCATGGTGGGAGAATGTCCCCTCTTCAACTTTGAGTAGCATATTATTTTATAATATAACATTTGAAATTTCAAAATATTATTTTATAATACAACATTTGAAGATTCTAACATAATACATTTTGAATACCTTTTGATACTACTGAGCAAGACTTGTGTAGGGAAAATTGTAAATGACAAAATTATGCTTACTTCAGAGTTCAGAAACTGCACTGTACTCTCCAGTTCAACCTGTAACTGGTCATCTACCCAGCTTCGGTGATCTAGTCAGGTTTTATAATCATAAACCTTTGAATAATTCAAACTATTGTAAAAATTGTGAATTGAGCTAAATCTGTTCAAACATTGAGTGGTGAACACTGCCTATCGACTCAGTATTTGCTGCTTCCACTTTATCTCTAGCTGCTTAAGTCATGTCCCCGCATCTATCCAGTTCTTTAGTCAGTTCTGCACCAATGGCTGCATCTTTGGTTACTTGTTAGAAGCTCTTACTGGTACTGCACCTGATATTTGTAGGGAATATTTATTAGAAAGAGAAGAAAATTTAAGAGGACGTGATGAACTGTGTTGCTAAATGGGTTTAAACTATTCACTGGAGAGAAATAGTATGAAGGAAATCTAATAACGTAATCAGATAGTCTTTTTAATGCCTACTGCTATATTCATTCCTGGAATTGGAGACATCCAATATCGACTATATTGATTAAAAAAAACTGTACATTCATATTGAAGCATGCATATAGTTATTGCTTAGTAATTGATATAAATGGTCGATGTGTGTGTATGTGTATTACAATTTTAATTATTAGTGTGTGTATCAATCAATAGAAATCTAGTTTGCTCCTACAGAGATATCTAGCCTTTGATTTCGTTTTCTAATAGATTCTAATACGAAATGTTTGCATCAAGTTGTTCCTTTTGAAGGAAAAAATTGATGTTAGAAAATGATACTAAAAATTTGTTTATCGATGTTGACATTGGAGGACTATTTTGGTGCATTTTTCATTATAGGACCAAACTGGTGCCCCGTTTGTCTTTGGGTAATCAAAATCTCTCTCTCTATACACACACACACACACACATATTTTCATAACTTTGAGAGTAATTATGAAAAATTGACGTGTTTTGAAATGAAATGATTTTGTAAATCTTATTTACTTATTATTACCTCTTCACTTTCCATTTATTCTTCATACTCACTAATTTGTCAGATACTTTTTATACGAAACTTTTCACATCATTCTTTTATGCGTGTATTCACACTTGTACTGCTTTGCGCATATATTATGCACATAGATATATGCTACTGACTTCTTGCTGTGTGTATTGACATAATTCCAAAATAAACCATCAGTATATTTTCTCGTTGTAAATAAAGTTACGGAACTTTAAGTGCAGTGAATTAAAAATTAATAAAATGAAAGTTAAATTCTTTCATGCTCTGTAATTAATTTGATTGATGGTGTATAATGATTGTCCAAACTGATAGTATGAAAAAAATTATATCATAGTCTATAATTTTTCAGATTTCTGTTATTAATTGTTTTTAGCAATACTATAAATTGAGGATATTTCGTCATCTTATACTGAGGTCAACCGTAATAACATGTGAATATTTTCTCTATATATTATTAAATCAATAGGTGTACATGCACATTTTCTTGATAACATATTTACATTTTTTATGGTAAAAAATGCTACTTACTTTTATATTACCTTTCCAATCATTCATATCACCTTTCATCATGTAGTTTTTAACTTGTGGTGCAAATGGCGTCACTGGCCAGTTGCTTTAGAATAGTATGGAAAACTACTCAGGCTTGTAAAGAAGATAAAAATATTCCTATTCAGGTCAAAAGCTATGTATTGGATTGGGTGGCAACCACAAAATTTGCTGTAGTTTGCGGAAGTGAGGTGATATGGTTGCCTACTTGAAAACGAGGAGCTAAAATCCCACTTATACTTCAAACACTGTCTCTGTTTTATCCAGGAAGGAGCTGCTGGTTCGATTGATTCTGAGTTAGTAGTGTTAATATGGGATAATAATAAATATTATCGAGAAACCGAGCTTAGTTAGTTAGGCTTAAATCTGAGACACTGTGAGGATAGTATGCAATTGACTGTGATGCGTATTCCTTGGTTAACTTAATGCTCTCAAAACTTGATCTGCCTTTGTGTGACAATGTTAAGGTTATACTGCATGGTTCGAAATTATGTGTTTTAATTTCTATCCTTTTTTTTGTGTACTGGAGTTGTATCATTGTTGTTGGTATCTGTTTGAGATCAGATGCATGTTTTAATTTTGAATGATTGTGAATTCGGCTTTAATCTTGTATTTAGCTAGAAGAGTACTGCCTAATTTGCTTGAATTGTATGCTCCTTTAAATATGTATCTTGCTTCACTTAGTGCACATACTAACTATGCTCTGTGTGGCTTGGATCCGAACAACCATGATTTGGAAGTCATCATTTCCATATTTAAGTCATAGATTTTCTTGGTAGCATTATTATTTATATTTATTGCAGTACTGATTATCGAACTCATTTGCATAAATGTTTTGCAGGAAAAACAATTTTTTTGTTTCTTATTGCAATTTTTAACACGATGCTCTTTCCTGATATGCGAGTTGGTTTCCTAATTGATTTTCTCTCTAAGGAACCGTATGAAAAGAAATAGTTTTTTTTTTTCTCTAATGAGGCAAGTTCTTCCCGTTTGTTGTTTTGCTGAACCTCGTTCTAGTGAATTGGTCTTGTAAATTAGATAATCTGTAACTTTGATAAGGTGAGTCATGCATTGTTCACATTAAATTATTAATCTTCATATATTGCCTCTTGGCCTGAATTGTGGTCAATGTAAATTCCACTTAGTTCTAAAAATTAGTTTAATTATACATACTGAGATTGGCAAGGATATATTGGTCACTTCATCCTAGTCAGATTCTTTGATATCATGTAAGAATCAACTGTCCAATTCAACCAAGTGCTTAACCCTGTTAGGTTGACGCTCAATTCTGGATTATATATCTAACAATGGTATTTATTGAAACAAAGCAGCAATATGCAATCATGGATATCTCTAACAAAGCTACAGTAGAGTAGAAAGTATACTTCAAATATGCTCATTTTTATTTTTTTTTTGGTAATTTTTATTTTAAAGCCAGGTTCTCTATTTTATGACAGTTAAATTAAGATTTAAAATGCCGTGCTTTGTATAAGTAGTTGTGTTTTGTAAGGAATCATAATTGATGAGTTTGATCCTAATTAAAATTTATTTAACTTAAACATCAGGTGTATACTTCTCGGGTTATCAGGGTGTTCCATACACATATGTGCTTCCATCTGTTGCACCACCTGCATACAATGCAGTGAATTACAGACCAAATGGTGCCGGAGCTAAGTTCCAGAATAGCAAGGTTCTTCACTTACCATTGATTTAATCTTGTTTGAAGTTTTTCATGTTTAAAGTTGCCAAGTTTTCAGACACACACACACACAAAGAACATTTGAAGATTTTAAATTATATTGATTTGTTTGTAATCCTTGTGAATATGTCAATTTTTTCTTTTTTAATTCCATGATGACATGACACTTTAAAAAACGTGATATTCACGTAACATTTTTAATGACATGCCATTTTTGTGATGTGGCACTTGCTGCCATTAACGATGGAACTCTGTCTGCTACAACAGGTTTTCTCCAAAACAACAGGTTTTCTCCACAGATACTAACATGATGGACCAAAAGTTTGTATGGACAAAAAACAAAAATAGTATGTGTGCAAGGATTATAGCGTATTTAATTAAGCCT
The DNA here is from genome assembly GCF_029865625.1 of Vigna umbellata. Classification (NCBI taxonomy): domain Eukaryota; kingdom Viridiplantae; phylum Streptophyta; class Magnoliopsida; order Fabales; family Fabaceae; genus Vigna; species Vigna umbellata. The sequence goes on along the minus strand of NC_142172.1, from coordinate 38,060,525 downwards.
TTGCAGTAGGACTCCAGAGTTGACTATATGCTAAAACAAAAGCCAAGAATCAAGTCAAAATTTATTTCACTATGCTAGAAATTGTGATTTTAATCTAGCTATATATGGTTTTTGATCAACATTAGTTAAAAGGCTAACCTTGTTCGAAGTTAGGATGCTTTGACAGTTCAATTAGTTGAACCTATCAGTCCAACATTTCAGGCGATCTTGGACCTGTTTGGTTTGCATGAGTATGCAGGTATGTGTGCAGTTAGTTAGGTTAGTTGGTAAAAAAATACCAGGGGTTATGTTAGAAAGAATGGGAGTGGCCCTGTAATTGATTAGTCCCTTTAAGAGTGATTTTATGTTAGCAGACCGGTAGCTGTATATAAATAGGAAGAGGTTTGAGGGATTTTATGCTGTCAATTGAGAGCATAAAGTCCTTTGGGCATTAGGAACTGCAGACTTTAAATTGTTGTGCAGTGTGTGCTCTTTTCTGTAGATTGGGGATTTCGTCCCTATTCTGTCTTTAGTTCAGACACCAGTTTCTATCGGTGTGTGTAAAATCTTACAAATATATGCAAATACTACTTTATGAGACTTGAAAATAAACATAATAACAATATTAAAATCGTAAACATAAAATAGTTTGTCAAATAGAAAAAATTATTGAATCTCAAGCTTGAGAGATCTGTTACCATATTTGGCTCACTTTTCTTACAATATCTATATTATTTTTTCCTTAATCAACATGCAATCGTGAGATTTTATATATAATCAGTGGTGAATGAGATTAACTTTAAATCCTCGCATCCTCATGCAGTGATTTGCTTTGTCAGTTTGACTTACATTTTCTTCTATTCCAGGAGGAGCGGAGTAACTCGGTGACCATGGGTGTTGCAGATGAGCATATAGGATTGGTTGTTGGTCGTGGTGGAAGGAATATTATGGAAATTAGTCAGGTTTGTTACGCCTAACAGCATTCCTATGTATTTATTGTGATTACTAATACAATATATTAACTTGGGTAACGTCTGCTCTTTTTCAGGTTAGTGGGGCGAGGATAAAGATATCAGATAGAGGTGATTACATTTCTGGAACAACTGATAGGTGGGAATTTGTTCACGCAAGATTTTTCTTTGCTTCATATCCTAGTATAACAAAAATTATTAAGCAAATGCCTGACAGAATACCTTTAACCGTAAATATTTTATACGTGTGTGCTTTTTTATTACAGGAAGGTTACCATAACAGGAGCCCAGAGAGCTATTCGTACAGCTGAAACTATGATATTGCAGAAGGTTGCTTATGCTAGTGAGAGGGTGATTGAGTAGTTTGCAAGTGCACTTGTCTGCTATTAGATGCTTAGTGAATCTGCTTGCTAATTGCTTATACATTTGCTGAATTTTGGGATTTGTTTACATAAATTATCATCACATGATATACCTTTGGAGGTCTTTATTGTAGCGGGAGAGGGCAGGAATTTTTTTTCTTGAATTGAGAGCGGTCTTATAGAATTTCTTCTCAAACCCCATCAACAGACAAGTTCGATTGGAAAGTTCACGCTCATTTCCAAATTGTAGTATTTAGAACTAAATTCTTTTTTTTTGTAAGTCAACAGGTGCTAATGTCTTATATGATCTGTATCCTCAATCACTAGCCTGAGATAGGATTTGAAAATTATTTTGTGATAGCATTTGAGAATCAAGAATTCACTTGTGAGTTGTTAGAACCCCAAGCCCGAATTGTGTTTCTAAAGTTGACGATTTACTAGACGCTATGTATTAGAATATTTCAATAGCAGTTTTTCGACTTCAGATGCTCTCTTTAGCTAAATAAAGTCGTTTCTTTCTTAAACTGTGCATCAGTGTTGATGCATTTGCAACAGGTTATGCTGATTCTTTTTTAATTGCATGTTTGCATTTGTACAGTTTTCTTCGAAAGTGCACCGACAAAAGCATTATGTTCTTTTCTTAAAATAAAACTAACCCGTCAAATATTTTTAAAGGTTTGTTGTTATGCAACTAAGATTTTCTGCATAAGCTATTATTCATTATCTTATTTTTTATGCATTGATTATCCATGTTTATTCTTTTGAAAAAGTTAATCATCATCCCGGATCTTTCTTTGGTCTTCAAAATATTAAGGGTAAACGTTACTCTATTAGTTGTGGAAAGAAAATAGTGATAACAGAACATTATATATTTAAGTCTCTACTTGTTAAGTCTAGACCATTTGTTTTTCTACTATATAATACAATCATACAGAGACAGAACAGTCATGCATTACTTTCACTTCTGCTTCTCAGATGGAATATGATATATGCTTATGATCCTAGTGAAGTAAAAGATTGGTTTGTAAATGCAAAAAAGAAAGTCTTGTGCTTAAGATAAAATGATCAGTGCGAGTATTTTAGTTTATAGTAAACTAAGGAAGGAATATTGCCTCATACAAAGTAAAAATAAATTTTCGGTTTGATGAAGAATAATTTGACAGTATTTGAAGCTATAACAGTATCGAGAATTAACAAATCTTATTAAATATTAGAAGTTGTAATAATTAGGTTATTAACTTTAAATGATAGCTTTGATAGTCGAATCTAGTTGCATAAGAAGTTTTGTTAAGATTATAATTAACTAAGTAGATAATAATTCATGAAGCTTGATTGAGGAATATTGTTTGAAGAAGATAAACATGATTTATTTTCATTACGAAAATATATTACATTATCCATGCCAATGCAACCATACTGCTGTACGCAATTATATAGTTTGTCTATATAAACGTACTTTCCACGTTTGGCATAACCACATAAAGCATCAGAATTATAATTACAAAATTTTAAATTATTTGTAATTGGACCTAGAGTTATAAAATGTTACATAATAGTGAGACCCAACTAATTATGAAATCTGTCTATATCATCTACCAGACAAGCAAGAAGCAGCATCCATCACCAAAGTGATCAAACTGCAATTTATTTCTGGAAATCACATGAAACATGTCAATAACTATTATATTATATCATATAAAGCAAAATCATTTTAGTTTAAGGGAGCTCATTATTTCCTCCTCCACCCCAACCCGATCCATAACCATACCCCGATCCACTTCCATACCCAGAACCTCCATTACTACCTCCTCCGCCACCTCCACCACCACCTCCACCACCTCCTCCTCCACCAATCCCGGAGCCAGACCCTGACCCGGACCCGTATCCATACCCTGATCCGGACCCGTACCCAGAACCACCCGTTCCTCCCCCGCCACCACCACCTCCTCCTCTTCCACCGCCGCCACCACTTCCTCCTATTCCTCCGCCAAACCCTTCACCCCCACCCGAGCCATACCCTGATCCATACCCAGAACCACGTCCAATACCACCGCCGCCACCCCCACCTCCGCCACCACCACCTCCACCACCACCCCTTCCGGCAAAAAACCCCTCTGGGACTCTGGCAGCAAATGCAAGGTCGAGAATGAACAAAGCAATGAAAGCAACCCCCAAGACCTTGGAGCTTGCCATGATCAGCTTATCAACTTTTGTGAACGGTGAAAATGAGAAATGTGATGGTTTATTCTGATTGAAACGTGAGGAGTTTGAGGCAAGAAAAGGGTATATATAGAGTTTGCAAAGTAGAAAAAAAGGTATATCTTTTTCTAGCAGCTTCCTTTGCTTAACACCTAACCAGTTACTATTGCATTACATGTATCTCATCATTATTTTTAAGTAACGTGTTGCAGAGGATTCCTTATAGTGCTGCCGCCATTGCACTTCCACTCCCACTTCCACCACTGGAATCTCTCTGCCATCTCTGTCATATATATTCTAATTTTTCAGTCAAATACTTTAAAAACACACCATGAAATTCCTTCTTTCATAAAATTCAACATAATTTACTCCTTATAATATCCATCACAGAAATTAATTAATACAATAAAAGAAGAAACATATGAACTCATTACTAATTTAGTTCCACTTTTGACTTAACTTTGGTGGTTTTAAGTTGTGGGAGTGGAGTTGATGAAGTCAACAAGCCGCGTCCCTTTTCGTCAACATGTTCACACATCAAAACCCACATAAAATCCATAAATTACAGGAAATTCTTTAACAAAACTTAAATACAGATAAACCTTTTATTTCATTGAATAATATTTTTTGAAGTATCTTTATTGAATAATTTTCGATACTTCTTTTATTCGTGATATAAAATTCCAAAACAAAAACTATTTTTTAAATGAGATTGGCAAAATAAAATTATATGAATTAACCTTTTTATTTGATAAGAAAATGTTTATGTTGAATATTATTGAAATCATATAATATCTATATATTTATGAAAAATTAATTAAAGTAAATAGAAAAAATATAATTATTAGATTTATGTTTTATTTTTGCTACATGTAAAAAATAGGGTTATAGTTAATGAAAAATTAACCTTATATATTGAATGTAGTCTAACATAAGCTAGCTCTAACTTCTTTTTAAAAGTAACAAAAATCTAATCATTATATTTTAATGATATAGTTAAAATTGACTTAAAAATAAATCTAGAAATATTTAATAAAAATATAAATTTTAATAAAATTTCATATATAATATTTATTTAAAAACTAAATTTAGATTTAATATGAAAGAGAAAAAAATTGTTTTATTTATAAAAAAGTTAAGATTGAATCGAACAAAATTAATTAAAATTGGGACTGATTTAAATACAAGACACTATTGTAATAATGACTTGACATGTAAATATTTTTTTAAAACTAAAAAATATAAAAATTAAAAAACAAAACAAAATATCAAGAATTAAAATGTGAGATATCTTGTTCATACACAATTAACTATTTTAATTAATATTAATAAATAACTAAATTAAACAAAATTAATAAAAAATAAGACTTGATAGAAAAAAAAACATGATCAAGTTAGTATTTAAACTTAAATAAAACTAACGAGTTAAGTTCATAAATGATTAATATACTAAGTTTAATTTTGAATGTAAATAATTATGGATAGGATTTTATTCAGTCTTTCAATCATCCTACACTAGTGAATCTTTGGGTGGGTTTGTGTACTTTAATGAAACCAACCTTTTAGACTTAGAAAGGCACTGTACATTATACCTTTCATTGCCTTCTGTATCGCACTCTGCCCTCAATCATTACACCTTTCAAAACATCTTTTATTTTGCATTGCCATTGAATTCATCTACCTAGATATCGAAATTTCTACAAAAAAACTCACATATATCTTACATTTTCATCTAAATGGCTTTCACTTGTAAATTTTTGTCAATTGTATTATTCTCATCAAGATTAGTTTAGTCCAAAAACATCATTTTGTTTTTATTTTTTATATATAATTATTTAATAAAATTATTGTTAGTTCATGGAATTTACAAAATAAATGGAGCTTATAATAAAAGACTATGTTTAACATGTAGATAATATTTATATTATTTTAGGTTTAATTAAATTTTCATTAACATATCAATTTAAAATTTTTTTAATTTATTTTCTATTATTTTATTTTATTTTATTCAATATTTAAAATATTTGATTTTTATTTAAATCTTTTGTTATTTGATTTTTGTTGTGAAAATTAATGTTATTGTTTTTTTTTATTTTTTTTATATCTGATTTACTGATAAACTTGTTTATTTTATCTTCAAGCACTTTCAATCTGACAACTCAACTAGTTTATTGAAGAAAGAAGATTGATAAGTTGAAAAAAATAAGCAAAATAATAATTATATTATCTTATATATTGATAATAAAATCAAAGGACATAGTATATTCCATCTCCCTTCTTCTTCCTTTCCTTTCTTTTTCCTTCGTTTGTTTCTTCCCACCACCACCGTCGCTTGACCTGCACCATTATCATAGGTACACTCACCACAGTTCCGGGACATCAAAGTTGCGCGCTTGGTGGTTGTGGTTATCCCACAATGGTGTTGTCGAGGTCGTCAAGCTCATCCACCATGCGCTCCAATCGGTACTGCAACACGTTCGCCATGTTGCTTGGTTATGAACACAATCAAACAAAGCAGCAACGCAGAAGGAATGATGCAACTTTTAGTTCCGAACCTGAACGCTAGCGTGACCACGTCATCGAGCTGCACCTCCTCGATGTTGCTCTCTTCGACCAAGATGAGTGCACCGGGAAACGGAGGTTCTTCTCTGCCCTCAACACTTGCAGCGCCTCCATCAATGGGAAGCGGAAGCTCCACCACACCCATCATCGCCACCGCAAAATCATCACCAGCGAACCCTATGACGCCGTCTGCCTCACCGACGCCACCGGCGCGCGCACCTGCGTGACCCCTTGCGACATCTTTTTGTCAATGTTGTGCATGCATTCTTAAATTAGGGACTCTACAGTGGATTCATAATGGTGCAGGCTTCCTGAAAGAAACAAATGAAGAAAAAAAGAAAGGAAAGAAAGAATAATGGAGGGAAACCATCATCATCCGCACCTAAAACGTGGCCAATGATCAGATAATGGGTGAAGTGGAAACGGAGAAAATGAGTTGGGAAGAAACGGAGAACAAAGAACGAATAAACAGCTATAGAGAAAATGTGTTGGGAAGAAACGGATCTGGAGGAGAAAAGTTTGAAAGTGAGAGTGGTGGAGGGAGGGGGAACTGCACGATTGTGAGTGAAAAATGAGGGATTCGGGATTTTGATAAAAATGTAAACAAAAAAAATTAAAGTAAAAAGGATAGTTTTATAATTAAAAAAAATTATGGGGAGGTGTAAGAGAAGTTGGGGTGGTGGAGACAGCAACTCTCCTTTAATTTTTGAAAAAAAAAATATCAGAAATTTGTAGGTTTTTTCAAATTTTGTTGTAACGAAAGATTATACTTTTTTATGGAAATTTTTTTCCTTTCTTTATATTGCATTTTGTGACTCCTTCAAATTATTTTTCATTGTTTTGAATATGCGTAAATAATAAATAGGATAATACTTTTTTTATATTAATAATTGTTGATATTAAAATTCATTTAATGTCACTATTAATTATGATTTTTTGTTAAATTTAATATTTATTAATCATTCTTAACGAGTGTGGCAATAGTTAGCAGCATCCTTTGTGCATACCCGAGAGATTTAACCAATATCCAAATCTAGATTAATTGGGATACAAAATGACATATTTTAAAATTTTTTAATTATTTTACCATAAAAGGTAAACTAAATGTTATTTTAATTTGGATATTTCCAAATATTTGAGTGTGGTAAAAAATATTTAGTTTTATAATAAATTTAATTAATGTTTAAGTTTTAATAAAATTATTATATTTAGCGTTCAATTAAATATAATTTTTGTTTTCAATTTAATAAATTATAAGTTTTCACTTGATGTGTTTTTATTAGCATTTTATTTGAAGTCTACAAAAGTTAAGTTAAATATCCTTTCCAACATTTTATGTGAAACGTTGACATGCCGTTTATTAGAAGTAATAAGAGATATTGATATAATAATTTTAGAGGAGTGTATGTTCAAAATATATATTTTTAATTATTGTTACTAATAAAACAAAAATAAATAATTGAATTATTAGTGTAGAATAAGTGAAAAAATCGAATTTGTATTTTCAATTTTTACATGTAATTTCATTTTTTTATCACATTTAAAAAATGAATTTATTCATTTACTCTTTGTAATTATATCTATTTAAAAAAGAAATCAAAACTAGAAAACAAACTATCAAAATCTAATTAAATATTAAGAGACATAATTATTAAAAAGAAAAATTAATAAGCACCAATTAAAATCAGAGTATGAAAAAAAACGTAATAGTTAACTTTTTCTTAAAAAAAACAATACAAAAAAATACAAAATGACTCAAGACCAAAAAAAATACGAAACTAATATTTTAATATCTTACCTTTATTTTTCTCATCAGAATAGAATAAAACATGCAAAAGGACAACTGTCATGTTCAATAAAAAAAAGTTAAAAATGTAACTAATTAATTATCATAAATTTTCATTATGCATAATTTCCATAGTATTAATATTATTATCATTACCATTAATAATAATATTATTATTATTATTAAAACCTAAAACTATACAGATAGAACCTAAAGTTAAGTGATATGATAGGTTGATTAAATTAAAAAATATTTAATGAATAAAAATAAAATATTACCATTTTACTCTTATTATTATTATTATCTTTATCATTATTATTATTATTAACGTTGGTATTATTATAAATATCATTATTATTATTATTAATATCATTAATATCATCATTAATATTATTATTATTATTATCATTATCATTATGATTATCATTATTAAAACTTAAAACCATGTACGTATAAACTAAATTTAATAGCGTTCTCACGTAATTGGTTTGGAATCTCAAAATCGATTCTCACATCACCACTTCTCATAAACATAGTCAAATTAAAAATAACGATAGACATTTCAATAAAATTCATATATTTCTCCTAAAATCTTCTCACCCTTAACAAATTCATCTTATATCGCAAATTCAGTCCTCAAATAAACACAAATAAGTGAAATAAAATCCAGTAATAGATCAAGTTTCAGAAAAAGCTTAGTTGATGAGAAATCCTTCCACTGGTTTTCACCCATTAATATTATTACATTTTTTTCCCATAGTATTAATAAGAAAATGAATAACAGGAATATATATAAAAGGGAAAGGCACTTAATAAACTCGAGATTTTTATAAGATAATATTCACTAATACACAGTAAATTATATTTTATATAATAATACCATGCATGCACGAAGCACACGAAAGTGACTGCAATTTATTTCTGGAAATCACATGTAAAGAAAAATCATCACTTAGGTGAAGGGGACTTTTTATGTCCTCCACCACCCCAACCCCAACCTGATCCACTTCCAGACCCAGAAGTTCCATTACCACCTCCTCCGCCACCTCCACCACCACCACCACCACCTCCACCTTTTCCTCCACTTCCACCTCCTCCACCGGAACCCCATCCAAAACCACCGGAACCTCCACCTCCACCACCTCCTCCACCTCCACCACCTCCTCCACCATTACTACCGCCACCACCGGAGCCAGACCCGAACCCAGAGCCACCCTTTTCGCCGCCACCCCCTCCTCCGCCACCCCCACCTCCTCCGGCAGGAGCCCTTTCTGGGACCCTGGCAGCAAATGCAAGGTCGAGAATGAACAAAGCAAAGAGAGCAATCCCTAAGACCTTAGAGCTTGCCATGATCAGCTGTGAATGCTGAAAATGAGAAATGTGATTGATGGTTTATTCTCATTAGAAAAAGCCTATATATAGAATTTGTAAGGTAGAAAAAGCTAAATCTTTTTCTAGCACCTTCCTTTTGCATTATGTAACTTTCACTTCAAAATATTTTTTACATATATTTAATACTATTTTTCACTATTTTTTTTAAATATAAAAGTTAATTTCTATTAAAATTATTTTATCCTTATAAAAACTGTAAAATTTTAATATGTTTTTATTTAAAAATATAAAAATGAATATTAAACTATAGAAATATAGAAATTTTGGTTTAAAAAAGTTTTAATCAGAAAAAATTTTAAAAGAAAATTTTAAAAATATAACAAAATATCAATTTTTAATTGAAATTTCTGAAATTAATAAAGAAGAATAAGTATTAAAATTTATCAAAAAAAATTTATATAGAAAAAAATATAAAATAAAATTTGGAGCTTTTTATTTTAAAATTTTTAAAAAGTTTGAGTATTATAAAATTGTTTCTCTTTCTCTTTCTTTTTAATAATGAGTAAAAATATATTTAAAGTTCCAGATCAGAATTTGATTCCTTAATGATCAAATTTTGACAGTTTTTCATGCATAATCATTACATTACATTACATTGTAGGTAATAATTTGGTGGTTTCCGAAAAATCAAGTTCTGACATAAAACCAAAGTCATGTTATTCTTGTAAATACCATGTATAATGTGCTATTTTAGAAGAGAAAATTAAAAAAACTGTAGAAAAAGAGATTCACGTTTAAATAATTAAATAAAAAAACACTAAATCCTTAAACGTATTTCTTTACATTTACATATTTAAATACAATAAAAATAACATAATTTATCTTAAATATCTTAAACGACTATGTTTTTAAATTTATTCTAAAATAAATAAATTTTTATACCTTTTCTATTTTTTTTTTATGAATTTCAATTGAAAATTCTATATTTTTATATTTTTTTATAAATGTTTAATAAATTTTAACACCTTTTCTATTTTAAAAAATTTATAAATTTCAATTAAAACATTTGATATTTTTTTATATTTTTATTCTACTTTTATATTTCTCCTCTAAATAATTCTTTAAAAAAATATTTCTATAAATTTAAATAATTTTTTAAAATAGAAATTTATATTTTTCAAAAAAAAAAATTAATTATACTACATCTATAATAAAAGGGTATAGTTAAAGAAATAAAATGCATGTGAGTCTAATGATAGTAATAAGATGTGAAAGAGTCTATTTTGAAAAAAAAAATTCCAAAAATTCTACCTAATTTACTATTTATTTCATTAGCATTTATAGTTGCATTCATCTAATTAACTGACTTTTATCTTCTTTCCCTAAATGGTGCATTCCATTTCCTAATATACATTACAGAAATTAATTAATGAAAAAATAAAAAAAGAAAGATAAGTAAATATATTGAGATTGACATATGCACTGATCTAATTTGGTTTCACCTTTGACTTAACTTTGCTGGTTTAAGATGTGGAGTGGTGTTCCATAAATTATTGGGCTATACTTTTTTTTTTTTAATTTAAAGATTACAAAAACAATATTAAGATAAATGGAAATCCTTTAACAAAACTTAAATATAGATAAACCTAACTACTTTTATTTCATTCAATAATATTTTTGAAGTATCTTTCATTGAATAATTTTCAATGACTTCTTTTATTCATGATATAAAATTCCAATTATCTTTTTTTTTCAAATGAGGTTGGCAAAATAAAATTATATATGAATTAACTTTTTATTCTGTAGGAAAATGTTTAACTTTTTTTATATTTCGTATATTATAGATTTATTATTAACATACATACATATATATATATATATATATTTTTGTAGAAGTGGTATGCACTTTATTATAAACAGTTTGAGTTGATTCGTGTATAGAGAAGTGTTAATTTAATTTAACAATGGTTAATTTAGAGTTTGTGCTGATATTTTCGTAGAATTTGTATTAAATATTATAAGTGAATACGCGTTTACTTAACCTCCATTATTCTGTAAAACCATATTTAATAATTAAGTGAATACGCGTCTTCTTAACCTACATTATTCTCGTGCATATTAATGATGCTAGGATGTGTTTGTTTTTTAAAAGGAATTTAGAGAATGAATTTAAAAGGAAAAAAGAAAAAAAAAATTGAAATTGTTTGGATTGAAAAAAAGACGATGAGAAAAAAAAAATTGAAATGAAAGTTATAACGGTTGAGTTTGATAAATTAAAGAAAGAAAAATTTTAATGGATAAAATTATATGATTATTATTTATTTTTTATTATAAAAATAATTTAAAATAAAATATAATTAATTCTACCCATCACGGGACCACACTACCATGCACAATAAAAATAAAGAAAAATACACTATAGAAGCAAAATGGTGAAATAAGTAATTTTTGTTGTACTGATATGTCTTTCTTGTCAAAACTTTGCCTTTGTTGCCTTCTGTGTCCCTCAGTCATTACACCATTCAAAACATCTTCATATTCAATTTCTACAAAAACTTGCATATTTAGAAATTTGCACTGCCATCTAAATGGGTTTTACTTGTAAATTTTGTGTAACTCTTCCCATCAAGATTAGTTTAGTCCAAATTCTAATATAATTTTGTTTTTATTATACATTATATAATAAAGTTATTCTTAGTGCATGGAATTTACAAAATAAATGTATTTATAATGCAGATAACGAGTACAAAACTGTCTTTAAGCAGACATATATAAGTTTTAAGCACCATATAAATTCATACATTTCTTAATTGATTTTTTGCTATTTTTTTTAGTCTACGTATTTTCTCATTTAATTTTTATTGCCAATAGGAATGTGGGTGTTATTTTTATCTTCCCATCTTTAATTTACCCATTAACTCCTTCATTTCCTCTTCAATTACTTCAATTTATTAGTCAACTAATTGACTAAAGAATAAAAATATACGAATTGATTAACTAGTTAAAAGATAAAAACCGAAAATAATAATTATATTATCTTATTGGCGATAAAATTAAATGACATTATATTTAAATAAAAATGATTTAAACACAAACAAAAATGTTTATTTTAAATTTATTAAACTGTCAAAAATTAATTAAATCTTTTTATAATGCATATTTACATGCATACAAATATTTCGAAAAAAATGTTTATTTTAACTACGACATTTCCAAATATTTGAGTATGAAAAAAAAAACAATTTCATATTACGTTTAATTAACGTTTAAGTTTTAATAAAATTATTTATATTTAGTGTTTAATAATTTAATTATTAGAAAGGTAACAGAAAAAGAAAAATAAAAATAGGAATGTGTGAAGAATCTCATCTTCCTTTTCACTGCTCCAATAAAGGTTAATTTGAGAAGAAAAATTTATAAGTTAAGAGGTCACAGTGGGTTAGATCGGATAATATTTATTTGTAACTTGATTTGCAACAAAAAAAGTTCATTCGTTACCTGTCTTGTTATCTTTCGAATACTCGTCTAAGAAATACATACAGATATTTTAAAACTCATGTGTTTCGGTTTATGGAGTCGATGTTAAGTTTTCTTCTATAAAAGGTTTTAAATCTCCAAGCTTAGGTCAAAGTTTAGTCTTCAATCTTCTCTTTGTCATTCGATCTGATCGATGTACTACCTGCATAAAACACTCTGATGCTAAAATCAGTGTTTGTCCGAATACTTTAACAATAAACGTGTCGTAAAAAACAATCAACTCGTTGGATATCAAACTTGTATTTATAAAATTAGGACAAACTTCTTATTAGTGTTGGCTTAATTACGGTACAAATAGTAATATCTAATTTAGAGTTGATGTAATTATTCTTAAGACTAATAACTTTATTATAAACTATAGAAAGAAGAAGAAAAATAAAGAGATAATGAAAACTAACTTTTTATATTATTACTAAGAGAAAAAGTTTTATTTATAAATATAAAATGCAATTCAAAATATACAACTTAAATAATATAAATAATTAATTAATACAAATAGTTATATATTTAAATTTCATAAAGAGATAACCTCATCTTATTAATGATAATAGATTAATTAATCATACGAATGACCGTATACATTTATAACAGTTTTATTTTAAACTTTATTATTTTTGGTTTGGTTCATTGAACATTGTTTTTCATCTTGATAACATAACAGTCAAATTTATTATACAAAAAAATTATTTAATAATTTTTTAAATAAATATTTAATTGAACTTATTATCTAGAAGTATCCATCGTCTAATATTAAAAAATGAAATATCTGGGTTTACCGTGTGAACTGGCAGATCAATTGAAATTGGCAAAGTGAAGTGATTATTATAATAAATAACGATAAGCTTTAGAGGTAATTAACTTTTATTAGGGTATTAGCTAAAGTGGACCTAATTAAAAACCACTAAGCAGGTATTAGTGGTGCTTGTACACCTGTACAGGTCACTAAAGTTGTGCTTCACATTTTAGGGTAAAATAATTTTTAATTTAGAGACGTGTTTGGAATAGGTAATTATTTCATTGTTTCAAGACATATGTTAGGGTGATGAATCATAATTATTAATGGCTACATTATTTTTGTTTCTATATTATATATTTTTCACGATGTTCTGTTACTTTTTTCATTGTCATCCTTATATCTGAGTGCATTAGCGGTCAACATTCCCTAATGTTATTACATATCTCAAATATAATTATAATAATAAAACTTTATATATCTAAAAGATTATATCAATAATAATATTGTTTTGGTTTGTGAGATTTAGGTTATCGCTTTTTCAAATTTAGTTTGTTTAGTTCCTTGGTTATTATTTATTTTTATTCTGTTTAATCGTATTAGAAGATTATATACAATAATGTCAAAGTTAGCAAAATTTTGGTAGTCTTAACAATAAATACATATTAAATGTAGCCAACTTATTACAATACATCAAATATGTATTTATAGCTTTCAGAATAAGGTTTAGATTAACACTCATCTCATTACGACTCAACCGGTAATGATTGTGTTTTGACTTAAGTTAATCAACATATATCTTAATTGTTGTTTAAAGTCGACCGCTGGTGTGCATTTTCTGACCGACCTATTTATGGGGTATTACTAACTGGTTGGACCATCTGGTCCTAGGTTGACCAGATGACCATATAGTATAAATGTTTTTCAAAAGACAATATGCATAACCAGATCTTCTTAACACTATACTACTACACCATCCTCGTCCTATACTGGATCAATAGTTACATCCTCACATGTTCATACCATTAAAGTGGTAATTATAAATAAAGAGAATACATAAAAAAAACAAACACAAAAAAAGAAGATAAACTAATTTACAAAAAAAAAACAATCATACAATATAGAAATATTAACACATGTAAGTCATTCATATAAAAAAAAACCCTAACACATACAAATACTTATACTAAACTCAACCGTCCGAATAAATGCATTGATATCATACACTTATGGTGGTGAAACCGCTCGTCCACCCAAGCTACTACACACAAGGTTAGTTCGTCAACTATCTTTTGACCAAGGTAAAACACCTAGATTAGAACCTCATCCTTTCACTACATATCATTCCCTGCTCTACTTGAGATTAGATGGTTATTAGAGTGACATGATAACTTTCAATATTGAATCCACATATCAATACATAGAATCTTCCGTTGAGATCCATGAAATTACGCCAACACGTATCGTCACAATTTCATACACAAATAAACACTATATACTCTTAGACATGCATAAAGTACATTGCAAATTCATTTCAAACAACCATGGAATAAGAAAACTCAAAAATGTATATATTGACACTCAGAAGTGGTAATGATAATTTAAATTTAGCTTTAATAAAATAAATACGAATTAAGATATAAAAATGATTAATGATAAAGTAATTAATTTATAAAATTGAAAATAAAATTTAGCATTTATTAATTATAGTAACAATAATAGTTTAAGTTAATAATATAAGCAATTGAAATTATACTAATCGTAATAATTTTAATTAATAATTATAAACGAAGCTGAATCTTAATAATTATTGAATTAAGATTGACATCCTATTGGAAACAATAAAGAATGAGACATATCTCATGTTTTATATTTAGCAATTGATTTAATGTTATATAGTTAGTTTAAATTATTAATTTCTTGTTATATATTTAAATTATTTGCTTTCTGAAACTATAATAATGTAAATGAAATTTTTTAACATATGTAACCAATATACTAAATTGTAATAATATTTTTATTTTAAATATAATAAAAATAAATATGAATTGAGATATAAAAATGGTTAATGATAAGGTAACTAGTTTATAAAATTGAAAATACAATTTACCATTTATTAATTGTAGTAACGATAATAATTTAAATTAATAATATAAGCAATTGAAAATTGTACTAATCGTAATAGTTTCAATTAATAACTATTAATTGAAGCAAGCAATTGAAAATTATACTAATCGTAATAGTTTCAATTAATAACTATTAATTGAAGCATAACCTTAACAATTACTGAATTAAGATTAATATTCTATGGAAACAAAAACAATAAAGAATGAGACACATGTTATGTCATGGTTTATGTTTAGTAATTGATTTAATATTGTATAGTTAGTCTAAATTACTAAATTTTCTGTTATGGATTTGAACTATTTGATTTCAAGATATGAGACTTTAATGTAAATAATTTTTTTTAAAAAATACATAATTAACTAATAATTAATATTTTTTAATTTAACTTTACCAAAAATATATATGAGTTAAGATATAAAAATTATTAATAATAAAGTAACGTACTTATAAATGGAAAATAAAATTTATGATTTATTAATTATAGTTAATAATACTAATTTAAATTAATAACATAAGCAAACGAAATTATAGTAATAGTAATGATTTCAATTAATAATTATTAATTAGCATAATCTTAAAAATTACTGAATTATAATTAATATTCTATTGGAAACAATAAAGAATGAGTCAGGTTTATGGATTTTTAAACAATTAGTGTTGGTTTCTCATTAAAGAATAATTAAATTTTAATATTCACGAGGTTAAGTTATTTTTGTTAAGAGTGGTAACATGGGCTGGTTCAGCCTCTTTAGGTCTGTTTTGTTTTGAAAATGTAGGTTTAATGGTTTGTTCTATCTGCATACAGGTTCTGTTTGAGTCTGCTTGTTGGCCTGCAATTTTTTTTTTTAAATATTTTGTCTTAAAGCCTCCAATAATATCTTACTGAATTTTATTAAACAGAAACTTTAGAAAGTTGGATGATGATAAATTAATAATTCACCATTTTCATTGTATTCTTAATTTGATATGCATAATAATGTCTTTTTCATTCATTAAAAAATTTGTTATATCAAACATAAAAGAAATATTGTTGTTTGATATTCTTTATAATCAACCTTATAAAGTTTCTCATTTTGCAGATATTTTTTGTTTATTTCCTAAACCAAGATAGATATCTAAATATTTTAACAAAGTTCATTTTGTAACAAACTATACAATAGAAAATGTGAATATAGCAAGTTTTGTTCCGATTTGAAGTACATTGAGATGCATTTGAAATATTTTTCATTTTGAGTTATGAAACCTTTTCACAATTTTATGTTTTAAAAAAACGAGAGTTCATCTTCTATATTTGAGATATTTTACACTCTGAAATTTAAAAATTATTTACAATTTTGTACTAAAAGACGTTTTTGAGAGTCGTATAGGAAAATGATGTATTTAATTTGCCTTAATTTCAACTCAAAATGTGAGACTTTTGGATAAACGGATTAACTCTTTATTAAGACTTTCATATTTTATGAACTTTTAATTCCCCTTTTTCATTTTAATTTTGTTTTTATCTTTCACCAAACTCATTGTAAGGGATCAAAGTTCATATATGACTATGTGAATACGGTAATTAATATATTTTCATATTTGCTATATAAGGAGCTTTGTAAAGTAATTTGGACATTGATAATAACATCACGTTTTAGTGGGATATGTGAAGGAAAGGAAAAATATATATTTTCATGAAATGAAAACCTGAGTAGTTATTTTCTTATAACTATTTTTTGTTCTAATACTTTTAAATTTTAAAGTATTAAAAGTTAACCAAATGCTAAGAATAATACTTCTGGTTATTTTTTTCACTGTGTTTCTATTTAGGCAACCTAATACCTTCAGAACTATAGCATATACATATAGGATCAAATATTAATTGCACTTGTTTTGTCCTCTCTGTCTTTCTATTAAAATAGATTATACATTATACATTAAAAATTAGTTAAGTTGTTGATTGAAAAGAATTATTTTGATGACATATATGTATGTTAGGGGTAGAAAAATAACAGGTGACAGAAATTAACTACACGTGTAAATAGGTCATTGTTCCAAATTAGGCAAATTTAAAGTATAAATTATTGATTTAGGTAAAAGAATTTGGAAATACGAAAATAGGCAAGCTGTACAGGACGCAAACGACTTCAAATGAAGAAATCGTGTTTTCTGCACAACTTCAACCTAACACAGTGATTAGAGGTGAAATCGTGTATCCCAAAAACGATTTTAAAACATTATAATCGATTACCGCGCCTTTTTTCATAAAAAAAATTAAAAAAAAATTGAAGTTACAGGGGTTGACGACTTTTCTTATTAAAGTCGTGCACCCCCACACATTTTTAATTTTTTAATTTTTAATTTTTTTATTAATTAAAATCATTTACAATTTGGAAATAATTTTTAAAATGTATTTAAAATAATTAAAATTATATCTAATTAATAATTAAAGTTTTTTAATATTATTAAATAAATAAATTTCATTACTTTAATTATTTTTCAAATTAAATTAATTTTCTTATAAAATAATTTCAATTAAATAATTTATAATGAAAAAAATGTTATTAATTAATTATAATTTGTAAAAAATATACTATAATAATAAAAATTCAAAAAAATAATTTATAATGAAATAAAATTTATTTTAATTTTTAATTACATTATTACAATAATTATAGTTATAAATTATTTAATTGAAATTATTCTATAAAAATTTTAATTTAATTAAAAAAATAATTAAAATAATGAAATTTATTTGTTTAATAATATTAAAAAACTTTAATTATTAATTAGATATAATTTTAATTATTTTAAATGTATTTAAAAACATTATTTACAAATTATAAATGATTTTAATTAATAAAAAGAATTAAAAAATTAAAAAGTAAAAATGTGTGGGGTGTCAACCCCCTACAATTTCAGTTTTTTTTTTATAAAAAAGAGTGTGATAATTGATGACCTGATAATTGATTATCATGCCCTAAAATATTTTTGAGATGCACGACTTCACTTCTAATCACTGCGTCACGATGAAATCCTGCCGGAGAAGCACGATTTTTTTTTGTTTGGTTTATAAATTCTTTTTGCCTAAGTTAATAATATATATTTCAAACTTATCTAATTTAGTACAAAAACACATGTAAATATATAAAATGCAAGATGAACTTTTCTAGTAATCAATTACTATTTATTATTCATAAAATTTATTAATTATAGAAGCAACAGCGAGCACAATCACAAGCCTTATGCATCTCTCACAAAACAAGACCAAGTAAAAAAAAAAGGACTCATGGCTCTTATTTATAAGCAATAGTTAATTAAGTTTCTCACATCTTTCTTCTTAAAAGGACACACAAATGTATACTCATGGCTCTCTAGATACACAAAACCCCAAAAATTATTTGATGATCCGAAACTATATTATCTAAACTAATCTCTATACGATGCATAGTAATGTATATATATCGTTCATTTCTTTTATAAATAAAAAACAAGTTTAGTATGGATCATATAAAGATGATAAAGTTTAGTAAGGATTATGTAGTTTGGAAGGATCAAATAATTTCAACCTCAGTACGTATAGTGTATGTTTCTTAGGCGCGACTAATGCTGTTGAACTGGTCGCACCTGGACCTGACTTCTCCTTGCTTGCCGGTTTTCACTTGAAAGACAGAAAGCTTCTCCATTGCTTTTACAAAGTCGTTGAAGAAAGCTTGCTGATCTTTTGCGTACAGTTCCACATATGGCTTGGTTCTAGGGTCCACACCGAGCAAGGAGTCAGAGGTCAAGAGCCCCAATCCATTCATCACATTCTGGAAATAAGCATTGTCGAACCTCCCTGGTGTCCTCATATCATTGAATGCAGCCATGGAAGGGTCACTGGTGTAGTTATGGCACACTGACCTCAACCCTTCGACCAGTTTAGGGTGCATGGTGGGATCGGCATCGGAGGTTTTGCTGAAGTTGTAGATCCTGCCGATGAACTCCTTGCAGTGAGTGAACCCTATGGTGTGTGCGCCGGTCATGGCCACCATCTCTTTCACCGTGAAACCCTTCTTGGTGAACTTCTCAATGATCTGGTCCATGGTCATGTTGGGAGTGGGAAGGTTTTCAACCACTTTTGCAGCGTCAGATTCCAAGCTGTCTTTTCTCCCCAACCTCACGGGATAGTAGGGTCCACCCACCATCTTAACGAGGTCTCTCGTGGCCTGTGCCACGATGTCAGAACACGAAACTATGCCAGGGCATGCAAGCTCGAGCGCGTTCTTGATCTTGACTATGACGTCGAAGGCATCGCCGGAGAGAGAGAGGTTGAGGTCGGCATCACGCTCTGCATGGGGGTTGTAGGCGTTGGAAGAGACGAGGATGGAGGCGTCGCAGCCGTCGGTTATGCAGTCATGGAAGAAGAGACGAAGAATACCGGGTGCTGTGGCGGGGCTTGTACTTTGTTTGGTGTAGATGTTTTCCATTACGATTTTTGAAAAGTCTGGACATGTTTCTTTGTAGTAATCAACGTTGAGTTTTGCATAGGAGAATGGGAGGGAGAGGAAGAGAAGGAAGAGAATTGGAAAAGCCATGGTGGGTGGGAGAAGAAAAAGATTAAGAAGGTTTTTTTGCCAAGAGAAGGGTCAAGAACAAAAAGATGTGTTACTCTTTTCTTTCTTTCTTCCTCTCTTGGTTTGTTTCGAAGAGAAAAGAACGAGAGCCCCTTTGAGTTGAAGCCAGGGCTGAGGGGGAAGTTAATGGATTTGGGATAAAAGGGTGTGGGAGGGAGGGGTTTAAGGAGAATGTCTTCCACCATTTTTGACTTCTACTTTCCTTTCCATCTTTCCTTGGTTTCTATTTTTTTTCTATTTTTGCATCCCATCAACAACGTGTATTGCTTTACTATTATAGCAATGACATTTGTTTCTGGGCTGCTTTTGGCTTCTCTTTTACGGCTGAAACTTGGGTCTTTCACCGTGGAATGCGCTTGTCCCAACAAAACTATACTTTTTTAGAATCTGCTTCTTAAAAGCGATTCTAATATATCTTCTGCCTTTCCTTCTCTTCCACCAACCTTTTCTTTTTGGCTTCCTTTGAAACGTAAATTCAGTGATGTTAAATTACACATTCAATTTTTTTTCCCTTTTAAGAGAGTTGGGGAGAATGTGCCAACCTCTAGTTTCAGAACCACTCAAATTATTGTTTATTTATGTTGTTATTGGTGAATGTTTTAGAATAAAAGCATATTTAGTAAATCATAATTTTTTATATATTTATTATGAAGTCGTATAAATTTCTGCAACTCTATCGTATAAATTAATCGATAGAATTTTTCATCTATTGAGTTATTAACGATACAGTCCAAATATCGTTTTTGCAGTAAATATATAAACTAACGATACTTATTAAATTAATTTTTCATGTAAAGGTTTCAATCAAATCATATTTATCAGTGAAGGCACGTTTCGTATTCTTAACTTTGAAATGAACATGATTTTTATTTATTAAATTATTAATATGATATATACAATTTCATCGTGACAATTGAAAGCATAAGAGAAAGAGACAAAGGAAAAGATATTATTCTATGAGAAAAGATATAACAGAATGTTTAGATGATAAAAGCTACTGCAAAACACAAAGGACCACTCCTTAAATAGAGTTTAGAGAGTGTATGGCACATGCAACTTACGTCACCTAATAAAAATAGCTTAAATTAATGGTTTAATCCTTTACTACATCCCTATTTATGTACGAATTTCTCAATTGGGTCCTCGTTTTTTAGAGTGTATCAAAATGGTCCTTAATTTTGAAGATTGATATCAATTGAGTCCTTTCCATTAAGTTGGCTGGACGGCGTTAAAAAAATTGATGAGTGGATGCTGAGATGACGAACGAACGCTCGTCCACCAGCGAACGAACGCTTGTTCACCAGCGAACGAACGCTCGTCCACCAGCGAACGAACGCTCGTCCACCAGCGAACGAACGCTCGTCGACCACCGAACGAACGGTAGTCCAGTGTGGAACGAACGGTCGTCCAGCAGTAAGAGGTCGACGAGCGTTCGTTCGCTGGTGGACGAGCGTTCGTTCGTCATCACAGCATCCACTCATCAATTTTTTTAATGCCGTCCAGCCAACTTAACAGAAAGGACTCAATTGATATCAATTTTCAAAATTAATGACAATTTTGATACACTTTAAAAAACGAGGACCCAATTGAGAAATTCGTACATAAATGGGGGATGTAGTAAAGGATTAAACCTAAATTAATATATGTTTTTAGAAAATTAGTTTTTTTTACAAACCTAAATTTTTTACATTTTTTTAACATTATCCTTTTTTACTTTTTACTCTGTTCTTTTTTGAAAAAATATAAAAATTTACATTTTTATGACAATTCTACTTTTGTGTTATGTGTTAAATGAATGGAAAAGATATAACAAAGCTCCAATCAAAAATCAACATCAATATCATCAATTATTTTGCTATTAAAGTAGAAAACAAATGATCGAACAAAACAAAAATAACAAACGGTGTTGCGGGTTGCTGTGTGTAGGTGAAAGAGAGGATGAAGATGAGAAAAAAACAAATTGGATAAGTGAGAAAGTTGAATTAGGATTAGAGTGAGAGAGATGAAAGAGAAATGATTCAAAGGAATGAGTGACGAAAGAGAGGTGAAAAAGGGTTTGGAAGTTTAAATACTTTTCACTTTAAATCTTAGAATTCATAATATATCTAAGTATTTTTGTCTACTAAAAATCCGATACACTTTACTAAATTGTAACAAATCTTCGTTAAAAACAAAATCTCAATTAAATTCAATCATAGTATTTTTATTAAATTGATATTAATATAATTTGAAAGTGTTTAGTGTTAAAATATGATTACGATACATATTAAAATATAGGTTAAAATATGACATATGTCAAAATAAAATGAGTTTCATGATAGAAAATGTTCTAAATTTTAACATTTGACAAATTAAATTTTGACACGTAACACTTTTAACTATTGTTAATACTAATTAAAAAAACTACATTAAATTGTTTAATAAAAATAGAAACCCAATGGAATAAAAAAGCAAATATAAAATCAAAACGAATTAAAAATTTAATTATAAAATTCAAATTACTAATTAAAGCTACAATAAAATATTAAATAATTATTAAAAGACAAAAATACTATTAAACTTAAAAAATATATTTAAAAAAAGTATAAATAATCAATTTTGTATCACAACAACTATTTTGTATTAATAAATTTGAGTTCAAATGAAATACACCAAAATTGCACAAAAATAATATAATTAAGATATAACAAAAGAATAAATATCTTAAAAATATGAATAAACTTTGTAAATATTCAAGAGGTTTAATAACAATCTAAAAATGAAAAGATTGAAGTTTTCCAAATAAAATAAAAATAAAATAAATAAATAAAATAAATTTATTAAACTACTTAATAAATTATGAGTGTTTTAACAACCTAAAAAAACAAAAAGTAAATATATAGATATACATTCGTATCTTCATACTGAATCACTTAATTTTAAAAAATTAATTATTAATTATCCATACTTCATCAATACATACATTACCGTCAAAATAAAGTCGAGTTCGAAAAATAACTTGGAAAACAAAGTTATTTGCCATGTCTATTTGTCACCATCTGTTTATGATTGTACAAGTAGTCTCGAGGTACAACTGACAACAACTCAGCCTCTTCTTGCTGTAACTTTTGTTTTGTCGCGCCTGTCCGACACTACCGTCCCTGCTACGACAACGTATCCATTGAGATCTCTGACGGTGGCTCTGCATCCGCCACCGTCCGATCTCCTCATACTCATCTGCACCAGACGACGGCGTTTCGAGATCTGCCAATTCTCTCAGTGACAGGTTTCAACCTTTTTCACTCTCTATTCTAATCCATTCGTTTCTATTTGCTCTTATTTCGAATTTTCAGGCTATCTTAGTTTCTGTTGAATATAGTTTAAGTGACTTTCTGCGGTGTATTCGATCTCGATTTGTAATTTCAGATGCTTAAAGTTGCATGTCAAAGTATTGTTGAAAATCACGTGATTATGAAAATTGTTCAGTTTGTGATTGTAATTTCGAACATTTTAAGTTAAGAGGCATTCCAGGGTCCCTGATCTTCGTGCATGTATGTTTTTGCTGCATTTTGGAACTTCTTTCTTGTTAGTAACAGAGCGTAGACTAATGATAGTGGTAGCTTCTCCTTTTTTTTAATAATATCGCTGGTAATGGGAGAGTTGGGTCACGAAATTGTAACTCGTTGTAAAATTATGCATCTAATAATTGTGAGATCGCAATGTAGTTACTGACCAATCCTTTTACTTCGCATGACTTAAGCAGCTCTGCTAGATTGGAAACAATCAAGAACAAATAAAAGCTCAATCCTGTTTGATGGCATTCAGAGTATGGCAATATATTTTTATCCCTTTGAGGATTTTGATGTGTACTTTTCTGTTAAAATAACAGAGAGGGTGTGAGTAGATTACTCTTAGATTTTGTTAAGATATCACATTTTGGCTACGGATATGGTACTCCTCATGAGGCTTGGACAGTTATTAGCCCTAGTAAAACACTAACATTGCAGTGTCAACATGGGTTAAAGTTACATTTGATGTCAAATTTGCTAACTCGCATCTTGACTAAATTGTTTATTTGAGTTTGCTCGTGTTTACCCAAAAAGGAATTTGAGAGTTAGTTAAGTCGCTCTCTACCCGCAATTGTAGACTCTTATGAGTTTACCGGTTAACTTAAGAGTTTGACAACCTTGCTTCTAATGTTTAAAATTGATTGTATTCTCATGTTCATGCTTTCCACTTTTACTCGTATGGATATTTTTATGTGTGTTCTGTAGAGAATTTGTCATTCAGATCAGTAGCCTGTTTATGACAGTTAATTTGACAATTTAAAATTAAAGGTGATTTGAAAAAGTTCTTCCTAGTGTAAAGGAGTACTGGAGAGATATGGAAGTCAACAATTGGCATAAGGAGCTTACATATGATGAGTGGGTACCAGTTACTGTATCTGGTGCTCGCCCAGGTCCTCGCTACAAGGTTTACTTCTCTTCCTTTCCTTGATTTATTAGCGAATAGAATAATAGAAGATTAACTGGAAAACTAGGCTAGATATCTTTTCTAACAAAACCATAAAAATGATTCCTGATTGGGTCTTGTTATGAGTTATTTGTTCTGCTTTTGAATGCTAGAAGTCGTTAGGCATTCTAGGCTTCTTATGTGAAGTCTTTCCTTTGCCTTGTTCCCGATTCTTACTCCATGTATTCTTCAATGTAGCATGCTGCAGCAGTAGTTGATGAAAAATTATACATTGCTGGTGGGAGTCGTAATGGCCGACACTTATCTGATGTTCAGGTATTTGGTATCCACCAATGCTTTTGAATCTCAGACTTCTTGTTATGTGTCATGTGATTTAGCTGTTTGCAGGTTTTTGATTTAAGAAATTTGACGTGGTCCTCTCTGAAACTAAAAGCAAATGATGGAAAAGAGGATGGCGATAGCTCACAGGAATTTCTTCCTGCCACATCTGGTCACAGGATGGTAATTTATAAGACAACTCTTTTGATGCAAATCTGTGCTTATAGTATGAAATTCTCCAGTTTGGCTACTAATGAACGATGAGTTTTAGTGGTAAACGGATATTATTGATATTTGATTTGTTCTGATATGTATAGATTTGGAAATTTCTGCAGATTAGGTGGGGGGAGAAACTACTTCTTCTTGGTGGCAGTTCACGGGACTCTTCTGCTGAATTAACAGGCTAGTATCTATACAATGTTTTTTATACTGGGAGAAAATCATACAAGTGCCTGATTATTTCATATTCATTCATGGCATGTTATTGCATGGTAACACGTACAAAACTCATAATGTTCATTGAACTTCTTGCAGTCCGATACATTGACATTGAAACATGCCAGTTTGGAGTTATTAAGACTTCTGGAAATGTCCCAGTAAGTCTGTTCATTGATTTAAAAGTTTGACGTTCTGTTCTTGGATGTTGATTTTTTTTGTTTGGTTAACGTTTTCAATGTCCTACTCTAAAAGTTTGATATAGTTTAATTGTGCTTATGAAACCGTGTAGCCAGCCCCAGTTAGCGGGATGAGGATTGGTTGTTACTGTTGATTATCTTTATACTTTCTTTTCTTTTTGAATCATGTATGCAGAATATTCAATTACGTAGTGTTTCTTTGTATTATCTGTATATGTAAGATGGAAGTCACTTTGTTTGTAGTTGGATAGATATTTGAATGTTTTCAACTTATTTTCCCAGGTAGCTCGTGTGGGACATTCTGCAACACTAGTTGGTTCAAGAGTGATATTGTTTGGTGGAGAAGATATGAGCAGGAAGCTGTTGAATGATGTCCATGTTCTCGATCTGGAAAGTATGAATTGGGAAATGATAGAGACTAGGTAAGTGGTATCAATTTTACACTTTCAGAAGCTGTTTTCATGCTTTAGATTAGTTCCATATGGCTGACCACGCCAATTTCTTGGATTTTGATAGCCAGACTCCTCCAGCTCCTAGATACGATCATGCAGCTTCTATTCAAGGACAGCGCTACCTTCTAATATTTGGTGGTTGCTCTCATTCTGTCTTCTTCAATGATCTTCATTTATTAGACATGCAAACAGTAAGTGAATAGTATTTACCAACCTTTTCTTTGCATGCTTAATTAAATCAAAGTATTATTAAGCTTGTTTCTTCCATTCTAGGGTGATCAGTAAATTCCGTATAATAATGTGCAAAACTGATTTTTGATATGATACTCTTACTGTAGTGTACACTAGAAAATATATGAGATTTAAGGCATGTGTGCATTGGTGGGGATTGAGGGAATAATATTCACTGTGATAGCAACAGACTCAGAGGTATCTAAGATAGTGGGAATAATACCTCCTTCAGAGAATGTAGCTCATACTATTACTAGAAATGAGAATTGAGTAAAAAGATTGGGAAAGAAGCAGCAGACCCTTGAATAGTTCATACTATTTTTTTTATCCATTTTATTCATTAATTTTAGGGGAGAGGGTTCTCTATTATATGGACCTTTATCCTGTTACTGATATATTCAAATCAGTAACTGACATAAAGGACTTTCAGTAAGAAATCAATAATGCAGATCCTGTTTTTTCAGTATCCTATCCTATCATATGAAAATTCCAGCTCCTTCAAATTTCAGAATTATGGGACAGGGGGTTTTATCTGGCTTCTTTATGGATTACTGCCAATGAATGGGCATTCTGCCTTTCTCTTTAAAAAACCCAAAAGCATTATGATTTTGCCTACCAGATTGCTTTGTAGACTGCAGAGCATGTTGATGTTGTTTTGCATAGGAATTTCTTTGACCTTTTATTTTTTATGATAAAATTTGTTGTGGGTAGCATCAATTATCCCCGTAATAGAGGTTAGCTGGACCAAGTTGAAATTGAATTATGATGCTTGGACTGTTACATTTTTAAGTTGTTTTGGATATTAGTTGTAATTTTGGCCCAGTTGTTAGTGTTCAATATAACAATTGATATCAACCAAGATCATAGTTTTAGTCCCTAGTGAGGCAATTGTTGAGAGGGAAATTGTTTCGAGTTGCATCAATTATTCTGTGACGAAGCTAGATAGGCCAAGTTAGAATCAAATTATGAAGTTTTCACGGCTATGCTCTTAAGTAGAAAAAATTGCATTGTAACTATTAGCTATAGCTTTTGGTCTAATGGTGAACACTCAACCCAATAAAATTTAGTCATGATTTTATCTATAAATATATACTAGTCTTGGATCAACGTTTTGATGAATCATGAAATAGCCTTCAATGGTTGTTGAGGAAAAACTTGTTAACATTTAACTGCTAGCAACCAGTGATACTACTTACTGATTAAGGGAGAAAAATCACTAGGGATGCTGCTAAATGAAGTTGGAATCTCCATCTTAAATTTTGTTCTGAATACGTGGATAAGAACAAATGAAATGAACTCCATGATAGTACTTTGTTCCACTAAGGCTTATTCCTGTAATTTGATGGAACTGTGGACCGTCAAGGTGTCAAGGCATTCAGCTAATATTCACTGATAATTTAGGAACATAAATGTATTTGGTTGATAAGTTATCTTTACTCAAAGCTATTACCTTAACAAACAATTAGGTGAGTGAGTTTAGTTTAAAGTATGTGCAGGTGGCTAGTAAAATACTTGGTATGTTAGTGAGAATATTCCGTAGGTGATGCTTGGAACAAATAGAAGCAGACATTTGTTAAAGCATTAGTTATTCTCTTTTTATGAGAATATGTATCTAATGTAGATCTGCTTCTCCACTGGAATTTTTCATAGCAAAATTTATGTGAAGTATAAGTGTTCGTGTTGTTTTTTTTTTATTTTTTTCTAAAATTTGTATCCATTGGAGACTTCATTCAATGAAAAGGCTAATAACTGGTAAACAGTTGGAAGAAACAGAATTTGTATGTTAACTGTGTGCAATGTATAATCACTGGTCTCCCTTTTCAAAGGTAAGCCTAAGTAAGGAAATAACACAAGATAGAGAAAACAAAATCTCACGATATCATAAAGATAAACTACACTTATCTCTGTTACTTTTCAACACAAACTTTGCAATTGACGATGACTAGTGTACATATTTACGACACATACACTTTTTTTCATCTAGTGCTTTGCAAGTACTATTGTTTGTAAATATCTATGTACATATGTTTGCTTCTTAAGTCAAGTGTTAAGTTGCAAGCATAATGCTTATTTTGCTTACTTTGTTCACCTGGACCTTGTAATCCGTGGAATGAAGGGGAAGAAGAAGCTCAATATTCCTTTTAAACTTTTGATTGATTTCAATTTACATTTACCTATCCAGAAATTGTTTGAGTTTTGGCCATTGATCTTCCAAGTAGTTTTTTCCCCATACAAGTTTAGCATTGAACATATATTGATCTAACAATCTTGCTTGGTTCAGATGGAGTGGTCCCAACCACAAACTCAAGGTAATTTAGTATCTCCAAGGGCTGGTCATGCTGGTGTCACTATTGATGAAAGCTGGTATATAGTTGGTGGTGGAGATAATAAAAGTGGTATGTGATTATTTTATTTTTGAAATTATAAAGAAATAGTCTCAGAGAAGTACAAAATAAAACTTTAGGGAAGCAGATAAAATGTTCTTCAAAATAGAAATCCAATAATTCAGCATGTAAGTTCACTCCATGTGCATGTCAGAAATAATAACTTCCTTGAAATTGCATTGGGCTTTGCCCTACTGTGAAACCAGAAACAGAACCTTCTTGAAACAGATCTGGGTGGATGGGGAGGCCTCATACTCCAACCATATCATCAAACACAGTATAAACCACACTTTTCAAAAACAATTGGCCTCCTTGTTTCAATTAAAACCTTAAATGAACCACAAAAATTGCGTAAAAGGGAAGAGGATGGGTAAACTACTGTTGTATCAATTGTCTGTACATTATAGGTTAGTCTTTATTCTTCATGAATGTATGATTATCTAATTTGCAAAACAGGTTGCCCTGAAACCCTGGTGTTAGACATGTCTAAGCTTGTATGGTCAGTATTGACTGTTGTGAAGCAAAAAGATCCACTTTCCAGTGAGGTAATTACTCGGAGAAATAATTTTATTTTATTTTTTTGTATTTTTAATATTTCAAGGAATATTATTGGAGGATTGCCATTCTCTCTTCTCCATGGTCAGTATTAGAGTTGGTTGCCATACCTGTGATTGTTTATTTGAGGCTGTTTTATTATGACTATATATGTATTTAGGATTTGAGTCTGTTCCTGTAGATTTACTTTGCCTTGACTTGGTAGGAACTTTGTTTTGTATCTTCAATTTCAGTTGATTGGGATCATGTTTTCTCCTAAACACTTGAGTAGGGATACCTAACTTTCCTATTTCTCTTTCCACAGAACAATGACATCTTAGTTTTTAGTTTCCTTATAACAGTGTACAGTTAGCGAGAGACCTAGGACATTCACTTTTTTATTGATCTGTTTAGACGAAAGTGAGAGTGGGTAGAGTCTAGAATGACAATCTCCATGTATATGCTTATATCACTGTTTGAAAAAAAAAAATTTGTTGAGTGTTGATTGTTTCACTATGCAAGATCAGATCCTCACACTATGAGATGTGGGTTCTATCTTTTGCATGTAGAACATGTTTATAATTCATTGAATTGTTTTTTTCAAAACCTCTTCCTTCTCCAAGTCTGATGCAATCAAAAGGAAAGGGGGAGGAATCTTTTTCCATAGAAATCAAATTCATTAAGTTAAGCAAGCTTGGGGGTACATACATCACAAAGTGAAGGAAATACATCTAAAAGTACTGTGTAACTGTGTATTCATAGAGCTCAAGATTAGTGGAAATTAGTGAGAGAGCATATTTATTAACAGAGAGGCTCCAACACCACATGTAATGTTGCAAGGAGAGTAGTTGAACATAAAATAGTAGGTCCATCACTTGCATTAGAAACAAAAACGTAAGATCTTCCAGATTTGAGGAAGAAAGTAAACAACTCCTCTTATGTATTATATACCGAAGATTGACGTAGAATTTAAGGATTTATTGAATGAAAACACAAAAAAAACTATATAAGAAGACGGTAAGGGCTGTGTCCTTGGGAGATACAATAGCAACACCATAAGGGCACCTTGAAGATGAATAAAGGGAAGGCTAGAAAGAAGAAATAAAGCGGCACCTTAACCTTTTTTGACTTGCTAACATTAACCAATTGAAATGAGGTGCCTGCTCTTTATTTGTAATTGAGTACAAAAATGATTGTTTAAGCAATTGTTTGTACTGAAATAACTAACAATAATTCAATCCTGTTATGTGTATGTATTTATCTACTGATTTTTACCATTACCAGGGTCTTAGTGCCTGTTCGGCAACAGTTGATGGAGAAAAGTATCTGTTAGCTTTTGGAGGCTATAATGGGAGGTACAGCAATGAGGTATGTGATGTAAAGTATTTTTGTTGTCTATAGAAGACAGGATTTATTATTTTTATTTTGATGAGAGACTGATTTATGTGCTTTTGCTACTGCCTATCCCTGTTAGCCTTAATAATGGTTCATATATAATCACACTCTCTTGCTTACTATAGTTTGATGTCATTTTTCATCAATTCTAGCCATAGGAGAGATTTTGTACTTTGATTGGTCCTTTTTGCAATATGCATGGTTTTTCTCCGCAGCTTGAGTGCTTGGTTGCAAGGGTAGGCAAAAAATCTGTTTTCATTAAACTGCTCTAATTTTGCTCTGCTCTGATCCATTAAAGATCCATTTCCTTAAATTTGTTTTTCATTTTGATCCATATTTTAATCCATTTTCCAGATCAGATTTCCATTTTGTTTATATGGATTTAAAAAACTGGAAAATCCAAATTTCCAATCTTAATTGGCAGTAGGCTCAACTTTGCTTTCTAGTCTTGATTTTGGAATGAATGGACACTTGATATTAAAAAAAGTGCAACTGGATCCCTGTAAATTCTATTGGTTAGACATCATGGCAGAAGTTTTTGCCCTTTTGCAATGTAATGTATGTGTGATGATGTATCTTGTTTGTGGCTATAACTATGCACTGATATATATATATATATATATATATATATATATATATATATATATATATATATATATATATATATATATATATATATATATTGAACATGATAATTAGTTTTAATTTAATAATTCAGTAATTGAGAGTAGCTATTATTTGAATATTTAAATTATTTTATTTTGTTGGATATTATATTGACATTTAGATGGTTGTATTTTTTTTAATGTTAAGAATTTGCATAATATATTATCTTTAGTCTTTGATATTATATTTTTTTAATATTTTATATATTATTTAAATTTTTTATATATTTATATATTAGATTAAATAGTTACTTTATTTAAAAAAAATACATATTTAAATTTAAAATTAAATTTAAAAAAGTAATTTTTATTAAAAAAATATATGGATCTAGAAATTCAATTTAGATTGTTTTTATAAAAAAATGGATTAGGATTCAAAATCTAAATATTTGGATTGGATTTCCTAAAATCCAATCTATGACTATCCCTACTTGGTTGTGTGATTCTCCGTTGCTTGCTCATCTGAACGTGCATGTCTGTTCATTTGGACCATATATGCCTTCTTGGTTTCTTTTGGAAATGGAAACAACTTGAACCCATCCTTGTTGAATTGTTCGAGAGTCCAGACTGTGTTAGGATTCTTCTACACACAAAGAGAACAAATAATTGTTCCCTTGGGAGGAAAAGGAGAGTAGTTGTAGAACAGAAAGAATAAATTCTGTATTTTTGAAGTAAGAACTAACGGAACTACAAAGTAGTCCTTTCCTTTACACAAAGGTAATTACCTGTCAAAAATAACGTAAAGCTCCTTTTCTAATCTTCCTCTCCCTAACTGATTTTTGACTATCTTAACAATATTCTGTTACCTCTTATTACACTAGTCACCTTTCTTCCTTCTATGTATAGTAACAAAGTTTTTGGTTCAGCCTGTGGTTGACCTCGATTCTCTTTCTTAAGAGACTGCCTGCCTGTTTGGTCATATGCCTCTCTTTTTTAGCTTCACTTGAAAACTTGAAAGTTTTTTGGACTTCCTACTCCATCTTATGTGTATATTTTGCAGAGAGTGGTATCTTTAATAAAAAGGAAGCTAAGGGAATTCTGATGAATTTGGTGAAAAATTGGAAGGGAATGACTTGAAAGTTGAAAAGCGAGTTCACGTGTGTTTGCTTTCATCTTACTGTTAAACCATTAAAGAATAAATGGGTGAAAAATGTCACAGGTTAATTATGTGATAACATTGCAAATCAGGGTGTTAGCGAAGTATGAATTTTCATAACCATGTAGGCGAAGTGCTTTCAAATAAAGCTACACGAGGGTGAAATATGAGTTTACATTTTTTAATGTGATATTGGGATTCATTAAGAACATTTCACTAAATTATCCTCGAATTGCTAAGTTCTTTTTTTTAACAAAAAGGCTACTGGAATAATTCCAAGAATGTCAAGTAGGTTTGGTGGAATTAATAGACTAAGGATGCCCCATGCTTTTGCTAGCTGATGTTGGGCAGTGAGAGACATCTTCACAAGAACATATATCTAATGTTTTTATTGTTTTTGCGGATCAGAATGTTGAGGTCAGTGATCGAACAAGCTTGAAAAGATAAGGTTACTACAAGGACTAAGAGAAACTTGGAGAATATTGCATAAAGTTTCCTCAGGTTGTTTCGTGATGATAGAAAAGTGGTTAAAATGGAATGTGGTCCAATTGAAAAGACCTTGGACTAAATGGTTATTAAAAATTTGGTATTTGGTATTAACAAAAGCGAATGGCATTGATTATCTACGTTACTAGTGGGACAAGACTGATTGTTGTACCATGCAAATTGATTTAATTCAATTCAAATAAACTGGTTTCTATTATGACTGCAAATTGTGTTTTATGCCACAGATTATGAGTTTGCTAATTTTACATATTTTTAGGGGAGTTTTATTAATTAATGTTTTGGTATTGCATATAATGGATTCTGTGGCTGACGGCTTGGTCACTTGCAAATTTAGCTTTTTGTTATGAGACCCAAGGAAAAAGACATTGTACGTCCTAAGATTTTCCAATCACCTGCTGCCGCTGCCGCTGCAGCTTCTGTTACTTCTGCTTATGCGTTGTCTAAATCAGAGAAGTTGGATTTCATGCAACTAGATGATATGAATTCCAACTCACATGTAAATGGTCATTCTAAAGATGATGTGACGGACAAAATTGAAGCCATTAAAGAAGAGAAACGGATATTGGAATTGTCAATTGCAGAAGTCAGGGCTGAAAATTCTAAGATTGGAGGCGAGTTAGAAGAGTTAAATAATACTCATGCTGAGTTGTCCAAGGTATTATTGCGGTTTTGATATGAAGGTGCGCTATAATTTAATTGATAGGTGTTATTTTTCATAATTAAATATGTATTTCAGGAACTCCAGTCAGTCCAGGGACAACTTGTGGCTGAGAGATCAAGATGCTTTAACTTGGAGGTACAGATTTACTTTCCTATTTTTGGAGTATAATATGGCTTTACGTTCGTGTAGGATTGAGTATAATAAAAATGTTCGTTTCCAGGCCAAAATTGCAGAACTCCAGAAGTTGCTGGAATCAATGCAGTCAGTGGAGGATGAAGTACAGGCTCTTCGTGAAAAGAATTCTGCTCTGGACCAGGAAATGGAGCTTGCTGCAACCGCACAGAGACAGAGTTCCGGTGGTGTTTGGCGATGGTTTGGTGGGAGTGAGAAATGAGAAGTATGAGGTCATGGCAGCAATGTCAACTGAAAGTGATATATTGAGTCTGAGGAACCTTAACAGGTTATATTCTTTTTTTTTTTTTCATTTAGAAAATAAAATTTCTTTGTTACAGAACTTTTAAGGTATCATCTTGAGTTGAAATGATTGATGGACTCCAATTTTGAAGCACTGAAGACTGAAACTTTCGAGATGGGTACATAATCTTTTTGAATTTGTAATGCGTACCTAGACAGGTTTACTTTTGACTGATACATTTCAGGCTCAAGTGTCCATTAAATTTATAGGATTTATCTTTTATTTGATTGTATTCATTTGATTATATATTGGAATGATTGACATGATTTATTCCATTTTAAATATAACTAGCTAGGATGTTCGATTGCTAGAGTATGCACTTTGTTTAGTTTTACTTTGTTCATTTGCGTGTCCCTTGTGTTCGGTGTCGTATTTTGGTTTGATTCAAACGACAATGATCACTGGGTGGTGAGCGGATTTGTTATCTCTATGTAAAAGATGTTCATAATGTGGTTCGGGTAGAATTGTAATCCCTCAATGCGAGTTTTGGAGTGTCGTTGATTGATCACGTCAAGAATTAATATTGGTAGATTTCGTGTGAGCGGAAGAATGCTCGTTTCATTTTTGTGAATTGATATCCAATGTAGAGAACAGAAGTTTAAGTGTCCTTAAGAAGGAAGATGATTTTAGGGGAGTTAGTGTATTGGCATTGAAATTGGTATTTTCTGTGATTGAAGGTTGCCTTGGTTATACAAGAGACGACGAATAACATTGTGCGGCAAATTAATAATGGGATTCGATAGACAATGTTCGCTTGCATATTCCTATAACTAGGATAATCGCTTTGCATAAAAACGTTACGTTAAAAGTTTCCTATAACTCTATCATCAATAATAGGAAAAGAAAAACTGACTTGTTAAGTTTACCATATTTATTGGTTGTCAAAATTGGGACTTCTGAGCAGTAGGTTATAATGCGAGTCAAGTTATATGCTAAGTCAGAGGATATTAATCATTAAAATTAAAGATTAATTTTTGTATTAGTTTTTTTTAAAAAAAGGAAACTAATTGAGCCAATAGTTATAAGATGAGGAAAACTTTGCTCAAGCATAAATAATGTAGGACTGATTATATGAAAAAAAATCAAATATGTAAGACTGATTGTATGAAAAAAAAATCAAACGTAAATTCTACATTTTAAAAGTAAAAATTGATGAAAAAATCCAAATTGAATCTCCATTCCCTTACTTATTTCTCTTATCTTCCCTGCAGACAGACACACATCCCAAACCTGTAGCTGACAAAAGGGACGACTTCACGGCCTAATAGAAAATTTACGTTAGTCTAGCTTTCTGCCCTTATTTCAAGTAAACCAAAAAGATGATCCCCTAATTATATAAAATCCACGTGTTATTTTTGTTTAGGTTTTAGGATTTGGAAAAATTAAATATAAAACATAAGAAAATAAATTTAAATTTAAAAAAAATGAATAACATAAATAAAATTATTTTTAATTTTTCAATATAAAAAATATGTAAATTGTAATAAATTTTTATACTATAATAAAATTATATTATTTCTTTAATTTTTAAATTATGTTTATTATTTTTTAAAAGTTTGTACTTAATAAATATGATTCATGATTTCAATTTAGCAATACATCCGATGACAACTTTAAAATGTTAATCTTATCTCGATTTAATGCGTGGACAATTTATAATATATAAATAAATGTAAATTTTATTACGATTGAGTTATTTGAAGTTTGTTTTTTTTACAGTATTATAGCTTATCATAATAAAATGTATTATCGATTAAATTTATCGTTTTATTTAGATAAATATTTAATCTTATATTCAAAACATATATGATCCAACGTAAAATTAACGTGTTGGAGATCCAAATAAATTAAATATAAAAACAATTTACAATAATTACAAAATTCACTTTTTGAGTTATGTTTCAAGTTTAATTCTTAATGAAAATAGACAACAGAACTCATAAACTCACTGAGATAAAAACCACGGACAATATTCTTTATTAAGAAATATCTATTTGGAGTCTCGAAGATGAATTCTGATTCACTGTGTTCTTCTCTTCCTCTATGCCAAGTCCGTTTATACTAGTTTTACAAACATTAAATATCCACTCAGCCTGCACGAGTAAATATAGGACAAACAATTTGATATCCTAAAAAACAGTGAAACATTCTGGGACACTATCACTTCTACTTGTTCTTCATAGCTTGGAGACAGGTTGAAATTTGCTTTGTGAAACAAGATCCTTCCGCAATATCTTGCCAGCAGCTGACTTTGGAATAGTGTCAATGAAACTCACCTTTCTCACTTTCTTATATGGAGCCACCTGAAAATTCTCCATTTTATTTTATGTACATTAAAAGATAATTAAAATCACCACAGCTAATACCAGTTACCTGGCCTGCAACAAATTGAATGATTTGGTCTTCTGAGAGTTCAGAACCAGCTGCTCTCACCACATATGCCATTGGTATCTGTCCAGTTTCTTCATCTTCCAACCTGCATCATATCTTTGTTTCCACATCAGAAATTCACACAGATTATGAATAGTAAGAGGGAAAAACGTGAGAGATTATAACACACGGTATAACTGCTGCATCAGCTATAAGAGGGTGACTTAGCAGCACAGACTCCAGTTCTGCAGGAGCCACCTGAGACAAGCAGAATGTTGTATTTACTGATACAGTGATATTCTAATTGAAAACTGAAACTGTTATGGCTTTCAGTACCTGATACCCGTTGTGCTTGATTAGCTCTTTTATCCGTTCAACTATGTGAACAAATCCATTATCATCAATGTAACTAAGATCACCAGTTCTCAACCAACCTTCTGAATCGATTGTTGAACTTGTTGCCTCCAAATTTCCCAGATATCCTTTCATAATAGTAGGACTTTTTAACCACAACTCTCCTTCTTTGTTAGGGGGCAAAGGCTTCCCCGTTTCAGTGTCTATAACTTTTGCAGAAAATGTTGGAATCAGCTTCCCACATGAATCTGGATGAGCTTTAGCATCTTTATCTGAGACAAAAAATGTTGCTCCACCACTACTTTCTGTTAGTCCATAACCTTGCCTTAGTTCAACCCATGGAAACATTTTCCTGAACTCCTGTGCCACTTCCTTGCTCAAAGGTGCAGCACCTGTCCCCATTCTTCTTACGCTGGACAAGTCACACCTAGCTTTCCTTGAATACTTCACTAGCGCAAGAATCACTGGTGGCACTGCTGGCACGTTGTTAACCTTGTGCTTCTGGATTGCATCAAGCATATCTTGGAAGTCAAACTTCTGCATCAAAACTGTTGTTATACCAGCACACAACAATCCTAATCCAAAGAATACAAATCCATAGATGTGAAACATTGGAATGAAGGCCAAGAAAATATCATCTCGGGATCCACTGACATCAGCAGACCAGAAAATCAATCTCATTATGGAAATGAGATTTGCATGAGTTAAAACCACACCTTTGCTTATTCCCGTGGTCCCTGAAGAGTAAAATATAGCAGCAGTGTCTGACTGTGCCACAGGAACTTGAGGCAACTCGCTTGAATCATGACAACCTTCTATTAACTCTTCAACGGATAACATTCTGCCAGCAGAAGAACGACAAGTGAGAATTGTAGGAACCCCAGTTGGGACCAATTTGTGCAGCTCCTCTGGTGCTGAGATGGCTAGTTTAGCACCTGAATCACGCACTTGTTTCGCAATTTCTGATGCAGTGTTGATGGGGTTGGCAGTGGTCAGAACTGCTCCAACGGATAACACAGCTAGACATATGGCTGAATACAAGGTTGAGTTTGGTGACAATAAAAAAACCACATCACCTTTCCTAACCTCAAGTCCATGGAACAAAGCTGATGCAAGGGAGTAGGTAGACCTTCTCAGCTCACTATAGCTAACTCTCAGATTAGTTCTTGCATCAATGAATGCAGTTTTTGCCACAGCAAGGTGTGCTTGTGGGAACTGTGACAGCACAAAATGGGCAGTGTTGAGGTCTGGCTTTGTTGGGATTTCATGCTTAGTTTGAAGCTTAACTAGAGAGTGGTAGATGCCTGTCCTTGAATTATAGCCACTTTTGTTACCAAATGGAGGATGAGATATATCATATTGTTCTTCGTTGGATGATAAGACTTCCTCTCCTGACATTTTCTGCAAATTTGAGTTGTTGTGAGGCTGAGCCAAAAGGTATGGGAACCATAATCAACATATATAAAAGGGTTATCTTCGACAAGTACAAGAACAAACATTGTTAACTATGTCAGGTGTAGCAAAGACAAAACAATGACTTTAATATTGCCGGCCAAGAGAGCGAAAGGAAATGATATTAATTAAGCCGATGAACGATATATACTTGAAGCTGTGCAGACGACAATATGATTCAAAAATGAATATGTTTTCCTCAATAATCGGATATATTTGGAAGGATGCACATGTTGTCTCCTTAATGCTTTTCTTTATCTATTGAGTTGCGAATCCTATATCTGAATATACCATTAGCTTTCATCGTTACAGTTCCTTTATCTTCTTCTCATACAAGTTAAACTCAGATGACAAAATGGACACAACAATGAGACAATTACGATTTTTTCATATAAAATTCAACTTGTATTTTTATTAAACATAAATGTAAGATGAACCCTATATATAAATACAACCAGTTAGAATTTGATAATACTTGTCTGCTCTCTGCTACCAAATAAACAAGATCATAGTGGAAAGACCTTTCTCTTCGGCGTTTTACTTCCTGCACTCCCACGGTTTCTTTGGACACCTCCCAAATTTTTAAAATGACCACGTTACCATTTCTAAAAGTGATTTCTTGATTACGTTTCTTGAAAATTTTTCAAAACAAACTTTCTAGAATTTTTTAAATAATATTTAATGAGATTTTTAGAACAAATTTATTTAAACAAATAAAGTGCATTTTACAACAAATTTTCTTAAACACATATAATATCTTAAGGAACGAATTTTAAAGATGAATTTTTCGAAAAAAACTTTTCAAAACAAAACAAATGATTCTAGAACCAGTTTTTCTCCATGTTTTCTTTCTTTTTCTTTCTCTATAGTATCATTCTTCTCTTCTTCTTCGTCTGTATCAACAAGAAACAACATTGATAACAACACTAATGTGATGCGGTCATAAAATATATTTTAATTTATTTTTGTTAATATGAAGAGAAAGAGATAAAAGTTAGTATAACAGATAAAACGATGACAAAAAAACGATATTAGTAAAATATTCATTATAATTAATGTGAACACTTATTAATCATCTGAAAGTTGAAAGTTAAATTAAACTCGGAAATATAGAGATAGTAAAAGTAGCTTAAATACCTGGATTGGTTAGATAAAATTGAGTGGGAGCAGCACCAATTTTCCTTTAGAAAGCGAGAATGGAGATGTTTGAAAGAAGCTTGAAAGCACTACTCGAATCATTCTGATAACTGAACTAAACTCTCCCATATATATATATATATCACCATTATCTGTCACACAAAACCAGCACTATAGCAAGCACGTGAAGAATACGGCACACCGGCCATGGTCGGTATCTACATTTCTAATATTTTAAATTAAATCAATTAATGAATTTATTTAATTAATTATTTTATATTCTGAAACTATATTGATATTTTTTTAATATGCTTTATCTTTGAGTGAAATATATTTAGGAGAATTTGATAAGAATTAAACTTAAATTAATTTTGCGAAGGATGAATAATCACTGTTTTTAAAGATATATTTATAGTGTATATGTAAATCTTTTAAGATACAAAACTCTTTTAAAGAATAAATATAAATATATTATTGAAGATAAATAGAAGAAAGAATAATAAGTAAGAGTGAAAAAAAAGAGATTAAAATTTCATTAGATTCATGTCGAGATAAATGTATCTATCACATTAAATTTATAAGTTTTGTAAAATAATTCGCTAAAAACTTTATCTAGATTGGATGTCATGAATTAAATAATATAAAAGTTCTATATAATATATCTTTATCTCATTTAAATATTTATCTAAAAAACATATTAGTCCTATTTTTTAGGAATAAGTTCTAGATCTATAGGTTAAATTACTAATTTCTTAGTCAAATTAACGTATAATTTGCATTAAGATCAAAAGTTTAAAATGGATAAGAGATATTGAATCCATTTTTATAAAAATTCCCCTTGGGTGTTATATTTATGTCTATGTTCTTATTTATTTTCCAATAATTAGATACATTCAAATTCCAACACACATTAATATTTTAATGGAACATATAAACAAACATATATTATATTGCACAAAAAAATTTACATCATGTTTAAATTCATTACATTTAATCCTAATGAAATGGAGTTTAACTATTCCTATACATCTAGAACATACAAGTTTTACATAATGGATAGATTAAATGAAGTCATGATATCCTAAATTCGCTGCTCATTGAATTCTTAAATTTCTATGTTTTTTCACACTATAAAATATTTTTATTTTTTCATTCATGATTTAATAACCACTTCCAGAAATTAACCTCTTGCTAAATGAGCATACACATTGTGAGAATCAACTTTTGTTTTGCTTTTAACTATCTTATTTCATTAAGCAAGACAATATAGTGAGTATCTTACTTGTTTGTGTAGAGTTGTCAAAATGGATAACCTGACTCGACCCGACCCGGTCCACCACGGGTTGATCAGTTGGTGAGTCAACCCAACCCGACTCATTTATTAGCGAACTGAAAAAATTCGAACCCAGCTCGACCCACCACGGGTTGGTGGGTTAAACGGGTTGGTTCACTAACTCACTTAATTATAAGCTTTTTTAAAATAAAAAAAATTATAATTTTTTTAATTCAAATCTAAATAAATTTCACTATAAAATGATATTAAACTCCAAAAACAATTCAAAATAATAAAAAAAATATCATATAATCCAAGTGTATACAAGCACAAAAGACGAACAAATAAATTTTTAATATTGATAATTTTTGTATCACTTGTCCATCTATAATGTTAGTCTTGAATAGATGAATCTATAATATTTTTCTCTCTTGAAACATCTTTTTTTATCTTATCTACAATATAATAAAAAAATGCTAACTAATAATATTGAAACACAAAATAATAAATAATTAAATAAAATGAAGTGGGTGGGTGAGTCAACCCGACTCACTACCGGGTCAACCCAGGTAAGCCGGGTTCTAAGTGAGCCAGGTTGAAAACTAACTCGCATAAAAAAAATTACATTTTTTTCAAACCCAACTAAGCTCAAACTCGTAGTAAACCGGGTTGGCTCGTAGGTTATAACCCATTTTTGACAACACTATATTTATGAACCGAGTGTTGAGGTTGAACCAAAAGATCCGGACAACAATCCTCTTCAAATCCAAAAAAAGAATTACATTATATTTAACATGAAATAAACAAACAATATATATATTTTCACAAGAAAAATACATAATACATAAATAAATACAAATAAAATTAAAAATAAACTAAATATTTATCACACTTATTAATATTATAAGAGAAATCATATTAATTCTTCTTAATAAATATTAAATCATATATTAAATAAAAGTATTAAATAATTATATAAATTAATAATGAGACCGTATCAAGTATAATATTTTATTATCATCCAATGGTACTGGTTGAACTCGGTTAATTCACAAAATATTAAAAGTTATACAGGAAGTGTGTTAAAAGAACAGCTCATTACTTAAATGCCCAAAAGTAAATAAAGTTACACAACTATTATTATAATAAAAAATAATTATGTCGGTCAGATGAATTAAAAAAAACACCTATAAATCAAATTAAAAGGGATAAATGGCTTGATTAGTTGAAATTTTTCCATTTTGTTGTTCTTATCCTTAAATGATGTGAACCACTTTTATATATATATATATATATATGGGGTTTGCTAAGATACGTACGCCTGTTTTTCAGTTGGTACATTTTAGCAATGCGTACGCCTGCTTTTTCAGTTGGTACATTTTAGCAATGTGTATCGGGTTTTAGTAGACAAAAATATCCTTATATATCATGGATTCTAAGTTTTAAGGTTAAGGGTATTTTAATAATTTTCATTCTCAAAACTAAAAAAAAAAACAACACCTTACTCACCTCTCTCATTCCTCTCAACCCTTTCTCTTTCATCTCTCACTCCTCTAACCTTTTCTCTGTCATCCCTATTATAGCCCCAATTCAAAAAATCAGAAACATTTGTCCTTAAACAATCTTACAAAAAATGATTTTATAATGAGTTTTCATTTTATAATTTTTGTCTTATCTAATTTATCCAATTTTCACAACTATAAAGGAATTGGTAATTGACCTGGAAAAAATCAGAAATACTCGCAGTTAAACAATTTCTTACAAAAAATGATTTTATAATGAGTTTTCATTTTATAATTTTTGTCTTATCTAATTTTATCTAATTTTCACAAGCATAATGACATCAAAGGAATTGGTAATTGGCCTGGAAAAAATCAGAAACACTCGTTGTTAAACAATTTCTTACAAAAAATGATTTTGTAATGAGTTTTCATTTTATAATTTTTGTCGTATATAATTTTATCTAATTTTCACAAGCATAATGACATTCGAAGAAATTGGTAATTGGCTTAGAGAGTTTTTTTTAGAGATGATGATTCAACCTATGTAGATGATGAAATTAGAGAGGTTAGTGAAGATGGTGAAATTGAAGAGATCTTGAATGAACCTTTGCCTGAAGGTGAATATGATATATAATGGTATTTTTGTCTACTAAAATCCGGTACACATTACTAAAATGTACCAACTGAAAAACAGGCGTACGCGCGTTAGCAAACCCATATGTGTGTATATATATATATATATATATATATATATATATATATATATATATATATATATATATGTGTGTGTATATATATATATATATATATATATATATATATATATATATATATATATATATATGTATATGTCTATAGTTTATATAACAAATGAATTTTTAATTTCATTCTAGATAAGTAAAGGAAAAAAAAGAAGATTTGTTTGGTTTAATAAAAAATTATTGTAAAAGAGATAGGAAATAAAAATAAATAAATTTAAGTAATTTACAATATATATAATTGAAAAAATATATAGACTATATTATTTTATCTCCAAATCCTTCTAAAATACGTAGGAATAATTTCATTCTAGAAAAGATTTTTTTTCTCTATTTTAAAACCAATTTAGTAAAAATAAGAAGGTACAAATAAAAATAAAAAAACATATTTTCAATATTTTTGCATACAATTTTATAAAAAAAATTAAATGCAAAAAGAATCTGAAACGTAGTTATATAGAGAGAAAATTAACAATATCTCACCTTCCTCATCCTTTGAAGCGCTACATTTACTCATTTTTAATAAACTACTTGATCAATCCGTTGACCTTATTTTCGTGACAATCAAAGGTCATATCCCACGTTCTTTTTGGCTTTAAATTGGGACCGCACATTCATTTTCACTCAATATTATCTTTTTTTTTTCTTCATACACGATTATCCTTTCAATAATTGTTGATTTCCATTGGATCTGTCATTTTTAAAAAATATTTCCTAACCTTGGTATGGATTGAGAGTAGAAATGAAAAATAAAGTAAGAAAAAATGGGAATTTGAATTGTTTGATAGAGAATGATTGATAGGAGAATAGAGACTTTTGCTTTTTTACTTTTTCTTTCTACAAACAAACAATTCAACTTTTTTTTCTTTTCTTTCTTTTTCACTCTTATTCTCACTTTTTAATCTAACTAAAAAGCAATTTTTATGAAATTAATAAATGTGTGTACTTTAATATAGTATTTATAAGATTTTATATTTTATTATTTTTATTTTTACATAAAAATTAAGTGAAATAAAAGTATAATTAATAATAATGTTAATAATAATAATAAAATTATTAATATTATCTTAAATTTTACAATTAACAGTTAAAAAAGAATTATTTTTAAAAAAAATACTATACTTAAATTTATTTTTAAACAATTTGAAATAAGTAGCTACTAGATTACAAAATATTTTAAAAATTTTAAATATTTGTTTACTTATCTTGGGCCGTGTGATGCGGAAAGAGTATGATTTGGTAGTGATTACTCTTTTGGTTGTGTAATGTGGGAAAGAGATTTCCTTCCCCCGTGTGATGCATGAAGATGATGGTTTGATAGTGATGACTCTTTTGGCCGTGTGATGTGAAAAAAAGATTCTTTTTGGTCGTGTGATACAGGAAGAGGGTGTCGTGTGACTCGTAATGAATTGGCTGTGATGATTAAGTGGTGTGGTGGTGTAGATGAAATAAACCACTAAGTTGTGATGTTGATGTTT
The DNA here is from genome assembly GCF_029865625.1 of Vigna umbellata. Taxonomy (NCBI): domain Eukaryota; kingdom Viridiplantae; phylum Streptophyta; class Magnoliopsida; order Fabales; family Fabaceae; genus Vigna; species Vigna umbellata. The sequence continues at coordinate 38,016,213 of NC_142172.1, read as the reverse complement.
TGATGTTAATGTTATGATGATATGTGTTTATAATTTAGTTATTATATGTTTAAAATGCTATTGTATATTATGTGTTATGATATTTTTGGTTGCTCACCCTTGCATATTGTAGTTGTAGTTTCCACCTACGATGATCATATTTGTACGATAGTAGATGGCGTTGCAGATTAAGATCAGATCAAACTAGTTAATGAAAGTTGGGATTTAAGTTCAGGGATTTATTATTGTTTTTTATTATTAAAAAGTTTCTAGACTTAGTATTTTTAATTAAAAGAGATATTATGAGATTTCGAGACAACATTTATGATTTGTGTTTTGAAAAAAAAAATATACCATGACATTTCCAAAATTGGGTGTTACATTTTTTTCTTTTCCATAATAACTAAAATAATATTACGTAGGACAAATAAGAAAAATAACTTGCATTTCTTATGCAGTCAAAACTAGACATGGCAGACTACATTTCTATCCTTAAACTTACCTTCAATTATCTCTACTACTAGTAATAATTTTTTAATAATGCGTATCTATCCAAGTTTTTGGCATTAGCTCCCTCTAATTTTTCATGATTTTCTTCTCTCTTTTTATTGCATGTATTTATTTCAAAATAAATTTCAATGGAGCTTTTAGATTTGTGATTTTGATGTAAAACTGTTTAACTTTTATAATTTGCCCTAACAAAGTGAGTCTAAGGTGTGATGTAAAAACAAGACTATGATTAAAGTAATGAAAAAAAAATGGAATCAAATGAAATAGAGGAAAGCTTAATCATGCTATTTAGATTGAATATATCTCAACTGAATGAAATATAGTTTATCTTTAATTTAAATTTTGTTTTTCTTTCTCTTCAAATTCAAAGAGTACGAAGTTAAATTATTTATTTAAACTATATAAATAAGACGGGATTTCAAACTCTATAAATGCACATGCATTCAATTAGAAAAGAATACTGAAATTTATACTTATTCTCTAATACATTAAATTGTTTTGAATTCATTCATTCATTATATTATCTATTTAATTTAAACTTTTTATTCCATCACTTTAGTTTAACTAATTATAAGTTTTCTTTTTCACAATTTAATTTACTTCACTTTTTTTTTCTTTCATTAATTTTTAAATCGAAACTAAGAAAAACATTAGGACACCCTAAATTAGCATAGAGAACCTATCTATCTTAACTTTTAATCCTATTTACATTTTTCAATATATATTTAGGATTTCACACCGTACGCCATCTTTTTCTTTTTTTCGTTGTTAGTTTAGAAGTGATGTGAATAATAAGCCCGTTTTATTTTTACAATAGTACTTTTTTCTTTTTTTATCTTTACCCGTCTAAATTTTTGTTTCTTACAAAAATACACTTTTATATATGTTCTTATGCAATACTATATTAATTGTTTATTGAATTATATGCCCATATCTCTCTCTCCACGCATACATTATATTTTAGCAAATATAAAACTTAAAAAGTGACAAGTGACACGAAACATTCTTGTCCTATAATATCATAATCAGCAATATATCCCTTTTTTACCCTTCCACCTGTTTATCCTTATCAGATATAATAATGACATTTTTTTATTATGAAAAAGTACTCAATGATACTAAAATATTTTCAAGATTAGCTGATAAAATAAACTTAATTCTTTTTAATAATTAAATAACTATTATCAATCTGTCTCACTTAATAATCTACTTATATATATATATATATATATATATATATATATATATATATATGTATGTATGTATGTATGTATACTTTTTCTAACTACACAGCAGATCATAGGACTATACATACCAGTGCGCCAATTGCAGAAAGGGTATTATCCCTCACGTGACAACATTATGCATGCTGGTGCCACTAGAATTTGATCCTTATATTCTATATTCATGATTCAATTTCATTACACACAATATGCACATAGTATAAGAGACCTTATCTTATAAAACTTAGACTATGATATTTTATTAATTTATTACATAAAGTATTTGTACTTGTATACAATCCAATAATTTGTCAGAGTAAGGAGATTAATTTGACGATAGGCCATGCCTGACATGTGTCATGTCCATGGCCTTATAATGAGTTTCAAATGATCCTCTTGTCTCTTGCCCTCCAATTTTACCTTCCATTTTCTACTTATCTCCCCCCCACCTTGCTATCCGTGAACCAAACGTTATCTCACTTCGTCTTTGCTTTGTATGCACATACCCATTACAAAGTTCTTCATAAATCTTCATTTTACTCTTCCATAAGCAGAAAAGGTGCCTTTTTTTTACACTTCTTCTGAGACTTTCTGTGCTGTGCTGCCATGGCTGTGACACACTTCAACCCCACTTGCTCAAAACCCCGTCTTCACTCATCCCAGCTCTCTTTCCTATCAAGGACTCTCCCCATACACCGCCACTGTTCTTTTGCGCCACTTCATAGAACTCAACATGCTAGGATTTCCTGCTCTGTTGCCCCGAAGTGAGTAACTTTATTGTTTTCTTTCAACATTTTCAGCTTTCTGGTTCTGGGTCTGATTGAATTTTCCTCCTTTGACTTCCCAGTGAAGTGCAGGTGCCAGCTGTGACAACCCTGGATCCTAAGGGTAAGGCTGAGTGCTATGGTGTCTTCTGCCTTACCTATGATTTGAGGGCCGTGAGTGTCCCTTCCCCTCTCTTCTGTATTTCAACCATGTGTATTTGTTAGTTTTAGCCTGTCTTAATCAAATAGCATGTTTTGTGTTGTCCACGATTCTTAGTGGGTGAGTTCCTCACTACAGATTGATTTATGCAGTTTTCTGAGAGGTTTGTTTGTTACTTTGGAGCAGAAATTTGTTAGATGTATCAGTACTGGTGTCAGTCAATATGTGCATGTTGATGCATAATTTCCTTCGCTGTATTTATTTAGGTTTATATACATAGAACTAGATTGGTGTAGCTCTGTATTTGACTGTTCTTGTTTTGATTCCTTTTATTTTGTTAAGTTTGGTCTATATATAACTGTTTAAACACCAATACACCGCCAAAAGGCATCGGTAACATTATTAGTTATCTTCCATACCAAAACTGTGCTAGGCCGATCTGTCAAAATGTAGAATTTAATCATTGTCTACATTGCAGAGTATGCTTTGTTTTGTAAATCTCTTTTCTCTTTCCAATTTTTAATTTTTATGTTCAATTTAATTTACAATCTAATTTCAGTAAAGAAATATACTCAACATGAACAATTAATGTATTGATGTTATTTATTATGAGATGTTTGAAAGAGGGTAGAGGATAAATATGTGTGCATATGAAACTAATGTCTCTTTTAAGTTATTACAGTTAAATTTGTTAATCTGAGCTGTATGTGTCGTTAAAATATTTGACCAATATTTTTGCAGGAAGAAGAGACAAGATCCTGGAAGAAATTAATTAACATTGCAGTGTCAGGTGCTGCTGGAATGATTGCAAATCATCTACTTTTCAAAGTGAGTATATCTTGGATTTAAATAAGAATTGTGTCAACGAAGCACATCAGATGTTCAACTTATCATTTTTTTTAATTTTATCTATTTGCAATAATGTTTTTACCATATCAGTACTCTCTGATTGAAATTTGGGTAGTCAATGTTACCAGTGGGCTAAAGTTTTGTCGTTGCTGTTGTATCATTACTCTGAGATTAGGATCTTTAAAGTCATTGAAATGATAATAGATGCATATCATAATTTCTGATCTGTTTGATGTTGCTGAATAAGTTGTTCTGTAGCCATTTCAAAACTGGATTTTTTTTTGCTTTTCATTGATTGATGAATTTATTGTGATGGACCACAATACATGGAATCAACATTACTTTGTATTGTTGACCATATGTGTGCAACACTTTGAGTTGGAATTAGTTTACTCTTGATACTGTCATCTCTTCTCTAAACAAATCGAAAGCCACTACTATATACAAAATTTGAGCTTTATAGTTTGAAGATTTATTGGAATCACCGCATTCTTGTATCTTTGTTGTTTCATGAAATAGAAACTGAATTTATCATGAAAGCAAAATTGAATGTAAGGTGAGTGCTCGACATAATTTTGTTTTGCATGTGCTATGAGAATTTTACATAAGACCTACCTTGAATGATCACACAATAGTGTTGGACTCTAGAGCCTGAGTTGATTTATTGTGTCAGATTGCATCTGGTGAAGTTTTTGGTCCTGATCAACCTGTTGCTCTCAAGTTACTGGGATCAGAACGGTCAATCCAAGCTCTTGAAGGTTAGCTTTCTGCATATGGTAAATATGACATCGGTTTTTGGTAACCTTGGTATATAAACTTGGTATCTATCTGTTATTAGTTGTACATCTTCCACCTATAATAGGAAAAACTGACCCATCCTTATCCATTCCGACTCTTTTGTGGCTATAAAAAACTGTAGAAAACTAACTAAAGGTGAATGGTGCATCAGTGTTGCAAAGCTGTAGAAACTCTTCCTTACTAGACATTAATATGAAACTATCTGGCCCATGAATAAAGCAAGAATACGAAAATTGGAGAATTGTGAATGGTGCATCAGTATGTTATGAAAAGAGATAAATAAAGGCAAAGCATCAATCAGCAAATTCAACTTACCCAGTGAACACCTTTATCATAAGGTATACAATTCTAAGGAAAAAAAAAATAACATAGCCTGTACATTAAAAACCTTTTCCACTGAAGTTACGTGCACAGAGAGTTTTACTGTCATTTATGTTATGAGTACTTCTAGTTCTGTGATCTTTCGGTCTTTCTTTCTATCTTTCAATGAATGTCTGGGGAATAAAAAGGTTGTAAAATTATGGAGCAGGCAAGGTGTGGAAGCAAGTTTCTGTGGTTTAGGTTGAACTTTTAAATGTCAAAAGTGGTTTTTTGATTTACATTTCAAATTTTCAACATACATAAGAAGGAATAAAATAGTCATCCAACAATTTTTAATAAATACACTGCTGCTGCCTATTCACAGATTTGGGGAAGGATTGTATTCTTGTGTAGTGATGCATTTGCATGCCTGCTTTTACTGAAAAAAAGGGAGAGTGAGTGGTTCAGCCTCTGTCACATCAATTTATTTTCCTGTCAACAAAACTTTCAGCTTAGCGTCAAACTTCTCTTTCTTACTCTACTGCCCTCCAATGGTTCTTCCCATTTAAGAAGACCTAAGGTCTTATTAGCATCTGCTACTGAGAGATATGAGAAACTCAACCAATAATAGGAATTTTAGTATAACTTCACTTGAATTTGACTTGTCAGGTCAGAGTAGCTAATGTATTGTTTCTGTTATGCTTTTAAATGAAACAAGATACACCTTAATCTTGAGTATTATAACACAGACTGATGTTTTTCATTCTTAATGTTCTAATTCAACTTGCAGGTGTTGCAATGGAACTGGAGGACTCTTTGTTTCCTTTGTTAAGGGAGGTGAGTATTGGTATTGATCCTTATGAAGTGTTCCAAGATGCAGAATGGGCTCTGCTAATAGGTGCAAAGCCTCGAGGACCTGGAATGGAGCGAGCAGACTTGTTAGACATAAATGGACAGATATATGCAGCGCAGGTAAAATGGTGTTCAAATTAAAACCACACTTCTTACTTTCTGCTAAACTGCATTTAGTTATACTGACATTATACGTTATTACAACAGGGAAGAGCACTAAATGCCGTGGCCTCCCGCAATGTCAAAGTTATAGTAGTGGGAAACCCTTGCAATACAAAGTAAGCTTCGCTTTCTATGCATAAACATGAAGTTCCAAGTTGTGTCTGTTTATGTTAATGTTCATCTGAATTTTAATGCAGTGCATTAATATGCTTGAAGAATGCTCCTAACATTCCTGCAAAAAATTTCCATGCTTTGACTCGCTTAGACGAGAACAGAGCAAAATGTCAGGTAACAAAGTTTATAGATTTCATCTTAAAGTTTTTTTTTTTACCATAGAAAACTAACATCTATCTTCTGTGTATTGTATCAATAAAATTCACAGCTAGCCCTCAAGGCAGGTGTCTTCTATGATAAAGTGTCAAATGTGACAATATGGGGAAACCACTCAACTACTCAGGTCATTGAAGGATCATTACCAGAATAATGAGCATGAACTGGATTTCTGTAACTATCTTTTATGACACGGTTTACCTGTTATCATATTAATAGGTCCCCGACTTCTTAAATGCTAAAATTGATGGTTTGCCAGTCAAAGAGGTGGTTAAGGATCATAGGTGGTTGGAGGAAGAGTTCACTGAAAAGGTTCAAAAGGTAATGTAATATTTTGTGAGTAGCATTAATAGCTAAACACATGATATAAAAGATATGTAGTTTCATTGTGCTAAAAGCTGACAAGTGATTGTGTGATTGGTAGAGAGGTGGTGCACTTATTCAAAAATGGGGAAGATCATCGGCAGCATCAACTTCTGTATCAATTGTTGATGCCATCCGATCTTTAGTAACTCCTACTCCTGAGGGTGATTGGTTTTCTTCTGGTGTAAGTTGATATCACTGAATGACCTCATGTTCTGGTGTGGTGAAAATAAAATTAGCTTACATCTCTGGAATATGCCATTTCAAAACTTAATTGAAGGGCCAAAAACCAATTCTTTTCTTACAAATTTAAACATGCCACAACCTTCATTAATCATTTGTTCTCTTTTTATTCTTAGTTAGTATTTCAATCTCAAATTTTGCAATTGTAATGCCAGGTATATAGCAATGGAAATCCTTATGGAATAGCTGAGGGTATTGTTTTCAGTATGCCATGTCGATCAAAGGTAAGCTTGTTTACTGCATTCTTTTCATTCTTTTTAACTTCTGAAACTTGCTTTGTTCCTCCTATGATGAAAGCTTTTATCCATTAGGGCGATGGTGATTACGAACTTGTGAAGGATGTCATATTTGATGACTACCTCCGGCAGCGGATAAAAAAGGTAAGGATGGAAATTCATACATTATATATATATATATATATATATATATATATGTATGTATGTATATATATATACAGATTATCTTTTATTCATGTGTGCCTTAGCCATATTTATTAGAATGTTGAGATAAAATAAGAAATTAAGTTCTTTAAATGATATAAACTTCTCATAAAAGCTAAAAAAATGCAGTGAAAATATGGATTGAACACATGCTAGATTTTTTAATTAATTGCAAGCTATCAGGGAGCTCATGTTTGAGGGTGAAATTAGTTACCATTTTAAAATTAGACATGTTATCAAAATTTAATGATATTAGGTAAACCATTGGTTATGATATCATTGTTAGGTCTTTTAAAGAGATATATACTAAAGAGGTTCGGTATTGATAAGTCATGAGCAAATCTGTATAACAAATTTGATACTATGAGTTTATAAGTCTTCTTTCTTATTATATATCTCATTTCTACTTAACGTAAGATTCAGACTCAAACTTAAATTCTTAATATTTTGCAGACTGAAGCTGAGTTGTTGGCTGAGAAGAGATGTGTGGCTCACCTAACGGGCGAGGTAAACATCATATCTTAATATTATTAGTTATTTATGCTTATATTCATGTGAAACTTATAAACTCTGTCATCTTAGGGAATTGCTGTTTGTGATCTACCTGGTGATACCATGCTCCCAGGAGAAATGTAACAAGCCTTCCTCCTTAATGCCAAAGCAGATACTGAAATTTGTGTCTTATAAGGTACTAGTTAGGGAATCAATAAATACAATGTTTTTATTGTGAATCATGATGGGATATATTGGTAAGTTTTATATTTATCTCTAAAAAGAGTCCATTTTGATTCCTTAACAAGTGGCTTAGGACATGGGTTAGCATTCTCTTGTTGGAATAAAATCACAATAATTGATGTAGAAGTATGGGATATGAATGTAAGAAATGAATAAGTAATATCAATAAGAAGAGTTTGGAAACATTCATTTGATTTTTAAACAACAAAGGTAATTTCAACCTATTTTGAGCATGCTGAATTTTTTGTGTTTCATACAAACATTCCATATTTCATTTTAAAAAAAATGTAAATAATAATAGAAAAAGTTTAAGAATTGAATTTCCATGCGCTGATAATATAATTCCTTAAGTGTGACTTTTAAAGTAATTATTAAGAAAAAAAGTTCACTATGTTTATTAATCTATGATTGAAGTTGAGTACCTTCTAATTAAATTCAATATTTAAGTATAATTTTATTTAATTAAAATATAATGTTTTTTTTATTTTACTTTCTACAAATATACTATCTATTTTTAGTCCTTGTTAAAAGATTTAATCACATCGTTCTTCTTAAATATGAAGACTATAAATGTATATGAATTTTATAGTTATTTAAAAAATGTTATATTTTTAGATAGGTTAAAATACTTTGTTGATTAACATATTTGTTTAAAAATATTAAGTAAATTTTCATATTTTGATTTTTTTTAATTGGATTCTTACTTTTTAAAATATAATGTATTTTAGTTAGTATTGAACCAATCATTTAACATGTGTTAATTTGTGATTTTTTTTTTAATTTTAATTATTTTTTCAATTTCTTTTATTTTTTTAAATTAAGTGAGAGTCTTGTTATGACGTCATAGTGATAATCATAGTGATAGTGTTAGGTGTTGTTATTGAGTTATGTAAAATATTTCAATTATAACAATATTTTTATTAAAGTTAATATTTTTATTAATATTGTTAAGCTTGTTTAAATTTATATTTTATAGTAAATTTTGTTTTAAAGTTTTAAATATATTTATTTAAATTGTTATAAGATTATTTTAAAATTTTACAGTTGAATTTATAAAATTGTTGTTTTCAAAATAATTCTAACATTCGTATATAAATTACTGATATATAATGTTATATAAATATTTGAAATATAAATTTATAAACTATATAAATTTAAATAAAATTATTTTAAATATAAATTAAAATAAAAAAATATCAACAAAAATACGTTTAAAATTTTAAAACAAAATTTAAATAAAATTTAATGTAAAATATAAATTTAAATAAATATAATATTGTTAAAAATATTTAATAAAAATATCAATTTTAATAAAAGTAGTAATATAAAATGTATAAAAAAAATCGTTTCAATTTGGAGAAAAGAATGCAATTGTTTCATTTTAAAAAGAAATATTAAAAATCAAAATAATAAATATAAAAATAAATTAAGATTTTTTATATAACATTTGTTACAACAAATACTATATCACGTGATATGATCCTCACTTAACATTACGGATAACAATAGGTCGGGTAGACACGAATAATATCTACCTGCAACTTGATCTGTAAAATAAAATTCGACCCGCAATCCATCCATTACCTACACGGCTACCCGCTTAAAAAATACCCGCAAGTATTTTAAAACCTACGAGTATCACGGATACTCACAAAAAATTTAAAAAAATATATTTTATACATTTTCTAAATAAAATTAAAAAAAAAAAAAAATATATATATATATATATATATATATATATATATATAATATAAATTAAAATTAAATTTAACCTAATTAAATATAAATTAAATTAAATATAAATTAAAATTAAATTTAACTTAATAAAATAAAAATTAATTTTATTTTTAATTAAACTTACTCTAAAAAATAAAAATTAATATTTTTTATTAATTTTTGCAAGTAGTGGATACCTGTGGGTGGATAGTTTATTACCTACCTCCGACCGGTTTAGAAGCGGTCTGCTCGTTGCGGATTTTATACGTGAATATTCATACCTGTGGATTTTTTTGTCATCCCTACTTAGCACATGTCAATTATTATTTTTTAATTGAAAAAACTAAAAAAATTAAAAACTATAAACTAACTCATAAATTAAAACGGAGAAAACTAAATTATATTATATTTTCAAAAATAAAAATTTAATTGAGATCAATTAAAAGATATGAGAATCTATTTCAAATTTTCATTATTCATATTAATTATATTAAAAACTTTATCATGTAACTTCTTTTAAAGCAAACGCATAAATTTTTTTAAAAAAATAAACTCATGAGAAAGTTGTCGTAAATTAAAAATTGATACCATGTTCCTTGTAGACTATGTTCTTTGGTATAAATTTATTATGGTCGTTTGTATGGATTTAGAGGCGATAGCGAGAATGGATTAGCGAGATTACTCTTTCATGTGAAGAGATTTATGAATGATAGATGTCATTTTTAGAAAAATATCTTTATTTTAATATCATGTTAAAATGAAGACTATGAGTAGTGTGGAGTATTTTGGCTTATACCCATTTGAGGTGAGTTCCAGAATGATAGATGAGTATGTAGGAACCACTACAGAATCTATTTTAATGCTTGATGGTGAAGAACCATAGTAGGAAGGGTGGTTCAAATCAATCCAATCCTTATAAAAGAACGTACCTTAAACTCTTGCATTAATACAATTTATTATTTTAATCAAACCTCTAATTTTGATCTACATTTCCAAAATTGAATATAAATAAATAATAAAATGTCCACTTAAACCCACTGCTTATACATCATATTTCACCCGACAAACAAAATAAGATTACTCCCTATTGGAAACGAAATTTAATAATAGAAAATCCTTCAATTTTCAATTTAGGAAATATTCAATCTCGCAAACAAATTCTCCTACCTTCAATATGATAGCAAACTGCCTAAAATTAATTTGTTTTGTGTGTGCGAGTGCGTTGATATATATATATATATATATATATATGTAATTCAAGACTCAACCAACAGCAACAATAATAGTATTAATTAAATCATTGTAAGGGTTTAAACACAACATTCAAACGGATCCTAAAGAAATATTAAACACTAAATTAAATGTATAGATGGATTCACTCTTCAAATATGAACGGATTCACTCATACTAATAACAATTAAGAAGTTTGATCCTTTGTGAATTATTGCAACCTCCTTCCCTAATATTTTGTTCCAACGGATTGTATGAAAATACACAGTAAATTCATTAATTTATTATGGTCATAAATTATTGAAACTTGGTGTTTATCTACCAAATTAAACCTCAAATCGAGTCCAAATTTCTTGCAAAATCGTGGTGTCAAAATTAATCATGAAAAAACTCATCACCGTTTCCGTAAATATAAAACGTGAAGTAATCATCCCATGTTACATTTTAACATGAGAAAATGATGTAAAATTTACATCTGTCGCTCCCATGATGAACATGAAATAAACCCACACGCATTTAATGTCTAACAGAAAAGAGATGTATAAATACAGGTTGAACATAAACTGTAACTAGAGGATCCACTCCGGACTATACAATACGTGAATGAAATTACATGTTCATCTAACTAAATAATGGACCGCCTCTACCAGTCAGAAAACTTTGCATCTATTACACTATGGAAAAAGTATGTAACAATAATATATCTAAGGAATCGTATGAATGAAGACGGTATTACTCTATCTGATGGAACTCTGAGAATAAGTTACCACGAAGAATGCATAGATCAGTTCGACTATAAGGTCCATAAACAAATCTACAAAGTCACGAGATCCTAGTCATTCAGTGAGTACCATAAAACACTACATCATACTTGATGACTGCAGCTTATTCTGGAGTGTCCAACCTTTTTTGTAGTTACTTACCAGTATACATGATGCTTCCAATCTTGAAACTAAGTGAAAGAATAAGAACTGAGAAACCCGTCAAAAATATCCAGCCATGTGACAATACAAATGCGGTCTTGCCAGAAACAGGTATCAAGGCAGCACAATTAACGTCCGGTTGAGAAAACTCAGTAGACATTGCAGTGTTAAATCCTCCAATTTTGCCCATAGGCCAATCCATCGCATTGCCTCTAAAAGTAATGTCTGTTATGCTGATCATACCTGTAGTTATATGAGCTGGATGGGAAGGCTGAGCTGCACCATCAATCCCAAGAGTAATGTCCTTTGCTGGAAACTCAAAAGCATGTGCAGGTGAAGCAGGGATGTTAGCTAACCATCCATAGGCCTGCTTAACAAATGGATTTGTATTTCCTGCCACAAAAAAAAAAAAAAATCCTTAAGTTAATGAAAAATATATTGAGAATATAACATTTTGAGTGGATATCATACTTTACAAGCTATAATGAGCACGGGAGTACACATCAAAAGAAAACCTTGACGAACTAGGATGTAAGGTGAACAGCAGTTTTACCTGGTGCTGCTAACTTTGCCTCCTCTGTATTCTGCACCAAAAAAGCCCCATTGCTAGTTTGTGCTTCAGAATCATGCTTACCAACCACAGCTTTATTTGCTGTTTCTCCCCCTACAGTCTGCCAATGACCCAAAATTGTTCAATATACAGCTATAATACCTACAAGGCAAATGACTATAAAGATAGAGTCGGTCATAACCTGCTGGGTTAAAGGTGATCCTTGGTTGGAATTAGAGTTTTCACTCTCTGCAACCTGAGAATAATCGAACGATATATATTTCCAAATATCATCATCGTCATCGTCAGGGAGTGGAAGATACTTGTCTAGCATAATATCATTCGCAGAAGGATCAGCCTCAATGAGATCATCCTCATTCCCAATTGCAAGATCATTGGTTTCCAAGAATGATTCATCATCAGCCGTTGGAAGATTCTGGGCGGCATCAAAATATAGATCCAGATCCATATTATCCGATGCATCATTGAAATTGAGAAGATTCACAATTTCGCTCTGCTCACCCTTGTCTTCATCTTTCACTGAACCTGTGCCCATATCATGTTGCTCAGGCATATCAAGAGTCTGGCCATTTTCAGGCCCAGAAATTCCAAAGGTGCCCGCCAATGGCTCCTGATCCTTGATGAGTTCTTGGGAATTTTCAGCGTAGGTACTACACTCCCCGTGATGAAAGTTTAGTGATGGAAAAGTAACACCCCCAATCATATCACTCAAATCAAGTTCCTGCATATTGAAGACATTATTTAGTTAGAGAATACCAAGTCATTCAGAGAAAACAACCCAACCAACTTAAAAAAACACTAAGAGCCGCAGACATGTTTTACGAATAAATAACCAAACAAATTCTATAGAAAAGCCATAATATTGACAAAACCAGTGACGGGACTACATACTAGTGAATGACAACTACATGAATCTGTGTGCACCAAAATCATACTAAACTTCACACTCAACGTTTTCCTAAAATGTTTTCAGCATCCTCTAGGGGGAAATCAAAACTGTGCCCAACGATATATACTACATACCAACTTCAAAAGGACTGAAACCAAGAAGACTTCTTCCAATCGAGATTACGTAAAGGACAACACAAACAACATTAGAGCAACCCAAATAAAGGTCCCACAACAATATTGATATATTAAACACCTGCACACAGTCCGAGAAGAAAATAATTACAAAAAAGACACCACAGCCGACAAGGAAAAATATATCCAAACATAAAACAGTAACACAAACATTAATCCATGCAACCAGAACTCATCCAACCTGCAAATAGAAAATCCTTTAATCCGTCCATTTAAAGGAAAAACAAAAAATTATCCCAAGCCATATATAGAATATTTCCTCACATATCAACCCTATTACTTGGGACACAAATACAACACGATGAATACATACCCCGTCAAGGTCGTTAGTTTCCAAAAAGGCCCCAATATCATCCCAAAAATCAGTACCAGTTGCTACCGAAGGAAGAGCCACCCCAATACCATCGCAAAAGTCACCACCAGTTGCTACCACAGGAGGAGCCACGGCAGCTGTCGCGGGCAAAGGAGGAGCAACCACGTTAGGACGAATCTCCGTCAAGGGAACCACCACACGATGAGCAGTCGCAGGTAAGGCAACCACCTCCTTCTGCTCATTCTCCTCATCCACATCCCACTCCTTCTCGTCCAAGGGAGCACCATACTTGGCCCCATTCTTTGGTCCAGCACCACTCTTCTCGAAAATCCTACATACCACATACACATCCTTCTCCCAAAAAAAAAAGTCTCACCTAGAATAAGTATCAACAGAACAGCAAATCAAAGACAAAAAAGAAATAGAGAGGAGATATACCAGCACTGTGCCAGCACGAGTCAATTCTTCATCGAGCATCTTGTACTCGTGCATGACCCAATTGGTGCGACGGCCATGTGGGGCTCGACCGATGTGGTACACGAGGGTCTTCTTCATCCCCACGGTGCGGTCGCCATGGGCCACAGGGCGGTCCTTTCCCGTGGTCTTCCAGTAGCCCTTCTCGGTGGCGCGGTTGGTCCTGGAGCCATTTCCATACTTGCGGTCCAGCACGCTAAAGAAGTACCATTCCAAGTCCTTGGTCTTGAGCTTCGACAGAGCTGAAAAACCGAAATAAGTTAAGAAACACTTTGAATCTTTGGAACCAAACCCTATTGCTAACAATTCGATACCACAGAAAAGGGCAAAATGCTAACGGGGAAGGTCCCAGGGCTCGAGCTTGTAGACATCAACCACTGCGATGTGGTCGTACCGGGACAGGTTTCCGGTGATCTTGCGCTTCAGGTAGAACACCACCAGCTCTTCGTCGGTGGGGTGGAATCGGAAGCCGGGACCCATAGGTGCCATGGATTGGATTCAAGAGAGATGAATCGCGGAGAGAGAAAAAGAGTGAAAGATAACAGGGGATTAGGGCTCTCGTTTATGATTGGTGAAGAGGGAGAATTGGGATTATGAATGGGAGAAATTTTGGGTTTTGGTATGAAATAGGGTGAGTAAGAAAGAGAAGTAGAAGAAGGTTCTAGGTGGTTGGAATGTGCACAGAAATGACAATGGTAGATTCTATGATGGCACGTGCTAAGTGTGTGCAGGTTGGACAGGTGGCACAGTGGAATTGGCTCACTGATGTCAACTTGTGCAGTGCATCGACACAAAAGAGAAAGAACCAAAAAAACCAGTGTTGTATGAAAATTCTTGTTTAATCTTTTCATTATAATGATTTAGGGAAAAAAATATGTTTAATTATTACGACCAATATAAGAAAGAAAACGAAACCCTTTCAGTAGTATATCTGTCACAAATAATGAAAATTTCTGAATTAAATTTGATAGTGCTAACTAATTTACGTAAAATAATATATATTTAACATTCATAAGCTTTAGCAGATCTTAACGTGGTGAGTATTGTTGTGTATATACAAGCATGTTTGTTACTTACGAAAATAAAATCGTGTTTTGAATAAGATCAATTAATCGCAGCTGTGTGTAACATGAGTTTATTTAAAATAATATAAATCAATGAATAAAATATTTTAAATATTAATAATAAGTGAATTAATTGTTAGACTAATTGATTTATATGAAACTCACAAAACTAAGATAAGTAACTTGCTTAAATAATAATAAACTATGAATGTTCTATCGTAACAATGACTAATGGAACAGTATGCATGATGAATAATCAAATCTTTGTATTTTGTTTGGAATACAAAGTAAAGATGAAATTATATATAGAACTCTACAAGCATGCAAAGTGAGGATTTATAAATGATATATGAGAGATTACGGTTTGACTTCTGCTACAAATAACTACTTAAATTTCTATTCAAAATATATTAACTCACTTAATTATTCAAATACTAATATTTTAAATAATCAAACCTAAATTAACTTAGTATAACCTTTTAATCTATTAGTGATTAAAGTTATTTTTTACTTTTAATGTTAGTTTTAATTAAGTTGGTGTGAAATTTTAATTTTTAAATTGTTTTTCTTACTTTAATTGAACAAATAAAATTACAAAGTTGAATTAAGAATCTGTCAAATACGTAATAACAGAAGTAGTTTTTATAAATGAAATTCTTCTTTTAATTATTAAAAAATATATAAATAGATATTTAGTGTGACATTCTATTTTAATAATTTTAACACTATTACTAACATATATCCAATAAAATATAACAATTAATTTTAAAAAAAAAATATAAAATAGGCATAATACCCAATTTTGTCCCTACTTTGCTTCGGAAATCTCAAGTTAGTCCCTTTATAGAAAAGTGAGTTGAATGGATCCTTACTTGTAATTAATTGACTCTAATGAGTCCCTTCCGTTAAATAGAAGGAAACAGAGTTAGTGGACTGGTGATGTGGCAGTTGTCTTTGGTGAGGTGTCAATAGTTTGCCATCCCTACATAGTGCCCTCACAAATGTCCCATAGGAAGCAGTATCAAGCTTCAAACCACCTTCCTTGCACAACCCGTGCAGCAGTGTGTTATATGTGCATTCATTGGGGCTGCACCCCTTCCCCTCCATCTCCCCAAGCAATGCCAGCGCTGCCAGAGCCTCCCCCTTCCTACACATCCCATTCATCAATGTAGTATAAGTCACCTCATCAGGAAGATAACCCTTCTCCGTCATCACACGCAACAGCTTCTTCGCCTCCACCACCCTCCCCGACTTGGACAACCCAAAAATCAAAGTGTTGTAAGTAACAAGATCAGGCTCCACCCCTTCCTCCTTCATCTTGTTATAAACCTCAATCGCCTCACTCCCTCTGCTCAACACACAATACCCTTTCATAATGGTGTTATACACAAAGCAATCAGGCTTAAACCCTTCCTCATGAAGCACACTCACCAGCCTCATTGCCTCTCTCAAGTTCTTACCATTACACACATTGTCAATCAGGATAGTGTAGGAAACAAGATCAGGCTTCACACCGAATTTTTCGCGCATTTCGTCGATGAAGGCGTAAACAGTGGACAAGGCGCGAGCTTTGCAGAGGTGCTTGACTAGGAAATTGAAGGTGTAGGTGTCCGGAGGGCAGTGCTTGGAGGCGAATTCTTTGATCAAGTCAACGGCATGGTCAAGGTGGCCGGCGGAGCACAAGGCGCGAACCGAAACATCAGTTGTGGCGGCATCCGGAGTGACGCCGGCGGCGCGCATTGAATTTAGAGTTTGGTGGATTGCGGAGAGAGCGGAATTGGAATTGGGATTGGAATTGGAATCGGGGTTGGTGCAGGAGTGGGAAAGGAGAATGTGGAAGGTGGAATGATCGGGGGAGAAGGAAGGGAGGGTTTTGGTGATGTGGTGGAGGAATTTGACGGAGTCGGAGGTGGAGGTGGCGATTTTGGCGTAGGAGTGGAGGAGGGAATTGGGAAAGCGAGGGTCTTTGGAGGAATTGGCGATGGAGTCGAAGATTTTCTTGGCATCTTCGAGATTTGGGGATTTGAAGAGAGGGTTTGGTTGTTGTGGGATGGGTTTTGGGGATTTTTTCTTGGTGGGAGGGAATGGTTTGGAGGGAGGAGAAGGTGGTTGAGGGCGCAACAGAGAAGAAGGGTTTCGAATAGTGGAAGGGATGGCAAACAATTGCGTATTGACACCTCACCAAAGACAACTGCCACATCACCAGTCCACTAACTCCGTTTCCTTCTATTTAACGGAAGGGACTCATTAGAGTCAATTAATTACAAGTAAGGATCCATTCAACTCACTTTTCTATAAAGGGACTAACTTGAGATTTCCGAACCAAAGTGGGGACAAAATTGGGTATTATGCCTATAAAATATTATTATAATTATCCAAACATAATCATAACACCAAAATTCTACACCAAGGTTAGTCTATTACACTCATCAATAAAGAAACTAAACTTTTTTTATTTTAATTTCATACATTCTCAGATTTTAGAATAAGATAGGGAAGATTTTACTCCATTTCTCTCACATTCCAAAAACCCAATATATAATATCCAAGCTCGTTTAAGGTATTTTCTTCCTGCACCTCCTTATGTCCCATATTAAGAAAACTTTCATTTTATCTTTTGGAATTGCAAAATTCAAAAGTTAAAAATGATTTCTAAATTATATAATCCAAAAGGTTATTTTTTTTTAGATCATACAACCTTGAAGCTAAATAAATGTCAGATTGAAATTTAAATAAATTTCAAATTATATAATCCAAAAGCTAAATTTGAATTATATAATTTAAAAGTTAACTGAATTTTAAATTGTATCAAAGTTGTTTTTTTTCTTCCAAATTATACAATTTAAAATATTTTCAAATTATTTAATCTGAAAGTAAAAAATGAAAATTAAAAAATAAATAAATTGCACACTAAAAAAAAGTAAAATGAATTTATTTTATGTAGGGTGGAGTCAGAAAAAGTGTCCTTATTTTATTTTAATGACATGTTCAAAATAGGAAGATTACTCCGTACACCACCTCCCTGCACCATCATGTTTTTTTTTTAAATTCCAAAACTATCTTTTATATTTAAAATATCCTACACCCCACCTCATTTTTTCAACGGATATCAACATCCGTTGAAGAAAAAATTCTTCAACAGATGTGACACATCCGTTGAATTTTTTTATTAATTTATTATATTTTAAATTAATATATAAATATTATTTAATTTTTTTAAAATTTATTATATAATTATATATAATCTAGTTTTATTTTATTTAATAAAATAATAATTATTAATTTAATTTATATATTATTATTTAATTATTTATTATAAAAAAAATTATGTTATTAAGTAACACATGTGTCACATCTGTAAGTTTTTTTATTAATTTATTATATTTTAAATTAATGTATAAATATTATTTAATTTTTTTAAAAAATTATTATGTAATTATATATAAATTAGTTTTATTTTATTTAGTAAAATAATTATTATTAATTTAATTTATATATTATTATTTAATTAATTATTATAAATTTTTTTATGTTATTAGATGTGTCACAGTAAGTTTTTTTTAGTTTATTTAATTTATTATATTTTAAATTAATATATAAATATTATTTAATTTTTTAAAAAAATTATTACATAATTATAAATAAATTAGTTTTATTTATTTAGTAAAATAATTATTATTAATTTAATTTATATATTATTATTTAATTAATTATTATAATATTTTTATATTATTATTAGTTAAACGAATGTGTCACATCCGTTATGTTTTTATTTTTTTTTTAGTTTTTAGGTTACGGATGTGATCATATCCGTTGACGTATATCAACATCCGTTGAAGGTAAAATTGGAAGGACAAATTAGGTATGGATGGTGGATGGAGGATTTAGTGGTGTAGAGAGAGCAACAATCTCAGAATAGGGTCATTGTTGGACCTAGTTACTGGGCTTTGACAATTATTGATTTCTTATATTTTATTTAATCAATTTCCAAGATGAGATACACAAAGTGATAAATTTTAATTTTTTATTGCATCTATCAAGATATAGATATCACAGTTGAACAATTTCAAATTTAATTATAATGTCTTAGCCTCCTTTTTAATTGAAAATTTTCGTATACAAACATTTGCTCATCAGTTAATTTCCATAGAAATCATACTTCTCTATGCTCACAGAACATATTCTATCTCTCCTATGACATCAAGTGCAAAAAACATAAACCACTTTATGTTTTAGCAGTCCGGTACTGTACAAAAACAATAACATATGCAGAAAGAAAGAGATTATACTTTACGAAAATACAAGTAAGAAAAATATTTTACTATATTTTAATCGAGCTTTAATTATGTGATTTGTTTAAAACAGTCCTTTTCGAAAAAGATACTGTTAAACCTTTCTGCATTTGTGAAAATGCTGAAATGTTGAACTATGAAAAGGTAAACAGAGACAAAAAACAAAGAAAATGTTGATGTTTTGCATGGTATTTCTCCTTCCAGTGTCTCCCATGGTTTCCTTTTCTAGCCCAACATTGCACTGTTCTGCCACTCTCTTACCATTTCTGCCACTCATTAGCCTATATACATATGAACCGCAGGTACAGTCTTATGTCTCTTACTTATTTTTTCATGTGATAACAGTCACTGAGCCACGAAAACACTATTTCAAAACTGATATCAGAACACAACACTCAGCACTCATCACAGAGCACATAAAAAGACCATTCCAGAATTTTTTTCTTGAATCTTTTCACTCGGCACTCTCGTTTGTTTTCACAAACTGAACTCACAAAATACTCTCACTTTTTCTTCAAGTTGATTCAACATACACAAGCATCCAGCAAGAAACGAACCAATCAACAAACACAGAAACTCTATCTACGAGTCACGTCTACAGCTTGGGTATAGTTCCTCCTCCTTCATCAACTTTTTCTATCTGTTTTTTTCTCATATCAGATTTTCTTATTAGTACTTTGGCTCCTGGTTCATGCTTTGATATGACCCTGCATTTTAATTTGTTTTCTTGATAATATGGTTTATGACATTCATATCCACTAATGCTCTCTTTCTTCTTCTTTTTTCACTCTTGGTAGCTTTTATTTTTGTGTTTGGTAAGATATTTTATGAGCTAGTTTGAGGCATGTATATAGATAGTTTCTAAAATATAAGTAAACTTTTAATAACTAAAATATAAGTAAACTAGTTTGAATGTTAATGAAATATATAAACTAGTTATGAACCAAACTGATGATCTCTGTAGGGTTAAGTATGTTGATTAAACTAATGTTAGTTGATGTGAAAGCCATATGAGTGTATAAGGTTAAAATTTTCTATTGTACTTTATAATTACTTTCATTTTATAATGTTTAAAACTACATTGAAGCTGTTTTTGTTATCATTTGTTTTTGTGCTAGAATAGCCAAAAGTAAAAGAAAAAAAAACACAAAGATATGAATCAATACATATGTTTTCCCTTTTACCAAATAATTATAAAGGTCATGATGAAAAATGTATTTCACAAAATATAGTGAAATAACCTGTTTAAGGATTACCTTTGTTGATGATGTGCACATAAATTTAGAAATATTTATAATCTATTAATAAAAGACAGGTTTTTCAATTATTTTCCTTGAATGATAATAATGGGGAGCTGCTCCATGGATTTCTATCAAATCCCATTTCGTCTTTTGTTGTGATGGCCCGACACATGACAAATGTAGTAGTAGTTTTAATTCACTTTACATTTTCTCTAAATACTATGCATGAGAAAGTCATTTAAGATAATTTTCACAAGTTTTTGTGTGATGCAAAAATCATATGTGAACTTTTAATGTTAAGCCCTCTAAATCTTAAGATACCTGTCATTTAATAAAAAGAGGAAAATATGAAGAGAAAAGGGACTAAAAAGCATTCTGATCACTTGAAATATGATTTGTGCAACTACCTTAAGACTCAATGGAACGAACGTCATAAAATTTCAGCTTCAAATTGAGGTGCTAATCTATTGAATAAAGAGAAGCAATAACTAACACTGACACTGTCACGACAATGGGAAATTGGAAGTCATATGATACACGATGACAAGTTTGGAATTGTAACACTGACAAGTTTAGCCATAGAAATGAACTAAAATCCTTACTCAGAAATAAAATGTCCCGAACAACGAGCTTCATTACCAGCTGTAACTAACTTAAACTGATAGACGAGCATGCATTGCCAATGTCTAAGGATTTTGGGTCATTCTCTTCAAATCCTCATTTTCTTTGCTGAGAACGTCAACACGAGACTGGAGAATGTTAATCATCGCTTGAGCACTCATCATCTCAAACCTCATTGTCTCCTTTTCGACTGCAAGCTTATGGATCTCATTCTGCAAGTTCTTGATGAACTTGGCAGAGCTTGGAGACATGGATGACTCAAGGTTTTCGGCATCAAAATCCGGTGCCTTGATCAAAGCAAGACTTTCCTTAGATTCAAGGGACTCTTGCAGGGAAAATTCCACCAGTGCAGACAGAAAATGCTTTTTTGGTGCAGAGTTGGTGGTGTCGGCACCAGCAGTGGTGGTTGGGAGTGTTGTTGCTGCAGTAGTTATTGTAGAGGAGCATGGATCCTGACCAGTTCGGATTGAATCTCCAGAAACATTAGAGTGGTTGGAGTTCAAGTTATGCCGCCTTCGTTTGTATATTAGAGAGAAGGGTTTTGGATTGTCTGTTTGGGGTGAAGGGTACTCATCCACTTGCTTACAATTATTATCATCCTTTTCAGGAGATGGATACTCAGCCATGCTTTCTCTCTTGCAAACAGCTAGAAGATTTTGAGTTTCTATAGGAAGCTTGTTCACATCAAATGGAGTTTTATTGATGGATTGAGTGTCCTGAAATAGAACACAACCAAATGTGAAACCAAGGAACAGTACACAAAACAGAATCAGTAACTTGAGATCAACAAATTTCAGATCCTCGATTAAGATTTTCAAGAGTGAAGGGTTGCCACAATTGTCACACACCAAGACTTCATAAAATAGAAGCTGCATTGTAGTGCAACAATAAGAACTTCAACTATTTCTTCATAAAACACAGCCTATGCTCGAAAAGATATTACAAATAAACTTCCACCATCCACAATTGAGTCCCGAGTCTTTTAATATGTTGTTAAAACTGGAAATCTTAAAAAGCAAGAAAGACTACTAAAACACATACTTGAATATACATATTTGATGAGCCAAGTTCCAAATCAGTGAATCAATGTTGGCAGATAGAAACCCAAGAAACGTAGAAACTAAAACTTCTAATAAAATCAACAACATCATCAACACACTACTAAACCAACGATTATGAAATTACACCAACCATAAAATATATCACCATATAACAGTAACTTCCGATCCAGAGAGGAGGAAAAACAAATGATTTTGAATTCAATGGCATGTATCACACCCTAGGTGAGGCTAAAACTACAATGCAAAACATGGTAAAGTCAAAAAGAAAAATTCCCTATCTCTATAGGTTTCAACCTAGGGTCAACTCAGCTTTTATCAAGAATCTGCAGCAGCCAGTATCATGCATTTTGCAAATAATATACTTCAGCTAGAGATGTATGTGGATAGAAGCTTTTGGACTCTCATGCTTTCCAATTAGAAATATAACAGTGTATAAGTCATGAATGTAAATCCAACAAGATGCTCAATAGTAGAGAAAATGAAAAGGTGAAGATCATAACATAACAAAACCTGATTTAGTTGGGCATCTTGGATACATCACACCAGATAACATACATAACTGAGATGCAATTCATAGAGTTTAAGATAAGTGAACATAACTAACAATTCAAATGTTATTTGTGATAGAAAGGTGACTATGGCTGTAACTCATGTTGAAACTACAGGAATTAGGAAGTGAAGGAATGAAGGAAAGAACAGTAATAAAATATTGATTGATATATGACATGCAATGATACGATATGACCAGAGCTCATTAATTAGCACTAGACTTTTAATCAAATCAAATAAGAAATATAATGAAATCTAGAAACCAGTCTTAAAAGGGTGCTACGAACCCAATGATGATGATTAATGTTAGCAAGATTTCTTTTCCTGGGGAATCCTTTGGTCTAAACCAAATACACTTTGAATACATGATTCCCGCAGATTCACAACCTTCCCCATTACACACACAAACTGTAGAGTCCTTTTTAATATATCCAAAGAACGATTATAGTGAGCTCAAGATTCAACCAATGGCCCTTTTTCATAAACACTTCAGATTTTGTCTCATCTAAAATTTTCTGTTACTGGATTTTCAACAACCAATGTACCAAAGCCTTAGAAGTCTTTACATAGCATGACCCTTAACCTCCTAGCACAAAGACATGCAAGACCCCTGCTTATAATTAGAAAAGAGAGGAAAGACTGAATTGTTTCTCTTAATTGCAACATTAAAGATTTATACACAGATATAAACCGAAATGCTGCTAATCTAATCAAGGAAATAAGGAAAAAAAATCACAAATTGAAATTGTACATAATCTGATATGGGTGTTTCGATAGTTCTAGGAATTTCAGATTTAAAGGACTATGGAAGAAAATAGGGAATTCTGAGATGAAGAATTTCAAAGTTTTTTTATTCAGAAGCAGAGCTACCAAGAACTGGTTAGAAGAATGATTGATTACTCAACTATTTATTATTTTCTCAGTGTGTAGTTGAAGAGTAACTACCATAATGTACTCTCCAACAATACAGTTGGGCCAGGCCGCAGCTATTACAATTTCCTTTTTAACCTTTCTTTTCTGACATTAACCACCCTTGGAAACATGTTTATCCTCAAGGATGGAAGGAAGGAAGTCTCCACAAAAGATCATAGTAAAACTCCCACGTGATCCTCTGGAAGTTGATGTTTCCACTTTACCAAACCTTTAGTCACGGTCCAATTCCCCATATGCACCTCCTCCACCAAGTCTTCATGCAGAAATGCCTTTTTTTACATCATAAATATGTAGATCCTATCCAAAGTGAGCTACAAATGAGAGAGTAATCTTAATGGTATTCATCTTTGTAAATGAACAAATGTCTTCTCATAGTCTATTCCATTTGTTTGGATATACCCTTTTCCAACCAGCCTGCCTTGTATCAACCCAATATACCATCAAATTGATATTTCAGTGTATATCCATCTAATTCCACATATGTTCCATGACTTGAACACAATTTTCATCCTATAGGCCTCTTGGACAGTTTTGGAAATCCTGATAGAATCAATAGCTGAAACAAAACTCTAATGTTGTACAGAAAAAGTATTATTAGTACATACAAAGTGAGATATAGATACTTGCCTCAACAACACTTTTCTTTCCACAAACAAATCATTAATATCAAGTGGTTTTTTTCCTTCTTAGATACTAGTGCTGGTAGTATTTGTCAATATTATCTGCTTCCTTTGGTAGTTATATTTTTCCCATGTTCTATGCAGCAACTGCTTCTTCAGGATCTGCAGTTGATTCTTCAATAGCAACTTCTTCCTAAGGAGTCAATATTACCGTATTATCCTACATAAGGAGAAAGTGTAACATGTTTGAGACTTAGTATCCTAACGGCTCTCCACTTGAATACGAGGACCAATGTAAAAGACAGCTTTGTCGGTTACATCCATGGTAAAACAATAACAAAGGCATGAAAAGTCTAGGGATTATAAGACTTGTATCCCTTTTTTCTAGATTCATACCCAATGTAAACAGACTCAGCAGCCAAGGGTCCAACGTGCAATGAATGTGGTTGTAAACACCAACAAAGGAAGTACAACCAAACAAGAGTTGGAGCTCTTCATGCAATTGACGACATGTCAGTACTTTGATGACAACCAAACTTCAGCAATAAATCAATCTTAACAAGACAGTTCTCCTAGTAGGGTCATCAATTAGATTGATCATGAAGGTGGTAGACAGTGGCAGGGCCATGACCACTTCCTCCCAAATTAAAAAAAAAATACCTCTAAGCCCAATTTTTTTCTGGACATAAAAATAATAAAAATATTTAATTTTAAAATGTTGTCAACCCTAGTATTCCTTTTTAACATACACCACTGATGGTAGATGAAGTGGCAATGGCAGAGGTCAAACTAATACTGCTACCTTGCTGGTTTGCACTTC
The DNA here is from genome assembly GCF_029865625.1 of Vigna umbellata. Classification (NCBI taxonomy): domain Eukaryota; kingdom Viridiplantae; phylum Streptophyta; class Magnoliopsida; order Fabales; family Fabaceae; genus Vigna; species Vigna umbellata. The sequence continues at coordinate 37,990,994 of NC_142172.1, read as the reverse complement.
TAAGGGCACATTGAATGTGCCAAAAAACATATCAAGCAATGAAGGCAGGTAGGCTTTGAATACTTAAGTAGAGCCCCTTCAAATCAGGAGTTTTTAATATGGCAACCCAAATAAGTAAACAAGGAAACAAAACAAATAAATTTTGTACATAATCAACACCCTAATTTAGTAATTACAATCACAATTGTACTTAATTACAAACCATACCTTATCATATTGTTAGTAAGGAAAAGATATTGTGCCTAAAGCCATAGTATATCAGAATAGGTTGTTATGATACTTAGAAAGTTTGTTAGAATAGTTCGGAAAAAGAGAATAATAAATACACTTGTTGTGAGAAGAGGGAGAAAGGAGGTTCATTTTTGTAGACAAAGCATTACCTCTCTATGAAAGAAGAAATCCTTTGTGAAGGGGAACCCTAGGAGGAAACAGTGATCTCCTATCTCTTGTTCTTTCATTCTATTCAATATAATTCTTTCTTTTCTTATTCTTGTCAATGCCTAGTTCCTAACAAATTGGTGTGACCTGCTGAGTCCAAATTGGAGATGAATGGATCAAGACAAAGCCAAATTCTCAACTTTGGAATCCGCAATAGAGAAACTGAAGCAGACAACCAACAATCAAGGAGAGTACACTCCTAAAAACAATAGTGTAGAAGGCATCAATGACATAAAGGAGATGCTAACAAATTTGGATGGAAAAACAAGGTAGAATACAACAAAAGAAATGGGGGTGGTGACCTTTTATGAATCAGAAGAAGCTCCACACACATGGGTGAAGAAGTTGGAGTTACATACCTTTGAAGAAAAACGACCCATTGGGGTGCATCACAAGGGTGAAATTTATTTAACTGGTGAAGCAAAAGAGAAAATGAAGTTCGCATTCATCAGTATGGAAGGAAATGCAGTAAATTGATACCAATATTGGCACAAGGTTTCTGGGAATCCTTCTCAGGAGTAATTGACTATAATGCTATTAAGGAGGTTTCGAGGTTGAATGAGAGGTTTGACCTATAAGAGCTTGGCAGCATTGAGTCAAAACACAAGTGAAGAGTTATATGTTCGGGAGTTTGGGTTGTTGGTTGCTTAAGCTCCATTTACAACAAATAAACAATTGTTGGGGTATTTTCTTGCAGGGTTACATCAAAACATTAAAAGGAAGGTGTGCATCCACAAGACCCAAAAGATTTGATGCAATACGGAGTGTAACTATTGATATTGAAGAAGCAGTGAATTATGAAAAAAACTTTGGGGGATTAACGGAAATGTTATGGAGGTATAAATCTCAAGTTTCAAGGAGGGGATAGAGTGGTGCCAAGAGGGCTCCAAAAAAGGGCTCAAGGATTGTGATCCTGTTGAAGGTGAACAAATCACTAAGGAAGGAGAAATTGTGATGTTGGAAAGTCAAGAAATGAGAGGATGAAGAGGGAAGGGAAAAACACTTGAAGAGGCAACATTGGAGGACAAAACTAGCATTTAACAACAATTACCAAAATTCAACCATGAGGATAAGGTTCTATTTCAAAGGGGATGCACGGTTAAAAAGAAAGCTCATTTAGGGGAAAATTCTAATAGAATGAGCTGTTACAGTAGTTAGAGACTTTGTTGCAACAGTTAACAAAGGAGAATAATAAATAAATTTATTAAAAACTGTGGGTTTTAAGCTCAACCTCACACAACCAACTTGTAAGGTAAAGGTTGCACTCACTTGTATACTATAATTTATCCATATGATGTTAATGTGAAATCTCCAACCCACTCCCTCATGCTAAGAACTCGACATCTAAAATCTGAGACTACATATTTGTAAGTGATCAAATAGAAATCCAATAAGAAGTGGTACAATAGCCATAACAGACTTTGCTAAGGCTTTTGATATCATCTTTGAAAGTGAGTTTTAGACCTAACTCAACATTACAAGTTGGTTTTGTGAAATTGAGCTAAGTTTAAAGCTTACTTTTTAAGATCATATTAGAGTCTAGCTTTACGAGGTTTAGCAGGTCAAGTGAACAGTATGCAGAACACTATTCACAAGCACTACATTGTTGTGAGAAGGAGGAATTAGGTTCACTTTTGTAGATTGAGCATTAGCTCTTTGCAAAAGGAGAAATCTGTGTTGGGAAACCCTTGGAGGAGAGAGTGCTCTCCTATTTCTTGTTCTTTTCAATAAAAATCTTTCTTTTCTCTCTCTTTCCAGTTCGTGGTTACTGACACATATAACCACACCAACACCTCTAACACTGTCATTTGTTAAAGTCATTTAGTTAACTTGATTTCACGAAATTTAAGATGAGACACCTAAGGCTTCTTTATTGTGCCACCAGCAAAAACATTATCTATTCATGCAAGAGTCAAAGTTGTAACTAGTGGAACCCTTAATGTGCTAAATGTAGATGGTATCAAACCTTTTATGGAGTTTCTCCCTTCTATCAAGGAACAATTCCTCCCCAATGGTCACTTTTCCTGACCCAACCTAACTCCTACACATGTACACCCTCACAAAGAAACCACAAAATTTCAAAGGATTTAAAACTTAACAGGCGCCAAAAACTCACAATTACGACTCTCAATGTTGGGCTTGTTGGTAGTGCTAAAGAGGTTGCTTTTAAATTTCTGCCACTGTAAAAAGATATTTGGACATTGACTCCACTGTAGGAAAATGGATCTCTTTATTCATCCTCTATAGCCAATTTAAGAATTAAGTTTACTGAACCATGACCATTTGCTGTAACTTCATCGTTGTGTTGATGGCAACACCACACCCAACTAACTCAATGGCCTTGGACAAAAGTGACAACCATATCTTGTTTTGTCTTTGGAAGGGTTCACACCTTCACAAAGAAGAGTATAGTTAGTGAAACAGATCATTTCCTACAAATGTACTCACAAAGAAGAGTAAATTATTTGGAAATTGATTCCAATGGTGCAAAATGGTTCTCTTATTCATCCTCTATGGCCAATTTGTGGATTAAGGTTGCCGAACCATGACCATTTTGCTGTTAGAACTTTGCTGTAACTTCTTTATCATTTTGTTGATGGCAACACCATGCCCAACTAAGTCAAAGGACTTGGACAAAAGTGACAACCATATCTTGTTTTGTCTTGAAAGGGTTCACGCCTTCACAAAGAAGAGTAAAGTCAGTGAAAGAGATTATTTCCTACAAATGTACTCACAAATTCAAGATCTTTCAATTTGACCCGTTTTTCAAGCTAACCTGGACTCTAAAATTAGTGCTTGCTCATTTCTGTTCCATTGTCTTTGAAATTGGTAGTTTAAAGAATCCCATGATCTCACACAGAATCTTAAATAGCACATATTTCCACAATGCCACTTCCACAACGAGCATAATGAATTTCAACATCAAAGGCCAAAGTATATGCAAAAATAATGTTTTATGGATCTCCTGGTTCCTAATTTTGACTATAGGTTCCAGTGGTATTTGAACCACATACACAACGTGTAACCCAAACAGAACTTGGTGCCTGTTTGGAAACAAATTATGTTGGGTAAGTAATTGCATTTTTCTCAAAAGTTCTCTTGGAAATCTGGAAATACCATCCGAAATAAGATAAACCAAACATGAGATTTTCCATCTGAGTCACTCTTCGTTTTTTAACATTGCTTATCTATAAAATGCAAGCTTTTATGTTGCAAGATTCTTCTGATGTTGAATACAGAACTTAGAAAAAGCAATCACCTATTTCAGAAAGCTGGGTGAACATTCAGAGTTCAAGATGAAAAATTGTGCCACTCAAACAATAGTTAAATGAACAGAGAAAGAAGAATAGCTGTTTCACTTGAAAATCAAAAAACAGTATCTACTAAAACTGTATTAGAGCATGGATTGATTTTCAGTGCTCAAAATCTAGGTCAATTAGAAAAGGAATAGCAAAATCCATTAAATCAATATATATACACACACAAAGACATGTATATAAGAGAATACAACAAATACCTAAAATACCTTATAACTTATTATATATATTTTTTGTTATGGAGAAAAGAAAAAAAAATATTAATACGGCAATGAAGAAAGTGGAGAAATACAAAAGACAAAGAATCCACCAAGGGAATAAAGGATAAAAACGGACAAAATCTCGAAGTAAAGTGGGGAACATTATTACTGCACATTTACAACTGACATATAATCGACATATTAAATTGAAGCGGACCAGTTATCAATTCTACTATTTTTTTCCTAAATATTATGGCAGAAAGGAAGATGCAATGAATTTAAAGAATAAAGAGTCCCCCTTGACATGGAAGGCTAAAAATATAACAGAGCTAGGATGGTGCAGCAGATTGTATGCTTATCACCATAGGAAATATAGGAAAGGAAGCCTGCTATGACAGTACTAGAAGCTGCAATGGAGCATATTTATATGGTGGAATGTTGCCCTTTTGTCATGCACAGTTGATTACAGTATTTTTTTAATAAACATCCACCATTAATAACATTGTTTTTAGAATAAACATTCAACGGTTGCGCATTAATTAAATGTAAGCATCAACAAATTTATTCTAGCATAAATCCAAAAATTAATCATTAGTAGCATAATAGACGCCCAAAGAACTAGGAGCTAACTAACCTGTAGAACACCATTTCTCCCTTCAGCAAATAAAACACCATTGTTGCCTTCAACACGTGGCTGGTGGGCGATAGAGCCATTATGCACAGGGTCTGCCCCTGGAACCATTCCAGATGCATCATCCCACTCTTCTTCAACAAAGGGTGCATATCTTTGCCCATTTGGAGGTCCTATGTTATTTTTGTGAAACACTCTACACAAAACATACGCATCCTTCTCCATCCAGAAGAGAAATGCACAAAAATTATTAACATGTGTGACACAATAACAATGTCCATAGTGCAGTACATAGCAAACTATTCTTTTGACATTTACTAAAGAACATAGCTTAGAAACCTGCATCTAAGTGTCATAAATACAATTTTGGTTTGAGAACCACATAAAATAACTAAGCTAATCTCCTTAAGAAAACAGGTAGAAACCCCAGTTGCAGCATGTAAACAGTACAAATTCATACATTTTGGGGTCATCTCAGGCTTCAATTTCTAAAATTAATTCTATAATCTCACCTGAGGCTGAGAGGATCCAGTCCCAGCCCTCTCTAACTCCTCATCAACAAGCCTGTACTCATGCATGACCCAATTAGTCCTCTTCCCATCAGGAGCTCGCCCACTGTGAAACACCAAAGTTTTCTTCAACCCCACAGTCCTTTGATCATGCTTCACTGGCCGATCATTTCCAGTGGCTTTCCAATAGCCTTTGTTGGTAGCCCTGTTCATCCTTCCACCATTTCCATACTTCTTGTCCAATGCACTAAAGAAATACCACTCCTGGTCCCTTGTCTTCAACCTTGATTTATCTAGACACACATTCAACCCCGTAATCAAAAATAAAAACATCAGAAAAACTGAAAATACCTAAAAAATCCATTAAAGTGAAGCAGCTAAGAAACCAAACAAAACAGACACCCATAAAAATAAAACAGTAGAAATTCCAAATTTAAGCAAAGAGAAGTAAGAAAAATAATTTTTTTAGGAGAAGGGACTGACCAGCTAGGTCCCAGGGCTCGCTCCTGTATATGTCCACTTCAGATATAGCATCAAATCGGAAGCTTTTACCAGAAACCTTGCGCTTGAGGTAATAGATAACAAGCTCCTCGTCAGTTGGGTGAAACCTGAAACCAGGAGCAAGAGAGGTAGGTGGTGCAGCTGGTGCTGCCACTGGATTCACTATAGTGGTGGTAGTGGTTGGTGGGGCTGGAAGGAACACAGTTTCCCGACCCATGCTGTTGGAGGAGAAGGAGCAAAGGGGGATGGATATGGTGATTAGGGCTTCAGTGCTGAAGTTCCCTATGCCAAACGGAAAAGATTGGTCTTTGATTGAGGGTCAAGCAACAAAAGAAGGTACCTTCAATGACAAGAAATTCTAACACTTCGTGGCTTCCAGGGATTTAGATTTTCTAATTTCTTTTTCTTTAATAATTTCTCCCAAAATGAAAATTAAGGTTGTGTTTGTATGTTGTCTTGCTGTTTCTTTTGAAACTCAACAACCCAAAAATAATGAACCCTCTTCTTTTGTTTGGATTTTTTTTTCTTTAGTTGGATTACATTACTGCATATGAATAAATAATTAAATGTAAATATGGATTGAATAGGGCTTTTTGGGAAACCGCATGATTGGGTTTTCTTTTTTCTCTTTTACCTATTTACTGTTTTTGATATTGGAAGTGAATAAATAATTTACTTCTTTTTATTGTATGTGAGGAAATAAGTTGGGACCATCCACATTTCATATATGTGGCCCATCCTTGTCATTGTTATCATCCTGTTTGAGGACCAAATGAGGATTGTGTTTCTCCTCACACCAATAATTTTTAGTCAAACTATGTCTATACTTACTTCCTCAAACTTATAAACTTATTTTTTTTCTTTTATTTTTGTACAACTTTAAATCTTTCTATTTTTTAGTATTTTAGATTGTTGTGGTCTACATTCTTGTATGAGAAAAATTTTATTTCTTATTTTAAGCTAACTTTTATTAACATATAATATATAAATGTAATATATATATATATATATATATATATATATATATTTATTTATTGTTTTTCAAATTAAATTTGTAAACAGTTATATTATATTGTATAATTATCTTTTTTTATGTTTCTTTTACATTGGTTTTATAACAATTATAAATAAGCCACTATAATTATTTTAATGAAAAAATTCACTTGTGTTTTATAATATTTATGTTTAATATTTTGTATACTTTTTTATAGATTTTAGTGACATTTTTTAATTTTTTATAATTATTTAGTATTATAATGTCATTCCATACTAAAAATGATAAATATATTAATAATAATATTTTTTCTATATTAATCCATGTTCTCAATATTACACGTAAAGATATATAAATTATATATATATATAAGTTGAAAAATAAATTTTTCAACCATAGTTACTGAATAGTTCATAAGAAAAACACATTATTGATATAAAATCAGATACACATTCATGTATATGTATAGTGAAAGACACAAGAAGTGGTAAAGAAAGAATTAATATTATTCAAAGACATGAATGTTCACACATAAATAATTATAACTACTCAAATACACAAATGTTCATACACAAACAATTGCAAAATTTAAAGATATCTAAAATGTTATATTGAGTTAGAATATAAACACATATAATACTTTTCATGAAATACATAGTTATTGAATTCATTTTTATTTATTTGAATCATTATATATATATATATATATATATATATATATATATATATATATATATATATATATATATATATATATATATATATATATATAAGTTTTTGGTAGTTTATTTTCAACACAAAACTCATTCTTTCAATTACATATAAAATTAGTTCGTATACCCTAAATACACATTGAAATTTACATATAAAATTTGTCCGTATATCTTAAATATACATTGAAATTTTCATATAAAATTATTCCCTATACCTTAAATATACATTGAAATTAATTTAATTGTAAGTATTTATTAAATTTAATCATTAATTGTTAATTTATTTCAAACCGTTGAGGTAAAAAAACATCATTACAAAATATATATATATATATATATATATATATATATATATATAATAGCATAGTATTGATTATATTCATGAAAATAAATTTAAATTAAATATTTAATTTCTAAAATATTCAAATATTGAGGTGTCATGATATATTACTGAATAAAATTTCTATATAAATTTTCCTCTGTTTCATTTTATATTTAAATAATTTCATGAACAAGTTCTTAGTAAAAATTCTTTTGATAATAAAACTCTCAACAAAATGTCTACATACTAATTAAAAATTTTATTAAAGATGACATAACATGTACTATCTATTTTTATAAAAAAAATTATTTAACATGTTAATCTTTTGGAAAATACACTAAAATATTTAATTACTTTGTTTTGTTTTGAAAATGTAATCTCACCTTGAATTTCAAGTGTTGTCTAGTGTATGAGTTTTTTTTTTACTTAGATTTGTAAGTATTCTTTGCCAAAACTCATATAGATGAATAATTTTGTTAACAAGTATTACAATTATTATAGGATAAAAACATAATATATTGGATAAATAATATATTAGATAAAGTTAAACATATAACCATACTTTTTAGGTCAACATGAGGTTGATTGATTTTTTATTTTGATTATTTGAATTAATTGAGTCAAAATTCAGTGTAAATTTAATATATACAAGAAGCGTCAGTTTAATTTATTAATAAATTTATTTTCATTGAAATGTATTAAATATTCTTAAACAATTCATTGAATGTTAAATTATTAAAATGATAAAACTGCAACTAAATTAATTTTTTAAGATAACATTTAATTGAATGGTTTGTTTTTTTTCTACAGAGGTGTTTGGAATTCAGTTTTCATTTCTTTTTTTTTTTCCTGTTTTGGTAGTCTTTTAAATCAAACAGAATATTATATTTAATTTTGAGAACCAGTCCCAGTTAATTATACAAAATATAAATAATTTTATAAATTTATGATAGTTATGATATTACTTAATTATATTTATAATTTTCCATTTCCTTTTGAATCATCACACATCTAATAACTATTTAAGAAAATTATTTTAATTATTTTTTTAATGAGTAATTGGGTAAAAATATATAAATATATATATTCCTGCATTTTTGTGAGAATGTTCCATGATTTTTTAAAATAAATAATTAAATAGTTATAATTTTATATTTTATATTTAAAACATAATTTAAATTTTGACCAATATTTATTTTATAAATTGTGAATGCTAAACAAGGAAATTTGAAATTCTAACAATGCAATATGCTACTTAAGAAAAACAAAAGTTTAGAGTTTGTGTTCTGTAATCCAATCCAATTTCAACTACACTTTATTCCTTTTTTATTTAAGTTGATTTTTACCTTTCACTGTCATTTAGTTCTTCGAGGTCCTATCTCTGTAATCCACTACTCAACCACACAAACATGTACCTTGTAACCAGAGTTACCATGTACATTGTCAATTTTACCCTTTATAATTACAAACTATGACTGTTATTTTTTTGAGATAAATAAAGACTTTCCTTTTACCTCACTTTTTTTTCACCTGCCAAATTTACACATTATACTTGTATGTGCTATTGTTCCCTTCATACTTTTATGATTATCCTCATAAATTTATCACCTAACTAAATTAAAGTTTTTTCAAGTTTATATGAAGTTTAACTTTTGTTTATTTGACCATTTTTTATACTCAATGTTATGTTTGGTTTTATATATAAAATATTAGTGAAATAGTTTTATAAATGATTAAAAGAAATCTTAACTTTTTGTCTTAATTGGTATAGGAAAAAAAAAATAACAAGAAGATAAAATAAATGAAAAAATTAATTAAAAATTTATTGAAATGGAAAGTTGTTTGTTTATAAAGTAAAATATTTTTTTTATTAATATGTCTATTTATTAGTCATTGATATTAATTAGTATTCATTATTATTATATTTTTATCATTATCTATAACTAGTTATAAAAATATTCTTTTATTTGTTAAATTAAAAATATTACAATATAAAATACTATGATAAGCATATAAATACATATCTGAATTTTCAATGTTTACAAAAAAATCAAGAAAAAGAAAATAAACAAAAATACACTTGTAATTAATTATAATATATCAAAAAATTATCTAAAGTTAATATAATCAGCTATATTTATAGGAAAATTTTAACTATATAATTAATTATATTACAAATTTGCACATTTATTCACATCTATCTACTGAATTAAGAGTGGTGAAACAGTATCAGATTAAGTGAGAACTCTGAAATACGGTGCGCGCGTGGGTCTAGGGTTTCTGCATTTCAAAATTAATAGATCATCGGCATGTGTTGCACGTGTAAACATCTCATTACATTTGTCTGACCATACATTACGTGTCTCTGTACTTCATTTTTTATATTTTGAATTTAAATAATATCTCAAAACATTAATTAGATTATTATGATAAAAATTAATTTATTAGAAATTAATAATAATAATGAATTTATTATAATAATATCAGTATATTTTAATTAAACTCAAAATATATAGAAAGTATGTATTTTTTAAAAAAATTTATAGTCAGATGCTGAAAAGGACAACGGTCACCCAAAGTGCTTATACTTTGAATCCAGGTGTTTGACTTTAATTACAAAATGTTGTTATTTTTTTATGTGAAAAGTTACTGAATCATCTGGACTTAATTTAAAATAACACCATAACAATAATCAATCGATATCTATGTATATGAAAAATAACTACATTGGGAATTTTTTTAATTATTAATATTTAGTTCATGAAGATAAACACTTTAATTTATGTATGGTCAGGATTTCAATTTTCAGAGTAGAATTTCAATTAATTATTGTAAAAACATGTTTTAATATTACAAAACAAACTCGATAAAAAGTATGTAAATTATTATTATAACTATTTAAAAATAATTATAATATAGACTTTACTAACAAAAAAAACTAAAAGAAATTCTACTCTCAGTTTGTCACGAGCTAGCTTATGCTTATTACATATATCTGAATTCACATAATTAAGGTGATCATTGCAAAATATAAACAAATACATAACAAATATATAAAGACAAAAGACTTAACTAAAGTACCAAAAGAATAAATTTGTACATTTTAAATCAATAATATCACATTCATACTTATAGCCAAGTAGGAATAATCATATCAATTTTAGACTTCGACCATCTGGATACATATATTGAAGTCAGATTCATAAGAAACATGTCCCGTGCGTGGTAAAATAATTTGTCCATGTCATACTATCATTCCATCAAACTATTAAATATCTATGGCCAATACATCCAAGATCACATCATCAATTTGTCATGTCGTACAATTCACTATTATATTATTCAAAATTAGTTCCATACAATTTTCACATACCAAATGGAACGAAGAAAAAAGGAATAAGAGATAATAGATACTCATTTTTTTATATGGCGAAAAAGTCAAATTTATAATTCAAAGAATACAATTCAAGAGTTACAAATAATTAATACAAATAACTAAATCAATAATAAGTAATTGAAACAAATAAATCAAACAATCAATCATATGAATAATTGTAGCAAAGCAATGGACAAAAATTTATTCATAACACTCTCCCTTAGGTATGGATTATAGAATGTGTCTCCTTAAAACTTTACTAGGAAAAATCTGTTGGGATAAAAACCTAGTGAAATATAAAAAAGTATTTCATTCTTTATTCTTTGATACAATATTGTTTATCACATTATATTTTTTCCCCTCATGTAAACTTACATCATTAAGACAACAAAGTTCAATCTTGTTAATCAATTGTTCAAAATTTCTCCTTGACAAAGACTTTGTAAATAGGTTTGTCAGATGAATAAATCTTTTAGATTTCTATATCACCCTTCCATTGAACAATGCAATATTGTTTTCATATATAGTTGTTGATTTCATTTTTCCGATGATAAACCACAAGTTTGTCACATATGTTGAATTATAGACATTAACAAAAAACATTCACAACTTACCTCGTGTAATGCTAAACTTTTTGTATGATTTGATGATGTTGTTGTTATTGTTTGTTTCAAAAAACGTCATGAAACCGTTGTGCCACCACATGTAAACAAATATCCTGTTTATAATCAATTATTGTGAGGATCTAATAAATGATTTGCATCTACATAACCTATTAGATTTGATTTTGAATAATTTGGATAAAATAAACTCATATTCATAATACTCTTAACAAATTTACTCTAGTCCAACATGTACTTGTAGGTGAATAACTATATTTTGCTTAACAAATTTATAACAAATACTATATTAGGTCTAGTATAATTAATAAGATACATTAATGTTCATATAACACTAAGATATGGTACTTCTTAGTTCTTTATCAATAACTAAGAAGTAAGACTATTTCTATACTATTCTTTTAATAAGTACTCACTAAGACGATTATACTACATACGTTCTTATTGCTTTAATCCATAAAAGGATTTGTTCAATTTCATTGAATAATCTTGTTTAGAATTTGCATTATCGGACAAATTAAATCCTTCAAGGAGTTTCATATAAATATTATTCTAAAGAGAATCGTACAAATAAGCTGGAAGAACATCCATTAGATGTATATGCATATCTTCTTGTGCTATTAGGCTAATCAAATATTGTTGCATCTAATACTAGTGAACATGTCTCTTCAAACATCAATACCAAGTTTTTGTGAAAAACCTTAGACAATTAATCGTGCTTTGTATCTAACAATTTCACCTTTCTCATTTTGTTTTTGAGCAAAAATCCATTTGTATCCAACAGGTTTTACATCTTCAAGTGTGTGATCTACAAGAATAACAACCTTTTGTTTAGCAAGTAAATCTATTTGTGCTTGTATTGTCTCTTTTCATTTTGACCAATCATTTCTTTATTGACAATCTTCAATGGTCATTAGTTGTTCCTTATTGTCATTTATAACATTCATCACTATATTATGCAAAAGTCTTATCAATGTTGACTTTATTTTGATTCTATATTATCTTATTCATGATATAATTTATTGAGATGTCATTATTTTAAACAATTTTAGGTACTGAAGGTTCTTTAGAACCAAATCATTAATTATATCAAATAAATCTTTTCGAGTTTTCACTTTTTAAGTCATCTAACCTCTTAGCTCATTTTCTCATTGAGAATTAATATCAATTCTATTTAGAGTATTTAACAACTTATATACGTGGTTCAATTACTCTTTTTGTGTTAGGAAAAATATATAGTAATTAGTTGACTAATTTTGTAAATGAATTATTTTTTGAACTTCAAGTTTACATTTTTTTACAAGATCAATATGAGATAAGGATAATTCATTTCAGTTAATATATATTTTTAATTATTTTATTTCTTTTTCTAATGTTTAAAACAATTATTTGCAAAACTAACCGTCAAAAAATCAAATTGTAAATAAGTATTCTTGTTCAAAATATATTTTTACATTGAAATAATTCAACTCATGTTGGAATTTGTTCAAAAAAAAATGTGAGTAACTTAAATAAAAACAATACAGTAAATTCTTTTAACCTGAAGGAAATTTGAAGGAAATGACGACCTTGTGCTAAAACAATTATATCCTTTTGTTATGGAAGTGTTATTTTATTTATTAATAAAGTGGTTATAAATTATTGATCTTTCGAATAAAAAGATAAAATCTCGGTTACAGAATATAAAAATAATAACAAAATATAAATTAATATACATTTTTCTATCTTTTGTTAGAATACCTTTTATATTATAAGAAGTTAATTAAATCAAAACTAATTACAAAATCAGATATAAAACAAACTTAAAACTAATTTTTGAATTCATAAACTTTATATTAACATTTGAACATTTCATCAATATTTGAGTATCGGATTAGATCTCTATCTATCAAGACAATACAAAATTGTTGAAACATGATACAATATAAATTCAAGTATAATAAAATTAGTATAAAATTATTAATTATTTTTATCTTCTATAATGTATATATTTATTTAACATTCTTTACTTCTTTTTACCTCTTCAAAAACTTTAAAATATTATAAAAAAAAATTCAGTACTAATATGACGAACTTTTATGCAGGTTGAAATTAATTTTCTATGACCTGCATCCGTTAGAAATATAGACAACATAAAAAGTATTTAAAAAAATATGTTTTATATATTCCAGTAAATTAATTACACCAATTCACTATATTACTTATAACTAGCCTATTTTCACTATCTTACTTATAAATAGCCTATTTTCACTGTCTTATTTATAAATAGCCTATTTCTTATCACTACGTTGGTGATGTAATTTCTATAAGAAAAATCTAATACAATTTCACAAAATATTTTTTTCCTACTCCTAAAAGCATGTTCCTATGTATTTTTATATTTAATAAAATGATTTAGTCTCAATTTCATGCTTTAAAAAAATAATAATGTACCTTCATGTTACAAAAGACAGTATATTATACATACATACATATTCATATATATATAAAATAAAAATCCATACTTCAATTACTATGTATCCATAACTTTTTTTTTTGTTAAACTCCGCAAATTTAGTGCAATGTATTGTATATCTAAAAAAGGAGTGGAAATGGGTGACTCATATCATTATCAAAGGGTCAAACATTAACACTTCAATACTATATAAGTGTAAGTAGTTGATTGGTGATTAGTGACGTTCAACAAATTCAACTTATATATGCCATGTATGTCACTATCCCATTATATTTTTCTGTCCCCATTAAACCATCATGCATCTCCCTTCATCGTATCAAATTCAAACTTCTCAAACCTAATTTATACTATAAGTAAATTAGTTTGATCAAAATCTCTTATTTAACTGTATATTTAATTTAATGTCAAACTTAGTTGAATATAAATATGTGACTTGTATTAAAACTAGGGCAACTTTCATTTTTCATGTCCAAAACGTAAGTTTGATGTTAATAAATACAACGTGAAACCAAAATACGATGACATGTTCATAAATACAACAAAGTTAAAATTTTGAAAAAGTTACATTTCAATGTTTTGTATAAAACTTATCGTGGAAGTTTCATCAAAATAGTTATGAAAAAACTATCGTGATATATGTTACTTCCACGATGTTTATGACAAAGATCATCATGATATATGTTCATCATACTCAAATTATTTAAATTTCAAATCACACGAAGGTTAAAGAGAGAACCATCGCGATAGTTTAATTTCAAATTTTAATTATTTTGATGTAATTTATTTGTATAACGACAATAAATAATATCGTCATGATTTACAACAATCACTACATTGACTTATCTATTATGATTTTAGTTAAAATTTTCACAATGACATGATCAACAATGAAAAAGTTATCGTAATAGAAAGACATTTTTCGTCATCGTAATACACATTTTTTATAGTAGTGATTACAAATTTTAACGTTTACTCATCTCATTCTTAATTTATCATGTGCGTCCAATTTATATCCTTTTAAGAAAAGTAAATTAAAGGGAAATGAATAAAAATTTAAGAAGTTGATAATTTTGGAAAAAATATATTTTATCTTAATTTTGTTTGAAGAATAATATGGTAAAAACATAAACATTACACTAAAAATGACCTTTTTAACAACACTATATTTTAAGAATGTTTGTGAGACTATAAATGGTTAACAAACATTCATTGAAAGTGTTATCTTTCTCATATCTAAAGGTAACACACCTTAGATAACTTTTCCTTAAAATACAACTTTTTTAAAGAAGGTTGAATCATAACAAAAAGGAAATCCATTTCATTCTATAAAAACAAATCCACATCATGAATTTGAGTATATAATATCCAAATCTCAACAATACGTCCTTTTCAGAAAGATTTACAAAGACTTAATTATCATTCCTAAACACTTTCAATAAATAAAAAATGTTATTCTCTTCCTTTTGTTTCCTTATTTTTCTCATACCTAACCTTTTCTTCGTATTCCACCTTTTAAATTTGAGTATTATGTGTCCCTCCATCAGAGTAGCTTGAAATCAAAGTGTTAATAGTCACGTAACACCCTATGGGCACCAAACTGTTGCCATAGTTTAAGAATCCGTAGGTCCTTTTCTTTTCTTTTCTTCATTTACTTCATCACCCTTCTCTTTCTTTTTGATTTTTCAGTTTCTCTTTATTATTTTTCTGATTTTCTATAATTGTTTCTCAGCATTATCTGAAACATTCTTTTATACCCTTTTCTCCAATGTAGATCGTTAGCTAAGTGGTCTAAGTAAGGTATCTTCAACCAATTGAAATTGAAATTTGAGTTATTAATAAGTTTTTTTTTGCTCTAAAGTCCTTTTATTCTTACTTATTTTATAGGTTAGTAGTTCAAGATTTGACTGATCCTTTCCATTAAAAAAATTATTCTTTCAACTATAGTCGAACTTCTAATGAGAGTTTAGTTGATTTGGTGATGCTTCTTTAGATTTCTAGAAGTCTTAGTGTGCTTTCAAGTCCTCCTTTTTATATAACTTGAGAAACAAAGCAATTGTTTAATTAGATAAGAGAATCAATCTAGAATTATAGACAAGTTTAGTTATATTATAAGATTGTTGAATGTTATCGGTATAGGAATTACTAAAATTATAAAATTAATTATATACATTTATATTTATTAATTTATTATTGCATTCATTGTTATTGGAATGTGAAATTGTTTTTGATAGGTCAATAAAGAATAATAGTTGCATTATACAAATTTTACATTCAATTAATCGAATGTTAAAATATAGTTGAAAGATGCTATAAAAAATGATAAAATTGTTTTGTGAACATATTGGTTTTGTTTGTTTTATATATATGCTGCTTAAGCGATGTTCAAACAATGACCATCAACTTAGATGTAGATTATTATCACTTAAGCCTTCACTTAATTGAGCGATAACTTTTATTGCTCACGTTGTGGTTTGGAATTTGAGAAAAGATATGTTGCATTAGTTATTTGTCCTCTAAAGCAAACTTTTATTTGCTCAAGGCACAACTTCAGGAAGGAAAAATCAATATTAACTTACCTTTTGTTTAGTTTTTTTAATATGAATATTTAAATTATATCTTTCGATAAAAAGCAAGTTCACTTTTGAGATCCACTTAAAATATTGTATTTTATATAACTTTTAACTTATATGATTGTATTTTGTTCTGTAAATTCAATCGTTTATAATTATATATATATATATATATATATATATATATATATATATATATATATATATATATATATATATATATATATATATATATATGGGTTGCTAACGCGCGTACGCCTGTTTTTTTAGTTGGTACATTTTAGCAATGTGTATCGGATTTTAGTAGACAAAAATACCCTTATATATCATAGATTCTAAGTTTTAAGGTTAAGGATATTTTAATAATTTTCATTCTCATAACTAAAAAAAACCCAAACCCTTACTGACCTCTCTCATTCCTCTCAACTCTTTCTCTTTCATCTCTTCTTCCAACATTTTCTCTGTCATCCTATGGTAGCCCAACTGAAAAAAAAATCAGAAACATTAGTTAAACAATCTTACAAAAAATAACTAAAAAAAAAGAAAACCCTTGCTTACCTCCCTCATTCCTCTCAACCCTTTCTCTTTCATCTCTCTCACTCCAACATTTTCTCTATCATCCTATGGTAGCCCAACTGAAAAAAATCAGAAACATTAGTTAAACAATATTACAAAAAAAGATTTTATAATGAGTTTTCATTTTATAATTTTTGTCTTATCTAATTTTATCCAATTTTCACAAGCATAAAGAAATTGGTAATTTTTAGAGATGATGATTCAACATATGCAGATGATGAAATTAGAGAGGTTAGTGAAGATGGTGAAATTGAAGAGATCTTGAATGAACCTTTGCCTGAAGGTGGATATGTCAATGACTCAACTCTTTACAAAGACAAATTGTTTAATGGAAAATGTTTATGATTTTTTCAATTGGGGCTATAGTAGGGATGACAGAGAAAATGTTGGAGTGAGAGAGATGAAAGACAAAGGGTTGACAGGAATGAGTGAGTAAGGGTTTGGGGTTTTTTTTTTAAGTTGTGAGAATGAAAATTATTAAAATACCCTTAACCTTAAAAGTTAGAATCCATGTTATATAAGGGTATTTTTCTCTACTAACATGCGTACGCACGTTAGCAAATCCCGTATATATATATATATATATATATATATATATATATATATAGGGGTTTGCTAACGCGCGTACGCCTGTTTTCAGTTGCTACATTTTAGCAATGTGTACCGGATTTTAGTAGACAAAAATACCCTTATATATCATGGATTCTAAGTTTTAAGGTTAAGAGTATTTTAATAATTTTGATCTCAAAACTTCGAAAAAAAAAAGAAACCCCCAAACCCTTACTCACCTCTCTCATTCCTCTCAATCCTTTCTCTTTCATCTCTCTCACTCCAACCTTTTCTCTGTCATCCCTACTGTAGTCCCAATTGAAAAAATCAGAAACACTTGCCTTTAAATAATTTGCCTTTGTAAAGAGTTGAGTCATTGACATATTCACCTTCAGGCAAAGGTTCATTCAAGATCTCTTCAATTTCACCATCTTCCCTAATTTCTATAATTTTATCATCTGCATATGTTGAATCATCATCTCTAAAAAAACCCTCCAGGCCAATTACCAATTCTTTCGGATGTGATTATGCTGGTGAAAATTAGATAAAATTATATAAGACAAAAATTATAAAATGAAAATTCATTATAAAGTCATTTTTTTGTAAGAAATTGTTTAACAACAAGTGTTTCTGATTTTTTCTAGGCCAATTACCAATTCCTTTGATGTCATTATGCTTGTGAAAATTAGATAAAATTAGATAAGACAAAAATTATAAAATAAAAACTCATTATAAAATCATTTTTTTGTAAGAAATTGTTTAACATCAAGTATTTTTGATTTTTTCCAGGTCAATTACCAATTCCTTTATGCTTGTGAAAATTGGATAAAATTAGATAAGACAAAAATTATAAGATCAAAACTCATTATAAAATCATTTTTTTGTAAGATTGTTTAACGGCAAGTGTTTCTGATTTTTTTCAATTGAGGCTACAGTAGGGATGACAGAGAAAAGATTGGAGTGAGAAAGATGAAAGAGAAAGGGTTGAGAGGAATGAGAGAGGTGAGTAAGGGTTTGGGGTTTTTTTTTCTTTTTTTAGTTTTGAGAATGAAAATTATTAGAATACCCTTAACCTTAAAACTTAGAATCCATGGTATATAAGGATATTTTTGTCTACTAAAATTCGGTACACATTGCTAAAATGTACCAACTGAAAAACAAGCGTACGCGCATTAGCAAACCCCATATATATATATATATATATATATATATATATATATATATATATATATATATATATATATTATTTATAGTGATTATGAGATGTTACGTTACTCGAACGAATTTTTATCCTACCAATAAATAATTATTAGAGTAATTATCACAAAAATCCTTGTTACATATACAACTTTGAAATTAAATGCGATCCCACTTCTTTAGATTGAGCAAATCTTTACAATGTAACTAAAATAGTATCATCTATTGATAAGAAAAACAACTTTGCGTACTAGGAACAAATGTGTTGTTATTATTATGTTCTCATTTACAACTTAAATAAATCACATTAATTTTTACTACATTATTAGAAGCAAATTCAGTTGCATAATCACCATCAATTTATTCGAATTAAATTTTATTTTAAATAACAAAAAAAACAAATTTCTTATACATTTCTTATATTTGCTTATGAATATGAAGTATTTGTGTATAGTAATGTGGAGTTTTGATTTTTTTAGTCGTAAAAGAATTTGGGAATTGAAAGATTCGTTGTTAGTGTGGTCATAGAAAGTTAACGTGACTTTGAAAGAAATGTAGAAAGTTTACGTTGGTGTGTGGACACAGTAGTAGTAGTATCATGCGGTCATATCATATAATAGGAATAATTAATAGATTATGCTCATTTTTTAGCAAAATATGATAGTATGCCTTGCTGCACCACTTCACTCAAGTGCACCTTAAATGGCTTGTGTGACCACATTACAAAAGTATTTTAAATACTTAAAATGACTTTCATATATGTCCTACTTTTACCTTGCACTTTATGATTTTGTGAAGTTATGCCATGGTTAACACTTTGGAATTGTTTATAGGGAGTACTTTGAATAATTATTTTGAATAATTATTTTTGATGATGTTGATTAATGTTTTTGATTTAATAAATAAGTTGTAAAACTATGATTAATTGTATGTGGTATCAATCTATGTTGAATGTATGATGATTTGTACTGAATGCTAAAACTATTAAAAATTGATGTCTTATTTTCTATTTTAATTGATTAAGAAAATTAGTTAATAGATTAAAACTGTGTGTAAATTTTAATCAATTAAGAAATTAATGTAATTGATTAAAATTGACAAATATGTGTTTTTGCTACATATAAGTGTTCTATTTCTTTTGCAGGCACAAAAAAAATACTTAGAGCTTTTAATTGTGAAACAAAAACATTCTTTAGATGTTTCTGTCGCTCTGTCACGTCTTTTAAAGCCACTTAAATTCATTAATTCGCTCAGCGTACATGTACTGGTGCGCTATGCGAATTTTCTTAACTGCTACACTTTAACTGATGTTATTCGCTCGGCGCACAGGTACTGATGCGCTATGCGAATTTTCTTCTTCTGGCAGTGCAAATTTTGACTTTCGCTTTGCGAAAATTGGTTGACAGAGTCTAAATAATACACCATATCATGTACAATATTTTACATAACAATCTACTACCTATTACAACTTTTCAATGAGGAACAACATGAATAATTACAAAATTGAGCTCATTTATAAGTATAAAAACAACTCTTTTTCACACTTATCAAAGGTCTTGGAGCATTCTTGGAGAAGCCAAACATTGAGATAATTCAAGTTGCAACGCTTCAATAATGAAAGAAAAGATCAAGGAAAAATCAGAATTCTAGTTTATTTATAATATTAGTAATAAAAGTGTACTAGGTTTTGTTTTTATGTAATTATTTGTGAATTGTAGTTGCCTTTGCTAGGCAATGTTCCTAGTGTATAATCTCACCCTTAGGACTATGTTCTTGGTTCCTAGTGCGAGTGTGTAGCCACCTTTAGGAGTTTGTTTGTGTTGTAATTAGAGATTTAGAGTAGGTGAATCTTATATTATATAATCTTGATACTTATTATTAGTGGATTTCCTTTTAACTAAGGTAGTTGAAAGAAGACGAAATGTAAACTCTTGAAGAGTTAAACCAGTATAATTCATTAAAAATAGTTTTATACACCACCAAATTTTCAAAAAAGAGTAAAAATAGTTTTAAATTAATTCACCTCTTTTGATTGAGATATATTATTGTCACAATTTAACAGGAATCAAATCCCATTTTCACAATTTTAGGGAAGTTATTTCTCAACTAATTAATTTTTTTTTTATGAATTGATTAACTTCTCTTGATTTAAGTTTATAACTGTGTGGTTCCTTCCATGTTTAATGTTTCTCTTGTATTAACCACCAAGACATTGTAACTATTTCTCATATTCATAATTGAAATATCTGCTTTTGATTTGGACTTGGAGTAAATCTTGGTTGTCCAAGGTTTTATTAATAAATAGTGTTATCACAAGTTGTGATGAATTTATAAAATCATTAACTTCATACATTCTTAACTTTTAAGTGTTGATTTTTAATGTCAGTGTTCGATTTTACAGATATTTATAAAGATATTCTCCTACTCAAGTTAATTTTTAACAGAGAAGATATTGTTTATTTCAGACAAGTAATTTAGTTTAGAATAATAACTAATAAATTTTTTTATCTTGGGACTCACCTAATTAATGGACGATCAAGAAAGAACTTTGAGTTGATCATGGTTTACACATTCCTTTGTTCTTAAAATTGTTTAATTACATGTTTTGATGACAATGTTGCATTTATTGGATTGTTGATCGTGTGTGGAGAATTCGATATGTGTTGGTTGTCATTGTTCAAAATTCTAACTATTCACCATGTGTTGCGCCAAAATAATTATGATATTTTTTAAATTCTCTTAACTAATGTTAAATTCATATTGGGGCTTTAAGATTTTGTTTTGAGTTCGATAAATTAAAGAGGGTAAATGTTAAAGAATCAACTACAATCTAATTATGTGAATTTAATATTCATTCAATAGATTTATTAGATTATACTTATAGAAAAGTAATAGTATTAAAACTCTAAGTATTGTGTATTGTGTGATACATTTCATTATTTCTCTCTCTTTAAGTCTTTATTTTATTATTTTATGAATATTCTAATTGATGTTATAAAAGTGGAGAAAGACCAAATTAATATTGAGATCATTATCACCTCACGCTGTGTTTTCTATAGTACTTAATCACTTATTGCAAGAGATTTAAGTTTCAGATTGAAGTAAGATATCATCATATGTTGATTTATATGGATTAGCAGCTCAACCCGCAATAACTAACTAACACTGCTTTTCTATATCCATTTTTTCATGTTCACTGCTCTTAATCAGTAGTAAATTTATGTTATAATAAACAAGTTGACCAATAAAATTTATCATATTTTATTCAATTTTAATTTAAATAATCCAAACACCAAAATATAATTACCATATCATGTCACACTAAACTTTACCTAATTCCATTCAAAGCTCAAATCATAGACCAAACAGAGAGACATATATATCAGTTAGCACTTGGTGTGTTTGTTGCCAAGAACTTGTGCAGAGGATGATGACGTAAATTTGCACGACTTTTGTAGTTAATTTTCCAAAATATAGTGTTTCTTTGATGCAACAAATTATACGTTATAGTTTTGTATCAGTGTAGTAGTTTGGTTTGATAAAATTAAAATGTACAACATGATGATTCGCTTCTGAAAACATTTTTCTAAAAAATCTTGTATTTTGTTTTGGACATTATTCAGGTAATTAATTTCAAGCACATTATCAGTTATTTTGAGCTCAACAAAGTATTTAACCAAGAGTTAAAGTACACCTACTATAGAGATTTTTTCTTTCAAAAAGAAAAAATGACAAATATGGAAACTTCCATAAGCACGAAATTGATATTGCTTTTGCTTTAGTTCTATGCCTATTTTTGATGTACTAGTTACATGCTCTTTTTATCTGGCTTGTTGCTTTGTTTGTAGTTTCCTTCTAGGAAGGAAATTTCTGTAGAAAATGCCGGGACAATGACATTTATCTCTTTACAAGAAAAATAGAGTTATGTCAATTAATTTGATAGACTAAACCTTTTTAGTACATTATCATTTCTCTTCTGGTGAGTTTATTCATCAACCTACCTAAATTTCACTAACCGATAAACTTACCTAGATTAAGGGCTTTTTCTTTTCAAATAAAGAACAATTTTGATCAAATTTTGATATTAATTGCAGCTTTCTTTGACCATTTTAAACACACAATTCAAGCATCAATATAGTATATTTTGAATAGACAAGTTATTTAAATATTGTCCAAATCTAGAACCCAAATCATTGATATCAACAAATTGTTCAACCATGAAGTCAATTCTTTATAAGCAAATTAAGTTCAAAAGTAAAATGATTTTTGACATACATATAAAACATTTCTTAATATAATTTTTTTATAATAATTACTGTTTTTACATTTACAATTAATTTTTATAAAAGGAGGTAAAGAAAAATATTCCATATTTTGAAGTAGAATAGAGTGAGTAGTTAAGAAGAAGGAAGATAAAATGATGATGTGTGGTTTTGTTTCAGAAAACATTGAGTGAGAAGGAGACAAAACGCTAACATGGCCGGCACACTTGAAAGAACAAAGTCCCATGTTGCGTGAAACAAGAAACGCGCGTGAACTCAATCCAATCTCATTCTTAATAAATTAAAAAAGAAAGAAGAAGAAAAAGTGCACAAGGAAGAAAGAGGACATTTGTCCTAACCATTGTGAATTTTGATCTTCTGGACCAAACTCTCAACCGCCTGGACTATCTTTCCAATCTCACCTCTTTCTCTCATATTCAAACAAAAATCTTTGCTTTCTCAATTCTTCATCCTTTTTCTTTTACAATTTTTCACCCTGAAAAAGGGAGAGACAAGACAATCATGGTCCAGTTTTGAATTAAGGTGGTAAAAGACAGAAACAAAACATGGGTTCTTCTTCAAGAGTTGGCAGTAGCAGCTACGATTACTCCTTCAAGGTTCTTTTGATTGGTGATTCTGCTGTTGGCAAGAGTAGTCTTCTCCTCAGCTTCATCTCCAATTCTAACTCTATCCATGATCTCTCCCCCACCATTGGTACTTTCTTTTGTCTCTGTTCTGTGAATTTGGCTTCCTTTTTTCTTTCTTGCTTCGAAAAATGGAACAGGGTGGCACAGGATTGAACTGTGTTCTTGCAAATTCAACACCTTTATCAAGACTTCTGTCAAACAATGATGAGGGTCAATCTTTTTGAAAACTTTTCATTTAAAGTGTTTCATAGACTCATGCATTCTTGTGGAAAGTGTTTATGGAGTCAAGTCAGTTTTCTTTCAGTTTTCAGATATCTTTTGTGGACCTTTTGGTCTTTTATATTTTACTCTAATTTATGGTTCCCTTTTATTTTTTATATCCGTATCTTCTTGTTGGACCATATTGCCAATTTTTATTCTTTGGATTTGGTTTGACTTGTGCCGGATAAACACTTTGGTTAACCCATTTTGCGAACAACTTTTCTGAATTGGGAAAAGAAATCTCTTATATGGTCTTCCTAGAATTGAAATTGGACTTGGTCATATCTTAGAGAGGGTTTGATTTGTTTTTAATTTCCATTCAGTTGATATCATTTTCCTAATAGCTACACCGGTACCTTGTTTTTTCAAAAGGTTTTCAAGATTTTATTTTCATTACATTTCAAGATTCTGTTTCACCATTTTCTGAGTGAAATTTTCTACCCAGAATCTTGAAAAACAATGTGGCATTTTTTTTTAAATTATTAGCAAAATTGATATCAATTTCAAAAGAAAACAGGAAAAGAACTAAACGTGTGCTTAAGATTTTTCGTGATGAATGTCACATTCGTTGAAATTTGCTAAATCACCCATTTTTATTTTTTGAGGAATTTTATTTTCATTATCAGTATCTTATTTGAAAGTTGAAGCAATTGATCTTGTGCATGCATACATACGGTTAAATAGCGCAATTGTCTTGTGGGGTGATACATTTAACCTTCTTTGTTCATGGTATTTTATTTGTCTCTTACAGTTGGTTATGATTTATTATAATATTGAGGCATTTGACTTTAAACTTTATACTTTCCATATGATTGAGTGGTTCATAGCATAAGGAATTTTGCAGAGTAATTTGTTGTACCATCACACTGCTACATACTGAGCTGTTGGTTCTTGAATCATTTAAGGTGTGGATTTCAAGATAAAGTTTTTCACAGTTGCTGGTAAGAGACTGAAGCTCACTATTTGGGACACAGGTAACAGATTTATACTTTTTAATCATATTTTTGCTGAAGGATTTACCTCAGTTTTCTACTCACTGTGAACATTGTTGTAATGATAATATTGCTTAATACGTGGTTAAGAATTAGATCATCAAGTTTGTGTGTATGCAATAAGAACTTAAATTAAATAGGTTTTACCTTGCAATGGTGAGTTGTTGCTAACGGATTATAATAATAACTTTGATTTAATGTTTGCAGCTGGTCAAGAGAGGTTTGGAACAGTAATAAGTTCTTATTACAGAGGTGCACATGGAATCATTCTTGGTATTCTATCTATATCTATGTTCTTGAAAATAATGCTTGTACTTGCATGAACATTTGCTTCTTTATGCTTTTTCAGTATTGCCTTTAGTGTCTGCATATAATACCTTTTCTTTTTTTCTTTCTATTTTCTATTTAGTCTATGATGTGACACGACGCGAGACATTTACAAATCTCATCGATATATGGGCAAAAGAAGTTGAGCTTTACTCTACTAATCATGATAGCATCAAAATTCTTGTTGGAAATAAGGTGGATAAGGTAAAAGACTGAAACCATAGAGGTTATGTATCTTTTTTCTCATTGTTTTCTTGCATTTCATTGTTTGGAATTTGAAGACTATGAGTTGTGTTATTTTTCAGGAGAGTGAAAGAGCCGTAAGCAAAGAAGAGGGAATGGCTCTTGCACAGCAACATAGATGCTTGTTCCTAGAGTGTAGTGCTAAAACTAGAGAAAATGTTCAGCAATGCTTTAATGATCTCTCATTGAAGGTATATATATAATCATATCTGATATTAAATTTCTTCTTTCTGTTCTTCATGTAATTCCTTAAATTTCCGACAACATGTGACTTGCTAAATTTTTGTTCTTCCATTTAACATTTACAGATATTAGATGTGCCAGGTTTAAGGGAAAAGGGGTCTCTTGCAGTGAGAAGGCAAAATCAAAAACAGTTGTATGAGACATCTCAAAGAGGTGGTTGCTGTTCTTAGTAAATATGCAGCACCATGATATGTTTAATAGATTTTTCAATAGGGATACTATAGTTACTATAGCAGGGTTTTTGTATCATATCAATTGTCACATTCAGATAGTTTGGATGATCATATGCTCCAGCCTATTTCCATAACTCTCACAAGAGGATGCTTGAGATGGATATTTCCATAATTTTGAATTTTTAGTTTTATTATGTGACATTTTTACTTTCATGTTAGGTTCTTCTGGACAGGATTCAAACTCTACCACTTGTGACCATATGTATAAAAGAAAAATTAGGTAGAAACATGTTTAGTTTATAAATATTGGAGATAACTATCAATGAAAATGATACATCCATAAAAAAATGTAAACAAAAAGAATAATAATTATTAGAATGCGTTAACTTGGGGGTGAGACTAGAGGCTTGATAAATATATTTTAGATATTTGTACAAATAGACTTGAAAATTACTTTTTTTTTTTGTTAAATTGAAGTCTATTTCAGTTTTAATTGCTGATTGATCATTTAATATTAAAGTTTAAATAAGATAATAATTTAAATAAGATTATTACGGATTGAGGACTTGAAGAATCAACAAAAGAGTTTCTTCTTATATCTCAATTAATAATTAACATCAGAATTAATATTTTTAAGTGGTAATACTTTAATAATTTTTATTAAAAGATATTTTTTAAACCTAATATAAGATATTAAAATAAAAAAAAGTGATTTTTCTTATATTTATAGAGTTAAGATTTTAAACATTTTCATTATATTGCAATTTTTACTTTTTAGAGTGACATGATATCCCCGTTATTATTTAGTCTTAAAATAATTACTTTCAACTAAGTTTTAAGAAAATTTTGATAATATATAAAATTACAAATAATCATCATAAAAAAAAACTTAAGTTAAATTATTTAATATTAATAGCATAGTATTTATATAAGGATGCTTATCTAGTTATGGCAGAAAGAATAAGATATGAAGAGGAACACTTGAGACGTTGGAATGTTATCACTTTACGTGCAAGTTGGGATGTTATGATACGTACTATCTTTTTGTATTTAGTTTTTGTTTGGATAGGGATATAGCTTTTTGAACCACTATTCTACTCAACTTACACCCCTAGTTCTGCTGAAATTTATCAATAAAATTATGTAAGCGGAAAAATAAACAATTACGTAAAAGATAAAATAATTCCGTCTTTTTAATACATTTTCAATAATAATATAGAGTATGTTATGATATTATAAATTTAACAACCCAAACTATAAAACATCTTAGAAAAATTATTAGTCTTATACAACTTCATCACTTATTTAATTATATGGCCCTGTGTTAAGATATGATCACAATAATATCAAACATTAGTAAATTTTCAACATTAATGATTTTTCTTTGGCCGGCTGTTATATTTGAAATGAACAGAACCTCTCGGATTTTTGTTCCTTACATGTTTAGCAGTTGATAAGTTCAAAGCTATTTAAACTGTTAGGGCGTTGTTCTTGAAAACCAACTAATAAGAGGCACTGATATAGTAACATCCAAAGCAAGAGACTGTGGTGGCATTTCAATGGCTGCAGGTTTTGTTGCTCCTCAACTCAAACATGCTATCTGTGCAATTCTGGTGCTACCATTCTTAGTCACAACAGCCACTAGTGCTGACATATTCCTTGATTGGCACGTTTCCATCGACTTCAATTTAAAGCCTGTTTCTTCTGATCAACCAGTGAGGATTATAAATAACTTTCACCTATTCATCTTTTTATTTGTCTTACTCATGCATTCTTCACTAATACTATTGCTCATATACTCTGCAGGTAATAACAATCAATGGCCTGTTCCCGGGACCCCTTATAAATGCAACAACAAATGATAATATTCATGTCAATGTTTTCAATGGTTTAGATGATCCCTTGCTGTTTACGTGGTATTCTGTACATACTTTTCTCTTTCTTTATCTCTTCAAATAATCAATTAGTCTTACTGATGACCACTTCCAAGATTCGTATATTTTCATTTTGGTGTAGGAATGGTATACAGCAAAGGTTAGATTCATGGCAAGATGGCGTTTCTGGCACAAACTGCCCCATTCCAGCTGGTTGGAATTGGACTTATGATTTCCAAGTCAAAGACCAGATTGGCACATTCTCCTATTTTCCTTCCATCAATTTCCTTAAAGCTGGTGGAGGGTTTGGTCCAATTCGAGTCAACAATCGACCTGTGATCAGTGTTCCTTTTCCAAAACCAGAGGCAGAATTTGATCTTCTGATTGGAGACTGGTACAGCACCGGCTACAAGGTAACTGACTGCTTTCTTGCCTTGTGACTGTCGATACTCACTTTTAAACATTGACATTATTATGCCTTCAGCAATTCCATGGAATGATACTTCATTTCCTGATCTTTAATTTATCGATAGTTGCTTATTTTGTATTTATTTTTTGTTGCTATTTTTGAATATTATTTCGACCAGGACATTAGGTACAGGTTGTCTACTGCTAATGCTCTTCCTCCTGATTGGATGCTAATAAACGGCAAAAGACCGTATATGAACAATTTTTCTGTGTCATATGAGTCTATCAATGTTACACAAGGTGAGAACTGATTAAGAGAAAGGCTAGTGAATCACTTTATGATTACGTTGTCAATTAACTTAACTCCTTTAGGATGATGTGTCTCAGGAAAAACATATCTGCTAAGGATATCAAACGTAGGGACAACTTGGAGCTTCAACTTCAGGATTCAAAATCATCAAATGGTTTTGGTTGAAACTGAAGGTTCTTACGTCAATCAAATAGAGTTGGAGTCTCTTGATGTTCATGTAGGTCAATCCTATTCAGTTCTTGTCACAGCAAATGAAGATGCTGCTGATTACTACATAGTGGCCTCTCCTAAAATGAGTAATGCCACAGATAATAGCACTCTCGTCGGCGTTGCCGTGCTTCATTATGATAACTCTACCATACCAGCTAAGGGGTCTCTCCCAAGTGGTCCAGATCCCTTTGATGTGCAATTCTCCATCAACCAAGCAAAATCCATCAGGTAACTGCATGCCACAAAATGTTACTTGTGTAGTGTAGCTCAAATTTCTTGCGTTTGTTTGTGTGCTTTCTTATTGTCAACATACTATAATGTTTGCAGTTACGAAAACTTAGATCCTAGAGTCAATGTTTGAACATACGCAAACATTCACATTGTGGTTTTTTATTTGAATTAAAGGTGGAACCTGACCACTGGAGCAGCAAGGCCTAATCCTCAGGGAACGTTCAATGTTTCAAATGTGACAATATCTGAGACTTTCATTCTAAACGCGTCTGTAGCAACTATTGATGGATTATCTCGCTACACTGTCAACAATGTGTCTTACTTGACCCCAGATACTCCATTGAAGCTAGCTGATTACTTTTCAAATGGAACTGGAGTATATGAACTCGATGCTTTTTCTAAGAACAGTTCAAATGCAAAGGCCGTGAGTGGAGTTTTCGTTGCCAGTGCATTGCACAAAGGGTGGACGGAGATAGTGCTGAAAAACAGTTTAGACACGATTGATACTTGGCATTTAGATGGATATAGTTTCTTTGTGGTCGGGTAAGTAATCTGCTTCATTTGAAGGATTTTACTAGAAAGTCAGGTTCCTTGTAGAAAAGTATGCATTGCAACAATTGACATGTTATTAGAAGCTAAGTTTATAGTGAGAGCAGCTTCAGCATTAAAATTTGGATGTGATAAATAAGAAATATTTGCTTTCAGAATGGGAGAAGGAGAATGGAGTCTAGAATCACGGCTAACTTATAATCTGTATGATCCTGTTGGTCGATCGAGTGTGCAAGTGTACCCTGGAGGGTGGAGTGCAGTTTATGTGTACCCTGACAACCCAGGAATGTGGAATCTGAGATCACAGAACTTGCAAAGCTGGTATTTGGGTGAAGAGCTCTATGTGAGGGTTTATGATGCTGATCCCAACCCTGCCAAAGAGAAGCCTCCTCCACCAAATCTCCTTCTTTGTGGTTAGTGCATCTTCATAAGTATTTTCTACTGTTTTTTAACCTTCTTTACAAACTTTGTTTTTTGAATGATGATTTTGAAAAGGTGTGATATTATGGTATTGATCCTTTTGAATGTTGACAGGAAAGTATGAACCTCCTGCTCCAACCCCTGCTCCCTCAGTGTCCCCAACACCAAGTGCTCCGTCATCCAATGCATGTAATCTGCATAAAACAAGGTATTAGCAGTTTGTGTTGTTACACCATTTATGCTGTTGTCTGTTATAAACTAACACATGTTCTTTCTGTAACTTCTCTGCAATACGAATAATAGGTATCTGATTGCTATGATCACCACTGTCATATGTTTCTTCTATATTGGTGTTCATTAATTGAGATGGTGCACCCTTTGCTAGGGAGATGGGAGATATGAAGCACAAAAACTCCTACTGTATTTTTCTTTTTCTTTTTAAATTGGTCCATCATGAATGAAATGTATAGAACAAGTATTGCATATCTTCAAATATTTTGGGTATAGTTCAAGATTAATTTCTTATTTATTCTTTGTCTCTTAGAATTAATTTTCATATTTCTATACTTTCTTATAATTTGATTTTCTAAAGTTTGGTTTAGTGCTACTTTCCAGAAATAATTTATTTAATATATAATCGAATAAATCTATTTGACAATTTAGGTCTCCAGGGAGTGGCTGAAAATCTTTGTTTCAAATACAATTTTAAAATAAAAAATATTTATAAGAAAATAAAACTGAACATAAATATTTTAAAAAGAAAATAGTAATTATGTGATTGCAGTGTTGGGTCTATCTATCAAGGAGGGAATTCAACGGGGAGATACAAACACCAATGAGATATAAACTCAATCATATGAAAGATTGACACCACTCTCTACCAAAAATTTTAAAACAGTGAGTTAATGGGTCTTTCACTTTTATATAGTGATCTACTTTTTTATTTCTACCTAATGTGAAACTTAGACTCATACTTGGATTCCCAACAATCTCTCACTCAAGGGTGAGTCCCTTCTACATTAATACACTCCTACTCCAGCGAAAACATTCCCAACCAACTACAACCACGAGTAGTCATTTCCAACCAATGTTCATCTTAACGGAACTTGCTTACCTGAATACCCTTTGCCAGGAAGACTTTCAATATTAGGGATGATTGTTAGGTACAGACAAAGTCTCACATAAGATAAAACAAGAGATGAACATTGGTTTATATACACATAAGATATTTCCATTGATAAAAGATCTTTTGGAGTAGAACCAAAAGCAAATCTGTGAGTGTTTAATCCAAAGTGATTAAAAGCATATTTTTTAAAATTAAAAGCAAAGATTTATAAACTATTTTTTCTTGATTTTAAATGAATGTAAATTATGTAGACAATTATTTCGATTTCATTTTAGTGTATCACAATATGTTTTTTAAATTGTATTTAAAAATTAAAAGTACCATATAACGTGACATTCCATTTTAATATTATATAACTATTAAAAAAATATCACACATATTTAAAAGTAGATAATTCATATATATAATGTTCAACTAAAAGATAGTATTACATTCATTCAAAAGCATAATAAAGTTTTTCAAAAGAAAACATACAAAACTAAATTATCCTAACTCTACAGTACTATATCACTCTTTTCTTACATTCCATCCATTGCAACTTTCTCATCTACTCACACCATTAAGGTGATCATTACCACAAAAAAAAATACATAAACAAACACAGATGAAAGGATAAGTTAATATGTAAAAATAACAATCCCTAACACATACAAAGACATAAATAATTCACATCAACAATCCCTAACACATACAAATACTTATACTAGACTTGACCATCTGGATAATGTAAATATCAGACTCTGACAATTATGCACTTATGGTGGCCTCTACTACTCTTTAGGGTCATTGCCAATGAGTTTCATCCTCTCCTGTCATACACAAGATTAGTCCGTTAACATCTTTTGTCAAGGTAAAACCCCTAAAATAGAACCTCTTGATCCTTTCACCATATACCCTACCCTTATCTACTTAAAATTGGATGGTTAATAGAGCGACAAGATAACTCACAATACAAAACCTATATATCAATGCATACACTACTAAAAACACCATAAAAAACTTCTTCTTGAAATTTCTTCCACAACATTTTCAACATATATCCACAACAATGTTATCACTCCATAACATCATCATAATATATCTTAAACATACATAAAAACCATGGTAAATCTATCCCAAACAAGCCAAAGCATAAGAAAATTACAACATATACATTATCGCTCAAAGGTGGCGCCCAATGCTAGACCTCTAACAAAATGTGATGCTCAACAACAATCATTCTTTTTGCAAATAGTCGCGTTCAACAACACCCTTATGCCGCTTAGCATCCGGGAACAAAATTGCTCCAAACTTGGAGTGAAAAGTGGCTCTCAACGGTGCTCTACTACTGTTTAGCACCTAAGCATTCACATTTTTTAACACTGACACTCAATGGTCTGGAGCTAAAATGCTCTTAGACCTGCACATTGAACTGGTGCTTAGTGCCATCTTGCCACCACTCAACAATGTATCATATATCAGTAGAATAAATTCTATGATTTGGAGAAAAAAGAAATTGTTCAAATGGTCAAATTGGTATTCCTTACTTAGTACTTTGGTAAAAAAAACTGCTTTTAGTGTTCGGACACATACCAACTTGCTCAATTGACCAAATTCAAGTTCTTCAATTCAACATCAATTCAATCAATGTAAAGAACACACAAAACATCCAACACAGACCAAATTCAACAAATCAAACATCGTCATATCACTCAATCATGAAAAACATAAATTTCAAGACATCTATAACTAAAAAACAAATGCAATTAGCTTCTCTTATCTGAAAGACAACCAAATACCTTGAGAAACTTATAAACACCTCCTGGTGCACAGAAAGCGCTACTTGTCCCGAAGAATAACACAAACACGATCAAGATATATCATTAGAACTACTAATCAGCAGAAAATCTTTTAAAACTCAGGTTCACCACATGTGAACCAAGACAATACACATGCATAGGAAGAAAAATTAGATTAAGAAAAAAGGGTAGAAAATTAATTTATTCAAAGAAACTAATTAGATAAAAGTGGAGAACTCCTCTCAAAGATCATCCTAGTGGTCTCCCATCTTCTGATAAAGTCACACTAAAAACTTCTAAAAAGAAGAAATGATGTGAGTTTAGAATGATAAAACTATTTATAAAAATTCTATTTATTTTTTATACTTTTATTATTAAAATAATCAAATTTTGATTCACTGTTATATTCAAATTACGATTTTCTACACGAAATACTTATGAAACAAAAGTAAAATATATATTTTATAAAGTCAATATTCATATAAAAATATGTCAAGCAAATTAAGTTGTTCTAAAACGTCATCTTTCATATATTATTTCTTTTAATAAATTTAACATATATATATATATATATATATATATAATACTCTTTTAATCAATAATTAAATATTTTGAATGTGAACCGTTATTGCAATGCACGCAATAGTTAGTATACAAACAAAACTACAAAGTTATATAAACTAAATTTTAGAAACAAAAAAATCTGTGGTTATACTACCTTAATGCAAATATTGACTTTCATTTTTTAGAAAAATCTAATCACCTTATTTGACATGTCACTAGATAAGTTGAATTTATTGTATATTTTATAAATATTGATTATAAGATTATACAAATTTAATAGATTTTTGTTCACACACAACTTTTACAAAACACACACACACACACATATATATATATATATATATATATATATATATATAATATAAAACTATAATTATAAAAAAAATTCACTTTTCTTCAAATTATGAAAAGGCTCAAATTGGTGAAAAACTATATTTTTCTTTCGATGGGCTCACATTATCTTTATTTTTTCTTGTAATCTTTTTAATTATCTGTATATTTTCAAGCATTCTACTTTGATCTATATTTTTATTTAAATTTTAATAACATTTAATAGTTGTTAATAGTTATCACCATTATTAGATAACAATTTGCATAATGCATTATAAATTTAAACTATTTTTTATGCTTAAAAATATTTATTCCCTTTAAAAAACTTAAATCTTAGTTTTGTTATATACTGATATAAATTTTATTACTTTGATATATTTTACTATTTTTTGCTGTGAATTTTTTCTCCAATTACAACTTTTATATATCTAGTGGTTAAATTATAAATATTTATTAGAATATATAAAAAATATTATGACATTGTAAAATATTTTGTTATCTTTTAGAATTAATTTCTGCTTTTTTGTTTATTTATCACCTATCTCGCTCTTTCTCTTCCCTCTCTGTTTATAGAATCTCTTTATTTTTTTATGATTTGTTTAACGTGATAATTTATATATACTTTTTAATAGGAGCTTGATCCAACAGAATTAAAATCAATAAAATAATTTATCTGACTGTTTAAGAGTGATTTTGAATTAACTGATCCCTCTCACGACATATTAATTAAATTATAATTATATTAAGCAAATCTTTTTAAATATACTAGTGAAAATGATGTGTGTTTAGTGTTTATTTTTTTATAATAAAAATAATAAAATTATTATTATTTTTTTAAAATTAAATATATAAATAATTTTTATAATTTTATTGTTAGTATTTTGTTTTTATTTTATAGGTAACTTTTTAATTTAAAAAACAGTTAAATATAAAAAAAGGGTCAAATAGAAAAAACAATTAAATTTAAGTAAATTATCACTTAAAATGTAATATATCTTTATATATATATATATATATATATATATATATATATATATATATATATATATATATATATATATATAAAAGTTTACTAACTTATGTAATATATTTAAGTATTAGTTTGAAAAATAATTTCTATTCATAAAAATATTTAATTTAAAATATTTTAATAATTTTATTTTTAATTTAAATAAAAATAAAAAAATTAAAAGTTATTTAAATATTTTTATTCTTAAAACTTAGAATCTAAAGAGTATTTTTTTCAATTAAAATTTAATACGATTAAATATATATATATATATATATATATATATATATATATATATATATATATATATATATATATATATATATATATATATATATATATATATATAATAGTATAAGCGGTTTTTTTCTAAAACAACATTTTAAACCATCCAAAGGGTTTTTTAAACCAACTTTTATGACCGTTTAAATTATTAATTACTATTTCTTATAAATCTAAAGCTTAATTTATATATATATATATATATATATTCTAAATAGCAAGATATATGGAGAGTATAAATTGAAAAGCTTTTGAAGTGTTGAGGCCTAACTCTTGAAAGGAAATGATTAAGAGGTACTGATAGTCACATCCAAAGCAAGAAAGTGTGGTGACATTTCAATGGCTTCAGGTTTTGTTGCTCCTCAACTCAAACTTGCTATCTGTGCAATTCTGGTGCTACCATTCTTAATCACAACAGCCATTGCTGCTGATATATTCCTTGATTGGCACGTTTCCACCGACTTCAATTTAAAACCTGTTTCTACTGATCAACCTGTGCGGATTATGAGTACCTTTCATCTGTTCATCTTTTTATTTGTCTTACTCATGCATTCTTCACTAATATTGTTGCTCATGTATTTTGAAGGTAATAACAATCAATGGCATGTTCCCGGGACCCCTTATAAATGCAACAACAAACGATGTTATTCATGTCAATGTTTTCAATCATTTGGATGATCTCTTGCTGTTTACATGGTACATGTTATATACTCCTTTCTTTCTTTCTCTCACAATATTTCTGGCATTGAACAGATATGTTAGTTTTATTAGAAAAGACGGCGGGTTGGAATATTTACTGTGGGATAGATGGAGATATTGACCATCTCTCTCAAGTATGAGTTCTTCCCATACGAGAAATGACAAGTAAAACATCTTTGTGCAGCCAGTAATCTCTACTTTCGATGGTCAATATGATCATTGGTATAATGGAAAATTTACTGAAGTCCAAGGAGTACTGACAGGTATTGGAACATGTTTTGCTAGAGAACAATGAAGGGTTCACTGATGAACAACAAAAGGAATTAGATGTACTAAAGCTAAAAGACTTGAAAACAAAAAAATATTTGTTTCAAGTCATTAATCAATCTATTCTGGAAACCATTCTCAACAGAGATATTTGAAATTCAATGAACAGGAAGTATCAAGGATCTCCTAGGAGGTAGTAAATTCAAACTCTTCGTGGTTAGTTTGAAACAATTTGAATGAAGTCTGGAGAATCAATCACGGACTACTGTGATGACACTTGTCAAAAAGATGCACACTTATGGTGCCAAATGTTGTTGAAAAGATATTTCGAACTTTAGGATCAAAATTTAATTTTGTTGTTTGTGCTATGTAAGAATCGAAAGACATCGATCCTTTTTCATCCGATGAATTTCAAAGTTGTTTATGAACAAAATATTAAACCCTCAGAAGTTGAGGAGCAAGAGTTGAAGGCTTCTACCAATACTTATTCAACAATTTTAGAAGAGGTAGAGGTAGAGACAGCAGATAAGGATGACAAGGTGCTAAGTTTTAAGATTCATAAGGATCAAAAAGTATTTAATTACTTTCATTGAGAATTATTCTAGAAAAATATAGGTCTATCTTTTATAGAGAATACTATTCAGATGAGTTTAATGTTTGTTGTGAAGAGTATGACATCACGAAAGAGCTTACGAGTTTATATATCACAACAAATGGTGCATTAAAGAGAAAAAATAGAACAATTCTTAGCACGATGAGAAGTCTGCCAGCACAAGGACGAGTTCCATAGACATTTTGGTCAGAATTTGTGTTCATGTTTAAATAGAAGTCCAACTTTTACTATTAAAAACATGATACCTGAGGAGACTAATGCACCTTGCAGTCTTTTGTGTTTCCTATATTTATTTTGTTTATTTAAAAGGTTATATCATTCTGAATGAAATATAGAAAAAGAGAACAAATTTTCTATCGCCACTTCCAAGATTCACATATTTTGGTATTGCTTTAGTTTTAGGAGTGAGGCTATGCACTAATCTTGCAGAATTCTGGTTTTGGTGTAGGAATGGCATACAACAAAGGCTTGATTCATGGGAAGATGGTGTGTCTGGAACAAACTGCCCCATCCAACCTGGCACCAATTGGACTTATACTTTCCATGCCAAAGACCAGATTGGCACATTCTCTTACTTTCCTTCCATCAATTTCCTTAAAGCTGGAGGAGGGTTTGGTCCAATTCGAGTCAACAATCGACCTGTCATAAGTGTTCCTTTTCCAAAACCAGAGGCAGAGTTTGATCTTCTAATTGGTGACTGGCACAGCACCAGCTACAAGGTAATTCACTACTTTCTTGTCATTTGACCATTGATACTATGATGACTTAAGTAATTCCTTGGAATGCTACTTCATCTTCTGATCTTTAATTTGATATCAGTCTCTTTGTGTGTATATTTTTTTATTTGCTAATCTTGAATAATGAATATACTTGATATTATTCCAACAAGGATGTTAGGTCCAGGTTTAATACTACAGATGTCCTTCACCCCGATTGGATGCTAATAAACGGCAAAAGACCATATATGAGAAACTTTTCCCTATCATACGAGACATTCAATGTTACACCAGGTAAGAAGTGAATAAGAGAAATTATATGACTCACTTTATGGTCGTCTTGTGTAGTACCTTAAATCCTTTATGATCATGTGTCACAGGAAAATCATATTTGCTTAGGATATCAAACGTAGGGACAACTTGGAGCTTCAATTTCAGGATTCAAGATCATCTAATGGTATTGGTTGAAACTGAAGGCTCTTATGTCAATCAAATAGACTTGGAGTCTCTTGATGTTCATGTAGGCCAATCCTACTCAGTTCTTGTCACAGCAAACCAAGATGCTGCTGATTACTACATAGTGGCCTCTCCTAAAATGAGTAATGCCACAAACAATAACACTCTCGTTGGCGTTGCTGTGCTTCATTATCATAACTCTACCGCACAAGCTAATGGGTCTCTCCCATGGGGTCCAGATCCATTTGATCAGCAATTTTCCATCAACCAAGCAAAATCCATTAGGTAATTGCATGTCACAAAGTGACGTTCCGCATGCTCAAAAAGAGCTTCTACATTAATATAATATTAGCAATAATGCCTCTAAACAGTTCATATTTGTGAGATATGCAAACACTCATATTGTGGGTTTATTTGAAATGAAGGTGGAACCTGACCACTGGAGCTGCAAGGCCTAATCCTCAGGGAACGTTCAATGTTTCAAATGTGACGATATCTGAGACTTTCATTCTAAACGCGTCTGTAGCAACTATTGATGGGTTATCTCGATACGCTGTCAACAACGTGTCTTACTTGACCCCAGATACTCCATTGAAGCTAGCTGATTACTTTTCAAATGGAAGTGGAGTATATGAACTGGATGCTTTTTCTAAGAACAGTTCAAATGCAAAGGCCGTGCGTGGAGTTTTTGTTGCCAGTGCATTGCACAAAGGGTGGACGGAGATAGTGCTGAAAAACAGTTTAGACACGATTGATACTTGGCATTTAGATGGATATAGTTTCTTTGTGGTCGGGTAAGTAATCTGCTTCATTTGAAGGATTTTACTAGAAAATCAGGTTCCTTGTAGAAAAGTATATCCATTGCAACATTTGACATGTTATTAGAAGCTAAGTTTATAGTGAGAGCAGCTTCAGCATTAAAATTTGGATGTGATAAATAAGAAATATTTGGTTTCAGAATGGGAGAAGGAGAATGGAGTCGAGAATCACGGCTAACTTATAATCTGTATGATCCTGTTGGTCGATCGAGTGTGCAAGTGTACCCTGGAGGGTGGAGTGCAGTGTATGTGTACCCTGACAACCCAGGAATGTGGAATCTGAGATCACAGAACTTGCAAAGCTGGTATTTGGGTGAAGAGCTCTATGTGAGGGTTTATGATGCTGATCCCAACCCTGCCAAAGAGAAGCCTCCTCCACCAAATCTCCTTCTTTGTGGTTAGTGCATCTTCATAAGTATTTTCTACTGTTCTTTAACCTTCTTTACAAACTTTATTTTTTGAATGATGATTTTGAAAAGGTGTGATATTATGGTATTGATACTTCTTAATGTTGACAGGCAAGTATCTATCTCCTGCTCCAACCCCTGCTCCCTCAGTGTCCCCACCATCAAGTGCTCCATCATCCAACGCATACAATCCACACAAAACAAGGTATTGGCCCCGTGTTGTTACATCATTTATGTGAGATGCTTATAGACTAACATACCAATCTCAGTAATGAGATAAGGCTTTGTGCTTGTTGCTGTTTGCTTATGAACTAATGTGTTCTTTTGTGTTTTCTTTGTAATATGAATAATAATAGGTCTCTGATTTCTATGATCACCGCTGCGCTATGTTTTTCTATATTGGTCTCCATTAATTGAGACAGTCCACCCTTTTCTGAGAAGATTGGAGATATGCAGAACAGCATAAGGATAAAATGTCTACTGCATTTCTTTTAATTAGCTGGTGAAGAATTAAAGGTTACTTGCTACTGTGTAGTCTATGTTAGATTTTCAATTTATAGGGGTTAAGATTGTAGTTTCATTCTTTTGCCACGCGTGGTGGATGTTTAGGATTGTATAGAACGATGGAAAATTGTGCGTGCTTTAGGTTGAACATGCAAGGGTGTCTTGACTTCTATATTTAAGATCAAACGCTTTTCTCAACTCTATGCTTTATCTGCTCCATTTTTGTTAATTCTATGATCAATCATGATGTTTCCATTTTCTTTCATAGATTCTCTTAATGTGAACTTACACTAAACTCAACTATAAACTCATTAAAATGTACAATCATACGTAGAAATGTGGTTTTAAGCAATTGCTGATGCAACTGTTCCTTCTCACTAATACATCTGATACTATATTTCACCAACTCTTGCCATAATCTGAGTAAGTAACCAAATTTGGCTTTTGCAAAAGATGCTTACTGAAATGAAAGTGAAACTCTAAAATTGGCTTTTGTAAAAGATGAGTAATAGACAGATACTTAACACAGAAAAACTGGATTTGAAGTATAAATTCACACGCAAACTAAGAAGTAACAGATAAAAGAAGTATGGTAGGGGAAGTGTGGGGTTGAGGCAAAGCATATTGAAGAGTGATGTATTGTGTATACTCTACGTATAGTCTACAGTTTCCCTCCACAAATAGTTTT
Organism: Vigna umbellata; assembly: GCF_029865625.1. Lineage (NCBI taxonomy): Eukaryota > Viridiplantae > Streptophyta > Magnoliopsida > Fabales > Fabaceae > Vigna > Vigna umbellata. The sequence goes on along the minus strand of NC_142172.1, from coordinate 37,950,619 downwards.
GAGTATACTTTTTTTGTCTAGTACAAATGTAGGTATAATCTACAGGCAGAGGGTGCTTAAACACAAAGCTTTCACCACCTCAACAAGCAAGCTTTCACACAAAGGGTTTTCTATTAATTTTATTTTAAAATGTTTTCATCATGTAAATGAAAATAGTATAGTGATTCAATAGGAATTATAATACGAATATCATTTAGGTTTATTTTTAATATTTTAAAATTCTCTATTTATATTCCTGTCTTACTTTTTGTTTTTTTAACCAGAAAACACCTTCGAAGAGTTTTTAGCATGGACTTTTTCTTCTGGCATTCCCATTATTACTAACTGCACCTCACACTAATAAATAAATTAAAATATTCTCTTAATGCACCACGTCACTGCTACCACCGTTGTTGCTGTCTCCATTCTCCACTGCAACCTTTGACAAAAAGAAGAAAACAAATAGAAAGAATTCATTCTATTAAAAGCTAATTCTAAAAGAAATTATCTTAATGAAAGATGTGTTCTAAAATTTATGTATAAAGAATTTATCCCGAAAGGTTTCCAAAATAAAAATCCAAAAAAACTACTTTTACAAAGGATAAAATAATCATCTTAAAAATCATGGATGCCGCTAGAAATTATGGAGGTACAGAAGAAAAATCCTTCTTAACGAAATTATTTGGGCGGGGTCGTTTAGGGATCAGTTAAACGACATCGTTTAGATAATGTCTTGAGTATTTTAGGTAGATGAGCTTGATTTATCAGGAGGACCCATGACACCAATTAAATCTGTCACAAAAAATTAGAGTTGAACTTCATCCCTATCCAACTTTATAGTGACTTTAATGTTTTAAATTCATTTTATTATTTCGAAAAAAAAAAAAGAGGCACTCGGTGTTTTCTTTATATTAAGAGCTGATTCTGTTTAGAAAAACCGAAATCTAGTTCCATATGTCTTTTACCAATCATTTTTTTTTCTTTGAAGAAATTATCCAAATATTAATCACCATTTAACAAAAATTGAACACCAAATATTAATCACCATTTATCTGCATCGCCCTCATTCTTCATTTTTAGCATATTTATTAATCATAAAGTAATTCCGATTAATTATAACTTAATCCTCAACTTGTATTGACGTGATGTCATGCTGCGTTTGACTTGTTAAAGAAAGAATGAGAAGAAACAGAAAAGAAAGGCACAGAAAAGGAACTTTGTTATAAAATGATTGCATATAAATTAATTTACATATACAGTGGACTTCATAATTATAATAATAATAATGATAATAATAATAATGGGTAGAGTGTAAATCTACAGTTGGGGAGTAATCAGTTTTCTTGAACGCTTCTTTTTACTTGAAGAAAAAGAAAAGAAAGCAATGAAAATGAAAATGTGGGAGAGTTTAGCAATGTGTGATTTGCGTAGTTGTTAGCATTAGCTGTATCTAAGGGAAAGTTGAAGATTTGGTGGGTTGTGAATGGTTTGATGGGTTGCTTAGGTGTAATGAGTAGGCAATTAAGAGGCAGAGAGAAAAGAAGAAGAATAATGATTTAGAAGGAGAGATATGGGTAAAGGAGAAAAAGGACAAGTTGAGGATTCATGTGGGAATAAGAGTTACTTACTGGCTTTCCCTACTTTTATTCTATTTCCATGGCCAATGTGAGGGGACAGACACAGAAAGACATGGAGGAGGAGATGTTTTATTGTGGAGGAGACAATCAAACTTAAGCAGAGACTTTTTGGACACTACCAACACCCTCTCTCTGCAGTCATAACACATCACATTCTCTGCCAAACGCCAATCAAAAAGAACTCTACCCACATGCGCCATCCATGACTTGGAGATGTCTTTTCAGAGAACAAATTAAAACTTTCTCCAATAAACAACTCACCTCACCCACAATCACCATGCTTCTTCCATCAACTCCACAATGAATCAAAAGAATCATGTAATGTAATTTTTGATAAATGTATGGATCAAAAAATTTAACCAAAAAGAAAAACCAGATCACAGACAACACATGTATCGCGAAAATTTCACATTGCCACAGTTTCGATGTCAGATGTCAATCTAAACCTTGTCAGTAATGACAATCCACCAAAGCTGGGGCAGTTAAGACAAGACTTGTTTGTGGTTGTTGCTGTTGTTGCTGCTGCTGCTGTTGTTTCTGTCCATGTTGTTGTTGTTGTTGTTGCTTGGATGCAAAGGAAAACTTGGATTCTCTTTGATCATCTTCTGGGGCGGGAAGATTGAGATCCAATTCCAAGTTCAAGACATTCCTTTTCTTTCTGGGGTGATCTTCTTCCGGTTCCAGAGTCAATGGGGTGAAGGAGAGTGTGGTGGGGATCCCAACCGGTGCGCGGTGGCGTCTCATGTGGCCTCCCAGTGCTTGCCCCGATGTGAATTCAGCACCACAGATGGAGCACTCGTGCACCTTGGATTTGTTGTACAAACTGGCCTTTGTACCGAGTTGAAGGGAAAACGGTGATTTATTGTTGGGCTTCAATTGAAAGTCGTCCTCATCCGATGACAAAAGGTGTTGGTGCTTCTTCTCTTGGGGAATGGGCACGACTGCCTTAAGCTTCTTGTGACTGGCCCTGTGGCCTCCGAGTGCTTGAAAAGAAGGGAAAGTTCTGTTACACGTCTTGCATTCATAAACATAGTACCCTGCCCTGCTAGACCCCAAGGTGGCCGCCTCCAAGAATTTCCTACTGCTGTACTTGGCGTAGTTCATTCCCACATCTTCCTCGACATGTTTTGGAGATTCCCGAGATTGTCCTTGTGCCAGAAGGATGAGGCAATTGGCCATGTCCTCCTCTTCATCCGTGCTGTCTTGTAATCCTGCAGAGGAAGTGGTGGGAGAGTTGTTGTTGTTGATGTTGTTGACGATGATGTTGTTATTATTAATATCATAATTTTTGTTGTTGGTGTTGTCATCAACATTGCAGCAATCTTCTCTTTCTCCTTCTCCGGTGGAGGAATTGGCGGTGACAGAGAAGGGGATAGGGGATTGTGGTCTGACCCTTTTGGTTCTTTTCCCCTTGACAATGTTGGCGTGATCTTTGGACCCCCCCAGAGAGAGTTCCTCTGGTGCTTCCATGTTTCTTCCTGACACAACCGAAGAGAGGGCTAAGCCTAACCTTAAAAAACAAATAGAGAGAGAGAGAAAGAGAAAGAGAGGGTTGGAGGGTTGTAAGGAAGCAGAGAAAGAAGAGTGGAGGTTGGTTCTTAAATATAGATTAGGAGTGAAGGATATAATAAGTCGGGGGAGTCAAAAGCCACCCAATACAACAGTAACTGTGAATCAGCCCTGCAACCCAAGTTTTGGAACTGTTTATTTATAGGATAGTAAATATAGGAAAATTTAGAAAAGAAAAAGAGAGAATATAGCACTCAAGAAAAGGATAGACCAAAGATAATGTAATTTAACAGAAAGTGACCAAATTTGGAGAGTGTGGTGAAGGGTGAAGAGATTGGAAGACGAGGGAAAACACTGGTTCTCTTTCTTACACTTTGCCAACGCACTTCACGAAATCAAAAACTACCCCAACCAAACCTTGGTGGCACAATATTAGCATCCTCTTTATCACCTCTCTTTATTCATTCTTTCATTCTTAAATTTCATTGACTCCCTACTCTCACTATTTACTATTTACCATTTACCAATCTTATCTTATCTTATCTCATCACACTGCTTTCATAACATCGTCTCTAATTCTCATCAAACATCCCCTTTTTTAGTTTTAATCATTTTTTTAAAATGTTTTTAATTAACACTATACTATTTATAATCCAGCTTTCGAGATCTAAACCACACAAACCTTTACTATCTTGTAACTTGCACCGTTCTCTCTCAATTCTGAACAAACGAAACATCACAGAATGAATCCAAGTTCTGATATCCTTGCTTCAGTTTTGTTGGAGAGACGAATAGATTTGGGAGAGAGTGAAAAAGTGAAAGAAAAAAATAATAATAAGGTATTACTTTGGAAGAAGGATTTGTGCACGAGATGATTGGAGTGCAAGCCTGGAACCACGGAATCTGCGGTGCTCCCTTCACTCAACTTTTTATTTATATCAGTCTCTTCTGATGCTTTTTGCATTCTGTCATGCCTGCATCACCACACATTCCATGGACTTCTTGTGTTTCCCACTCTCTCTTCTTCTCTTTTCTGCCTCAATTCTGGTAAAACAACATCATCAAAAAACAACACCAACTCTAACTGTACTGTAACTGCAACTATATATCTCACCCCTCTTTTTCCCGTACTTTCCAAAATTCTGTCGCTCAAACTTTTATACTACATAGGCCGAAACACATGTTTGATGTGACCTCAGTTCAGTTAACTCACTGTCATTTTTTTCTCTCTAATTTTTCTATCTTATATCTTTGACAACTGTAAACTTTTTTATACTTTCAAGTAATTATAAATTATTATGATACGATTTTAAATTAATTATCCTAAAACTTTTTAATTTTTCCAATGAAAATAATCTTCAAGTGTAAAATATTCTTGTTGAATAAAAAAGAGGAGACAGGAAAAAAAGCATCTTTCTAGACATGTTCAACACAACTTCCTCGCATTTGCTTTGCTTTAGCCTGCGTGCAGATAGATTGACGCAAATCTTATTATCGATCATAAGGGTTTATGTGATAATAAAGAACAAAATAATTTTAAAAGTTAACCCTCTTTTTTTCTTCGATCAAAAAGAATATGACATATACCTTTTATTTTTTCCATTTTTTATTTTCTTTTTGTACCAAACATATTCTAGAAAGTTAAAAGTTGTTTTATAACAGACTAAACTTGTATTGTTCTCATTGTGTTAATTAAGCGATTTAAAAAAAAATGAAATTTTCACATATGTAGTTCATCAGTGTAGTTAATAATTAAATGAATAAGTTTATCATTCTACCGATTGGTAAGGACATGATTTTTTTAAGTGTCTTCCTATATAGAAATTATTAGATATAACTCTTATTAAATTTTACATGATATACATAATTAAATATTATGTTTAATGAAGATGCATATCACGTAAAAATTGAAGAAATTTATAATTGTGAACTATAAATCTGACTCTATTTTGAGAAAGTTTGAAGAAATTTTGTTACCACGCATGTTCTTGAGTTTATAACTATTTGTTCTGAATCTATTATTATGAACGAAGGCATATATTTCTTTTTATCATTAGAAAAGCATTTAAACTCATCATGATGGAGTCATTATTAATTATTTAAAATACGATACAATTATTCACTCCAGTAACCTTGACATGACTTGAAGATAAAAAAAACGAAATAATCAACAGGTTTTAATATATGTAATGTTAAGCTTAACTTTATTACCTGTTTAACTTGTTTTTTTAATTAAATTTTACGTCTAATATAATTTATTCACCTATTAAAGTAAAATTTTAATAATAATAATAATAATAATGCTAAAATTATAGTAGAAAACGAGGATAGTTTTTTTTTATAATAAAATAATAATAACAATATGAAATAATAATAATAACAATGATAATGATAATAATACAAATCTTTTAAAAATAATGAAAACAATAATAATTCTAATAGCGAGGAGTGATTTATAATAATTATTGTATTGGTTGAAAATTTGAGAGCTGAATATTTTTATTTCTTTAGCTTAATATATACAAAAGTATTTTTGAAAATATTTTAAAATTAAATTAAAAACCAATTAACTTAATTTTGATTAAATATGATTTATTTTTTAATAATAAATTAAAAACTCTCATCCATTGAATAAAATATTAAAAGTGTAAATTCGTGTTAACTCTAATACAATAGTTAAATTATATTTTTAAATTGTGTGATTGATGTGCGTTCCTGTTAATCACATTCGTTCATTTTAAACATATATTAAAAAAAAACTAGTTAACTCGACTTATTCCATGTGCATTGATTAGTAAATATTTTATTTCACACATAATTTAGATGAAAAAGAATGATGGACTTAATTTAATAATCATCAATTTTGATTACAAGATTTCTTAAATACAATAAAAATATGATTAAAGTATAGTATATAGGCCTTTAATTGGCCTAATCACATGTTAGAGGGATAACTTCAACAACTACAACTTATTTTTCTAAATATGATTTCTTTTTCTTTTTCCTTTTTTAAGGTTGAAGTCACATGTTATACTTTCATAAATTCATTTAGAAATTGTACTTGGAAACAACTTCTTTTTTTTTAATTTTAAGAATGAATTTATATTTTGAAAAGCAGGATTTCACTTAGTATTCAGACGAGACTTCAAAAAAATATTTTATAAAACTTAAAAAAATGTATTATTTAAATTATTTATTTTTAAAAGTTTCAAATTTAAAAAATTTATGAGACTAATTTAATGGTTGAAAATGCTAAAAATTTTAAATTTCATCTGATATACAATTGGTGATATTGACCTCACGTGATTTTATCATATGATTTATTTCAATCTAAAATTAATTGCAATTAATTCTTGTATAGTTGTCACTAAGAATATTTTTGGTCCATACAGGCATAAATTATATTTTCAATTGATATTATTTAATTTTTTTTAAGCATGAAAGATATTGATGTGAGCCAATAACTACTAAAACAGACAACAACCAAAAGTGTATTTCCTTCAAAAGATTTCACTGAAATGTGTCCCTCTCAAGCTAAAAAAAAGTACAATTAAGGTAGACATCACTTTGTAATTGTCCTTTCATCTTCAAGTTATTTTCTGAGAGTGAGTTTATAGCATGATTTTTCTCATGTATCTTTCAATATTATGTCATGGAAGCTTCCATTAATGTATACATTTAAAAATAAGATTCAGATATATGTTTTCAAGACTTCATAAAACCATAGTTTCTTTATATAAACATGCGTGAACAAAATTTGGATTAGCTTTGAATTTACAATAACCTTTTAATCAAAACAATTTTTTTATTCTTAATTTAAAAAAAAATAAATGTTTATTGGAAAATTAGATATGAATCTTTTATTTTAAAAAATAGAAATAAAATTAATAAGAAATAAATTTTAAATTTAACTCAATTTTATAAAATCAGATAAAATTTATATTTTTTTGTATATTATAAATTTATTTTATATTTAATGTAAGTACAGTTTGAGTACATAAATGACTTTGACGTAATATTAAGAATGTGTGAAACAAAAATTTTATTTTATTTAACAAGTTTATTCTTACAATTTTTTTTGTCTATGATATAATATTTATTCGAAAATCGTATTAAAATGAATTCTAATAATAATTTAAAAACTTATGATTAGCTTTCCTCAACATAACTATATGAAATATTTTCAAACTAACATTTTGCCCTGGTGAATTTATAAACAAACCTCACATCAATCGTGGTATACTATACGAATAACGACCATAACCTACTCAAATTCATGAGATATAAAAAGAAATGCATGTCTAGATTAATCCATAGAAATCAATTTATTGTTGGATGAAAAGGATGTGACTGAAAGATGTTGTGGCGTTTTCATGAGTAGAGAGTACTTGCTTTACTCAAAACCCAAATAACTGTAGTGAGTGAATCATTCATTCATGCAAGTTCTACTCAACTAAACCTAAATTGCTTCTCAGTTTTAACTAACATGCAACATTTTTCTATAATCAATGAACCTTCTTTTTTATATGTTTCTAAACACGAACCTTGTATTATTATTGGCATTCTTATTTTTGTCAAAACTATGATGATGTTGACATCATGCACACCTTACCTTAAAGTGAAAGGTGTGATATGAGAAACAAGTTGATCATGTAGTGAAGTGAAAAATAACACCTATGGATTTAAAAGAGATTATAATTCACAACAACTTGTTCCATTTCATACTTATTTTTCAAACAGATTTTCTCATTATTTTCTTGACATCATTCTTCAAATTAATGGATAACTTGTTGCCCTAGTTCACCATTAAATTCTATCATGCATCCCGATATGACTCATCTTAATCCACTTGAAAATTTCAATAACCTTTCAACTTGGAAATTTTTAAGATCAAGTTGGAAGAGTTCTTAATACATTTTATAAAAGTACTTCAAAACCCAAAATGAATATGTCATAAAAATACAATATCCAAGTTTAAGATTTCCCAAGCAGATGTTACATGTCACTAAGTACACGAGCTTAGAATATTCGAGGTTGTATCTTGCGAACATGATACCAAAATGCTGCAGCATGTTATGACATCAACGTTCTGGATGGTCTCAAGAAAACAGAAATGGCAAAACATAACCCTCATATATTGATCAGAGAACTGCTTTTACTCTTTGATGGAATAAGTTTTTGTTTTATATATTAAATTAGACTATTTCAATAGTAATTTAATCTTTTTTAATCTATTCTCTTGCTAAATAATTACGTACACTATTTTTAATGTCTTTATTTTGAATTATACATATATATTTTACACATACTTTCCTTTAACTTGAGTTTTTTTTTTCTTTTAATTTATTGTATTTAAGCAAATTTAAAATATTCGTAAATGTACTGGTAACTTGTTATTTTAGATATAATATGAAAATGATACATTCCCCTTCGTATTATCTACATTATTAGAAGTTTTTTTTTAAAAAAAAATGTAATAACTATTAAATTCAACCTTGTTTATCCATTTTAGAATTTTCATTTAATCACTTTTTTTTGGGTGGTGAATAAAGTTGAGTTGAGTTCAGTTAAATTTTCATTTAAATCAATATTTTTTTATTCAATTTGGATTAGGTTCATAACTTTTTTTTTATTATATATTTCATCAGTTCAATCTGATTAAAATGAATTGGGTATAAGAGGGAGGAATCATTCTAGAGCTTAAATTTTTAAAACATAATTGTTTTATAAAAACTTAATTACTGCAATAAATTAAAATACCACCGATATCTTCATAGTTAACAAATCAAAATTGGGGTTGGACGTGTTAAGTGAAGCTGAACATGAAAAAATTGAAATGGTTTAGGTAAAAAGACAAGAAATTATTTTGACTAATTCTTAATGTCGAGCTAATCATTGCAATGATTCATTTAGAATGCCCAATTATTGACACGAAGAATTGCTTTTGGCGGTTAGTTGTGTGTAGCACGCAAAAGAAAAACCAATAGCAAGAAATTGTTCTTCTAAGGAAGAAATTATTCCCTTTTGATTATGGATTCCTCAACTACGTTTGGTTTAGATCTTCTTCTACTTCTATATTCCCACTACTCAGTACTTATACACAATCTTCAACGCTGAGGCAAATCATTGAGATGAGGAATCTTAATAAAGAAATAGAACCATATCAGAGGATAGATAAATAACAACTAAGAGAAAACTAAGAACCACCTTCAAAGCTCTTGCTTCTGAAACATTGAGAAGTATTCTACGCTATTTAATGTAGCTGTCTGTCAAATTTTTTATTATTGCAGTATTATTTTTGTGCTTCAGGAACTCACATCCACGAGAAAGATTCTTTAGTAACTTCTGGATCACTCAAAAAGACACCATCTAAACTAAGAAAACCCAACACATTACTAAACAAGTGTCGTCCAGCACAACAAGCTTCTTTACATTAAAAGTCTGAAGCATAATGTAGGCAATGTAACCACGTTGTTAACATCAAAATAAGCAGTTACAATGCTCACAGAGCTAAAATAAAATTTAAGTTAGTTAGTTTGTTATAAATCATGGGTAAAACTTTGTGGAGAGGAACATGGGAAAGAAGTGAGGTTAAATTTAAGACAAGCCATCCTATAATCATTTTTAACCTTCAGAAGGAAAGCCTTTCAATATAATATTATATTCTTCGACAAAATATCTCAGCAAAGCAAAATAAACTCTAAAGGTACATATCGATCATACTGAAGCAAGAAATTATTGTTATTTCAAAGCAAATAAATGATTATCATAATGCTATGTTCAAGGGTTCCAACACTAAAATTGTTTGAAGGCTAGAGTTAATCATTGTGATTTGTGCAGACAGAGTGTAGCCACCAATGTACATCTCGGTGTAGACTTCACAAAATCACCTAAGATTATATGACTATTTAGACTTCTTTCCTTGTTTTTTCTTGATAACTTCATCAACATACATTATGCCCTTGCCTTTGTAAACTTCAGGAGGCTTACAGGTCCGAACAGTGGCTGCAAACTGGTGCACTCTTTGTTTGTCAATCCCTGTACAGCAAATTACATTGTTTTTGAAGCAGAAAACTCGGACAGCAGGAGGGACAGCTAATTCCACCTCATGGCTGTACCCCAATTTGAGATACAATAGACGTCCTGCAGCTTCAGCTCTGGCTTTGTATCCAACACCCACAATCTTGAGAAAGCGAAAAAATTTGGCCTCCATCAATTCCAGAGCAAATAAGCTGCCTAAAATTTCCAGGGAACGAAAATTGTTGCATTTGTTTTGAAGAAGAATGTTACGTATTCAGGAACAAGATGTTTCAGAATGATAATTCTGGAATGATATTTTTAGAAACATGATGTCTTTTTATGTCTCGTTGAATCAATCATCATAGATTTGCATATGCAATTATGTGAACTTCTAAGTAGCCTCTTTGTCATTCTAATGACCATTACAATTGTGTACTAAATATAGTTACTTCGTAATATATCCTAGACATTATTCATTGCTTTTCCTAAACTCATTTTCCTCCTGTTAAGGTGCTTCTAGATTGAAGGAAGGAGTTCCAGTGGCAAAGGCTTTCCCTGTTCTTGAGGGTTGGGGCAACTAGGTATGTCAAAATTCATGCTAGTGTACGCTCTCTGGGAAGTTTTATATTTTATATATACTTTTTTTCAGCTTAGTTTCCAACCTAATATTTATCCTATTTCTAGGATCTATTGACTTTGTATTTTAAGTTTTATCTACAAACTACGTAGTAAACAGCAAGGCCCTCTTTGATTGAAAAGATTAAAACTAAAAAGGCCTGTAGTTGTCTAATTCAAATTAAATCACAGCCGCTCTTTTGTGATCCTTCTTCAAAATTTAGCTGCTTGATGCTATTAGTGATTTTGCTCTAATGTTCTTCTTTCTATTCCTTTATGCCATTATATATTATGCAAAATAACCACTCCAATTGATTACTTTTCCCTGATGGTAAATATTTTTAACATGAGTTTCATATTTGGAATTATCCCAAAGTTTCATATTCTTTGGCAGTCCAACACCCTCAAATTACAAAGTTCTTCTTCACCTTCTAGTTTCTGTGCTGGGTTTTATTTTTAACACTGTACACCGTGTGAATGCCATTAGGGTAAAGCATATTGGTCAAGGAAACATTTTCTTTAAACCAATTTAGTTGTAGGACTAAGAGTAAGTAACATAAACATGAGCTTTTTTACATAGTTGCCTTTTCCACAAATAGTGACCCTCTATAGGTAAGATTTTTAAACCTGGTGCCTGATAATTCCATAGTTCTTTAAGTGAAATGCATCAATAATTCCTTCAAATATGATTGAGTTTCTAACAGATTAACAATATAGAGGAGAAACTAATAAATTGAACACAAATCGGAAGATATTTATGAGCTGGAGAGATCCTAGGGTTGGTTCAGTTGAAATTAAATAACCAAACAGAAAGTTACCTCCTATAAGACACAGAGAAAGCTCCGATGAGAACAAGAGATGCAGCCCACGATTCGCACCCAACCGGACACAACACTACGCAGGCGACGCTCCCCTCCCTTGAAACACATAAAATAATTGGGCTTCCATTTCCAAAAAACAGAAAAAGAGGATCCACGTGGAGTTTTCTTTCTGCACCCCATGGTTTCTTATTAAAATTCCATGGGCTTTGTCCATTTACTACTTCTCGCGCTTTTTTCACTTAAAAGAAGTAAATATATCATGATAATCCATATTTTTCTTTTTGTAAAAATATGACTTTCATATATCTAAAAGACACTTTTGAATTGTGTCTTCTATGAAAAAAATGGATTTCAAATTCAGGAATCCAATTTTCTTTTATTCAAAAAAATAACTTTTAAATCACACAATATGAAGTAAAATAAAAAAATCTTTCAGATTGCAAAATTTGGAAGTAAAATAAGTTTCCACGTTGCAAAAATAATTCTAAATTATGCGATCTGATTTATTTTTTTCATATAAAAGATGGTTTTTAGATTACACAATTTAAAAGTAATTTTTTATAAATTAAAAGAACAAAGTGAAGATATTTATTAGAATTATAAGAGATTGGTTTGGGTATAATAATAATATTTACTTGCTACCTGTTCAGTCTAAAAAAATATATGCAGTTACTCGTCTTATTACTAGTTGGTATCCAGTGTTTTTTATACTTTTGCTAATGTATATGTATATTTTTTAATGTTAAATAAAATTATATATAAATAAATATTTGATGTATAAACTTAAATAAAAAAATTATCATTAAAATACAATTCAAATAAAATTACAAACTAAAATATTAATGCAAGTAAATTTGATTTTTCTAAAAAAATTTAAATAAGTTGCACAAAAAACATAAATTTTAAACAATTGATTTTTGTAAGAGTAATTTCAATCTCGTAAGTCTAAATAAATTAAAATATATAAAGTTAAATTCTAAACAATTCTTTATTAATATCTTTTTCAGTGGTGATTTTATTTTAAGCGCTTGATTTCTTAAAAAATAAAACATATTTTATAATTATTATTAATATTATTGAAGACAAAGAAAAACAAGAACAGAAATATATACCAAACATGTCTTTAAAAAGGAAGAAAAGGAAAAGTGATGCGAAAGCTTTAAATCCAAGTGAAGGTCAGAAAAGAAGCATCCCAAAGCAACTTTTACATGCTTGGCTGAAGCAGTGACTCATGTTTTCCTTGGCTCCACAAACACAGCTGTTGTCCTTTGAGGCACAACGAAACACCCAGAAGATGCCTCGTATCTTGAGCTCTTAACTACTTCATCGGATGATGATGATACCTGTAACACAATGCACAAAAGGGAATTCACCAACATTGCTTAAATTATAAATGAATCAAACAAACATGAATCAATATACAGCAGTGTCTGAATTATAGTGTTCTGTTGATTGTTGAGTCCAGAGTAAAAATTACTATGTTACAACGGTTATAACAATGCTTACTTGTAAATCCTACAACCTTATGGTGCAACGTACTTAAGGTGAAATCAAACTAGATTATGAACATAAAGAAAGGCCACTTGAAACTTGCATAAAAACTGAAAGTCTGTGCAAAATTTCTCTAACATTGAAGTAGAATAATTCACCTAATTTGACACTTACATCAAAACAGTATTTTTCCAAAACATTACTCTGTAAAGGATCAATTTTTCATCATTTAAATTCTTAAGTTTTAGTACCTGTATGGGATGCAACTGGAGGCTTCTCGATTGCAGGGCAGGGCAAACAAATGATGCTTCTTTTGGACTTGCGTTCATGACAACCACAATGAAGGAGTATCTGCCAACACCATTTCTCAAAAAAATGAATGGATGTTAAGTCTTCAAACGAAAAAATTACAAAAGCCTTCTTAACGTACATGGGATCCAGCTGAGACAACCCAGGAAAGCCATCATGACCATCTTCAATGCTCATTACTATGACTCCACAAACCCATGAAGGTCCTGTATTGTGAAAGCTTACTCGTTGCTGCAGATATGACAGATAAAAGCTTACTTGTGTACCATCATTACATGCTTTATCCATGAGTTATCTCTTGTCAGATACAAGCAAACTGAGGGAACGTACAGATAATGATCCAAATAATAGGAATCACAGGCTCAACTCATCCATGAGAGACAAAAGATGTGTAAGGTTTTAAAATATCAAGATGTGAAAGCCTGATACTAGTAAGATTAATGATGATGGTGAGGCCAATACTAATGATTATAGAAAATATACGATAAAATTGTGTAGAATATTCTTTTACCTATCATCTTTGTCAAAGTAAATGAGTAGTTATGGAAGGAAACAGAAGCTTATAATCGTACCATCCAAGAGTTTGAACAATTTTAGGCATGTTAAATAACCAAAGTAATCGTGCATCACTTTGAGAATATGTGAATATTTGAAATTGTACGAGGCAAAATGTGTTCATTTTTAGAAGAAAAAAGTTTTATTCAAGGTGGAAATAGTCACAGGTCTGAGCTGAAAATAATGGTCAAATACTGCGAGGTGCAATACCAACAACAAAGATCTGGTACAATCAACACCAACGTATTAAACCCACATCACCTATTTAACAGAAATTTATGAAAAATATAATAAATTTAGACGCTACATCTAGTTAAAGCAAATATATATATATATAAAAAAAAAAGCTTGGCCAGAACTAGATTTTAAATAAGGAATTCCAATTCAATATATCCTGCCCTCGGCTTCTTTGAGCAAGAAGGGGCTAGCTAGAGAGTTTTCACAGCTTAAGATGGAAACTGAATTGGGAGTAAAATAACATGAAATTTGAAACCTTGTTTCAACAACAAATCTGATGTAAAAATGAATCAGAAAACAGAAACAGAATGAAATACTGATGTCTGAGTCATATGAAAATATAGTTAATTAAAATAATTAGTCACTGGCAATGAGCTTTATATCAAGGCACTAAAAGAAGAAATAATTTCATAAAATGAAGAAATTTAAAACGGCTGACCTGGATAGCATTTGCTGTCTTCAAGCGGAAAAGTGGTGAAGAGTACCTTATACGTAGCAGGTTCAAGAAATTGTCCATGGTAGCAAGAATGTCAATCTTCTGAGGCTTGAAGGATGGGTTTGCTAGTCTTGGTTTGATTCTGAAAATTAACAATAGGATTACCGTACATCACAAATTCAATAACCCAAAGGTCACAATTATAACATACACTGCCAGGTAAGTTGGTGATCCAGTGTAGCATATTTTATAAATGGTAATGATAAAGTATTCAGATGCTTACAGTGGCCAGTTCTTTTCATTTTTCTCTTGAGGAGGAAGTCCAACACCCCAATTATTACTATTGTATGTAAAGTCAAGTCTGAAATCAAGAGTGCATAAAAGGAATCGTATTGTAAATTTCATTAAACAGTGGAAAATAATTGGATTGATTCAAGAATGAATGTAACTTTTAGAGCATCATAATGAAGTAGATGATATATTTATTTCGCATGGCCAAGCCAAAGAGAAGCAAACGTTATTATATGCAGAAAATACCTGTTGAACCAGTCACCAGAATTGTATGAATCTCGGTCCAGTGATTTTGAGCGGAGAATCTCATCTCCACAATGAAAAAATGGTATACCCTAAGAACACAAATTCGTTAGCACTAGAATAGACTCAAAAAGAAATTGTAGGTTATAATCTAAGCAATCAGTTTGTCTAATAAAATATAGGAAACCACAAGGTCCAACTTATCGAAACTCACTGGCTCAAATATATAGTTTAACATTGAATAAAACCAAAAGTACAAACATTGCTGCATATAAGAAAGTTTGAGTTAACATTTCATAGAAAGAACATCACTACATATAAGATTTTCTTTTTGTACCACTCAGAAAGGCTTCTCACCAATGGAGGTATCTTATGTGTATATAAACCCATGTCCATCTCTTATTTTATCTGATGTGAGACTTTGTTTGTACCCAACATATAAGTCTTGTTCTGAGGAGATAAAATTTCAGTTTCAATTACGAGGGCAAAGAAAATCACTAAAATATAAGTGTGACAGTTTCTTGTTAAAATTGCCATGGCATCACAGAGGCACTTGTTTACCGAGACATTAACTCGTCAGATGAAAATGATTTATGTAGTTAGTTTATGTGACCTCTTCTTCTCAAACAAAGTTAGCACCAATCTAAATCTTTTCCTCTAACCTTGGTGCCTTTATATATGTTCAACTCTATCCTATCGTTTTTGGTGCTCGTGCACCTAATAAATACACCAAGATAAGAATATAAATGCATCAACAAAAAATAATAGAGATAAATAAATCTCGAGTTTTTATTAGTGAATAAAAAACCATTTAATTTCTTTAACCTGTGATAATGCTACAATACTGGTTGCCAAATGGTTTATCCTACATCTCTCAGTTACAGTGATGTCCATTGGGGTCTGAAAGTAAGGAGCAGATTTGTATCAGAAACCGTGAAAAAAAAAAATTGCAAGAGCAACAGAGAATTTTGAGAATATTTAGGATACCTTTAAGCTCACAATGTCAAATAGGGTTTCATTGTCATGAGCAGAAACATAATTGATCTGCAAAACAGATGTCAATCTCATTAAAAAAAAAGTCTGCCATTCCCTTTACATAGTTGATAGTGATGTTAATTACTAAATTTAATTTCACGACATTTCTCAAAAATACAGAACATGTTTTAGATTTAAGAGAAGGACAGCTGAGGGATATACAAGAGAATAATCTTACAGTCTCTGTGGGGCATGAGGCATATGCAACAGGTGTCCCACCATATGTTAATATTTCTGACCCTTTTACCTGACACCATCAAAATGAAGTTATCAGACAATATTTCTTGTGCAAAGAATTATCTCACAACAGGTAAAATATCTTTTAATTATACTAGCATGGTCAGCATTCAGTGTAGAAACATTGAACAATCCACTCATAATAAAAAGAGTCTACCAATTTGATGACTCGTATCATACCATTTTTGTCCTAAAGACATAATTATTCACAAATTAATTTCATTTTGTGCTATATTGCTTTTTCTACATCAAATTGCTTTTTTTTACCCAAAAGATTACTTAGTATTAAAAGTGGACTTTAAGCCTAACTCAACCCCACAAACCCGGCTTGTAGGGTAAGGTTTGCACTCACTTATAAACTATGAATTGGCCTTATCTCTAGTCGATGTGGGACTTCCAACACCCCTTCAAAAATGAGAATAGAATGCCCACTTAAAACTCACTAGGAAAGGCTCTAATCATGGCTTTGATACCATATTAGGAGTGGACTTTAAGTCTAACTCAACCCCACAAAATCAGCTTATAAGGTGAGGATTGCACTCACTTATAAACTATGAATTGGCCTTATCTCTAGTCGATGTGGGACTTCCAACACTTAGGAATTTTTCTTTTTTCTTAAAATTTCCATTTATACTCTCAAATTAATTCTTTTACTTTTCTAAAAACAATTTGCCTTTTTTTCTCACCTAAACTTGAGCTACTTATTTTTTCTTGGACTGATTTTGACTAAATTATAACATTTCCCTTACAATTTACCTATTTCCATAACCATATATTCTTTAAGCTTATACTTTAAAATTTTATCTAAATTAAAAAACATGCTCATAAAAGTTGCCCAAGTTGCCCGTCCTTGCTAGAATCAAAATAGAACCCATGAAGCAAGAATAAGTAGACTCTTCAACCCACATGCAATGCAAGGGAGGCAACAACTCCAAACACCTCAGTCTGATACTACAAGAACCATTTCAAGATTCTCTATCATCATTATCCCAGCTGGCCTCTGGTTGCTAACCTTAACCACCAATACTTCCTTCACTACACATATCATTATTGTCACACTCCACAATATTATCACCACCATTGTTGCTGCTGCTATTCAATGTCCATCATCATTGATATTACCATTAGGGCAACCAACTACTGCCACTTTGCATTGTCTATCACTACCAATATCACCACAACCACAAATTTAACAACTATCAAGCTAATTTCACAAAAATCACTCTTTCACCTCGGAATAAAAAATATTAAATGATTTATATATCTAATTTTCCCATCCTGACATTTTTTTCTAGAAAAGAAAACATAAATCATACATCCAAAGAACAAGGAAATAATTAAATGAGAATTTCAATATTATCTCACAATTCCTTGTGCAATATCCAATTCCAAATAAAAGAAATAGAGCCACAGTGATATTTGCACAAACAACATTCAGAAAGAACAATTTTAACTTCATTAGTCAGAAAATTGATCCATCTGAATACCTCTTCACCTTTACAATTGGTTAGCACAAAATCCTGCAAGTTGGCAGCCATTCCAATCTGGAAAACACAAAAGAACATCAATGACTTATAAGCTATATACGTGTGTGGGTATGTGTATCTCAATATGAAAACAGAATATAATAGAAGCATAGAACATTGGTGCTCCTTTAAACAATAATGCCTTATCTGGGTGTCTATTTTCTGTATTGCATTAACAAAGAGAAAGTTAGTAAATTATTAATTATACAAGCTCAAGAGTCTTGTTTCCATCAAGAACGCATGCAACTTGTTCATATGATAAAACCAAACCTTGTGGCTGCTATTACAAATAAACCATCTTCCAGTTGAATTTACTGGCATGTAAAATAATAGATAAGTTCTAATTCTTTTGAAGTTACAAAAATGAGAAAGAAACTTCACCTATGTTCATAACATTCTGTTGGAAGTCACACATTGACTAGAGACAAGACTAATTTATAGTATATAAGTGAGTGTAAACCTTATCTTACAAGTCAGTTTAAGTTAGATTTATCATGACGATTGTTGTTGAATCTATCATACCATTATTAGATCACCCACAAATATTCATTCTTGCAAATTATATGTTTAAGATGTCTAATACTCAATGTGAGGAAAAGATTGTTGGATATCTTGTTTCGATTAAGGATATGACCAAATTGTAAACAAATGGTAATTCTCCTTTTATAGGTTGATTTTGTAAGGATTTTTTTATTATTTAATAAAAACTGATCTTTTTAATTATTTTTATAGATCGTTGTCTAGCCAAGAATAGGTGTTGGCTCCATGCTGTTGACTGAGTTAGAACTACAAATAAAAAATAAAAAAGAGTTCAGACACTACAGAAGAATATCCAACACGTATTGAAGGCATGTAGCAGCTGCGTCAGTGTCATTTTCAGAACACCGCCTTTCAATGTAGAACATTGTGAGAAACTTTTCTATTCTTTATCACTCTCACCAAATATCTTCTCTCTTAGCACTAACCACCACTTCAGCCCTGCACAGTTCTTCCACTTTTCCTTTACTGTTCTAGCCACTACCTGCACTGAACTCTTTCACTCACAAATATTATATCTGGATCACTCACTCAAGTCGTAAGAGATTGTAGAGGATACACAAAACTCAACACTACTTATTATTTCTTCACAAAGAACAATCAACCCTGTTTATAATTCTGGTTTACAACAGAATCTGTTTAACCAAACCAGAATTACTTAACAGCCGCAGAAGATATATTCTGTTTACAAATTATTCATTACAAACATCAGCCTTCTATGTTCAAAACATTTCCTAAGTATCTCTCTTGTTCATAATGGCAGTTATTGACTTAAAACGGCAAAACCATTCAAAAGATAAAACAAAAAAATAATAAGGATATATGTTTACCAAAATTGAAACAAAAAAATTTACATGAAGTGCAATCATGGAAATCCCTATCAAATTTGTCAGCAGGCACCATAATATTTACAATTCACGTACCCAAAATTTTTAACTTAAAAATAAGAAATCCAGAAAAAGACAAAAGTCCATAAAGCCACTGATGCAGACCTGGATGTGATCCATTGATGCAGCAAGCATGGATTTCGCATTTTCTTCTGTTCCATGGTCATGGTCATTAGGCTGCATAAACAGGATGAATTCCAACACTCATAGGAATATGATAAAACACCAATAGGTAGATCAGTCAAATATAACGCTAAACACAGAAATCACATGCAACACAGCAATGTGCTTCTATCCCATGAAGTCTCTCCTATAGAGAGTACCCTCTGTCCACAAACTGCAAGCACAACACCTGCTCCCTAATTACAATTACACACCCTACTGTCAAATAACCTGAAGAGATAACTGTCAGCAGTTATTTTTCCATGATTAACTGTCATCAAGGAAGTTCCTAATTCTACCAAAAAACAATGCAAGTTATTTTCTATCCCATATTGTAATAATACATTACCGCTCCTAAATTCTACCCAATGAGCCTAATCAATACCAGAAAAATTATAAAAGAAAAAACAAAGGAAGACAGATATTACCATACAAATCTAAGGTTTGAAGGTCAAAGGTATGCCTATACAGTAAGAAATAAGTGATCAAAGAAGGAATGCCAATACCTGCAAGAGTAGTCCAGTCACAAAACCCTGTTGAAGAGGGTCGCCAAATGGAGACCCACCAAGTATGGCATCGCGTATTCGATCATTAAAGCTGTATATTGCATTCCAACACAACTAATAAAATAAAATGCATTATACAGACAATTCTGAATATTAAAGTTTTACACTGTGAGACTAATTCTTAAAATTAACATACGATAACCATATCATGTGAATTTAAATGAATAATTGCATTTTAGATTAACTTAGTTTTGCACCCAAAAAAGCAATCCAATTCAGAAGTTCTATCTTCAGCATTATAAAAAAAATGGAAAGACTACTAAGCAACACCAACAAACACATGGTGAAAATAGACAAGTCTTACCTCCCAATTTGTGTTCCTGGGAGATTGAACTGAGAAGCATTAATCCCACGTCCATTTTTGGCAACTTCACCAAAGTCCCATCCCTCGCCATATCTTTTTTCAATTAAAATGAAAAGAATGTTAAAGAAAGGAGGCTAAAATACAACATGTGAACATGCAAATGAGTGAAAGCCGAGGAATGAACATAAAGAAATTCATTAACAAATGTAATTCATAAAACCCAGCATTGGGGAACAAGTACATGTAGATACTTGAACCATCTACTCCATCCTTTTCTGTTGTTAAACAATGGAGAGCAGTTTTTGCTTGCACCTGTATTCATATCACGAAAACAATACTTCAATTGTTTATTTGTGATATGACGATAGATTCATCTTTTATTAGCTTTTTACCCAGATACACATAATCCAAAATCATGATAACTAGACATTATTTCATATTCTGTTTGTCATCCCTATAATTTAGTATTCAACTCTTATGCAGCATATTTTCTGAAATTATATCTAAATCACAAGCTACACATACCAAGCAACTTTACGGTTTTCCATGATCAACAAAGTGAAACCACATTACAAAGAGATTCAATAGCTTATTTATTCTAAATATACCTTGCACTCATTTGATAACATGTTTTCATATTAAGTCAAATTGTAAGATGCCAAATTGTTACAATACATACCATCGTTCTCTTCATTATGTGGCCCATGAGGTCAAATCTGAACCCATCAATCTGAAAAAAGGAAAAGCATCTTAGGGTCTAATATACGTAATCTACTCATTAAACATTTATCCTTTTGTTAGAAAACTACAATTATGGAAGAGGAGGAGGACATGAAAAATCCTTAGGTTCAGGATAGCCTTTAAAACGAACAATAAAACTACAAATGATGGGGGCTTGTTAAACTCGACAAATCATACTGGCAACTCCCTCTTAAAGAAGCCATGAGAACAAATTTTTCCTACTATGAAAAACTGTAGTTTCTACATAAAATCAAATATTTCAGAACAGTGAAGTACTACACGGAACTCAGAGTACATCCAATAAGCAGAAAAAGTTTCAAAAGAATAAAAATCTAAGAGGTCGAAGTGAACACCACTGAATGATATAAACAATCACCTTGTAATTGAGTGCCCAGTGTACAAGATCGTCAAGAATCAAACGCTCAACCATAAAGTGCTCACTAGCAGTGTTATTTATACAAGTACTGTTCTCAATGAATCCATCCCTATTCCTTCTTAAATAGTAACCTGGAACAATCTATAAGATACCTTGTGTCACACCACAAAAGTATATTGGCTTACCAAAAATAGTGAAGAAATACTCAAATAGCTATCCATATCTCAACAATTACAGGTCAACAAAAAAAACTTCATTATCACTCATGACCTTATCAAGGACAGAATGTTCGTCAAAAGGCCCACTTCCTTGCAAATGATTGTAGACAACATCCAATACAACCCGGAGGCCCATATGGTTAAGAGCCTGCAAAGCATAGAAATTCTAAGAGACAGAACAAAAAAATTATTTAAATGACTATAGACAATAGTATTACTGATCTACATTGACAAATTAAATAGAAAATCATAACAAAAAGAAAAAAAAAACTGAATAGAAAATTGGATCTATGAATACATACAGTGAGAAAACAATGAATTCAAACCTTAACCATCTTTCGGAACTCAATTGTACGGTATGGACCATTTGGATTACTTGAATAACTGCCTTTAGGAACCCCCCAAAGAACAGGGTTGTACCTTTTGAAGACAAACTATAAATGAGCACATTACCAAAAAATGTATATTATATAAATAAGCAAACTTGACATGAAAATGTCGCATTAGGACCCTACCCCCAGTTGTACCCATCAAAATTTTGGATAGCTGTGATGAGAGCTTGTTGCTGATCGGAATCAGGTGGGAAACTTTCCAGTATTGAGGTATCTATCAGAGTGCTAGTGTTAGATAAACACATAAGATAATTCAAAAACAATATAATTATGAGTTCATATTTTACCACATATCTTATTTATAAGCTTCAAACAAAATATATAACAAACATGGTTACTATAGGAGAATATACAAGGCAGAAGAAAGACTAGCATTTCACATAACAACAAGGATATGAGTATCATTAGCAAAGATGGACAAAAAAAATGTGACATGATAGGGTAGTAATTTAAAGACGAAGTAGCCCTCACAAAAGGAAACCTAGAGGGTGGAAAACATAGCCTAATCTCTGATAGTAAATATCATGAGATTTATTTTCATATTTTTTCATTATATTACCACCAAAATTTATAAGAAAAAGAAAACTGTGTGAAGATGAACGAACCAAAATTTAACCCATTCAAATTTTACCTACAAATCTCCAGTTCTCCTTTTGATCATCAACACCAGCAAATTGAAATGTTGGCAATAGATGGACATGAGTGATACCAGCACTTGATAATCTCTTCAGATGAAGTACACCTGCAGAATCCTTCAAACGTATGTTCCCAGTTACTTCAAATTCCATCACAGCAGTTACTAATGCACCGATTATTTCAGTCACAAATCAATCATGTTTTCAATATATTGTTCAGTTTCATTAATTTCTTCATGGAGTTCCTAAGTCACATAATCTATATTGAATCACCATCCTTTTGAGAATGGTATTTACATGGAGTTTAAGAAAGAGTATTGGAGAGTTGATAGAACTTGAGCAAGAGAAATAGCTTAATTGAGGGCATGGAGAGGAACCTTGACAGTAACACTGTCAGCGCTTTGATTTTTATTTACTAAATAGAAAAACCGAACACATTAATTGCAGCGGTTGATATAAACTATTTAGAGCAACTTTCCACGTTAACTACAGTGAAAAGGAAAGAAGATGAGAAATGAAACACAAGTATAACTACAGTTATAACATATGTCTAAAATAGAAGACGTATTCTGACAAGTTGCAAGACCCAAAGGAGGTGACCCAATAACTGTAGGCTTATATGAAATATCAGCATTGAGTCATTTCATTTTTGTTATAATTAATAGGTGAGCTAACAAGGCCCAAACATACTCTATGCTTTTTAGCAGATAATAATTAATAGACAGAAGGACCAGTTCTAATATCAGTTAGAGTCATTGTTGACCCAGTATTCAAGTTACTATTTTTCAGAACCAAAGAAATATTGAAGAGAATTAAAAAGTGAAAGATCAAAGGCTGATATAGAGTATAATTGTAGACAAATAATTTAGGAGACGGAAAGAAAAAAAAAATCAACAAGAGAATATAATTTTACAAGGCTAGCCTATCCCACAGCATGATCCAAATGTCCCCAAATTAAGCCGACAAATTTTGGATCTGGAAATTTTATGAATCCAATATATCATTAGGTTCTCTCTTTGCAAGCATGCTGCTAAAGTAAGTTTAAGACATCACATCTATGCTTACAATATTCTCTTTTAATGATTTCAATAAGTTTTCATTTCCCATTACAACAACTGTTTAACCATATCAGAAGATAAAGGTTTAGCACTGCTCAATATTTTAATTAGTATTCCTAAAATATAGAAATTCTTATTCTTATGGAACTCCATCAATAGCAAGAGTTATATAATAGAATTACCTGCAATGTAAAGGCCAGATAACCACCACGAAATGCAGGTTGCACAGAGAGGTCAGTGGCACTGCGGCAGCAAGGAAAAGGTGCTCATGACGAAAAAAATAAATGTCACATAAAATCTCAAAGCAAACAGCCCTTCCAAGTGATACATCTAAAAACTACACACAATAATTAGCTATTTTAAAGATTGTGGGAATAGGCTAATATTTTGTGACAACTAGCAACAGACTACCTGCTAAAGCTATCTGAAAAAACCAAGAAAACTTAAAATCATTAAAAGTATCAGACAGATAAACAAAAAAAGAAAAAAGAAAAAAAAAATAGCATAAGGGAGTTTCATGCAGAGCTTGACTCTTTGCTCTTTATCCATCTCTCTTTCTCCTCTGATTATTTTCGATTGAACCAAACAAAAAGTTCACAAGGATCGATTTTAGTATGCTGGACTTGACTAGATTAGTTATCGTCTAAATGCTGAGGGCAGAATTATAAATTTCAAAGAGATTCTCACATCAAATTAGGAGAGGATATTGTGAAAAGCCTATTTTCATACACAAGAAAATATAAAACATTATTTTAATTTTAATTTGAAAGCTCAAGGTAGGCATATTTCAAAGCTTCACCTCGATCATCTGGATTCTAGAAAACACCCATTATTGCAAACTTTTAAAAATAAAAGATAACATTTAGTGATAACCTTGGAAGGTTATTGATAAGACCCAAAATATAAATCTGTCTCAGGCCAAAATAGATAGCAAATTTGGAAAATATTATATTAGAAGAAAGAAACATTCTAAAGGAAGTTGAGAAGAGAGAAAGACTATAATCAGTAATTAAGTTGGTTATGAGAGAGAGGGATAGTGGGTGATGAATATATAATGTGGGAAACTGCCAGAAAAGATAGGAAAAAGGGTGAGAAGGATTTTCAGGAGAGAATAGGTACTCTTTAACTGTCTAGTATTATATTTTTCCTTTTGTATTTTCAACCATTTTCTTTTTATTATCTTGTATCACTTTATAACAGACCTGAATTCAATTATAAAACATTGAATTTTCAGTATTGTTCTTGTTTTTTTTTTAGTACCTTTCACTTACTCCTGAGGGAAGGACCCTTCAAGCTCCAAAGGAAGAATCCATGGTTTCAGGCATGGGATTGCTTGCACATGCTTTGGTTTGGGTTCTACCAAGTTTCTTGATGAATTCTTGGATGTTTCTTAGTTGGGTTTTGGTGTAGGGGTTTGCAGAAGCTATAACGAGAAGAGGGTTCAAGATCTTGCTTGAATCTTGATAGTGTAAGTGTTCTATGTGGGGTTATAATCAGAAATTAATTGAGTAGGGCGGAGGTGTTTTTGGTGAATTTGGATGGTGCTCCAAGATGGTTTGGATGGTGTTTGGTTGGTTCACGGATGGTCAAAGCTAGGGTGGTTATATGTATCCCGTAGAAAGAAAGATAACTTTTGATGAGGTTATCCTTTCTTGGGAGCTGACCGAGATTATGACTTAAAAAGAAGCTAGGAATTAGAAAGAATCTTCCTCAACACAAACTGCCTAAGACAAGCAAGGCGATTCAGCCTTGAGACCCAACACTGAAGCTAAGAATTCAAAAAGAAATAAACTCTCTAGTTTTTACAAGCACTTAAGATGTCTTTTCTTTCCAAAGTAAAAAAATACCTACAAAATGGCCTAAGACACTCCTTATATAGGAGGCATGTTGGAAAGGAAGGAGACTAAACACTCCCACTCTTATAGATGTAACCAAGCAATAACTCTTATCATATCATTTCTATTTAACCTTATACCCAAACAAAGGGTTTATTATATTAAAGTTATTATCTATTTTCTTTAAAAGTTTTCTAACTTTGTAGAACTTTTCCTTTGCATCCATCTATTTACCTTGATTCATAGCTTGAGGTAATACCTCCCGATCTATTATCACATCAAAACTGATCCTCAATTAAAATTAAAGATTTGACTAAATAGTTACCTGAAATCCCTTATATGCATTTCATATATGCTTATATCAGTGAAACAATGTATGGTAGGTTTTTCATTTGCCAGATCATCCCATCCATCGGGTTTCAACTCATCAGAGTCAAGATTAAGTAGAAAAGTCCGCTGCCCATCCGATGAAACTCTGCTTAAATACAGATTAAAGGTGTGTTTAAATATAAAATTCATATGGATAATTAAATTTATATTTAATCACTAAGAGTGGATATTACTAACTGTTACTCATGGATATTAGAATTAGTACAGAAACAATTTGCAAAAGATAAATGATGGCAAACTGCATGAACAGAGCATACCCTCTAGCATATGGATCATTTGCATAGCATTTTTCAACCCGCAAAGTGCTATGATGGTAAACACATACTTCATAAACATAGTAACAGTGCTCCCAACTTTTTGGTCCTTTAGTTCTCCAAACACCATTTTCCTCCTCAAGGCAAACAATTTCTATGGGATCATCTCCTGATGGGTCCTTATAGATGTAAGCACGTACTGCCTGTTTTTAGCAAATATATATATGTTGTGAGCAAATATATATCTTACTATGCATATACGATTGAAGAACGCATAAAAAACCTATATCTTTTTCAATAAAAGAAAATGTACTTGAGCAGTTGGCGCCCACAGGTTAAGTGACACAGCTTCCTCTGAGAAAAGTGCACCAAGAGGACCATTATATGAGAAAACCTCATCTAAAACACCAGGTAACTGTAAACCAGTACAATTCCTACATTTATCATCAGCTGCGCAAGATGTAGAAAGGATTACTATTAGTAGACACTAGAGTCAGCAAAGACACTTTTCCTTCTACTTTACAATCTAATGGAGGGTAGATCAGAAATTGCTAATAAAGAAGCAAAGCATAAGCACTTGATACTCCGTAAGTTGTATCTATACTTCTGGATCTATGTGATACTATAGAAAGAAGAGGACTCACAATCATAAATCGCAACTGCTAACTGGGATTTAAGAAGAGGTTTAACATCCAAAGTGGATGGCAGCTTGAAAGCTTTGTAACCTCGAATATGTGGAAATTTCTCCAACACCTAACAGCGCAAATTTTGTACTCATAAGTGATCCTTTCTTCCACTGTATGTGATTTTAAAAAATAATGGAACCATAAAACAATCAGCAGCACATTTCATCATTCATCATTTAGAAATATCCCAAGGATGTCAGGACAAAAGGGTAGATTACATTTGCAGGAAGGCCAGCTCTATCCTCTTGAAGCTCAACTTTCAAATCCTCACCTGTTAATTAGCATTTAACAGCCCATTGAGTCAACGTCCACTGCAATCAACTGTAAATAAGAGACAACGGCATTTTTTCCTTCCACAGGTTTGAAAAACTAGAAGGAACTTCAGAAATCAAAACCTTGAATTTGGTCATTCGCAATGGTCAAAGAAGCATTTTTGCTGGCAATCAGTTGGCAAGAAAACTCATTTGCAACATCCACGTTCCAAGCAATGAGAAATTCAGTGACCCAATAAGCTCTGGAGTACAACAAGCTATTCTGCATCTGGGTCATCAAACATGTTTCAACAGCAGTTAGCAATTCCAATAAAAGGGCTGCACCCATGAACATGAAATGAGCTGTGAATGCACCAATTAAGACTGGAGAAAAACCTGAGAAAGTGAAGCAGATTGTTCCACGGAGGAAGAAGAATTAAGGGAGCAAGAAAGGGGAAGTGGGGTATGGAGGCGAAGTGGGGTTGCTTGGGAAGGAAAGCGAAGGTGGAGAGAAGGGCAAGGGAATGAAGAAGGAAGAGGATAATGAAGGTGGAAGACTGAAGGAAGAGAAAGAGAAAGAGAAAGAGAAGGGGATGATGATGCTAACAGAAGCATTCTTCTTCCTGTGATCAGATGAGTTGAGTGAACCTCAGTCGTTCCATTTATGTTGTCTTGTTCTTCATGTCTATGATTACATTTGTCCAACAAAGAAAAAGTATACATGCACGTGTGCAGTGCAGCTTAAACATCAATCTTTTACCAAAAAGTTTAGCCTTTTCACTTTTACTTTCTATATATCTCCCCATGATTTGTTAATCGCCATGACAATGACAAGGGAGAACGACGAACCAGAATCAATTAAGACGGGATCGATTTAAAAAAAATATAATTATCTACTATTTCTATTCTAAAGAATTTTTAACTTTTAAAAATGTATAACATGACTCAGTTTTTAGGAATCATACAACATATTTTCTTAATTTGATCCTAAATAAATTGTATTAATATTGTTCTGTAAGAAATAAAAATAATCTATTCATTGAAAAAGTGAAAATGTTTTTAAAAAAAAATTTAATAGATAATATGTTTGCGTTTATTATTTATTTATAGATGTGTCAGCTTGATTCGTGGGTCAATTCTAACTCATTTTGGAAAAAAATTTCACTTAAGAAGCCTCTTCAAGTAAAGATAAAAAAAAATCACAACCTACAAATTCTCTCTGAAATGGGTTAAAGTCAGGTCATATAAGTTTAACCTATTATAAAACTTTTAATTAACTTTAAAAAATAATAATATTTATAAACACATAAAATTATATATATTTTATTAGATAGTTTAATATATTATAATTTTATTATATTTAAATTTATATTTTTATATTATATGTATTATTACGTTATTAAATAAAATATAATATATAATTTAATACGATATAATTTATTTATCGATTAAATATGTTTTTCGTCTTTCAATTATAAAATGTTTTTGGGTTTCGTCCTTTTCACAAACTTTGCTTCCTTTTTATTTTTTCAGAAACTATAATTTTTAGTCGTTGAAAACTAATAACTTTAAATTTTTGAATGAGCTGGCTAATGGTAAACACGTTTCATGTAACGTGTACACGGAGTTTTTTGTTTGACGCTTAATTAACTTCATCATCTTCTTCGTATCATGGTTGTCATCTCTTCCATCAGCCATCACCGAAAACATGCAGAAAGGAAAATATCACAAACTAGAAGGAACCACGAAGCAGAGAAATCTAAAAATCACATAACCCTAATTACGATTGCAACCCAAATCGCATCACAATCTCGTCCATCACCAATCACGAGTAGCTCGCATAAGGGCAAAAACACTTCATTGAAATTACATGTTTTAAACCATAGCACCACCTTTGCTTGAGTTTCTCTTCAACTGCTAGAAATTGTAGTTACTCTTAATTTTAAAATTATCATAGCAGCTGCAATTTAGTCCTCCGTAAGATGTTGAAACACTTATATCCATCTTTTTGTCAAAATTTTTACATAAACACGCTAACATGCCAAATTGTGTGAATCCATGATGAGTTTTAACCTTGCCTCATGGAGAACAACCCATCTTATTGGTCTTGTTCAATAAGGAACCACATTCGGTAAGGATCATTGAGATGTGCCCTTCTTGCGTATAAACAAACCCGACACGTAGGATTATACGACTCCAGTGTGGTCCCTCTTTTACTCAAGGCATACATGGAAACTGTTCGATATAATGCCTGAGAGAAATGTCTTGACTTGGAAGGCCATGATCAGTGGGTACTTGAGAAATGGAGACACAAGATCTGCTTCTCTTGTATTTGAGGAGATGCAAGGGAAAACTCAAGTGACTTGGAGTCAAATAAGGTGTGGGTTTGTTAGGAATGGAGATATTGTCACTACTCGGAGGTTGTTTGATGAGGTTTTTCGTGAGTTGAAGGATGTGTTAATATGGACTGTGATGGTTGATGGGTATGCTAGAATAGGAGAAATGGAAGCTGTCAGATTCAGAATTGTTTGGTGTTCTTTGTGTGAAAAATGTAATTGGCAATGTTAGGGGACTTGTTGAATTACTGCGTTTAGCTTTTGGTGTGGTGGTTGTGAGGTTCCTGGTAAAAAGTGATTTTTTTGTTATTAAAGTATATGCTTTTAATTCACTTCAATATGTATGTGAAATGTGTGATTTTATTTGTCAATTACGCTGATGTTTGAATTCAGCAGGCCTTATGCTCAATTCAACCCACAAAAGATATAAAAAAGGTTTTTAGCTTATATAAAAGTTATACTCATGTTTTTTTTATTCGGTTTTAAATGTTGGAGGAACCTTCTTTGTGGCATCTAAAGTGCTTGAGTTGGTAGAAAATGTCGGTGCAGTAAGTGATCTTTCTGGAAAGGCAAAACTTTTCTTAGTTCTTCCGGCTGCAATGTTGGACGTGTTCTTCATTTTTTGGATTTTCATTTCACTCTCTGCAACTTTAAATAAGATTCAGGTATTCATCTTCTAAGATCGTCTCAATATTCGTTACTCCCTGAACATCATGTGAGCTTTTCTAGTAAACGAGACATAAACTACAAGGCTACAAAATTTTCACTTTCTTTGGAAAACTTGCCACTTTCCTTATTTTTTATTTAAAGCACCGTGTGGGTAGTAATTGGCAGGAGTATTGTTATGCGTATGATGTTTTCTCACTTTTGTAGAAATATGACATGACAGTATTATTGATAGAATTAGCTAGCAAGAGAAGTGCGCAGATCGAACCTAGGGTTCCTTCTCGGAGAGGACTGGTCAGGGTGGGAAACAGAAGCATTGGAATAATGTGGTGGAACTTGATGATGATCGGAATCGTGAAGCAGAGGTGATTCTGTTCAGAGTTTGATCATTTTACTCAAGTGGTAAAGGTTTGTCTCGCAGAGATTACCGATCTCGGTGGATGCGGTGGGGTTCTCGCCGGCGTACAAGGAGGAACAGGGAGGGAGAGGAAGGGAGAGAAGTTGGGCATGAAGATGCATGGAAGGATTGAGTCGTTATAGAAAAAAGCAAAAATATCTGGAATACCATTAGCCACCTAAAAAAAAAATAGTTTCTCTAAGAAGGAGATCAAAGAAGCAAAGTTTTGAAACAAAGTTTGGAAAAGAAAAACATATTTAACTTAAAAACGTTTGATAATAGAGGGACAAAAACATGTTTAACTCTTTATTTATTATTTATTAGTATTATCAATTTAAAAATAAAACTTATATCATTTAATAAAATAACAAACAGTGTATTGTGATAGTTTCAAACATGACAAAAGATATGTGATAATATTTTATTAATTTTAATAAAATTCACAAAAAAAAAAATAAACAATATATAATAAAAATAATAATATTATTCGTAAATTTATTATTTTAAATTTTTAATATTGAGATTAGTATTTAGTTTTATGTCAAATTTAAATAATTTTTTTACATAACAAAACTAAATGATTATCTTATATACTGTAACAATATATTTAATTAATTTAAGAAAATAAAATATGTTTAACTTGTCAAAATTTTAACATTGTTTTATAACTTTTTTATATAAAGAAACAACGAACTTTTTACCAAATTTAGGTTAATCTAATTAAAATGTTTATATATAACTTTTTGACAAATTAAAAGTAGTTATATTTATAATAAATTAGAAATTAAATTGTATTTTTTTATTCAAAATGTAATATCTTTTATAAAAAGAAGACCCAACTCTGACCCAGTGTTTTTATATATGAAACAAACATTATAGTCTTATTGGAGAACAACATATATTTGTGCTTCTCTTTGATTGCTATTAGGTTCCAAGCAAACTCGCTGTTTCTCGCTGCCCGCCTAGTTTAAGTTTGGAGAATTGATTCAAAGATAGAGATATTTTGACAACATTTTTTTTACAATATTTTAATATTATTTACGTGTCATGTGATTAGTTTAGGTTAGTGTTTATGATTATTATTATTGATTATAAAATAATTTTTGACCAATCACAAAATGACATGTTAAAATATTATCTAAAAAAGTTGTCAAAATATCGTTATCTTTGATTCAAACAGTCAAAGATAAGTCATTTTCGTATAATTTTTCGTTTACTGGCCTTGGATGGATTTGAATACGTGTACCCAAGCATAAGAATAAAATTACAAAAATGTTGAATGATTCTTTTTTATTGGAATAATTGAACATACAATCTTTAATTACGTAATTATAAAAAAGTTGTTAAAAAATATGGTTAAAAAAACATTTTTTTAACCTACTGTATGCTTAACGAGTCTTTAATATGTTAATAATTTTTTTCACAATGAACTATTTATTATTATTTATTTTATTATTTCTATATTTGAAACACTAATAACAAATTTTGTAAAAAGAAAAGGTTAAGAAAACATTTTTTTAAAACTTATTACTTGTGCGTCATCAACGTGTTTTTCTTCGACCATGAAGATACATGAGTTTATTTAAGGCTATTATTTTCCAGTTGACGTTATCTATCATTGAACTGAACATATCCCAGCAAAATATTTAATACGTGCAGGTCATCATCAACCATAGGTTTTCTTCGATCATGAACACGCACAAGTTATTATACTTTTTTTTTCATTTAACATTATATATCACTCAACGCAACAAACCTCATAAAAGAACTCATCACTTACATTTCAGCAACGATTTTCGTATTCGATCTGCAATAATTTATTTAAGACGTCTTTCATTTAACATTATCATTCAGGACATCTAAAACATTTTTCTTTCCTTCCGTCGATCGTGAAAATGCAAGAATTTATTACTAACCTTATTGAATTAAAGCTCATCACATGGACGTGAACCTGTTGTAGTCAACATCTCTGTTTTAGTTGTCTTGATTCATATTGCTCTTAGCCTGTTTCTCTTTGGAAGTAATAACAAAGGCTAAGAAAATTTTAAAAAAAAATTATGTTATGCTCTGTGAAGAAGCGAATACCATGTTTTTATGAACTTTATAGCTTGAAGATTATTATAATTTGTTTCGTTGAAGGCATGTCTGTCTATTCGTTGTTATGTTGTATTCTGTAAGGGTCTTCTTTTAACATGTCATATTTGTATCAATGTGCTAGACATTTACTGTCTGAAAAATAAAAGATTTTATTAAGAGGCCAAAAGCCTTACACCATTGACAATAGTAGTCTGCAATTGAGAAGGAAATTCATAAATGTTTCTCTTTCTCCCAAGCAGAATCAGATTTGCGAGGGAGGTAAAGTTGTTGTTAAATAAATTCTTGGATACCTTGAGAGATAGCATATAGCTGCATGTGTTAAGAGTTTGGAAGCTTCCAAGGCACTTCCCTCTTTGAGACAACTGGAAATCCGATCGTGTCCGGGTTTGACAAAGCTTCCTTTTGGACTGTGGCGTGTTATCAGTCTCCTTGAGTTGAAAGTCACCAAAATGTCAATGGAAATCAGTACTCATCCTTCCTCCCAGCTGTAAAGTCTGCTCATAATTCTCCTCATCACAATCAATCATCTTTGCATGGTTAGTTGCAACTCAGGCCTCCCTCTTTCATTCATTTTCCTTCACTTTCCTTTTCAGCTCACACTTACAAACAGTTGTTTCGTTGGACAAAATTTAATGTTTGGCAGTCAAAAGATGTTTGTCAACGACGGTTTGTGATAGCTGAAGGAATATTGAAGTTGAGTTAAGTTTGCTTCTTCGTGGAGAGATATGAAGTTGAAAATTTGTTATTTTCTTGAAATAATGTGTGTTGTCACTTGTTTTTCTTAACGAAAGAATCTCTACTAGACATATTTTTTCTGCTTCTGTTGTGTAATACAAATCTCAACAATGTTTGGACTTGTTCATCCTGATTTGTGAGAGAGGAGACAATGGGACTTGTTATTTAGTCTCCGCCAATCAATCCATGGATGAATGCTGGGTATGATTGGGTAATACAAACTCTGGTTTCACCGGTGGAGTGTGTACTTTTGTCGTTGACATGTATTTCTTGAATTTCAGTCGTTAGAATGAAATTATAAAGGTCTATTCCAAACTATAAGTGGAATTTTATATGATTTAAATGTTAAATGTAATATCTTTGCAATATTATATTTCAACAAAATATTTTATTATCGAAAGTATTTTTTTAAAGAAAAGAATGGTCAAACATGTGTCTTACTCTAGTATAAATTTTATTAACTAATATTTCATTCAATATATTTCCATTAGATTATATTTTCAAAACACATCGTAGGATAGAAAATTTCTTTTACATATATCTTGTATAATAATATATAATTATCTAATACCCAACTTAAATAAATTAAAATCAATTTAATGCTTATTTTGCAAAATCTATTACTATATATTTCATTTAATTGCTTAATTTTAACCCTTGAATTA
This sequence comes from Vigna umbellata, assembly GCF_029865625.1. Classification (NCBI taxonomy): domain Eukaryota; kingdom Viridiplantae; phylum Streptophyta; class Magnoliopsida; order Fabales; family Fabaceae; genus Vigna; species Vigna umbellata. The sequence goes on along the minus strand of NC_142172.1, from coordinate 37,916,490 downwards.
CCAAAATTTATTTTTCATATAAGTATATTAAGAATGCAACATCAGTATAATGTAAGGAGGCTATATGTGAAGACTCTGCTAAATAAATGAAAAACAAAGTCCCTCAGTGACAACAGAAAAATAAAGAACCAAGCTCTGTATACCAAATGGAGGTAGAACCATTATACCACCAGAACACGGTAATTTAAGAATTCGTAATGGTTAATAATTAGAAAAATAAAAAGTTAAAGGCAATGAAATCCTGTAACTCTTCGTACATAACGAAGGCCACTAAGGAAGAAGTGAGAAACGTACATGGTCAGCGCCAACCTTTAGCGATGGTCTAAGTTAAGGCACATGGTATTTTCCATTTACACAATGACATGTGAGCAAGTTGATTATCACCAACTTGATGGACAAGAACAGATAAGAATCTAATTCATTACTTAATCCTAAAAGCTTGGAACAAAGCACTTCCTCAACTCTCTTCATGAGGAACTAACCTTCCCAACCCTACTCTACATACCATACCTAGTTATTCCTGGAGGATTGACTTGAGCTAAATGGATTCCTTGAGTTCTGGTGTTGGCTTCACTCCAGATCAAAGGTGCTACCATTGAATCCAAGCTCAGCATCCTCTTCTTCGATCCGCCGGGAGATCCTTCGAGCGTCAACCCTCCTAAACTCTCAAGTGATGTCAGACAACTTTCAGTGGAACAGTCAGCCCCTTGAGGCTGGAGAATAGGTGGTACTTCTGAAACATGCATTCCACCTACCTCAGAACATACTGGGGGGAAAAACCCAACGTGATCAACTAGGGAACTTCTGGGTGTTTTACTTTCCAGCCCTTGAAATTTTTGGCCATCTGTGTCCATAATTATGTCCCCAATAAATTGATCGGCTAACATCTTACATGCTCGCTCGAGCATGCCCATGTACCTCCGCTCTGCATCCTGGCGAATTTGCAAGTGCTTCTCAGCCTGCAATACCATAGTTCTTAAAAATAGTAAGTGTTAGGGTACATTTATAAGATATACCAACTATTTTTTTAATACAACACTGAATTAAACATTTTCAGTTATTATTTATTTAGTTCATATCTGTCCACATAAATAAGGGAGATGAATATAAAAGCAAGCAATCAACTCATCATCCTGGAACCATGCACCGAGTCTAACTCCAACACCAATCAATATAGTCTCAAATAATGTGCCAAAACTATAAAGCACCTTACATTGTGAGAAGGAAATTTACCTCCACTAGTAAGTGTAGTTTACTTTGCACTTCCATTTGTGCTCTTAATGCCTCCTTCACTTCATGACCCCTACACGTGACATTTCAACTCTCAATTTGTTTATCAACAACCATTCATACATCTGGACACGAATAAATTGTTTTTCAAGATACCATGGAATTCTTACTCGTTTGCATCCGAAGTTGGTAACTTTGGAGATGAGTTGTCAGTACCGGGGCTTTCTTGAAGATACGAACCTGACATCCCTTGCATGGGTTTTTCAATAAATGAGACCAAGTTTAGACCAATACAAAAGCTTATAATATAAACATTATTGTTGGTGTACGATTTTGACCCTGTTTTATACAGACGTAAATTCCAGAATCAACCTTTATTTGATCAGGGCAACAAAGATAAAATGTGACCCATCCATTGAAACAGACATTGATACATCAAAGTGAAAAAAAAAATGTGGCATACTTTCAAAAATAAAGATAGATAAACCTACCATCTTTGCAACCCTCATCAGAATCTTTTCCTGATTGCTTACCAAGCCTGTACTTCTGCAATGCAATGAACAATAGTATAAAACAGAACATTATCATAAAGTTTCAATTTCACCAATTATTATGCAATCAACTGTAGCAAAACGAACCTGAAGATGACTTTTTAAATGATAGAGCGTCAAACCCTTGACATTCATGGTTCTCATGATCGCTTTAGGAGTGGCTTCTGTAAATAATAATTTTAATAATATAGCAGTGATGATATCACTCATGTATATAGCAGAATTTCCTAGAATATATTCACAAGTCATAAATAACCCCACTACAGATTGAGAAAAAAGTAAATATGAATCAAGAAAAACAAGAAGACGATTAAATCTCCATGATATTTAGAAAAAATCTAAAGTAATGTGCACTTGACTTGAAGAACATATCTTCAACATCAGAACCTAGGTTAATGTATCAATTACTGAAGGCTTTGTCCTCCCCTCATTCCTGGATAGTGGCATTGTGCTAGTAAAAGCTAGCTAATGATTTTTGGGTCCTAGATAAAGTCCATTTTTATTGAGAATTGTATTGCATTACAAAAAACACGCAGCATGAGTTTGTGGGAAGGATGCCTACTGAAAAACATACAGAAATAGAAGGCAACAAACTACTACAGTGACGAAAATCAACAGGCTGCAATGAAATTGAAGACACAACCAAAAAGAGCCTTATAATAAGCTTTATACTCTAGTGACTAAAACCTAGTATTCCACATTGTAATCATTTTAGGTCCTTCTATATGCAACTAGCGTGTTTGGTAACACATTACGAGGCCTATTTGATGTGGTTTGCCACATCTCAATAGATCCTACCAGTTGTTGCTTTGGTCCTTTGACGTGATATCTGCTTCCAAACACACATTATATTGTCTAGTTTATCACATTATTCAATATTCAACTTGTTAGGAAATAAGCAAAATATTAAGGTTTGCTCTGATGGTTAATGTTGGGCAGTTACATTATTTTTGTTTATTTTTTCATTTTTTTTCGAGGGATAGCAATATCTAGTGCATAATTAAGCCACAGTACAAGACACACAATCACTAATTCCAGCAAAGTTTTCTTTCACGCCACAACAATATGCTACACTAATAATTAGGAGAATAAGCCCATATATAATGCAACCAAACCTGCAATTCCAACATATACCACTACAACTCAGATAAGAAAGGCCCCTCCTTTCCCTGCTACCTAACACTGGCCTCCATGAACAACAAATAAAAGCTCTGCACGAATCCCAACATCTATAAACAATTTCCTAACAGTACCAGGCCAACAGTACACAAATTAATAACAAATTTCACCACAGCACGCCAAAAAAACACAGTAGCAGACATATTAGCATGAATGAAATATGAAAGGGAAAAAATTACTCACTACTGGCACCCCCAAGTTGAGTGACAGCGTCAACAAAGCGTTCGTGAAGGTCAGCGGTCCACCGAAGACGAGGTTTGGGATCAGAGGTGAGAACAAGACAAGGGTCTCCGAGGTGAGCGTGATTGGAAGCACCCTGCATGTCTTCCTGCCCAACACCCCCTTCATGGGGATGTATCAACCTAGAAAACATCCTAATCCTGTTCTTCTTCTCCTTGTTGCTGTTGTTGTAGAGTGAAACGTTAAACCCCACGAAAGGAAGAAGAGAGAGAAAAGGAGAAAACGTGGGTTTGTTGTTATGTTATGGAAGATGGAGATGACCCATTTGGTGAAAGGGGAAGCAGAAAGGAGGAGTGGGGCGAATGGGGAAATGGGTATGTGAAAAGCACAAGACTTTGGGTTGAGAGGCCAAATGGAGCTGGCACTGTCACGCTTTACTGGGATTTTGTCACTTTCTCCTGCTTTACCTTTCTTCTTTTAAACAAAATAACAAATTAAATTAATAAATTCAGTACTGTTCATTTGCACTTGCCGCTCTCTGCTTCCCTCCCATCATTTTTCCATACCCATTTTTTTAGGGTTCATCTTTTAGGGCGTCCATGGGAATTCCAATCAGTTACGTCAAACTCTTCTTCCTCCGATTCAATCTCATCAATTACTTATCTCTAAAATCTTCAATCATTCCAATTTTAATACTTATTATTATTCAGAACACCGAGTTTGAGTTCCACGTTAGTTTTGGTGAAATATATTTTTCAAAAAAGAGGTATTTTTCCTTTTCGGCAGGCATGAGCATTATGCTTTGATGATAGTGATTGTGGTATGGGCTGATGATTACAGAGTTTAGTCCAAGACACATTGTCCATTACTAGGTCTGTGGGCTATACCAGGAGTCCATTGGATCCAATTGTGGTCCTATCCACTACGTGAAAACACTGAACATCTTTCTTTTCTCAGGCACACACTATATACAAATTAGTGATACAGCTTTTTATCTTAACAATGACTAATACATGATCCTTTTCAACTTTTCCTTCTGTAGGTGACAGAGGACTAAAGCTTGATTTTATAAAAGAATAATTTAAGAAAGAGTAATTGCAATTCTCATAATGTTCCACGAAAATTGAAATTAAAGGGGGTGTAAAGTTAATGACTGAAACATAAGTATACAATAATTTAGATAATTAAAAATATTTATAATTTTTTAATTATAAATAATTTGTTTTTATTTTTTTAATTTTCAAGATTTTTTATATCTTAAATATTTGCTAAAGGATTCTCTTAATTTTTATACCACATATTTGTTTTTGGTACCACTCCAAAAATCTATTATTAAGGAATGTATCTTATGTTGTATATAAACTCATGTGTATTTCATATTTTATCTGATGTGGGACTTTGTTTGTACCCAACAAAATTATAACGTTTTTATCTCTGTTTTTTTTTTATTATTTCTAGACAAATTTTTATACTAGATGATATTTTACTTCTACGTTCTTCATGCAAATCAATAACGGGATGAATCATGTCTTGGTAAACTTTTGTTAAACTCTTGAAAAGTGAATTACGTCCACTTCCCCAGTTGTTTACAGAGGGGGTTAATTTTGATCTTTCAGAAGAGAAAGCGTAGGTGGAAGAAATTGCATGAACTTAGAGGGTGTTGTTGCTATACAACTGGTTGTGAATTGTGTTCATGTTGAAGATTAAGGTGTTGAATTGTTGGAACTACGTAACGTTAGACTATGACTTAAGACAAAGGTTTTTTGTCCATAGTTTGCATCATGGAACATACACTTGCATGTGCTTAACACCATGAAATTTGGTTTAAATATTTTTAAAGGAAAAACAGGCTGTCACCATGTTAATCTCATATTTTCTACTTTGATGGTCTTTTATATCCACAAGTTAATGCTTTAAAATTTGTATCTCATTGTCAAACATGTTCATCAAAGATTTGCTTGGTCAAGTAGGTACCACCCCTTCTCATTTTATCTTCTTTTTTCAACCCAAACAATACATTCATCTATCTTCTTTTAAGTAAACACTACTTTTGCTTCCTTACATACAATACCATCAAATTTTTCATCTCATTATTACAATCTTTGAATATTTGAAAGCTCCTCTTTCTGGACTTTTACCATTTCAATTACACTTTTCAGATCATCCAAAAAATATTCAAAATACGGTTTTTTTTTTGTTAAAATGTGTTTATATTGCGAATTGTTGAATTTAAATTTCTTTCACTGTTTAACCAATAGCCCCCTCAATTCAATAGAAAAAATAATGCAAAAATCTTACCCAAAAATAATCAATCAAATTAAAGAAAACATATTTATTACTTCATTTATATGTACATTATACTTACTAAAATGAAAGTATTATATCAGGAAAATTAATTAGTGAAGAAAAAGAAAAAAATATAAAATACTTGAACCGCAATTAGTATCATCATTATCAATTGAAGAGAATTATGTTAACGGGACATGGTGGTACAGTAGTAATTCCCTACTATCTTTCTCCGTAGATAAATATTTATCTTGTATCTATCTTCATATTGTTCGTTTGCGAAGATTTACTATTACTGCAGATTAGCAGACACAGATTTGAATGAATTTTTATGTTCGCTTTTACAGATTTGCGAACAAGTAAAAGCAATGATTTGGGAAATATATACTTTTTTCCATCTTCGCACATTTGCACGGATTTAAGATGATTTTTAGATAAATGTTTTGTTTAACTTCTTTGTAACACAACATTGTATCCCATTCCATAGTTATAATTTTAGTCATTGTTTTTATTATGTTAAATCATAAGTAGTACATAAAATATTATTAACCAAAACAAACTTTTGTTCTCATATTTATAACACTACCAAGTTTAAAAATATAAATTATTTTTTACTTATATGATGAAAGTTGGTATACATATATAATATTTTCATTTAACGAAGGTTATTATTATTGTACTTGTTTTATGCAATGATAACATGTTCTTACGTCTCCCATCATTTCATATATATTTTTAATTAAATAAATTTTACATTTTTTCTATTTTTAGATAACTATATTATTTGATATATTCACTTTTTTTATTATGAATATTCAATTTGATTATAAAAACAAAAAATTATAAAATTATATTTATGATTAAATTATATTACTAAATTACATTTTTTTACTTTTTAAAGTTAATTTTAATAATTAATTTTAATTTTCTCTTTATAAATTTTTTTATAATTAAATATAACATTAACAATTATAATTTTACATTACTTTAATAACTATGGACATTTTGGTAATCTTTTATTTTTATCAATTAAATAAATTTTTAGGCTTAATAGCCTTTTTCGTCCCCAGATTTGCTTATTTTTCTCAATTAGGTCCTTCCTTCTAAAAGTGTGTCAAATTGGTTTTTACTTAGTAAATTTTGCATCAACAAAGTCTCTTATGTTAAATAGAACCAAACGGAGCTAAGAGATTGATTATCTGGCATAGTGCAGTGATAACGTGTCAATTTGAATTTGTATGTGTGGTGACGTGTGAGTGAATTAGAGGCTGACATAAGATTGGGTGTCAATTAAAACTTCATCCAATGTTCCTCTTTTTTCTTCTCTTCATTCTCATTCTCCACACTTCCTCCTCTCCGACACCATCATTCTCCAAGGCAATGCTACTCTGCAAAACCTCAACAACACTTTCCAACTTGGCTTCTTCAATTTCTTCCCAAGCCTAGGCCGTCGAAATTCTACCTCGTCATCCGCCGCACCTCTTTGCCCAGCCCCAACACCATCTGGGTCGTCAACCGCCTCCTTCCCTCCCCCTCCCAAGCCGCTCCATCCCTTGAACTCACCCCAACCAGTCAGTTAACCCACTTCAACACCACTCTCTGGACATTCGTCGTCGCCGCCGCCGCCACCAACCTCACCCTCTAGCTTCTAGATTCCGGAAACCTCCTCCTCCTCACTTTCGACGGCGTCGTTTCATGGCAAACCTTTGATTCATCCTCGGACACGTGGCTCTCCTACCTCTACACCTTTCACTTTGTTGCGCCGTTCTCCCTTGTCGCGGTCTTCGGTTTCTCCGAATGCGCCATCGAGACGAGCTTCTGATCGCCGACGATGTTCCGCCTCGAGCCCTTCAGGCAGGTCAAACAATAATCGTGGAACAACCAATCGGGGTCTTGGCAGATGTTTTGGTTCAAGTCGGAGACTCTATGCCGGGTTCGAGGACTCTACAGGGGTTCGGGGTTTGCACTGGGGAAGCATCCATCTGTGAGTGTGTGAGTGGGTTTGAGCCTTTGATGGTCATGGGTGGGGTTCTGATGATTATTGTCAAGGTTGTCACCGTGTGGATGCCGGGTGTGATGGGGATGATGGGTTTAAAGATCTTGAAGCTGTGATGTTTGGATTCGGGAATGTGAGTCTGGTTAAGGGGAAATCTAGAAGCTTTTGCGAGCGTGAGTACTTAGGTGATTGTGGGTGCGTTGGGCTGAGTTTCGAAAAGCATAGTGGGTTATGCAAGAAATTTCGTTGTTCCTTTTTGGATTTTTAGAATTTAACTGTCGATTCGGAATTTAACTGTCGATGGTGAGAGTGGGGTTTTGCATGTTAGGGTTCCGAGCGGGGGATCTGGGAGGAAGGTGTTTGATTGGAAGGTTTTGAGTGGGGTTGTTATTGGGTCGATTGTGATTTTGGTGGTGGTGGTGGTGACATTGTTGGTGATGGTGAAGAGGAGGGTTGAGAGGAAGAAATTGGAAGAGGATGAGGAAGATGGGTTTTTGGATGAAAAATTACGTCAGCCTCTAATTCACTGACACATCACCACGCATACAACTTCAAATTGACACGTTATCACTGTACTGTACCAGGTCATCAATCCTTAACGTTGTTTGTTTCTATTTGACGGAAGGGACAATTTTGATGCAAAATTTAATAAGTGAGGACCAAGTTGACACTTTTTTAAAACCAGGAACCAAATTGACACAATCGAGCAAAACTGGGGACAAAAGAGGCTATTAAGCCTTTTTTTTATCTATCACAACAGTTAAATTCTACACTAATTTTTACAAACTTTACTTTTAAATTCATTCTTACTCACTCCAAATCCATTCAAATAAACAACAATTAATTCATCCTCAAATTCATCCAATCACTCTCCCCAAATCTTTCCTCCAAAGTAAACACATCCTAAAGTTAAAGGCAGACATTTAATAACTTCAATAAATTATCTACTAAGTTATTTGATTAATTTATAAGTTATTTAACCAATAAAAAGTGTCTAGTAATATTTCAAAGTAATTTATTTAAAAATTTTATAATATTTAAAATATAAATTAATTCAACTAATTTTTAACTTCTTTATTTATTTTTTATTATTTTTTACATTTCAATATATTTTCTTATCATCTTTAAATTTTTTTGTACTTATTATTACTCATTTTCAATTTTAAAAATCTTCATATTGGTGCTCTCAATACTTTAATAAAATTACCTGTTGAAGCAAAACTATCAAACTTCTAAAACAAATAAAAACACTAAAATATTAATAATTTATTTATTTATTACAAATCTAAATATATCATTACGCAATATGTATGGTATAAAAAATATTTTTTTAATCTATATAATAAAATTTATATAATCATATCTTTTTATTTTATTTTATATTTATCAACAAATTTATCAATCAATTATACTAATTATTTCATATTCAATAAATTAAATTATCTACTCACAACTTATAAGTTAAAAGTTCATGAGCTATTAATTACTAGATAGTTTATAATTAAGTTAAAATTGTTAATGGGTAAAAATAAATTAAAATATGTATGAAAATCTCTTAATACGGTGTCAATTATATAAAGAGATTTTTATACATATTAACTATAGTTTATACTACTTAACCAGCAAAAAGAAGAAAATAAAAAGATAGAATGTTCTATATTCATATTTATATATAATAAAGGTTTAATGTTTCAATAGGTTCCTATTTTTGTTCAGAATTTGAAATAGGTCCCTTTATTTTTTGGCGTCTGAATTAGGTCCTTATTTTTGTTAATTTGATGCAAATAAATCTTTTCCGTCAATTTCATCAAACGTGTGACGTGGCCTTAGACGTGTCAATACTGTCCTCAGGCCACGTCACACATTCATTAACGCCGTTTAATGAAATTGACGGAAAGGATTTATTTGCATCAAATTAACAAAAATAAAGATCTAATTCAGACGCCAAAAAATAAAGGGACCTATTTCAAATTCTGAACAAAAGCAGAGACCTATTGAGACATTAAACCTATAATATATAACATATGAAACACAAGTTAGTAGGTAGGTACATACAGGGTGATGTGGTCCTCCAAGTCAGCAATAATATGCCACCGTACAAGTCTACGTGGAATTCCATATCAATGTCATCTTCTGCAGATTAAGTGGATCTTCTTCTCATTGCATGTGCACTCAATCATATTTATAACTCTCCCCTTAATCAAATGTCTTAATCACATTATGTATATATATATTTGATAAATCTTCTAAATGTTTTAAAAATTAAAAATTTTATGTATTTTTTTTCATTTTGTTATAAAATACTTGTTATTAGCATTTGCCTCATGTTAATTACTATTAATTATTCCGATTGACGGATTGCGTTCAGTGGTTGAGACAAACCCATGATCGTGATTCATGGGCGCTCCATGTGAAATGAGCACTATTTGACTATAACTTGAAGTGATTCCAAAATGTCCTTTTTATTTTTGTTCATAAAATAAACAACCAAAAATTAATTACATAAAATAGTTTATTATAGTCATTTAGCCTGGTCTGACCAACATCCATTCTTCATGATGGGGAGCCAAATTAGGTGCTCTTTTAATGGCAGACACTAACATTGAATGAAGTGTGCTTCATGGAAAAGAAAAATTCTTAGAAAATGTATGATTGCTAAGTATCATTATTGTATTAAGGAGAGAAAGCAACAGATTAAGAGAAATAACACTAGCACAACAACAGCCTTAAATTAAAAATTAAGCCATTTGAAGCCTGGTTACATTACATCACCCTCTAATATCTATCTACCAAAGTACAAAACTGTGTCATAACATGGAGGAGGCTACTTAATTCCCATCAATTTTGTGAGAACTCAGCTCTCATATATACATAACAAGATAAGATTAGAGAAAAGAAAATTTTAAACACTAAAATCAAGATATTTTTTTTCCCAGCATAGAAAAGTAGGTCAGAGTTTGTTGATAAGAGGACAAAGGTGGGGTGATGCAGTTGGACACCTGTTTGAGTGTGATTTGGTATGCAGAGGAAAGCATTATGAAAATGATGGGTGTGATAGGGAATGATGCGAAGCAGTGGTAGGTGTTGGCAAGTGCTGAGTGATGACCTTTCTACTCTTTGAAAGTGGACAATCAGAGGGTGGAGAGAGGAGAAGGTCCCTCTTCTTGTTGAAAGGGAAAGTGGTTTTGGAAGAGTCTTGAGGTGAAATGGCCACAGGAGGGATCTCAATGGAGTTGAGCTGTGGAGGAGGGTGCTGCCACCGTGGGAGTGGTCCAGCCAAGAGAAGGGTCTGAAGCAGTGGTCCAGCTTCCACCACTGCCTTTAAGAGTTTTCCTTTTTCAGGCAATGCTTTCTTTTCTGCCAATTCAAGGACTACTTGCAGTGGTGTTGGATGTGGGGTTGAACTTCCACCAGAAGAAGGCATGCTGTTTTCTTCACAGTCAGAAGAAGCAGCTGCCATACAATGCTTTTCAGAGAACCCTTCTTGCAGCTCCTCTTCACTCTGTGATGAGGTGTCTCTTTGATTTGTCTGACCAAATTGTTGTTGCTGCTTCTGGTTCTGGTGCTGATGATGTTCCACCTGCTGCTTCTGCTGAAGTTCTTGTTGGAGCTCAAGTTTTTCCAGCATTAGCTTCTGGCATTTTGCTTGAGCTTCGTCTCTCTCCTTGGTGACCCTGCTCAAAAGGTCGTTGACATGGATCAAATCACATTCTCTTCTGGTAATCTCCTCCTTAGCCGATGCAATTGTTGCTTCTAGCTCCAAGGTTGTGTACAGAAGAGAATGTTTCAAGTCTTCTAACCCCTGCTAATGACACAACACTGAGCAAATAGGAACAAAGAAAATGAAAAGAAAAGATGGGAAAGAAAAGTAGAAGTGTGACACCTCTTCTTGGTAGTAGAATTCCCAGGCAAGAGGAGTACATTCATATTCCATTTGGTGCAGTGAGAGTGAGAGTGAGAGGAGGAAGAGAGGGAGAATATCTGTCTTGGATCTTCAAATGAGGAATATTGTAGTAGTACTATCCTGGTGTCTACTTTCCTTTTATTCTTGCCTGAACTTTACTTCATGGGACATGGAGTTGAAAAAGGGACAGAAAGCGCCAAAATTTTAAAGCACAAAGGGCAAATGGTAAGTGCATTTGGCTTTGTAACAAATAGGCAGTATGTTCACAAGGACTAAAATTCGGTGGGGGTAGTGAGAGGGAACGTGATTTCATTTCAGTGGTCCAACTTCGAACCTAATCCTCTTCATATCGAGCCTTTTAGGTAGCGGCGGATGGCACGTGTGTACATATGTAAAACTTTATGTAAATAATTTTAGCATCTCAATCAAAAAGTAACTAGGTAGTTCCCCTTCGTTTATTCAGTTTCAGACTCATAGCAAATAGTTACCTAGTTTTAACTACCTAGGTAAATGAAAAACTGTCCACGAAAAGTGTAAACAAGTACCATTAACAATATTAGAGGGTGTTCTTATTCTTCTGCATTTTGTGATGTTCTCAATCATCCAGTACTTTGTCAGAATGGAAAAACTTGTGATCTTCATATAAATTTTGCATTGGAAGAGGAGATGTGATGCAAGTCATCTGAACTTGAAAAAACATTTAGACATGTAACAGGGAGCCCTGCTGCATGGAGAGACTTTACCAATCTGAGATTAATGTTAACCACTGCTTTTTGTTTGTGTTCTATTTGGTCAGACTAAAACAAAAATAAAAGTCTAGTTAGAGGAATGATTAAAGGCATAAGATCTTGTACCCTTTTCCTTTTGTGTGTATATGCTTTGATTTTATATTTTGACTAAAAAGAGGATTTTGCCATGGCTTTATTAGTTATTATCACGCCCTCCCATACCATATACTAAAGCATGTATTGTCGTTACTTTTTCCCTCCTCAGTCCTCACTCCCTCCATCATTTTCCTGTTCTCACTCAAATGCTTATAATGCAGTGTCGTATAACTCTTCCCTAATGAAAACGACACATCAACTTTTCATTTTAACCTATATTCTCTAGCCAATTTCAAGTTTAACCACTACTCACCCCCTCGTAAAGTTATCTAAATATCATTACACAATCTGGTTTTCTGCCATCTGAAAATGATATTTGGATCATCTCAGAGATTACCGTCCTAAGGTAAGATATCAAAAGTGCACATCACTTCACAATTATAAAATATCAAACACATTCTCCTGACAAGGATTAGTAAGAACATTAAGAGATCATATATGTACATTTCATGATCCGCCACATTGCGTATCTGCCAGTCAAAGAAGGGAGCTGAGAAGGAAATTTTTTTCACCAAAATCCTAAGGGGGCAACTGAGATAATGGTGGGTCCATTTTTGTAGCTCTTTTTCACAGTAAAGTCGAATCCTTTTAGATCAAAAGAGGGGAAAAGAATAACGGCTTATGCAGCACCTAACTTACTGTTTTGGTAAGAAAATGTTGCCATGGATCTCATTGCAACCGTGTGGGTCCTCCTCATACACCCTCTTCACACTTGGTTTCCTAATATCCATGCACCAAAGTTGCAGAATGAAGAATGCTACGCATACAGACAAAATTTTACATACTTTCCTTCAACAAAAAACAAATAAACCCTTGACGTTTGTCTACCAATACATTGGATAGCATTTTCTGCTATCAAACAAAATCAATATCCAAGAAAACTTTATGGGAACCAGTTAACAATTTTTATTTAAAAGCCACAATTTCTGACATCATTTGTTTGAAAATTCTCAAAACATAATCAACAATTAGCACTTTGATGGGAGAGACTATATATCTATATATCTATATATCTATATATCTATATATACAATTCTGTTTCTTGTTTAGGTAAAAAAAAGGGAAAAGAAATTCTCAGAAAAGGAATCTGCAGAAGTGATTTGGTAGCTTATGAAGCATTGATGAACTAGGGTAAAGAAAAGTGATAATGGTGGCGCTAAGCGTGCATGAAACATTGCAATAATTGGCAAGGATTATCTTTATCTTTGTACCTGATAGGATAAGATTCTTAGACATTATTTTATATAATAATTAATTATTTGATGTAATCTAGGTGGTGGGTTATTTTCCTCCGTGAAGGAATAGTTAATTGATGAGAAATGAATCGCATATAACCGTTGCTCAAAAAAATGGAATTAGTATATATATATTTTTTTATAATGCAAGTACATAATCACATGGAACCACTTAAAGTAAATTGATTGATGTAGTACAATATTCTTCTTCAAATATATCATCATGCTCACATTTTAAATTCTAAATTCAAATTGTTTAGTATTTATTGAACCAAAATAACTTTCTTCGGTCTTTTCTTGGAGGAAAAAATATCCAATTTATTGCAAATTGAACCGAAACAGTTTGCTTGTGAAAAGAAAGAGCCAAAACTCTACGAACACGCATCTGATAATAATTAAATTGTGTTAATTAATTAATTAATGTTAATTAGTTATTGATTCGTGCATTGACGCGGTTTTGAGCTTTAGAATGTTGGGGAAATGAGATACTTTTTGTCTCCGTTTGCATGTGAGGAAGCTATAGATGGAAGGCCCACGCAACTAACCCAACTCTTTCAAATCTAATTATGTACGTTTTGGCTAATTAACCTAAAAAAAAACAAATTTAATATTTATCTTTACATTTATGTTAATCCAAATAAAAATTCAATAAAACCACAATACTTTTTTGCTTTTTCTGTCTATTAAATTTTCACATTCTTTCAAATTTTGGTACGAGGGTTTCCTAAAGAAACACTTTTTACACTGTAGTATCCCTCATGCAATTTCTCTGATTCTAAAGTTTTCATGATGAATAATCATAATGCATGGAGAATATGAAGGCATAAGGTGGAAAACACAAATAAATAAAAAAGTTTCAACAACACTACTGTTGTAAGAAAGCAACTGATATTATTGATTATAATGCAAAGACTATATGTATAATCAAATGACTTTATTTACTTTTTTATATACAAAACTGTATAATCTACCAAGACCCCTGATAAAAGTAATTATGATTTTTTTTTCAATTTAGTTTATCAAGGCCTATTTAAATTAATGGAAGTTAAAATCGATTCTTGAATATATGCATTATGCGACTAAAAGGACTATACAAAGTTGAAGTTATTTGGTTATTTTTATATATGTTTAATTCCTTTGATTTAGATTTAGGCTAGTTTTTTAGTATAACTTGTTTTATACTTTCATATGCACAGTTTCTCTGTGATCTTTACAATTTGTTGTCATCCATTCATAATAGAAATGATATTAATATTTTTGTCTCAATTATTTAGAAAATGATAGATACATCTCTTATTAAACAATATGAAAACTTCGTTAGAAAAATAAACATGCAAGTCACGAAATTATAAATTTATTTTCAAGATCAGATGTTATCATTTTTATATTTATATGTAGGTTTAAATGCTTACTTTGTTCTCATGTTCAGAGATGAATTTCTGTTTAATACCCGGTTTTAAAAATGAAGACATTGGGTCCCTATGTTATGAAAAGTATATGAATAAGTAGTAAACAAAAATACGTTTAACTCCATAAAAATTCACCTCTTAACACGAGGAAAAAGCAAATATTTAAATCTTATATGTATAATTCCATAACTAGTAATATACCACAAAAATACGTTTTCAATTCTTAAAACACAAATAATATGTACTCATAAAATAAAGTTAACCACAATTTATGTTTAGTAACTCAAAGTATTCTCCACTTTACCCTAGTTGTTGCCTTTTCTGTCAAAATGACACCTTTATTTTTGTACAAAATCTTTCTTCATTAACCAATTTAGACACCCAAAATATTATAACTTCTTTTTCTTTCCCTTTCTTCCTCCTTTTATCTGGAGTTCTTCATGCCATCGTCTATAAAGTTTAATTTGCACCACTGGTGAGATATATGTACTCAATGAAGAAATGCTTTAACTTTTGAATACTCTCAAAATATTATGTGCCATTTATTAAGATATTTTCTATTGTTTTGTTGCTATGACGGTTTATAAGATGTTAAACATGGTTTCTTTAAGTAAGTCTGTTTTATATGTGTAAATAAATGTTATCATAGTAAAATATAATGATTGGTGTGATTATTGAGAGCTAATATTTGACACCATTATGATGGTATTGGCAACAAGGCTTTGATAACAATGGTTGGCAAAGAGAGTTTCCTTAAGGTGTATGAAATCCATGATAAAATTTTACGAAGATTTAATGTAAATATTTTATTTGGTTGATAGTATAGGTGGTGTAAGAGGAAAATACAGAGCTGCAAAAGGCAAAAGAATAAATGAAACTTTCTTTTGGATACCAGATTTGATCCATAAGGGTGGGATAAAGCAATTTACATACTTGTTCTAAAATTAGGTAAAATTAGTCTTGATAAATTACTTGAATTAATCTCAACAATAAATTTTATATTAAAACAGAACAAGGTGAGAGGAATTGAAATTTAGATGCAAAAACAAACAGACGTCTTGAATCCTGATATCTATTGTTCAGTCAAATATCATCTAATTATCAGCCCTACATTCATTATCTAAGTTTTTATTAATATTGTAAGTTTCGGAAAATAAAATAAAGGATACAGGTTAAACTTTCATTTTCTCTCCAATTTAACACATTTGGCAGCATGCAAACTCACGTTTCACGTTCCAATATTCATAATGTATGCTAATCTATATGATACTTTTATAAATAAAATAAAGCTATGTTATGTAATTATAAACTAATATTCAAGCTTTCCTGCCTACGAATCTGAATATTTTATCAGAATTGCTTTTTTGATAAATTTATCTTAATATAAATACTTTGTAAACTAGATTATCGACAAAATGCAGTTCGCAAAAATATAATGATTCTCTACCCACATGATTCACTCCTTCCTTTTATCATAATAACGCACATCAGTTTTCAATTATGCAAGGCCCTAACACAAGAAGCTACAATTCAAAAAATCAACAGACCCCTACCACCACTGTACTATGTAACTGGATGTCCAGCATGAGCAGTTTCCACTTCATTCTCATGCAGAGTTGTTCACAATGAAATTACCTGATTTATCTCTACGCATCTTCACATTCAGTGGAACTTCCTTGTAGGACACAACCTTCTCAACTGTCCGACGCAATGGCCGCCCAACAGATGATCTACGAGTTTCCCCAGACTTAAATGAACAGGAATTGTTCTCTTGTCCAGAAGTTATTATTGTTGACGTTGGACAACATTTTTCTGACATGCCATCAGATATCTGGGAGACATTAAATTTTGCATCATCTAACACAAATAAGTCCTCTGTTGGCTCTGGATTCTCTGGCTTGAACCTGTTAGTTTGTCTTCTCGTACTTTTCCTGTAGATAACTCTCAAAGATAGGTAAGCAGGTTTTTTATTGTCTAAATTAGTCACAAGTGAGAGCTATTAAAATTCAATCAGAACGTAGGAGTATATAAGCTTACCTCTTGTTTTCAATGTTCTTTTTGGCGTGAACTGGTTCGGTGTTAGTAGGTCTTGAAGCTGCATGCAAAGAATGTACATAAGGCTCGATATAGCTATAGCAAAGCTGCACGAAAGTAAGAAAATGGACAAGTTGTGTAAAGTTACATTCTGTAGTTTCCCTGGCTTCGTCATGAACCTTGGACCCCAACGATGTGGACCCACTTTCATTGGCCTTTGAAATATCATCTTGTACTTCAACAACCTCCACGAAATCTTCTGTTGATTCTGGTTTTTCATCTTTCAACCCAGCGGATTGCCTTCTCAAACTATACCTGTATTGTATATTCAAGGGAGTTATATGAGCTACCTTGTTCCTGGTAGTTAATCGTATGTAGTGTACAAAGTCAAATTTCGGAGTTCAGAAATTAGTGCAACGTAGTAAACAAACTCAAACTCATACCTTTGGTTGTCGACCTTTTCCAAGGATTTGACTTGTTTACTTACGGCAGGTGCAGAGGCTGCATGAGAGAAAGACCTCTTTAGACATTTACATTAAAATGCGTGCACACACACACACACACGAAGTGGGTCCACTACCGTACATCGAGGTTTGAACACTCTCCTCCTTTTAGCATTCCCCCGGTTATCTGACTGATCTGACTGCTTATTTGGGCAAGCTCTCACCTAATAGTTGTTAAGAAAAAAGGTGAATTGTTGTGTGCCGCTAAGAAGGGAATGAAGACCCACTAGATGAAGGAACAAATAATGGAAAATATATACAGTACCTCATTAACATTAGTTTCATGCTTCAAATTAACTGTGTGCTCTTTTATCTAGAGAAAGAAAATTGCAAAAGTCAAAAACAAAAATCAAGTCATTATCACTTGCTCATTTGCAATTTATCCTCTTAGAGATGCATTAAACTGACCGTCAATTCTAATTTCATAGCATTGAGTATCCCATTTTTAATTCCTAGTTCAAGCTGAAGTTCCCTGAGCTGAATGACAACAAATTCAATATCATTCAACTCATCATAAGAAAATTGAGAGCAATAAGTGGCATAACAAGCACCAACAGTTTTCATTGACTCACCTTCTGTCTACTTGAATTAACCTCCTGTATTGCATAGTCATACACACAACAGCAATTGTAGATTAGAATTTCAACAAGAGCCAAAAACTTTACTGCTAAAAACATTTGGTCCATACCGCCATCATATGACTATTTGTGAGGGCAAGTTCCGCATTTTGCATCTTTAGTTTCTGAAAATTGCTTTGACACTTCTGTAGCTCAGCTTTACAAGATTGTATGAACACACTGTCCACACAAGTTGAGATAATCCCAGTCAATGAAAACTATCACCACCAAAATAACACAGACCAGATACAAAACAAAGAAAAGTAGACCAAATCCAGAGAGAATGAATAAATTACTCTTTACTAGCAAGAACCTTCACTAACATTTCCTTTTCCTGGCAAACAAATTCAAAACATACATCAGTAAAGTGTGAAGCTAATGAGAAACAAACAAAAACAAAACACGAGAAGTACATTTGTATTTGTAGTATATAATATACCTTGAGAAGGTTTTCAGCAGAGACTTGCTGCTTTGGTTGTTGGTGCAAGTTGGTTACATCAGCAAGAATTTTGTTTTGGGAAGCTCCAACTCCAACCCCGACACCCACATAAACAGAATCTCCTTTCACCACTTTCACTCTCTTTGCTTTTACACCTGCAACTCGTGAAGTGAGATTTCAGATTAAAAATTCCCATTTTTGCATGTAGAATTTCGTTTGGACTTGGGAGCTTCGACAAATCTTGTGGATGGAAAAACCTAAGAGCTATATATATCCTTAAATCAGATCTTAAAATGTTAACTATACCCGACACAATAACTCAATTGGAGCGACAAAACCCTAATCGAAGTCAAAATATGGCGGTGCAAGATGAATGAAGTCATTAAAAGAGTAAAAGAAGGAAATGAAAAAACCCTAAGGCAGAGAGACGCGATTTGAGAGATGGGAAGAATGAGCACCTCCAACGGCGTCGGAATTGGAGTTGAGGACGACAGTGCCACCATCTTCCGTTTCCATAACTCCCTTTCTCTGCTTCCGCCCTAGTTACTGTGTGGATTGAAGATTGGAGGAAAAATTCGAATCGGAATCGTCACGACTCAAGAAACTAGAGACAAACGGCTTTCCAAACCTAATTCCAAACCTCCATTTTGAATCTTCTATCTCCCAACGGTCTCTATTGTTTTTTTTTTACTGCCATTTTTTAAAAATGCATCCGTAAAAAAAACACGGTAGATGACTGCAAAATAATTTAATTTTAAATTCTGTCAAAAATTAAATATATGCGAATCTCTATTTATATGATATTCTGGTATGGGTACCATAATTTTAATTTTCGTAACTTAATTTAATTTTGATCTATATACTTCTTGATTTTGCATGCTTTTTTTTTTTGTTTTAATTCCTTTCCATTGCAGCAAAATATAAATGCGCTTTTTATTTTCATTGGAAAAATATATTTAAAGAAAGTACTATGAATTGATGTCCTATTTTAATTTTTGATAAATGTTTTTAAGTTTAATTCCATGATATTAAGAAGAATTGATTAACTACATTGAATAAGTTATTACGAATAACTATTGATGTTTTCCTTGGAAGTGCTTTGAAAAATAGCTTTTTCTTCCTCTATCTCCATCATTTTTATTACACTTTTTTGTAACTTTTAAAATGACCATTTCATTATTTATATACAAGGGTGCAGGAAGAAAAGATCGGTGCAGAAAGAAATTCCCTTTGGAGAATTAGGAATGTGACCTACATGGGCTTGACATAGTCGGAAACAAAAGCCCACAATACTTATCACCAATAAATCACACTATAAACATGTTTGTTTCTCATTTTACTACTACCCAGCTTAATTTGAATTCGACTCGACTTATTTTTAGTAGGTCAAAAACGATCTGGATTAAAATGGTTCATTTTGTCATCTTTATTTTCAAATCTCATGTTTCAGAATTTAAATTTTGAAATATTTTAATTATAAATTGTTTTTAAAAAAATATTACATATACCTTTTTAATGCGAACAAGTACGAATATGACTGTTTAAATTATTACAATGCATTGTGCATATTAAGACTAAAATGATGAAAAAAAGAAATTTGACTATTTAATTTGAAATTGAAATAATTTTAAAGGAAATTATATGAAATGTGATCTTTTACGATATTTATTTCTTCAATTCCTTGTTACTTTTAACCGTTTATAGTCTTTTTACATAGTCTAAAGTCTATATTTCTCAACTGTCATCAAATAATTGACTTAGACCACTTTCGCATGGATTAAAACTATGATCCCACAAGTTAAAAGAATAGTTTTTATTCGTTTTTTGAAGTTCAAAATTACTTTAAATATTGATATAAGTTTTTTCTTTAAGACATCATAAGGTTTTATCAAAAGAGAAAAAAAAATGATATTCAATTTGTTGTCATTTAATTTTAGGTTACTTCTATTTTATTGGATTTATCTTAAATCCAAATTTATATTTTTCTTTATTGTTTATGTTAGATCATTTGAGTAGTACTAACTTTACCTTCTTTTTCTCTCTTATTTGCATGTTGTTATTTTGTTTCAATTTATTCGGTAATTAAAGTATTTCGTTCGTCCAATATGGTTTGGATGAAATGTGTTGGTTACTGCAATCAATGTAACCAATTATCTTTCTCGAACCCTCTATTTATACAAACTATAATGGATTCTTACTTACCATCTTAAGTATGATCCATTAATCAGAATTACAAGACTGATTTGTGCTAATATTCTCTTATGTTATTAACCACAGGTTATACATCCGATAATTCTATTGACCATTTAGCTTACAAAGTGATTCGTCAGAAACACAAGCTTCTTAGCTATTGTCCATACAAGGATTCAGTTGGATTGGAATCAGATTTTAGAAATTAGTACTGATCCCGACCAATTTCTAATGTTCCGGTCAGACTCATACTATACATTTATTATAAGTCTAATTTATTTATTTATATTTAAATTAAAGAATTTTTTAATTAGGAAAATAAAAAACTAATGTGAGTATGAGCTTTTCAAAATATGAAATGTTAGACTAAATTAAAATTAGGTAAGATATGATTAAGGTGGGTTGGATCCCAATTATGCAAGGTCAAATTAGGTTAGATTTACATATATTTTTGATCGTAGGTAATAATGTTTTGTTTTTTTGTAGTGATAATGTAAGTTTAGTTTGATTGAATATAAAGCAAGTCACCTCAAAGTCAAGGTAAATTATGCCAAATCGAAGTTAGGTTAAGCAAAATCAGATCTAATTTAGGTTAGGCTAAGTAAATCAAAAATTGAGTCAGATTTAAGTTTAAATAAGTTAGATTAAAATTTCATGAATTTACTAAGTTAAATTCAAGTCAAGTTAAATTAGACTAAAATCATTTTAAGTTGATTTGTCTCAACCTATATCAAGTCAAATAAACTCAAACTGAACTTACTTCAGAAATAATTGGGTTTAATAAATCTAATATATGTTAAATGAGTTGAACAGGGTATTATTTATATTTAAGTCAAATCAAGTTGGTTTCATAACGTAAAACATTGATTGAAACATTTTTATAGGCTTTTGTTTTTTATACGTTATGTAAACTAGTATGTATTTATTTTCTAAAATATTTTCCTTTATGTAATTATTATTCTGTTTTTTTTTTGTCCAATGCTTTTTAATATAAATCAATGATTGGATTACTTGTTAAATAAAATAAGTATTAATTGTGATAAGTAATTCTAGAAACCACGGCAACAATATCGTTATAAAATTTAGAGAGTATAAAATAATAATAAACTGAAGATTGAAAAAAAAAGAGCAGTAATATCAATTTTAAAAATTTATTGAATATTTATTTTAAATTTTGGAGATCATTATTACAATATCATCCTACAAATTGGAGGAGTATCAGTAAGAGTGTGAAAAAGTTACAGTGACGTGGTATTGAAAGCAGCATCTGAAGGTCGATATAGAAGGATGGAAACAAAAAGAAGGGTCAGTATCAGTAATCCTGAATTTCTAAAAATATCGTAATAATTTTGACTGCAACAGTCACGGTACCAATTGTCTGATTCTTTCAAAACTCAGGCATGAGTGTTTCTGTGTGTATTTATAAGCAAAAGCAGCCCTTAAAGTTTTGAAAATGGAAGGTTATTGCAGTAGCATGACAGATAACCCTGGTTTTGTTTTGTTGTTATTTAAGAAGGAAAAAGTTTATAAGATGTGTTGTAAAAATGATTTTTGATATTGAAATGGATGTGTTGTCCATTCTATACATTATTCTCTTCACGATACAGTCAAGTCAAGTCAAAGTCTAAATTCCATCCTTCGTATTCATTCTTTCATTCATGTCTTTTGAAAGGAATATTAATAGATCATACCTCTCTGCCTATATACCATAGCCTCCATGACATGACCACTGCCTTCACACAATAATGCACTCTCTCCTTATACTATAAATCATGCAAACCAATTTTCACCGTTCAAACCCTAACAACTTCGTTGCTTTTCTTGAGATCAAAGAAATATCAAATGAAAAAAAAAAAAAAACATTCAAACCACACATTAAGAGTAATTTCTTTCAAGGGTTTTGTCATTATAAAACAACTACCACTTGATTTATCCATTCTTTAAAAATCCAAATATATGTTTATGTTCAAGTAAATATAAGAAAGTTAAACATATAAGAATGTTTGTGTTGGAAGTAATGTTAATCTTTTATTTGGATTAAAATCATATTTCATTGATATTATGTCTGTTTAATATTTTTTTGAAAGATTTCTAAGTGGTATCAAAGTTGAATGTTTATCTTATGATCAGATCAACTATCGAAAGTTATGTCTCACTAATGTTATATTTTTGAATGAATCCTCTCAAAAGTTGATATCAAAATCGAATGTTAGTGTTTGTAACCGATTCAAATAAGTTCTTATATAATAAGTTTTCATGGTAAAAGGTGAAATAAACATGTTCGGTTGAGTTGAATTACAAGAAAATAAAATTATGATTAGTTGGAGAAGAAATACTAAAGAGACTCACACTTAAAAATATATTATTAGGAATCCAATATAAATCTAAGTCTCACGGTTAAAAATAATATAAAATAAGTCTTTTAAATCCACTTCTTAAGATTTTGGATTCAAAATAATATATTCATCTTTTAAATGTTGACTACTAGATGTCTCGTTAATTTGTAATTTTTAATAACATTATAAAACGATTATTTTAAGGTCTTAAAGTTAAAAATGGTATGAATTTTTTTTATGTGATTTTAATTCATATTTGATTGATGGGCAACTTCTCTTTGGGATCCTATCTCGAAATACTCATAAAAGAAAAGTTTATTTGCCTTTTTTCTTTTAAATGGCTATGTTTTCTTAGTTGATGTTATGTTCTTTTTGTATATGTTTGTTGCGTCTTTTACGTGTCAGAGGAATTTCCATACCTTTATATCCGTTGCTTCTGCTTCACTCCGAATTATGAATTCAAATTTACAAATTTAGTATTTTACAGATCAGTTATTTTATGAAGTGTTCATGATAAAATAGTTTAGGGTTAGGGTAAAACTATTAAAGTTGGTTCACTAAGGATGCAACTGTTCTGTTACTTTTACCCATAATGATGCATAATTTAGTTGATTAGTATATAGAAATAAAATAGAAAGAGAGTGAATTTTTTCTTTTTGATAAAAAAGAAGTAATTTCAATATTTTTAACCAAACAATTTATATTTTATTTATTTTATTTATTTTTTATTTGTATTTTCAGCTTATCCAACACACTGAAATGGAAGAAGAAGCCAAAGCCCAATAATTGATTATAGGCCTGAGAAGGAGAAAGTGTTTTGTTTTGGACCGGAGCCACTCTAACTTTGCCTATTAGCGCAAAACGGGGTTTTATAAAGTTTTCTTTTTTTCTGGTTCTTTAGTGAGATGTTAATTATTTGAATAAATTCACTCCTTGTTAAAAAATACTTTGGCAAATAGTTATCTATTTAAATAAATTAATTTAATCACGTATTTCTCTTAATCAGCGCAAACATGTACTTAAATCTTTCCATTCGAACCCAGCCATATAGATTAATTATAGTGTTAATTTAAAAAATCAAATACAAATATATAAGTAACTTTGTAATTATAGAGTTTCATTTTTTAATTAATTTAATTTTTTTTTCTCTAAAAATAATTACTTTAATAATTTTTATATCACTTTCTTCTAAATGAAGAATACTTCTCGCTCTAGTTATTTTTTTCATTTTTATTTCTTGCAACATATAATTATAGGTTTTTACTTTTTTATGTTAGAGATCTTATTATACCTACTAAAAACAGGAAAATTTATTCTACATGTAAATTTTGTGTTACAAATCAATTTTATAGATTGGAGTTAGACTAAATTTATTTTTTAAAATGATATCAATAGTCTATTTTAATAAAATTTATTATTTATTATACTTATAATATTTTTTATCGATCATTTATTAATATTTAATTTTAAATTATATATGTTTTAATGTTGGCTATTAATTATAACTTGTATGCATTTAAATGATTAAATGCGTTTTCCATATTACTCAAAAGTTTATACGCTAAAATATATTTCTCAGTGACACTGATCATGATATCTATAAAATATTGTTAGTAATTTACTGTTATATTATTGTATTGAAAGTATATTGAGAGTGAAAATAATAAAAAAATAAACAATCGAGATTAAAAGAAAGCTAGTAGAGATATTAAAATGTTAAATGATTACATGACACTTACTTTCTAATCTATTCACATTCGTATTAAATAACTTTCATCTGAATATCTTTGATAACTTTATTGTGAGAAACTGGGGAAGATTAACAACAGAAAATCCATTGATGAATAATGTTGTTCAAAGTTTGAATAAGAAGTAGAATTAGGAAGATGGAACAGAAGATGCAGAGAAGCATAAGATAACGTTGTGTGTGGTTGAGAAGAGGATGTTATGTTGTATCTGAAAAAGTGTCAGGCAACAGAAAACCATGGATGGAGAAGAGAAGAGAGTGAGTGAGAAAAGCCAAGTTTTGAGGAAGGAATTAGAAGAGAGAGAAAGTGTGAGAGTTAGGAGTATTATTTTAACAGCAACATTGGTTTTCATGCAATCTGTTTTATTTGTAGGTTTGCGATTATTCCATCAATCATTCAAGGCATTATTCCCTCTTCTCCTCGAGAAAAGATAAAAGGTAAAGCCCACCACCACTGTTCCCTCTGTCCATTCAACCAGACAGACAGTCCTCTCTCTCTCTTTTTCCTCATCTCCTCCTCCTTCTCCTCTTCTTCTTTTTATCCTCTTTTCCCTTTTTCTCTCTCCACCACCTTATTCTTAACAAAACCAAATTATTCCATTCATTATCTTTAAACCTTCTTCTCACTTTGCCACTTATTTTGCACTTCCCACAGTATTAATCACCACAAGCTTTTCATAATCTACTTACCTTTACAATCTACAACAAACAAAGAGAGAGAGAGAGAAAGTTTCATATCACTCACCCAATTCACTTTCATATAAAAAGCCAAAATTTCCCTCACTGACAAGAAAGGCACAAAACTCACACAATATCTATCTTGCAGACGTTGCTATAAGTGTACCAAACAAAGTATAAACCACCATATAGAGATACATATCTGCATATCCAAGCTCCTGACCCAGCAGCATATACACAACCCTTTTCTTTCTAGTTTCTATTACTATATACCACATCTTTCAAACCAAATCAACCCTCTTCATCAAAAACTCCATTAACTCGTATCTAAGCCTAGCCCTTGTACTATATATATATACACACACACACACACCCTTGTGAGTGTGAGTTGTTTTTACTATAGTTGAGAAGATCATGAGGGGGGGTATTTGTAGTATACAGCTTCAGGCTCTTACACCTGAGGCTGCAACTGTTGTTAAGCAAGCTGTTAATCTTGCCACAAGAAGAGGTCATGCACAGGTGACTCCTCTTCATGTTGCCAGTGCCATGCTTGCAACTTCCACAGGTCTTCTCCGCAAGGCTTGTCTTCAGTGTCACTCTCATCCTCTTCAGTGCAAGGCTCTTGAGCTTTGTTTCAATGTTGCACTTAACCGTTTGCCAGCTTCCACTTCAAGCCCTCTTTTGGCTCCTCAATATTCCACCCCTTCACTTTCCAATGCCTTGGTTGCAGCCTTCAAACGTGCGCAGGCTCACCAGCGCCGTGGATCTATTGAGAACCAGCAGCAGCATATTTTGGCCTTGAAGATTGAGGTGGAACAGCTCATGATTTCCATTCTTGACGACCCGAGTGTTAGTAGGGTCATGAGAGAAGCTGGTTTCTCCAGCACCCTTGTGAAAAGCAGGGTTGAACAAGCTGTTTCAATGGAAGTTTGTTCACAAAAGGCTCCTGATAGGAGCCAGGCCACAGAAAGCACTAAGCCTCAAGCTATTCTTGGTGGTGGTAATGTGTCTCCATCTAGACCTTTTGGTCAAGTTGGGGGACAATTCATGAAGCCTCTAGACCATGTTAACAATGACGATGTAACTAGTGCGTTGAGTGAGTTGGTGAGGAAAAGAAGAAACACAGTTATTGTGGGGGAGAGTGTGAGCAATGCTGAGGGAGTAGCTAGGGGAGTGATGGAGAGGTTTGAGGTAGGAAATGTTCCTGGAGACTTGAGGTATGTGCAATTTGTGAGCCTTCCTCTTATGTGCTTCAGAAACATTAGCAAGGAGGAAGTTGAACAGAAGGTTATGGAGGTTAGAAACCTGGTGAAGAGCTATGTGGGAAGAGGGGTTATTCTTTATTTGGGTGATCTAAAGTGGTTGTTTGAGTTCTGGACAAATTATTGTGAGCAGAAAACAAACTACTACTGTTCTGTGGAGCACATGGTGATGGAGATTAAAAAATTGGTAAGTGGTGGGGAGTCTAGTAGACTGTGGCTCATGGGGATTGCAACTTTTAAGACATACATGAAGTGTAAAATATGTCACCCATCCCTAGAAACTATTTGGGAGCTTCATCCCTTCACAATTCCTGTTGGAAGCCTGAGCCTAAGTTTGAATTTCGACAGGTAATTTTTTATTCTCTCTGGCTCAGAATTTTTTATAAATTTGTCTCTTTTCTTGTTCTGTTGTAGTAACTTCTCTCCTGTGTCTTTTTTTTAGTGGTTTTCAAGTTAAAGAAAGAAGCAAGACATTTTTTAAGGATGCTCCTTTTGAAGATGTAGCAGAAAGAGTACAAAACAATCTAACTTGTTGTAGGGATTGCTCAATAAATTTTGAAAAAGAAGCTCAAAGCATAGTTAACAGTGTAAGCAAGAAAGTTTGCACTACCAGTAACTTGCCAACTTGGCTTCAAAACTGCAAGGAAGAGAAAAGTGACACATTGGAAGTTCAGGTTTGTATAACCACACATTAATTATCTCATATGTATATCAATTTCTTTTATAACATACTGATTTATTCTTCTTCTTTCTGAAACAGGAACATGCAAAGCTTAAAGATCTGTGCAAGAAATGGAATTCGTTGTGCAACTCAATACACAGACACCCTTCTGTTTTTGAGAAACCATTTTTGTTTGTTTCGTCATCTCCTTCATCACCCAGTTCTGTTTCTTCACTTGAAAGAAAGTCTAGCTTCCATCACAGCCACCTAAATTGGCCTATGATTTCTGAATCAGAAAAGTCGCCAAAAGAATGTGAGTTATACAGTGAAACCGGCGATGATGGTTATGACAGCAGTTTCATAATGTTCATGCCAGATAGAGATGTTCCTAAACCAGATCTTCTGTCAAATCCTAACTCAAGCCCGAACTCAGCTTCTTCAAGTGAAGCAGTGGATGGTTTGGAAAGCACTGAAATGTTCAAGGAACCCAATGATGAGAATCATAAGATTCTTTGTGATGCCTTGGAGAAAAAGGCTCCACAGCATAAAGAAGTTATTCCAGAGATTGCAAGTACGGTCCTTCACTGTAGATCAGGAATGAGAAAAAGAGAGAAGGTCTTGATGAAGATAGAAGACAATCAAGAAACATGGATGTTGTTTCTTGGTGTGAATTCTGAAGCGAAAGAGAGCATCTCAAGGGAGTTAGCTAAAGTTGTTTTTGGGTCTTACAGTAACTTTGTCACAATTGGCATGAGCAATTTCTCTTCCCCAGAGGATGATTCCACTGATGAAAAGTCCAAAAGGAAGAGGCCAAGAGAAGAGTTGAAAAGCACTTACGTTCAAAGATTCGGGGAAGCAGTGAATGAGAACCCTCATAGGGTCTTCTTCTTGGAAGACTTGGATCAAGTTGATTACTTTTCTCAAAAGGGTGTAAAGCAAGCAATTCAAAGTGGAAGGATAACACTTCCTGGCGGTGAATCTGTTCCTCTCAAGGATGCCATTGTCGTTTTCAGTTGTGAAAGCTTCTCTTCGCCAAAGTCAAGATCTCCAGTCAGAAAATCACCATCTCAAAACAAAACCAAAGAGAACACCAATAACGACAGTTCTACCCTCTCTTTGGATCTCAACATTGCCATTGAAGATCATAGTGGAAATGTGGCATTGGCTGGAGACACTGCTATCCTAGACTTAGTTGACAAACAAATTTATTTCGACATACAAGAATTGTGATAGGGAGGAAAAAACGATGTTATTATGTTAAATTTGGTTTTTTTTTCTTTAATTGTATTGTTTTTGAGTTACACTTAGTGGGGTCAGTGGGAAAAGAAAAAGTTTATTAGATAGAGATATAATATAGGTTCTTAATCTGCATGTCTTAAGCTTGAATGCAGATGGTGGTATATTCGGGAAGAGAATGAGTCTATGTATATGTTAATTAATGTGCTCAAATCTTTTGCATGTAATTTGATTCCTGTTTCTAACTAAATATATTTTAGTAATTGCTTTCTAATGTTTCCTGGTGTGCATGTTCCCTTCTGTGATCATTCTTACATTAGCAATTATTATGAAAATTTTAAGTGAAAAACTTAAATTTTCAACACTGAAAAAACTCAAACTTGTGACAAATAAAAAACTATAATAATATATTCTGACATTAATAAAAAGGAAAAAAAATGAAGCCAAAAGGAGAAAAGCACATGCATATATTTTAGATCACTTTTGCGATATAACATTTTTTTGTGTTTTCTTTCAGAAAAACAAGTAGAAAATTATCACAGGCCTTCTGTTTCTGAAACAGGACTTTTGCAGCTATAGATATCCTTGCATTCATACAATTCCTTTGTCAGAACAGTACAATTGCCTCCGCTTTATTCTTACATGTGATACACTTTTCTTACATTATATATTCTTACATGCTATCCACCACTTTCTACCATTTAATTTAAGATAAAGAAATTTGAAAACAATTGTTTTAGAATATTTTAATATTTACATTAGTATTTATAATTATTATTATTGATTATGAAAATAATACATAGATGATGTTAAAATATTGTTAATATATCATTATCCTTGATTTAATATATAGAAAACGAGTTATATGAAACATGACATTTCATACAAACGATATTATTTAGGAAAATTCTAAATTTTATTAATGTTATCATGCAGTAAGATATCTTTTAAATTACTTTTGTTTAAGCCTGTGATTTACCTGTGCCTAAAATTCTTTTTATTCATTTATTAACAGTTAAGTATATTTTATTTGTTTTTCATAATAATTTGGAGAAAAAAATTAATAAATATGTAAAAATTCAAGTGTAAAAAACTAAATAATGATATATGACATATATAAGATAATAGGTAAGATATTTTTTCCAATGAAGAACTTTAGTTATATCAATGCTTTTATGTGGATACAATTAATCAACTAATCAGAATATAGTTTAGTTTGAGTTTTTTTTTTTTAAATTGTATTTGACCTGATCAATAGTTATTTATTTAATCTGATAATCTAAGAAAATAGTATAATTTCTCGTGAATCAACAAAATACTGTTTAAATAAAGATGTTGATGGGAAAGAAAAGTTAAAGGTCTTGAAAAGGTTTATGGAAGAATTAATTCATTTCGTAAGCATTCTGCAAAGTAATTCTTTTTTCTTTGTCAAAGCTTCAAAATCATATTATATAATGAATTTAAACATAAATATCACATCACATACACAACTCGCAATATATTCAAATGAACATGATTTTACAATTTCTTAAACAAAAACAAATAGTATATCGGTTTGGATGCTCTCTCACTAATTAAGTTATGGTGACATTTTTCAATCCGAACATTCATTTTGACCTTTTTTAATATTAAAAATTAATATAATTTTTTTATTCTATTATTCAAAAATTAGATATACCATAATATTATAATTCATATTTATAAATTAAATTTTAATTATTAATTATGATGAATTGATTTGACATATAAAATAATAACTTTTTAATTTATTTTATTAGAGATCTCAATTAATCAATAAAACTTAAAAAGCATCTACTCGTAACTCAAGCACTCGAAAATAAGTGTAATGAGAAGAGAAACTCTTCAACCAAACCCATGAGGACAATTAGAGGTAACCCATGATAATGACATATAAAAGATTAATTAACATAAACACGATGTATTTCTTGATTAAAGAAGAATATCAATATTTTATTTTTAGGTACAAGTGAGAGAAAAAATTATAAATTTAAATACATTCTAGCTTAAAAAAGTGATTAACTTGACTATAAAACACATCTATTTCGATCAAACAAAATTATAATTTAACTAATGAAATAACATATAATTTACTTGAAATGACTTATTAAACACAATTTATTTATTAACAATATATTTTCTTTTTCCGAAATGTGTTTTGAATAATTGCTCCCAGAAAAAAGGGTTGCCTTCATACAAAATAGCCTTTAAATACCAAAAAGCACTCAATATTTAAAAGTTAGAGTCTTTTGCCCATATATTGCCAGCTGCTGGTGTTAGATTCGTAAAATAAAGCATACCCTTTAAAATTGGTTTTTACATATCACTATTACTCAATCTTTTTATAAATTATCATAAAAATAAATAATTTTTTATTATGAGTTTCCTAAAAAGAAAGTGAGAAAAAGAAAAGTTAAAAAAAGAAAAAAACTGAAATAAGAATTTTTAGCAAAGTGTCGAATTGAGGCTTTTAAAGACAGACATAAGTTTATCCTTAATGCTCCAAAAGAAGCAAAGAAGGGGACAAGAATTAAATGCACCTTTTCTTTACAATTATAATAAAAATAAAATTAGTGAATTAATCTAAATATTATGTGCCTTCCTCAACTTACAAGAAACCTACGGCTTCCTTTCCAAAAGATTGTGTAAACTTTCTTTTCTTTTAAAAAATGTCTTTAATGTGTCGCATCTTAAAGCTAACTCTAAATTAATATGCAATGGAAACTATCATCAATATGTAAAAAATATTCATTATTTACATAAGTCATTAAACTAGTAAATATATACTGTTTTATGATTCAATATTTACAAACAATAAATTGAATCAATAATATATATTTTTAATACAATGTGTAAATTTTTTTAATAATATAAAATCCTTATTCTACTAAAAAGAAATAAACAAATCTTAGTAATTAATGAAGTAATATTAGGTTCAACGTAGATACAATATTTTTTATCAACAGGAAAAAAAGAGAGGAAAAAAAACACTAAGTTTTAGTTAAAAAAAAATCTAGTTATACAATTTTACTTTAAAAAAGACAGATGGAAAAGGTGCAAATCAAAGACACAGACAAGTTGATTCATTTCTTATTCTACCAAAATAAATCTCAAAAATACTTCTTTAAAAATTTTAAATATAACTTTATGTCTCACATTAAATAAAAAAGAAATTGAGCAATATAACTTAAATTTTGGGTTAAAATTCTTTATATAAATTGGACTTATATTTTATTAGTGTTAACAGTGTCCTTAAAAAGACTCGCGTCTAGAGCTTTTAATGTAGTATGTGATCAATAAGAAATATTCTATATTATCTTTACATAAGCATAGAGATTTTACAATAACTTTTGCATTCTATTTAATTATTTAGAGGAGAATTTGTAGTGAAGTGGGGGCAAACGGATATTTTTGTTGCATGCATTGGAGTTATGCAAAATGCATATAATTGTTGAAAGTTAAATGACATTTCAATGATGTTGAGAACCTCTTTTTCATATTCTCTTTAGTGTAAAAGTGGTAAAGTCATAACAACTAATATATAATATAATAAATCAAGTATGAACATGTCTTTTTGAATAAATATTTATAATATATATATATATATATATATATATATATATATATATATATATATATATATATATATATATATATATATATATATATATATGATCTACGGAGGAGGTTTACTGAAAAATACAATACAAACAAAATCTGAGTCTAACCACGTAAGTATTAACATTACTTTTTATCCAAAATCTTAAGATAATTGATTAAAATGTATTCACCTTTATATATTACTCTACTTTTTCATTTATATCTAATGTAAAACTTAGACTCACACTTACAATTCTAATAATATAATTAAAATTTTGAATATTTCATACTTCATTTTTCTACTTATTAAATAAAAAGTACGAAGGAATCAATGCTCCTTGATTTAAAAAGAAAGAATAATTGATAGCGTAAAGCATTGTGCAAAGGAAATGAAGTTGCGGAATTATGCCATAGATGGAATTAATGAGTACATACAAATTCCAATGTTCCTTTGAATTCTCAGACTAAAAACTCAGAAATGGAGGGAACAGATTTTAACTATCAAATATGGCACTTGTTTAAAGATGACATAGCTTTTCTACTTCACAATAATCAATTATTCCATCTCTATAACTTTTTTCGTATATTGTTACAACTTTTTTTTTCAAAAAACTCTTTAACTGGAAATATCAATCCAAGAATCAAGGTTCTCATTATTTTTTTTAATGATATCTCTTTGACCCTGTTTTAGTTTCTTTTCCTAACATCTCACCGATTTTTAATAAATTTAGGACTTAATTAAATTTTAATTTTATAATCAATTTAGTTATTTTTAATTGATTTTTTTAAAATTGAGTATTTAAACTTTTTATATTTTTAATTGATTTTTTCTCATTTTTTTTAAACGATGAGATTGTTACCTTACTTGTAATCTTGTTTATTTATTATCTCTACGTAAAAAAAAAACGATATTTTATAATTAATATAACATGATATTAGAATTAGAAAGTGACTTTTAATATTACTTTCATTCAAAACATGTTGAATAACAAGATTTTATATCATCAAGTGTAACATTTTTTATGAAAACTAAAAGTCACATGTTACCTTATATTAACTTAAAATAATTTTTATATTAATAATAAGAAAATCTCACATTTTTTTAATAAATAAAATAAACAAGACAATGTACAAGATAACAATCACACCATTCAATTAAGAAAAACATAAAAATTATAAATATTCAATTATAAATTATAAAAATTTAGAATACACAATAAAAAGTTGACATATAATAGATTAAAAATACTAAAATTTATTATGTATTTAAAACATAATTAAACCCAAATTTAATAATCGATAACATTTATGAAATTTTAAAAAAAGATAAAGCTTAGATAGAAAAATTATAGAAATTAGATGGTTAAAAATTGATATGTGTAATTAAACCTAATGTTTTCAACTTGCCAGGCAGAATAAAACTTAACCCTTTTTTCAACATTTTTCAACATTAAACCCCACCCTTTAAGCTACAACTACGTAAGCATAAAAATAAATAATTTTTTCTTCTTTCTTTTCATTAAAAATAAAGTATGAAAAGAAAAGTTAGAAAACCAAACTGAAGTGACCCAAAGTATATATTGGTAGCGAAGTGTGAAAGGGTTTTAAAGATATTCTTAATGCACTAAAAGATGCAAAGAAGACAAAAATTAAATTCACCTTTCTTTTAACAGAAAATTTTCCCTCAATTAATATGTGCCTTCCCTTACTTACAAGAAACCTACGGCTCCTTTTCCAAAAGATTGTGTCACTTTTCTTTACGATCTACCGTATAATGGAAATTATCCTCAACACACTCATGATTTTAATAAACAAATATGTAAATTGAACCATAAACATCATATAAAATAATATTATTTATTTTTTTTATATTTAATTTGGATGTGTCTCTTAAATAACATTTACTAAATAGATAAACCATCAATTAAACATAATATTACGTAACTTAAAATTTTAAAATAATAAATTTATCATATTTTTTACATAGTATTCAAATTTGTTATTTTTATTTAATGTAAAATTTTACATTTAAATTTCCAATAGTTTTATGCAGTCTCAACATAAGTAAATTTCAAAATTTACACGGATTCAGAGTGTAACTAATGTAAATTTACACCAACTCATAAGCGATTTAACATAAATTTCTTATATTTACATTCACATAAATTTCTTATAATTCCATTCACTCATTCTCACTGCAAAAAAATGTCAAAATGTTCTTTCAACTTAGAGTATCCATCTCTAGTGACTAAATGGTAGTGGTTTGGTGATACTTTGAACAACCACTAGTACAATTAATATAAACGGCCTCGGTGTTTTTTAAGTATAGACACCGGTTGTAGAACCGAGTCATATACAGCCGAAATAAAAAGGTAGGTTTTTTTGACTCGGTTCTGAACCGAATCAAAAGGGTTCAGTTTCTGTCTCTGTTCACAAACAACCGGAGCAGTAGAATTTTTTAATTCTTTTATTCTCAACCGAACCGAGATCAGTGTTGGTTTTGGTTTCTTGTTCAATTATCTGCAATTTTTTTCATCCAACCGAGATCAATGTTGGTTTTGATTTCTTGCAATTTTTTTCATCCATGTTTTCGGGGCAAAATTACTTTGTTAAACTTAGATGATTGCTTCAATCTAAGAAAGGGGAATCAGGAAGGGGGAAGGAGCAGACGACGGTGGAGGTGGAAGAGAGGAGGAGGAGGCTTTATACCCTGACAGATCAAGCAATCAAAAACCAAAATCAAACCAAAAACCAAAATCAGAGATCGGTTTCACCATCCACCTGCACAGAAACAAACAGAACCAAAAAGGGTTTCCGCCACCATGCCGCCGCATCCTCGCCGCTGCCGCCTCCTCGCTGCTCCATGAGAATAGGGTTTCCGCCATCGCAGTCGCCATCGCAGCCGCTATCGCGGGCTCTCGTCGCACCGTCGCCGGCTCTCGCCGCACAAACGCGGACTCTCTCGTCGCACCGTCGCGAGCTATCTCGCCTCGCCTCGCCTCGCCGTCGCGAGCTGTCTCGCCTCGCCTCGCCGCACCGTCGCGAGCTGTCTCGCCTCGCCTCGCCACACCGTCGCGAGCTGTCTCGCCTCGCCTCGCCGCACCGTCGCGAGCTCTCTCTTTGTCATGGCGGAGGAGAAGAGGTTGGTCAGAGAATGCTAGAGTTGCGGGAGAGGGGCGAGAGAGAAGAAAAGTTGGGAACTTTTTCAGATCTGGATGCAGCGAGAGAGAACCGTGCAGCAGAGAGAAGAAAGTGGAGAACTTTAACTTTTTTTAGGGTGAAATTGACTATATGGCACCGGTTGAAAAAAAATTCGAGGTAATACAGTCGTGGTATAGGCTTCGGTTGCCTAGCTAACCGAGGCATTAGAGAGCTGTCACCATCCCAGCCTGACTTGTAGAGCAATTTCTGACTTGCAGATGTCTTTAAGCATCGGTTGCTGGCCACCCGAGGCAATAAAGCCTTCTAAAAAAGCTGTTTGCAGTGCACGAAGCAAAAGTATAGACTTCGGTTCTTGTGTGAACCGAGACAGTATCACCCTTCCACCACGGGTAACAGTATAACAGATGCGTATAATTTTTTACGCTTCGGTTTTAACATAACCGAGGCATATATGGCGCCTTCGTAACTCCTTTTTTTACTAGTGAACTCCTTGTCTTTAGTAATGAGTATCTCATGGGAAGTATTTTTGTCTTATGGGTTTCGTCATTTATGTTTTTTTATTAAAGTTTTTATTTTTGTTTATGATCACGACTGTTTTATTTTATAACTCAGTCATGATTTTACATGAATATCTTTTTTCTTATATTCCATGTTTATCAAAATCAAACATTTATTCTCATCCAATTCATCTTTTTATCAATAAAAAAACTATATGAAATGGATTTTTTGAACGTGTTTCAGTTTTTTTATATCAAGTGAATGCTTTTTTATTAAGTTGGGGAAGAGTTAGTGATTAGTGAAATCAAATTTAAGACAGAAGTTGAGACACTCAGGATAAGATTGAGTTGTATAAGTTAGAAT
The DNA here is from genome assembly GCF_029865625.1 of Vigna umbellata. Classification (NCBI taxonomy): domain Eukaryota; kingdom Viridiplantae; phylum Streptophyta; class Magnoliopsida; order Fabales; family Fabaceae; genus Vigna; species Vigna umbellata. Next base: position 37,880,292 of record NC_142172.1, on the reverse strand, counting down.
GTATAGGTTAGAAGTTAAGTGAATGATAAACTTTTGTTTTTCAATGTTCTTGAATTTGTACAATTCAATCTTATTATGGAATGGTCTAATATTTGTCATAAGTTTGATTTTTCTTTTGACTAATTTTTCTTTAACTTAATCAAAATCTTTTGTTTTATAAAAACATACAAAACTGTAAAATTAAGAAAGTATTTATTTTATTGTAATTTTTTTTCATTTGATACATAACTTTTTATTTCGATCCTCCTAAGAAACTAGCATAAATTTACATCAAGGTAGGGTTCGATGTAAATTTAAGTCTAATGTTAAGCTTTTATCAAACATAAAAAAATTCAAAATAACATAAGTAAAAAGGGTTTTATGGTTGGTGTTATATTTTCCAGCTGAAAATATTCAAAAGAATCTGTTATGAGAATTTTCTGCTGAGGAAAAAGGCAATTGTTGGCTACGAGGTCGGCAATAGGAATAGTCTTTAAAGGTATTATTAGAGTATTAATTTGTGAAATTCAAGAAGTAGAAAAAAACAAACATTACCCTCAAACTTATATATCCATGCATATAGGGATTTGTACTTACAAACTCTCATAACTAAATATTAATTAAAATTTGAACAGAATGAAAACTCTATCCACTACAAATATTTTTTTATTATTATTTTGTTGAGTTGAAGTCTAATATACCATTTTCAACATTGATACGCATGTTATCCACTATCTTACTATGTATTACTTTATGTAAAAGTAAAGGGAGGCAAACCAAGTTCTTGAGCACCGTACCCATTAGAACAAGATGGGGTGTGATATAACACAAGTTCCTTTTTTGTCAAAAAGTAGTGCTTAATTATGATTATTGTTTTTTAATACCAATAAATCATGTTCATACTTCTTAATCTGTCCATATCTGACTTGATGTTGGGTAGGAGTACTAATAAATTTAAATATTAAATAAAGTCTTTCGAGATTTTCTACTTGTGACAGTAATGTTCTTCTATCAATAATATATATTAATTTAGGTTGCTTTGTTGAAGAGGGACAGAGGATTGAACCAATCCCCATGAATAATTATACGCAATCTGACAGGAAAAAGAGACTTTTGTAGACTAAATCTTTATAGGATCAAACAAGAGAAAATTGAGAATGTGTATAAGGTGTTATTTTATGAAGAAACAGTCCATAATAGACTGCTGCTGCTGATATTTCATAAAATATTATACAAATAATCAAGAACGTGCTTCAACTGAGAAATTTTTGGAATGCAAAACGAATAGGATGCTAATTGGTTCTGTTTATAATTACTCAGTTAAATCTTAATTATAATTACTCAGTTAAGTCTTAATTATTGGCTAATACAAGGGATGCAGATTAGTTCATATAGGTTGTACAAATTTTTTTATGATTTGTGAAGTTAGTGAAGGAGGAGTCAAATTATTTTAATATGTATTAGTATAAACTTTAAACTTAACTTAATTTTATAACATATATAAAATAATGTTTGTATTTACTTTAGTTCATATGAGAAATCTATAATATATATTTTTTTACATGGAAACATATACATTTTAAATAATAGACTAAGTAATAATAATGATTTATGTAACATCCCAAAATTATACAGTCATCAACTATATATTTAGAATAATCACATTAATCAATAAGGCAAAACAGTTTTAAATATAAGAGAATCAGAAATTCATAAATGGCCGAACGGCCTTTCATGTATTAATTAACGAGCGTTTACAAAATGTATGAGGACGAACGGTTTACAAAAATGACCGAACGTCCAAATATTTACAATCAACAAAAGAGCGCTCGCTCACAGCCGCTCGACATTCTAACTATACTACTAAAATAACCGAACGCCTTTACTGTTCGGCCTTCACTTCAACTTCTACTAAGTTATCTTCAGCAATAACTTCTTCTTCAAGCGCTTGCTCCAGAGAAGCCTCTCCATCTGCTCACATCCACACGGATGATCATCGCAAGGACATGACGGATATACATATACAGACAACACAAATGGAAAATGCAAGGGTAAGCTTATTGAATTTAATTCAAATCAAACATACTGTTCATACATATCAAATACACAATCAAATAAGTCACAACACGTACATTTCATTCAACCATTAACTCAATCAAAATCCTGATACTAGACCGACCGTCCGGACTTGTATGAATTCTGTGTAGCTACGACGTTCGTGCACCCAGGTGGAAGAGCTGGAATACTCGTCAGCTGCCACCTGAGGTTAGTCCGTTCTGTCCAAGTTACAGTTATGGACTAAGACCTCCTGCCATTCCCACACATGACATACTCCTCTCTACTTGAGACCGAGCACTCACGGAATATCAGGATGACCCGCCAGCTAAGCTTACCACATTCATACTTTACAAAATCTCAATTTCCATTCAAGAGTCGTTCCTCCCTGGAACGCTCGTTCAAAACCAACCATCATTTATTTCATCTCATATAATGTTCATCATTCATAATCTTTCACTTTTATTTTCATTTTTGTCTTTCAGTCCAAATACATAAAATCACAACGTTCAGCCCTCTTTATAACGAGGACAACCATGAGGAACGAGACCGAAGAATTTACCTCGTTCCAAAACAGAATAGGACCGACTACCAGATAGATGGACGATCTGTATTAACACAGATGCTCGACACTGTCGGTCGACCCAAATGGACGACCTGTATTAAGAAGGTTGCTCGACACTGTCGATCGACACAGATGAATGATCTGTATTATCAAGGTTGCTCGACACTGTCGGTCGACACAGATGAATAATCTGCATTACAAGGGGTGCTCGACACTGTCGGTCGACACAGATGAATGATCTGAATTACAAAGGGTGCTCGACACTGTCGGTCGACACAGATGGATGATCTGTATTACAAGGAGGTTCGACATTGTTGGTCGACACAGATGAAAAATCTGTATTACAAGGGGATTCGACACTGTTGGTCGACACAGATGAATAATCTGTATTACAAGGGGGTTCGACACTGTTGGTCGACACAGATGAATAATCTGTATTACAAGGGGGTTCGACACTGTCGGTCGACACAGATTGATGATCTGTATTACCAAGATTTTTCACGAAAAGAGTAAGAGCGCTTGGTGTAAGACGGAGCACTACCCAATAGATTACTATGTGTAAGATCGACACTGCTCATTATGAGCTCTAAGTAAAAGACCTACATAGCTCATGCTCGACCAGAATCCTTCACAAATGAAAGTATTCCAATTCAAAGAAGTTTACTAGAACACCAAACGGTCGAGAACCGTTTAATGTCGGACATACGTTATCATAGGGAAGTTGGTATTCAAGTTTCATTTACATTTACTCACTTCTAAGCATGTATATTTCATATTCACACGTATCACCCATATCATACATTTCAACCAACACATATCATATTCATTCAGTACAGCAACGTTCGATCATGCATACTCGACCAATATACACCTCATACTTATGATTATATACCAACAATCACATAACACCGTTCATACTTCATGCGACACACATAATGTTCATACAGTATAAGACAAACATACGAATTAAATTTAATAAGTTCCCTTACCCGGATTGTAGTGCGCGTTCTAAGATGAGTGGTTTCTACTTGACCAAGGTGACTTTCTATCCTCAACGTTCCTCTTAAACTCTTCCACTAAAAGTTACAAAAAGAAGACGAAAGAACTGAGTTCATGCCCATGCATGCAGTTGGGTCAAAGTTTGCAGAGATTCCAGAAACGAACGTCCAAGTGAACTTACCAGAACTGGAAATAGTTCGGTTTGATGGAAAGCTCAGGACGTCTGGATCTCCTCTTCGGTTTCTGAAATTGGATCGGAGAAGGAGAACGTGAGTTATGGTAGAGAGAAGAATGGAGGTTCTAGAGAGAAGGTAGAGAATTTGAGAGGTCAGAGAGTTTGAGGAAGAAGATGAAGTGTGCAGAGAAGGGGAAGAGTTTTCCAGAAATCAATTTTCTTTTCTCTTCCCAGGCAGGACGAACGTCCACTCGCCGGCTGCCACTTGGATCCCACTAATGTTTTAGAACGTTCCAAAGTGACACTTGTCAGCATGCATGCAGTGTGAGTGTGAGTGCGTTTTAATGGAAGGGTGTGCGTGTCACGGTGCATTAATGGGAGCATAGTGGTGACTCAGCGGAGAAATTATTGGGGCGTGACAATTTAATATAGGCTTAGTAAATGATAAATCTTTTTAAGATGTATTTCATATATATGATTTTGTTACTATAATAAGATGTAAACTTTAAAACTAATTCAATCTTATAAAATTGATTTATAAATTATGATTTATATTCATTTATATTTTTTATATATTAAAGATGACTTTGAGACTACAATAATATATGTAAATTTTAAGTCTAACTCAATCTATCTTATAAAATTGATTTATAAGGTGTGATTTATATTCACTTATATACTAAAACTTTATTTTATTTCTACTCTACATGAATCTTTAACACAAGTTTTCACTCTAAATTTTTTTATCATTTTTTATTCTTTTGTTGAATGATAAATTGATAGAACAAAATAACTCCTGCATACTATAAGGCAAAGTGTGAAATGGCATGTAGAAACTTTTGTAACAAAAAATTCATCCATATAATTAGTGTAGAAAACCTAATTTCATCCTGCTGCAGCTATTTAACTAATCCTTAAACATTCGAGAATCTTCTTAAAAGGGATTGTCTAAGTAGGAAAAATGATGTCCTAAGATTTGAGTCCATACTCAAGTGAAAGTGTTTAGATTAAAACCCCACACCTACGAAAAAGAAAAGAGTTTATAATCCTCAATCACTTATGTTAAACCGCATTAGCTTTATTTTCTTTTGTTTAGGACTTTGTTTTCCAAACATCTATTATGTTTCGAAAAAAAATTAATATCTTCAAGAGAATATAGGTTATGTGTAAAAGAAATTATAACGTGGTTCAACCATAAATTATCTTTATAATAAATTTATTAAATTTTATGATATTTATTTTTAAAATCTTATCAGTAATGATTTTTTAACAAAAGTTTGGGGTGTTATGGGTCGTTTGGGGTGACAAAGAACTGCAATATTCAAAGCAAAGAACAAAAGTTGCACTGCCTTTGAAAAGTATGAACATTTTGAATGCTTTAAAGCATTAATGACCCCTAAAAAGAATACAATTAGTGGGGTCATGCTTTTCAAATTCTCTTTATCTTTACTTTTTCTTCCCTTGTAATGATTTATAGATCATATTTGTAAGATTTAAAGTATCCAAAACGACTGGTGCAATATCTTGGTATCTAAAGAACCTTTTGGCCGTTGGGATGCGTTGTGCAATGATCATAGGTTGGAAGTTTATGACGATAAAATAAAGTTAAATAAAATGATAATATATGTACCAAGAGTTCAAATAATTGACAATGGATAGAAGCGACCAGTGGACACCAACATTACTAGTTGCGAATGAAATTGGATTTAAACATTTTAAGTAAAATTTTCAATTTAAGTATTATTCATTAAAGAAAATATAGTTAGAACGAGAAAATCAGTGAATGTTTCATATTTATATTATTATCAGTCTGTTGCAGCCATTTCATGAATATTGAACATATACCAAATATCTTTTATTGAATTTTCTGTTTTCAGAGTATAATCCAATATTATCAGAAGTTTTTGGTAGAATGAAACTGTTCTCTAGAAGCCATGTAAATTTGTTTGAGTTCTCTCGTAAAGTGAGATTTCTGACTTAGTAGGATCTAAATTAAAAAACTTTTTATACTATTGAGGCAAGGTAGAGATAGTGGCATATGAGATTGGCATGGAGACAAAGTTTCCACACCTTGAGCTTTTGCAGTCTTTAGGAAAGAAAGAGGGAAAACAATAAAGTTTGAATGGCTGTGTTCCCTTTATGCTTAGAAGGCCACCCTCTTTTTAGTTCTCTCTTCTTTCTATTATTACAAGTGAATGTTTGCATGAAAGTAAGGGATTTCTCGGATCTTGAACTCCCAATAATCAGTGTATAATTGTGGACATTTCTCTCAGACACATTCACAGCATCATCTGTGCAGTGACCTTGGATCCTTCAACTAGCTGGGGACAAACAAAGATGGATCCATAAGGTCATTAGTGGGAGGAATGTTTTGTAGGAATGACCTTTGTTCTAAAGGCTAAGATGACCAGTCAAAAAGGGAGGTTGCCGTTCAAGTTAACGAGGATGGCTACAGAAAAGTTAAAAGATTGCAAGAAACACTGCTTACAAAGTTTTTGAGGTCCTTCCTTATTTTGGGCTTCAGGTAAGGGCTTTGGGAAAACACAGCATGTAACAAGAAGTCCATTTTCCTTTCTCTTTCATCATATTTATTTCTTATTTCTCATCATGCTAAATGTACCAAGCTACATGTAATTTAACATTTCAGTTTTAGCATGTATAAGTATAATAAGTTCAAGAAAATGTGTAATATGGAGCATTAAGTATATTTTACCTAAAAGTACAGTACCACGTCATATGATAAAAATATTTTACCCCAAACAGAAAAACACACTGCACATACATTAATATGCTTATTCGAGTTATTAATACAAATAGGAGATAAATAGATATTTATCTTGGATCGATGTCACCACTTCGACAAATTATGTTTCATCAAATTATATTCTAGTATTCATCATAGCCACAAGAAATAAACATTCTTTTATCAGCAAAATAATACATTAGGGGTGCAGTAATTGCGAATACGGGCCACAACAAATAAACATGATAATACATATATATGTTTTACAAATATCGTGAGGTACGAACATGAAGTCGCATATACAGGCCCATATGATAAAGTTTGTAGTATTTTGCAAGGATTTTTGTTATTCACACACTTGGGTCCTTCCCAAACCTCATAAGCACATGCGTTGCAAGCATTGACCCTCTGCGAGTCATTTCTGCTATTCGACCTAGAAATGGCACCTTCGCCGTTTCTCTATTCGTAATTGGTTTTCTGTCCCACCTATTAGGTGTGTAAACATAAAATTTAGTCACATAGGTTTAGTTATTATTGCTTACACTAAAACATTGAAGAAATATATTTACATTTTTGTTTTTGGAACATAGAAATATATATTTACCCGAGCCTTCAGTTAGTTTTCGTAGGTATAGAAAAAACAATATATTGACTAGTTTCTACTGCCCAAAATGATGTATAATTTATAGTTTATTGAAATAATTTCCATCCCAGGAAACTGGGTGCATTTGTGAAGCCAGGAAGTTAAAATGAACCAAATAATAGATACAAAAAGATCTTGCACTCCTGAAAAACAAGCAAAGCCCTTTTGCAAATTTGCCCGTCCTTTGCAAGTTCTAATAACCAATTTGCTCTGGCTCAAGTGTCTAAACACCGAATTTCAATTGATCACGACTATGTAAAAGCTTACTTAGTTGAAATGCTTTTTTCCCTGTATAGCAAAGGTATTTACAATGCGTGTGCATTTTTAAATAACTATAAATTATTTAAATTTTAAAAGTAATAATTAAAGATGTATATAGTTATAAATATAACTATAAATAAAATAAATTTTAGTCATTGAAATAAAAAATATTATAAATAATATTGTGTAAATAATATTTTTATTATGAGCAATTGTTTAAATTTAAAAGAGTGGTTGATAAAAGAATAAATAATTACTTCATAATGAATAATTATTTGAATTCAAAAAAATAGTTACTAAAATAATAAAATTGAAAAATATTTTTTTTATAAATTATTATTTAAATTTAAAAAATAGTAATTATTAGAGAAAAATTGAAAAAAAAAAACAAAAAAAAAGGTGTATCCTCTTTATATATAGTTATAGACGTATAGATAATATATGGAAAAAGTAAATAATAGATAAACTAAAATATAAAATACGGGCTAAGTTTTCAAACTTGAAAAAACCTTAAACATTAATTTAACTAATAAATCCTACCTTCCCTGTACATAAAACTCTTTTTGACTATGGTAAACTATTTACATAAGTACTATGATTAGTGACACTCTCATCTCACTCTTCTCCGTAATGATTTTTTTCTTAATTAATTTATTAATTAATGCGAGGAGAGAAAACTGTGATTATACAACTTATCTTGAAGACTTGTTGCTAATCATCTTTTCCCATCATATGAGAGGAATTATGTTATTAAATTACAACAATGGTTGTATATTGACTAAAACTATAAAGTAATTAAAGATACTAGGTAGATTTTTTTTTCTATTTTGCTACTGCTCCAAAGGGTTAGGTGAGACTAATCTAATATGCTTTTATTTCTCCCTCAAAAACACGTGTTTTATGTAAATTTCTATTTAATGGACTTCTAGTTGATAGGTATATATAGAGGGCTGAATTTATGGTGCATATGTTTTCTAGGATAAAAACTAGTTCATTTATTATCTTTTCTTTAAATGTCAAAATATATTTGGTCCTAACTGCGAGATATTTATGTGAATTTGCAGTGATTTTCTATGACTCATTTAATTATTTTTATTAAATTGTAGAATACTTTATTGAAACTTATCTAAGTAATTATTGTAATTTTTATTATTTGAATGATTTGGAGAATGATAAATTATAATAAATTTCAGCAAAATATTTCATTGTAAATTGTCGTGCACTCTAGTTGAGGATATATAAAATTGATGGATAATTCTTTTATGAAATATATGAAAAATGTTATGCATAATTTTTTAATTAAAAAATATTTTGATATAACCACTAAGGAGAAGTTCTTCTCGTATACAAGTAGTCCTTTTACAATTCTTGGACATTGGTTGGATTAAGATGAAATTCTTCTCGTATACAAGTAGTCTTAGTCTTGCAACTTGTGTTAGCATTGGTAGTTTCTCTACATTTTTTCGTGTATAATTCTTTATATGTTAAAATTACGAGAGTTATTCTTTCTATTGGGCATTTTGAGACTTGTTTAGATATGTTTGGCTAGAAAGTGATTTTATAGTTACGCAAGACTTTACCCAATTGTTCTTTGGTCTCTTAAAAAAAAATTAAAAAAAATGTTTGAATATATGTAAAATAACGGAGTTTAAGTACTCTATTACTTCTAGGAAGGAAAATCATTCTAAAAATAAGTTAGTTTCCATAGGATTAGAAAATAAAATTCATTATAAATTTTATGATACTATATATGTCATCTAAGATTGCTCTTGATTTTTTTTTCATAATAAATATAAAGTTTCTATATTTACAGTTGTTTAGGTTCTTTTTGAAAAGAAATTTGCTATATATCTTTTGTGCATGGACTTGGTTTCAATTCTCATATATTTTTTTTTTATTTTTATTCATTAATTTTTTTCATTCAAAAAAACATATTATGCTAGTAAAAATAATTAATGCAAAAAAATTGAGAAATAAAATAATTTTTTTTATTAGACATCATATTTGATTATCGGGAGGGAAAAGAAAAAAATTTAGTAGAGAAGAGAAGAAAGGCAAGGAAGGAAGAAATTTCAATTATACATTACGTTTGACGGAAAAATTAAGGAAAACATGGATTTTGATGGAGTTAAGAAAAGACAACAATTTATTTTGTTTGATTCACAAGGATAAGAGAGGATTAAATTACTTTTCCATCCTTATAATTATAAAATTAAACTGTAAAAGTATGCATATATAATAACCATTAGAGTTTGCTATCAATATACTCTTGCTTTCTATTTATTATTTAAAAATTTATTAAAAGTTACAATTTTACGTAAGGATCCGTTAAATGAGAATCCTTGCGAAATTTAATAATTTCAATCAAATAATAAAAAATATGTTCAAATGAAGTGCGTTAGGTTTTGAGTCGATTTGATTTTTAAATCAAACTAATTTCAGTCTTCAGTATAGCCCCTGGTTATAAAAAGAAAGTGATAAAGAATTTTAGTCTTCTGTAAATTTTTCTGTGTTCAGCCCTATCAGACATTTTTAATCATGCCTTCTAAGTCAGAGGAACTAATTCTCTTCTAAATTTTAACTGCACTCAATTACTCAGCTCTAAACTCATCGTCTTCATGTTAAATATCGAAGTATACTATTAAGAACCTTAACCCAAAAAGATATTGAAGAATAACCTGACCTAAAAATGTTTACTTCGTCAGGGACCACGATTGGTTTATATCTTTGGGACAAGCACTAAAATATAATCATTTCTACAGTTACTTGAAACCACCATTTATCAGTTTGTATGAAAAAACATGCTCCCTCTCTTCATGCACATGCAGAATTGCAGATGCAAGTATACACATACGAGCACATAGTGGTAGCATGGCATGAATGTTTTGTTATGACTAACTAAATAGATGCGCAAGATTAAATTACTAGTGAATGTTCTATTCAACATTCACTCCATATGTTCTATTCAGTGACAAAAATATGACTTAGACACTATAGGATAAGTTGCAAATATTTCTGGTACTATTAAATTAAAAGTAAGGAGTCCTATATAATCCTTAAATGTCATATTGAGTTTTTTTTTAAGGAAATCAGAAAACAGTGTGCTCAGTAGATTAATACATACCAGTCCTCATGGCGAACGATTTTACCCTCTTCGAGATACAATTTGATTAGCGATACCATGTTTATATTCCTCCCCAAGAAGTTATAGTATTGTTTATTGTCAATTAATATCTGTAAGCAACATCCATCATTTTGGATCATCCAGTAAGAAATCAAGAACGCACTTGAACTTTTAAACAAAACAATAAATTGAAGTACAACATACACTACATAAATTAAATGACACCAGATTTACTAACCTCTCCATTTCCTGGTGAGACCATATATTCTTTGACACTGTATTCCACAATCTTTGACTCCTTAAATAACTGGGGTATATGCAGACAAAAAGAATTTGGAAATTAGCTCAACATTAAACAGAAAAAGAAAAGAGAAATACCTGAAACAAGATAAATTTGATCAAATATTACCATTAAACAAGTCATTATAGGAATAGCTAATTGCTTCTAATATTAAAAAAAAAAACTTCTTCCACTCTAAGGAACAAAAAGGAAAGACATTTCCTACTGTTAAATTACTTCTATCACGTGCTTGAAGACAATAACATGATAAAAGCCCAAGGCTTATCAATATTACTCATATCTTGGTGATACAATGTCAACAGAGAGATAACAGGGTCACAACAAATTGCAAGCAGGAAGTATTTCATTGTTCAACAATTTAATTTACACATAATACTCTCTTTGTATCATCCTTTCAGTCAGTACAAAATGTATCAAATAGAAGCTTGAATGGAGTCTAATTTATTACTGGTAAGTGGCACATTCATACAACCAACTATACAGAAACTGTTATATCTTGAACAGAAGTTTGTATATCTTTTGACAACTATCACGAGAACTAAATTTTTGCTTATAAGTGAAAATCAACTTATCCTCCTAGCTTTCAGAAAAATTAAATGACAGAGCTTCTACAAAAAATAAAATGCATAAGTTGATTTTAATTCATCTATCTTTTCCGATAAGTACTTAGCGAGAAATTTAGCCTGATGTTCTGTAACACACAAATATTTTGAGGCAATTATTCATTCGGAAAGATGAGGACTCTGTTTAGAACATCCAAAGCAATATAAGAAAAAAGGAAGTAATGAAAACCTTGGGAAGAGAATAGAATGCTGATTTGATCTGTTTCACCCTGCAGTAAGTGTGAATTAAAAATTCAGCGTGTAGTGAGTATCTGAGGTAAAAACGAAAGACATAATAACAAAACACGCATGCTCACCCGCGAGCACACATAAGCGGATCTTCGAAGGAGGCATTAGCAGCATAGATGTCAAAGTCGTGACGCGTTGCGCATGATCCATATCTGAAATGAAAACACGGCTTCAAATTAAAATGAATGAATACGAAGAGAAGACTGGCTGGGAAAACAGATAGAGCAGAGATGGAAGCAGTGAAAAAGGTTACAGTACAGATGCAGAATGTGAGGCATTAAGCCATCGGCGTACTTGGTTGCATCGTAATCGAAAGTCTCTTTGAAAGCCCTCTCCCTGCCTTCAAATTCAAGAAAACAAAGCGAAATGAATCGATAGCTTACAAAGCATTCAAGGATGGTTATTGTATGATATTACCAGCAGAGTCAGTAGCCATTGCAAAATTTCTCGGAAGGGAAACCCGATTGTTGACGAAGCGCTGATGCGCGCTATATACCATTCGTGGCACTGTAGCCATCAACGTGGCCATGCTTCCCTCTCACACTCCTTATATACGTCTTAAATCAAGTCTAATTGCATTATTAAAATTAATAATATAATGATACAAATTAATTAATTCATCAATATAGATAAAAATTCATCCATTTACGTAACAAAAATATTAAATAACAAAAAGAAACATGAAATAATAATATATCCATTTAACTAGTTTTTTTTTTTTGGATCGACTTTACTTAGAATCCTTAGTTATCATCAATTATGCAGGAATATAAAACTAAAAATCTCTTTCTATTATTATTAATAATATTATTATTATTATACGATATATAGTTTAAACCGGTCAAACTAGATTAAGTTTTGATAAATTTCTTTTATAGGTGGAGTTTATTTTCCCTAATATCAAACCTATTAGGTTTTATGGTTAAAAGGAAGAAGAATGAGTTTTTTTTTTTTACTTAAAAAACTTTATTAGAAATTTAATTATAATATTTTTAATAATAAAAGAAAAAAACAGGTCTTTCTGTAGTCAAGCTATAGCTTCGTCACATGTTAAAAAAATGCATAAATTTTAATTTTTTTCATGTAATTTTGATTGGTGATATGGGTGAGATGAGTTATTAAAAAAGTCCTAAAACTTGGATTAATACATAAAGTGTTTGGGTCAACAAAAAATTATAATTAAGTGATAAATTATATTGCTGGATGATTGCTCTTGTCATTTAAATTTTTTATTTTATATTTACTTTAAATTAAAATTATAAATTCTGGCCGCAATAATTTGATTGTAAGTTCTTTTCAAGTCGTATTGCTTCTTTAATTTGTAACCCTTACAATTTTCTTTAATTTTAGTTACTCTGACAATTAACATAATTTATAGTTGTCTTTCATTTTTTGCTAATGTGGCATGTTTTAACGTATTTAAACGAATAAAACTAAAAGTGAAACGTTTAAAAATGAAGACTGCCAAAAGTTCATTCATATAATGTAAGTAACAAGAAGTACAAAATCATCTTTCAAAATTGATGGAAGAGTATCACAAGAAGTCCCAAAATGAAAACTGCAAAAATTTCCATTCATATAATCACAATCACTTGTACACCCAAAAGATACAAATCAATGCTCAAGTAAACCAAGATTCTATAATCAAACATATTTGCTTTGAAGACTAACACCTCATGCAACAAATCAAATGAACCTATACAGAGAATGTACGGAAGCAGAAAAATCACCATCTTATCACACTCGTTGCAATATCCAAAACACGAAAATGGCAAATTCCTTTTCGGCCAACAAATGCAACCTGCTGAGTTATAACAAGTGAGAAAAGAAACAATGCATATAATAGTAAATACCATCATGATAAATTAAACAACATCTACCTTATTAGCAATTATTTTATCGTTTAGTTTCATTCATGTTTTTTCCTTCAAAAAATTCACCCAACATGCGGTCTAAATCTTCTGCAGTGTATTTGATGTACTTCTGTGGATTCTTTCCACTCTCCACTAGTGGCCTGTAGTACAAAATGTTCCCAATCATGCATAATTGCAAAATGAATGCTCTTACAAAAGCCATAAGCCATCAAATGCAAAGATATCAAAGATGAATGGTTAAATAGTTATCAGTAACTGGATAAAACTGTGAGGAAGTTGAGGGAAAACTGGAGGATTCACATATAACAACTGAGATATATTCAGGATAAATTTCAGTTTACCTACCAAAAAGTTACATCCTAAACACTTTCAGTGCACAAAGATTACAATACAAAACACTGGAACTGTTGACACTGGAAAACCAAGTTGATTTGCATAAAGCATAGAAGAGAATAAAGAACAATTTACCCCATGTTTTAAGGATAGGAAAAATACCTTTAATCTCAAATTATTATAATATTTTTTTCTTTCATTATTCATGCATTTTTGTCTCAAGGGGACAAAGCCAACTTTGACCTCCATGAATACTAATTCCCTACATAAATAGAAATGACAGAATAACGTTTGAAGTGAATCTGAAGGAGAACAAACCCAAATCGTTTGACAAAGGATCTATAGGCAGGCAACAAGACTTCAGCAACTGCAAGCCTGAGAGACTCTCGCAACTCAGTGTCCGGAACTGTCCATTGAGATTGCTTCTGATGAAGTTCCTCAAACATAACATTGAATGCCTTAAACCTGACCACAGTATTATACATAGACATGTCAAAAGTAGTAAAGAAATTACTCTCCCAAAAGAAGGTCCACAATAAGCAACCGAAAAGCTACCGGTCTTTAACAATTGCTCTTGAAGCACCGCTGCTGCTTCCAGTTGCACCATCACCACCAGCAGTACCACTTCCACCACCTGAGGAGGTAAGGCCCTGAATAGAAAGGCACTGAAGAATCTGCCAAGGAAAAGAATTGTAATTTAGGGAAGGCACAGTGCCTGCAGAAATAATCACAAATCAAGTAGATGGCATACGAGGCTTTAGCCAAATGATTGCAAATAATTCTACAGTACGAAGAAGACATTACTTGCATAGAAAATTGATTGAAAAAGAAGATATACCATAGTTCTCGGACATTACACTGAATTTTATTACTAATTTGCCTTTATAATAAAAGCATTCAAACACGAATCAAGTCACTTCAAAATCAGTTTTATCAACACTTAACCAAACATGCACTAAGAAAGCCACGATGCATTTAACAGTCAGCAAGGCACTAGAACAACACCTTTGCCCAGGCATTTCTCTTGTATTGATTAGCGTGCTGCTGCACAATTCTCCTGTGTCGTTGTACCCAATCATCTCCCAGTAAATCCTTGGCTTCAGATCTAAAATAGAAGAGGATCAGGAGAAAAAACAACTTTGAACCATCAGAATATAATACAAATATGATTCAGTGAAATTAATAACCAGATCATGTAGAAGACATGCCTTCGAACCGATCTGACAATGTAATGAATATTGTTCATGAGAAAAAGATGTGTCAATCCAAGGTCTTTATACTGCTTTGATTTCCCATCTAAATTAGTTTGCAAAGCTTGCATTATTCGCACTGTTACAGATGCTAGCTGTGAAGAATCATTACCCCCTTCAAATTCCTGAAAAAGTTGCTTCAAGGTGGATTGGTAGCTGCAACGTTTAAAGAACTCTGATCAGATCAAATATGTGAAGATCCTGAAGAAATGTACACAAAATCCCACACATTGGAGCACAGGACAAGCTTAAGCATCACCTTCCTTAAATACGACAGGAAAACTGAATTTTAAGAAATAATTTCTCTTAAATATAAAAAGTTGAAATAGAAGCATGAGATTGCTAAGTTCCCTGAGCTTGTCCCAGGATGGAGAATTTTCAAATTTTAGAAAATTTGAAATGCTTAAATTCTTTTAATTGTTTTGATTTAAATTTCTTTCATTTTAAATGTCTTGTTTGGATATATCACTTTAAATTTCTTAAATTATAAAGCCTTAATATATACAAAAATAAATAGATAAGGTTTTAAAAAATTGACATTGACGAACTTACTCAAATAAAAACTTCAGAAAACAACATAGCCGAACTTACTCAAATAAAAACTTCACATAGTTAATAACATAGCTTGTCAGAGGATGGACAGTTCCATCTGTTACAGCAGTCTTGGTAGCATCTTTCTCAACTGCCTCTTCAAAATCTCCGAAGGTTTCTTGGGCTGTTTGTGCAAGACGTTTTGTCAAACTAGTTGCAGCTTCTCTTATTCCAAAGCAAGCTTCGCCTTTAAAAAGAGTTTCAATCTGCAAATTTGTCAGGTAAAATAGTTTATCACAAGATTATAACACCACTACAATTTACCTAATACTAATTTTATGTACAAAACAATGCCCAAACCTACTCTGCATGATAAATGCTGAAATGTATCATATCTACGGTAGCGATTAACCTAATCTTTTATCAGTTAGAGGTTGAAAATAAAAAACTGTGGCAGATGACACTAACATGGACCCACACTAAGGAGAGAATTAAAATACTTTAATTGACATAAATCAGATTCTAGACATGGGCTGGAGCAGCTGTCTGAGACTTTTTTTATATTTACTACAGTTTTTTTCTCGTTCATGCTAAAAGCAGTGAATATAAAATAAATCATTACAAAGTTGATCTCATAAGTTTTATGAAACCAATACGCCAAAGAGATAGTAACAAGATTCATGATTTTGCATGCCAAAAGTCATACCTCAGAATGAAGCTCTTGCATTATTTCATACATGTCCAGAAGTACAAATAACTTTTCTGGGGATCTCTTGCTTTTGGCAATTGCTTCTCCAAAACTGAGTAGCATAGAAACACTGTTTTTCGTCACCTCAGCAAAGCACTGTTCACTGAGTGAATCAAAGCCTTCAAATATCTGATCGCAAACTTTCCTCTCACCAGCAAACAACAATTTCACCTGTTCATGTATAATTACATTTTTGAAAGAACCTAAAAAAATAATGAAGAGAAGAAAAATACCATCAATCCTACTATCATCTTACTGCTATACGCATGAAATGAATCCAGTTTCCAATTTTAGCTTCCAAGATCTCCCATTGCAGCTTTTGAACATCATCTTTGTTGAGTTTTTCAACTCCAAGTTTTTGAAGGCTCTCTTCCAACACATTAGAACGGGCATCCCTACATAATAATGATGATGACAACCATAACTAAGTTGTAGTAGCAATATTAATCAGTGTTGGAATTGAGTATGATAAGTACATTTATGAACTACACGTAGAGGTGTAAAAATCATGCTGCTTAGCCAACGCCATAAAGCCCACAAAATTATGTTTCGCAGTTCAATTTATTTTCAAGCCTCCCGTGCTCCCAGCATGAATTAGACTGGGTTAGAACAGGTTAGAGGTAGCAATCTAACAACCTGCTCAGGACCTAGGAATGATGTCCTTACTGCCACGTGACTGTAATTTCTAGTCTGTACAAGATTCTAGAATCCAAGCATAAGATAAGTCGTCATTTTTTCCAGGGATCAGTGACAGTGTCAAGAAGACCTCACCCACAGTGCCCCACATAGATTAATAAATGGATAATGGATCAATCCAATAACAAACAACCTCAAATTAATAGCGGTAATCTATTACTAACAGATTGAGGCCCTCATGTTATCAAGCATTTCTTAAGATATAAGCATAGTAGCATATGCAAATACATGTTGGGATACCCATGCACAGGGCTTTTCTTAGATAAAAGTTCTGTTTTATGTTGAGATAACTTCCATATCCTTCTTCCTAAAAAGAATCCTACAAAACTAGAGCTAGAAATAAAGGACAGCCCATGTGTCCGAGACATACCAGCACCACTAGAAAAGAAAAGAAAAAAAAAAACATGCCTAGAAAATTTACTTTAGAACCCCTGACAGTCAAATGATGGGTAAAACAAACCAACCAAGGTTAAGTTTTAAAAACAGAGAATCCCAGAGATTATTAGTAATGGTTGCCAGTAAACTCACCAGAACAATGACAACAGAATGCTGAAAATGATAAAGATATAGAGAATTCTTGAATAACAAGCTCTAATTATTGATCCATCAAGTTACAAGCTAGAAACCTAAGAAGACCACAGAGTAAGGATATTTAACCTTCTACAATTCTCAAATGTGCTGGATTTAATCTTGTTTCACATTTTCTTTCCCTTTATTGTCCTCTAATGTGGCTGAATTTTGTATCAAGGTACAGATAGTACCGGTTCAATACTATAGAAAAATTCAAGTTCTCGAGAGTAAAAGGATTGAAAAGAGAGTTACAGAAGGAAGAAGATGGAGACATATAAAATGTTACTAAACAAATTGCATCTGGCCAACATCAGTGTATACTAAAGAATAGGGTAATCAACTGTGTGGCTCAAACCAATGGCTCCCCCATTAACATCTACAAGACAACTCTCCCAAAATCTAAAACACTGGTAGGCCTATGAACAATTGAATTCTCTACAAGGCCAAGACACTTCCCTAATTCACAAGACATTCGCTAATAGTTTCCACCCTATACTTTTAATATTAAATGGTGAAATTTTAGCTTTCATGCTCATTACAACTTTTCAAATATAGAGCTCTATAACAAGGCAATTCCAACTTTTCCTTCTGTAAGTCATAAACAAGTAAACAGAGATCACTACCTGTATATTTTGAGTAACTGTTGTTGGTGACCAGCTTCAACCATTTGCTGAGCTAAATCGTGTAGCAGTGGCAAAAATCTTGGTGGTATAAGAGCAGGAGGGGTATATACAACAGCATCGGCATTATTGTTGTGAGACTCAGAATGGTGATTAGAAGGTATCTTGCCACTGGGACCACCCTCATGGTGAGGTGATCCTGATGAAGGTCGCATTGAGTTTGGAAGGCAGTCAAAGAGACGCTCAGGTTCCACAGGTTTGCTATAATAACACAAATATAAGTAAAATTTTCTCAAAGCAGGTGAAGAAAAGAATCACACATTTATTAAATAATCAAACTTCATAAGCAAATTGCCACAGATGACTCAAGGAAAAAATGGCCGTCTATGAGAAAAATCATACTATTAAATAATTTGATGATATTTTAATAATAAAAACCATCATGTAACTAACAATTACCAACCACCTACAGCATCAACACACTTCAAAATGTGGACTTCGGTTTTATTCAACGTTGTATGCAAACAAAGCAAAAAAAAATGAGAAACATCTAGTAATTTTTTATATTAGCAGCAAATAGTTGGAGGAAGCAACTATTAAACAGGTAAGTGTTCTTGTTTATCATTAAAGATTGGTTTATCTAATGAAACATCATTCTCTTGACAGTCTTCCAAAACCATCAATGATTATTAAGTACATGTAGGCAAATAATTTTTACACCAAACCTGGCAAAAGATGAACGTTAAGCACAAACATAAATACCTGTAAGATAATAATAACTGCCTAAACTCATCTTCTAGCTTTGAAATAGCCTTAGCTAACAAATTATTAGCATGAACAACAATGCCATCAGTGCTCTTAAAACCCTTCTTACTGCCAAAAAACTGAATATTGCTTCTCAAGTTTTCAATTGCTTGAAGATAGTTTTCCAAGTCTTCATGTGGCCCTTTAAGTATTTTTGCCTCAGCCTGTACAATAGATCAATGTCACCATAAAAAAATGTAAATAGCATACCACACATCTTCTAAAAAACAGGAGGAGAAAAGTCCAGAAGTTGCATCCTGTAAATAAAGTTTTAAGTTTGAGGATGTGAAATTTGTTCTACCCATCCTCTTCCAAGCTTGCTAAAGTATTAAGGTTCAGCTTAAAATAAAGTATAGTGTAGCCCTTCACAACTATAAATAAAGATAGGAAATGAAGACATGACTTGGAGGAGAAAAGAAAGCAACAACTACAACAATAAAAGTCTTATTCTATTATATAAGGTCAGCTACATAGATCACATGAAGTCATTCAGCTCAGTTAAAGACCAAATTTTCAGAGTACACACATTTTGTATCATGTGCTTCCTTGTGTGGCGGCCATACATCTATCTTGACATTCTCATTTATATTACTCGCACCTTTTCTCCTATTGTCCATTTAAAGCCCAACATTAAGCACCACAATATATATAGCAAGGTGCAGTGAAGTTAAATAGCCACTATTGCAACAATCGCATGCAGGAATTTCTCAAATATGTGATTCCATATGTGTCCCCTATTGCGGACATTATCATTGTTGAAGTTGTGGTGACATATGTCTTGCGTCCTCTTGGCATCTCTGACAGGTCTTCCTCCAATTGAACTTTTCAGTTGATATAACAACAACTTTTATGTATTTTATTTTTATTTACGTAGAACTTATTATTTTACACATATGATCCAAGTCATATTTCCTCCTGTCTCTTGATAAAATTGCAATGTGTACGCTCTATGTTACTCTACTTAAGAGAAGATCCTTTGATTCCAAAGTTTGTCTCACAAATCTAGTTTAAAGTTAACTTATACCCTAGTTCCTCAATCAAATCTACATCTGCTAAAAAAACAGGCAACTAGGGATAAATTTTTGTGTGTACTAAAGCACATCTAAATTGGAGTTCTTACACAAGCAGTTACCCCATCATAAATGTTCTGTAACATGGACAGAGGTCATGTGAACTCCTTTCTTTATTTTCCAGTCTTCCAACTGTTTTCTGGGCACTCAATCATAAGTTTTTTTTCAAGTCAATAAAAACAACATTTACAATAACTTCATAATGCAAAAATCAGTTAAGTTGACCAAATGAGACAAAGGTCAGACCTTACAATTGACCGAAGCAACACAGGCAACATACAAGCATGCCTTCAGCTAGATGACAGAGAATTTGATTTTGTGATTCCAATTCATCAATTCAATAGAGTAACTTAATTAAAAAAGACTACATTACGAAAAACATATCACAGAGGTTGAATCAAATAGCACCAGAAAACCAACCTGACGATATTGATCAAAGTGAGCCAATATAACCTCCGCAGCCTTCAAAGTCCTATCAATATTCTCATGAGCCTTCCTAATGGAATGAGTTCTAATCTGCAAACCCAGATGAAAAGATCCAACTTTCAACCACCCTCCAGATCCCATTTTGAAAAATAAAGAACCCCCCAAAACGAACCCCCATTGCACTCATGTCAAAAAAAAGTCTGCCCAATCAAAAACCATTTACCAAAACCCCATTTTGAAGTCAAACAAAGCAAACCGTTCCCAAAATCTCCCCCATTTAATGGAGAACATGAAAAAGGGTACCTGAGTTGGACGCATGGCAGTTTCAAGTGCCGAGAGACGGTGGTCGAAGGAGCCTAGAATGGTGACGACGTTGTCCGCGATGGTTTGACTCTTCTGCAGAGACTCTCTCATCATCGCCGCTTTTTCACTCAACACATCAACACCTGCCACTGCAATTCCCATCTTCATCTCCTTCTTCCTTCTTCCCCCTTCTTCTTGTTTAAGTTCAGTCTCAGAAAACCATAACCGAGAGAAAGTTGAAGAAGAAATCAGAGACTATTGTTGGTAGAGTATTTCAATCAGTTGAAGAAGCTGCGAAGACGATGTTAAAGGATGGTCCCACATTTGCCTGTACTGGTGTTTGGTGGCACTTTTCTGGTCTTTTCACTGTTCTCTCGGATTATTTTTCCATGAAAAATCAACTAACCATTAAAATAAAACAACCAATTTTGCTGTATTTGTAAGTTTCGTACGTTGGGACTTGGTTGTTTGAACATTCAGCTCTTTAACAGAATATCTCAATTTTTATTCCTATTTTCAAAAGAATTTTCCATCTTATTTAGAATAAAAAATAGTTTGAAAAAGGCTTCCATTTATTACTTGGTTGTTGTAGAATATGTATTTAGATTATCATTCTAAGATAATAATAATAATATATATATATAATATGTAACTTGTGTAAACTAAAAATTACAAAGTAACCCAAAAGATATACATTGAACATTTCTAATAGGTGACGATAGAAGATTATTTTTAAGAACTTTCAAATTTTATTAAAAAATCAAATTCAATTCAAATCTTTTAAAACTGAACTAAATTTAGCCATACTCGTCAAGGTTGAATATGAGATTCAAGAATTTAAGGATGACTTTGTACGAAGTTCATGTACTGACAAACAAACTTTATATTAATTATAAATAAAATCCAAGATTGTAAATAAAAAATACTTTGTATTGTACAATATGATTATACGAGATTAAATGTGGTTCGATTATAAATTGTAAAAAACAATTATTGTAGTGGATTTATGCATATAATTTTCTTCCGAATTACCCGCTGACATGTTTCAAGTTGATTATTATTAAATTGAATTGTTAGCTAACCGGCTCGACTTAATCCAGTCCATCACGAATTGCTCATTCAGTGAATTAATTCAATCCAGTTTATTTATTAGCGAGGTAAAAAAATTTGAATCTGATCCGACTCATCACTAGTTTGGTGAGTTAAACGGATTGAATACAAGGGTAATCAAAAAACAGGCACAAAAAACGAACAAATAAATTTTTAATATTAATAATTTTTGTATCACTTATCCATATATAATATTAGAGTCTTGAATAGATAAATCTATAATATTTTTTTTTCTTCAAACATCTTTTTTTATCTCTTGTAATAAAAAAATGTTAACTAATAATATTGAAACATAAAATAATAAATAATTAAATTAAATTAGGTGAGTTAGTGAGCTAACCCGGCTCACCACGGATTTAACCGAGGTGAACCGAGTTCTAAGTGAGTCCGGTTGAAAACTAACCCATATAAAAAAATTATATTTTTTTTCAACTCAACCCGACTTAAACCCGTGGTGTACCGAGTTAGCTCCGGTTAGAACCCATTTTCACAATACTTGTTAGATAAGTGCAATAAATACAATTCAAATCACACGTTTTATAAAACTGGAATGAATTATTACATAACAATTTCAAATGCTTTGGGCCTTTGTAAAAAGAATAAGTTAAACAATTAGAACATCTTTAATGTGAAGGGTAATTTTAAGATTTTATATTAATTTTTTGTGGGTTTTTACTTTAATGGTAGATGTCATCTTAATAGTAAGTAAATTGCTATTATTATCACAATTTAATTGTTACTTTTACTTGAATGAAAAATCTCATCTTAAGATAGTAAGAAATTTTTTATCACTCGCACAATTTAATTGTTATTGACATGAGAGTATAAGAAAATATTTTTATTGAGATTTTAGAATTATTTAAAATAACTCGTCTTTCACGTTTTATTGTTTTAGTGGGATACTTTACTATAATAAAATGATATTATTTTAACTTATTCTAAAGAATTAATTAATCAATTAAAATTTTAAAAATATTTATAGTGTAATTTTACTATATATATAATTTTAAAAATATAAAATTAAAAACAAATAAAAATAGTTTGATGGGTATGATTGATTCACACTTTATCGAGACAGATGGGATATTTAACCTACTCTCTCGTTCTAATTTTAGTGAACCAATATTAAAATAGTATGGCATTTCGTTTTATCATCTACACGAATAATGAGATTAAGACATGGGTTTTAAATATCTTTTTATTAAAGTATTTTAACATAGCATTAAAAAAGTAAAATACAAAAAATGATTTTATTTTTAAAACATGGTTTTTCTAACAACCAAATAAAATATTAATGAGAGTGGGAATTTTATAAAACTCTTGCATTGAAATAAAAGTTACAAAAAGGTTTTAAAAGTTATGTCAGAGGGTAAAATCGACACAAAATAAATTAAATTATGATACAATTATGAAAATACATATATTATAGACAATGCCCACCAAACTATCGCTATTACAAATCTTATCAGTGCAAATAATCATCAAATGACAAAAATAAAAGTTAATGCCAAATTCAACAATTATTCACATCAATTTAAGTCATCTTGTCAAATTATAAAATAGTGTTTACATATTAGTACGGTACTATCCTTTTCCAAATAAATAATTGAAGAAAGATAATCACATTCTTTTGTGGAAATCCATATTAACAATGGAATCCTTCATCCAAATTCCCTCCTTTATTACTTTTGCAACACCCATTTAGTAGTAGACAACACGACTATTGGTTGCAAAATATTGTTTTCCATCTCACCAACAATTTCACCCCTGTAAAGGAAAGGAAGGAGTGAACTAAGTAAAAAGGGAAGTGAGAATAACAAGCCACTTTATTAAGTGGGCTTAAATGGCCCATTATAAAGCTATTATTTTGGTACTGTTGTTTCTCCTTTTCTTCTCTCCTAATGGCTCTGTGCCGATTCGCTTATTGTTCCCCTGCTTCATCTGCTCCCAAATTCATTCGTTTCCCGAAATACCCTTCAAAACACGTTAAATTCTCTTTGCTGCCATTCTCATTCGCAACGATGGAAGCTCCTCCAGAAGGTTATCGCAGGAACGTTGGTATCTGTCTCATGAACGCTCACAAGAAGGTTCGTTCCTTCGTTCTCTCGAAATCCCTCTGCTTTTGGTTTCCGCTTTTTATTCATCAAAGCTTAATAATTCGCGTTTTTGCAGATTTTCGCAGCTTCGAGGCTCGACATTCCCAATGCTTGGCAAATGCCGCAGGTGTCTATCTTTTGTTTATTCTTTGTAGTTATCTGTCTCTATGAATTGAGTTTAAAACTAAAAGTAAAATTATGATTAAATTACATGTTGGTCCTGAACTACTCGGTAATTTTTTAGTTGCTTCCTAATTATTATTCTTTTGTTGGATGTAAGTTTTTTAATTAACTCTCGAGAATTTTGAAAACTATTTAAATTGTTGTTGTTTTTTGTCGGATTAAGCTGCCACAAACTAAATAGCAGGGACCTTTTTTTTTAGTTCAAGGACTTTATTTATTTTTGTTAAAAATCCTAATTTAAAAATTCTCAAATAGTTTAGGATTTAATGGAATGATAACATCAATTACTATAAAAATTTATCATCATATTTCTGAGAACTCGAAAGAAAGCAAAAGTCCTAAAAAAGAGTTTAGCAATACCAAAGTGTTGCACAGGCGTGGGAATTGTGAAAAAATTATTGATGGTAACTAATTAATAAACAAATAAAGAAATCCGAAGAGTTCGTGATTTTACTTGTATTTCAGCGTGTTTTTTGCTGAAAGGAATAATGAATGTAAATTTGTAATGTTCTTAATGGTGGCATCTTTTAGGGTGGTATTGATGAAGGTGAGGATCCAAGAAATGCAGCTATCAGGGAATTAAGAGAAGAGACGGGAGTTAATTCGGCCGAAGTGATCGCAGAGGTGCAAATTATACATGTCTTTAGTTGCTAACGCCCTACAAATTACATGCTTGGCTGTGCTTAATTTTCAAGTGCCAAATCATTTTTCACCATTATAATAACTTGGTTACGTAATTGCATTTCTCCTCCCTTTTAGGATACTCATACCAGCTTATATCCTTGTACAGGGATGTGAACGCATTATACGATGACTGCATGTGTTAAAACATTGTTATAGAATGAGTGAAGTGGGCAAGGCCTTCTGAAGATGTGTTATTGTATGTGTTAAACTTGTTTGATTTTATTAGATTCAATGATTCAATCTTTGAATCACAGTATTTTGGTTTATTTATATTGTTTTATTAGGGCTTAGTTGGATGAATTTCTCCATAAGCATTTTTAGGAAGAAAAAGTGAGAAGAAAAATTGAAATTATCTTATGCACAGGTTTATTTGTAGAAGCCCTCCAGTATAGTTTTTCTAAATTTTTATTTTAACTTACACATGGTAATTTTAGTTTATGCAGAAGTCAATTCATTTTCTTCTTATTTTTTTTCCTAAGAATGCTTATGGAGAAGTTCATCCAAACAAACCCTAAAGTTTAGACAGTTAGAAGTTGGTTGCTCTTGGAAGGAAAGGAATTTTGATAGAAAGATGATTGTATTCTTGAGGCTGCGGGTGGGAAAAAACTGCTAAGCATGAACAGTGTACAAAAGATATGGTAGAGAAAACAGCTTACCTGCTTCAGTCTAGCCTAATAATAATCACAATTAAAAACTAGTTTATCTTAAATTTTTCTTCAATCTTGAGTTCACAGATACCAAGATATCTAAGGGTCCATTTGGTTTCAGAAAGCGATTTTTTTTCCACTTCTTTTCCCTTTTCATATGTTATAAGGAAACAATAAAAACAAAAAGTAAGAAATGGTTGTCACCTCTCATTCTTATATAAACTTTTGTAAATAGGAAAAGTAAAAACAAGAAAAATGGGAGACATTTCCTCAAACCTTTTCTTACGTAGATTTAGTCTTTCATTATGAAATCTAGGAAATAATTTTGACAGAACACAGGCCAACTCAATGTTACAGCTTAAATTAGGCCTGTGAATGGTTTATATATCTAACATGCTCCTTCATATGACAACCCGCTTAGTTCTTCTGCAGAAATACTGATGATCAGTTATAACACAGGCCAACTCAATGTTACAGCTTAAATTAGGCCTCTGAATGGTTTATATCTCTAACATGCTCCTTCATGTGACAACCCGTTTAGTTCTTCTGCAGAAATACTGATCAGTTAGAAGCACAAAACGACAAGGATCATACCCGAACTTCTAGATATATCATACTGTTCATCTGCTTATGAAACCATCAAATTGGTCATTTGGTGGAGATTAATACCATCAGTTATGTTCTCCATGATCAATTTAACTGCAGAATTTGATGTCATGTGTATCTTTGGAGTACTGATTTGATGTATCTGCAAATGTGATGTTTCATACATCTTTTGGTGGACCAAGATAGATAATATTTCAAAAACTTCATTGTTGGTGGAGGCCTATGAATGATTTATATTTCCGATTACCATAAAAAATTCTTCCAAAAAAAGGTGCCTGCAGCTAGTAAAAAATGTTTTAATAAAATTAGAAAATCTTTGTGCACGATCTTTTGTTAAATTGTTACTGTCTATACTCATCAGGCCTTTGAGCTGTGTTGAACAACAAAATCAGCCCCCTTTCAATGCTTCTGATTGTGCTAGAGTTACAATGTTACATCTAATCATAGTAATATGATCTGTGAATGTCAGTTAATCCACTCACTAATATTGGTTTTCATCTAGCACGAAATCCAAAAAAAGCAACTTTTCTTTTTCCTTGCTGTGATGATAAATGTTCATCCTGGTGGCTTTATGTTGTAGGTACCATATTGGTTAACTTATGATTTCCCACCGAAAGTGAGGGACAAATTAAATATTCAGTGGGGATCTGATTGGAAGGGTCAGGCACAGAAATGGTAAACATTTGGATATGCTCAGTCTGGATAGAGTAAAACCCATAAGAAAAGTACACAACCAAATTATATAACGTTTTTGACAAGTTTTCTTTACCTTATTATGATGAGGTTATAGGGTTATGCCTATATGCATTTGTAGTTGTGTATGTAACTATGGGTGAGTGCAGGGAAAGGACTTCCGAATTGGAAGGCATTGTAGAGGGATGTTTTGTTTGCTTTGGTAAATAATGCTTTTAGCACTTTTTGCTTTACACAGGTTTCTTTTAAAGTTCACTGGGCAAGATCAAGAAATCAATCTTCTGGGTGATGGCACTGAGAAAGCTGAATTTGGGGAATGGTCATGGATATCACCTGAACAAATAATTGATCTTGTAAGTATACGTGATGGTCACAACTTTTTTCGTATTTGTCCAACGACAATTAAGGCGCGGTACTGTAGACAACATATGACTTGGTTTATCTTTTCTGTGCAGGCAGTAGATTTCAAAAAGCCTGTCTACAAGGAAGTCCTAGCAGAGTTTGCTCCATATTTCCAATAGTCTTATCTCTGCCAGAAATTGTTATGGCTTTCCAATGACAGTGCTTTTGGTGATTCAGAGGTTGTTTTTAAGAAGAGTGTATTCCAAATAAACTACCTAGACACGCGAAGAGAGCTATTTATGTATGTCCGAGTGAAATATATATTATGGTAGAAATTGGCATGTCAGGAATTGCATCTTTCCACTTCCTTTTTTTCATGATGAAACATGGCACGTATTTTACCGTATGAAATGAGTTTTGTGATTACTAACATACAAATCCTGTCCTTTTGTGAACGCAGTAATAGTAATAAGATTTCTGTCGAAAGTTAAAAATTCATGGTTTTGTACAAAGTTACATATGTCTTGGAAGAAATTTATTTGAACGTCGGTGAACAATTTTCATGCGTTTTCAATTGAAGGCAGACACACATCTAGATTGATGTCACCTCTGATCAATCAAAGCTAGTTCTGGAATTTGGCTACTATTGACATCTCACCTTTGCGTGGCTCCACGAAAACTGATTAATGTCGTCGAAAGATTAGTGACGTGAATTGAATCTAGCTTTTACAGAAAAATTCTTCTGCGAAACAACACATACAGGGTCTTTAATTTCAAGACTAAAATCATTGACTACCAAATATGAAATTTGGACGCAAAAGCAATATTTTGAAAATATATATAAATGAATAATAAATATATTCCATTCAATCTTAATTTTTATTAATTGTTTAATTTAGTTTCAATTTTTTTAAGATTTAATAATATAATTAAAGTTGGTTTAAAAATATTTAATAAAAATGAAAATTTTAATAAAAAAATCAGTATAACATGAATATTAAATTTAGTTTCAACTTGAAAAAAAATAAAATTTCTCAATTTTAAACAAAATTAAAGCGGAATTAAACAAAAATAACAATATATAACACTAATATTTGCGTGTGACATTAATTCTAACACATAAAGATACTATTACTCCATGTTAACTATTTAAGTAATATTAATTATTAAATTGAATAAAATTAATGAAAATTAAGACATAATTGAACAAAAATAATTATGATCACATTGAAAAAACTCAAGGAAAACAAGAACCAAATTAATATTTAACCTTTTATCTAATTAACACATGTTGGAACCTTAGTAAACTATATAATTAGTTATGATTTATGATTGTGGAAATAGTTGTTAATTCAGTCCTTGATTTGCTCCTGCAATTAACACTCCTGGTATAGATAAGATTGAACCTATGTAATCTAGTCCCGGATGAAAATTTTCATAAGATAACTTCATTCTTTCTTGGCTAAAAACATTTCAAACTTTACAGGCACATATTGACTTATGATGTCGCAGGCGTTCTTTGAGAGTGAATTACGAGGAAATCGGCTGACAGAATAAAAAAGTACTAGAACACAATTGTTTGGGAGAAGTGAGAATTCTAGGTGTTTTGGTACACCTTTCCATATATACTGGCACCAGACATAATGGTTCAATCAAAACTTTGGAAGTTTAAACAAGCACAATAAGAGCATACAAGATATTCAGAGCTTCAATCTTAACTAGAAACCACAGCTCAATAATGCTCCTTAATGTCCTCCAGTACCAGACAATCAGCCGGTTGGATACAATAATCTTAGTCACTGTGCAACAACGGCAACATGGAACAACCGAAGTAAAATAATAAGGACCCAAATAAAACCTCGGAAGCTACTTTTCAAGTTTTCAATTTAATCAATATCAGCAGAGATATTTCACAATTGGTTGATTGAAATAAAGTGATTAATAGGCAAAAGTCACAGCTGCAAAATTAGTTGAAATTGAAGCATATCTAATCCCAAAGAAGTGTTCCTACGTTTAGACTGACAAAAGAGGAACTAGTGCAATACTAGAGTGAGGTGCTGACCTTGTATAGTGATGCTTTTGCACACCTTTTTTTCAGGAAAAAAAAGAGTCATATTTACCCAAAACATTTCACGGTGTTATTAATTAGGAAGTTTACATGATAGATGAAGAGATGTGAGACCATAAAGAGTGAGACACTTATTTGATGCTGTAAATTTCTTAAAGAATAAAGTATTGAATGCTTTTCGTTCCTTAATAAAATAAATACTTTGTTTTCGAAGTCAATTTTTCTACTTTTTACTTCCTATCACGTGTTGTGATGAAGGTGCTTACCTGGTACATACAAAGCAACAGATTTCTTAATTTAACTATTCAAGACCAATACTACAAAATGATGAGGAAATTAATGATGATGTCACACATAGGCAACAAGCAAGAAGGCTGAAATGGAGAAATAGATCATGAGTTATTTGTGACTTCAAAAAATCTACCAAACTCAAACGCAAACTCTATCATACTGCTGTACATCTGACTATAATTTAGGGTAGTGAATGTGTTAGGCTTTAAAGGGATAACAAGAGAAAAGTGTAAGACTTATTGAAATGACATGGGGAGGTTGTGTAACACGAATTGATGAAACAAAAATAGAAAATTGATTATGGTGGTTTGGAGTTTGAACTTGTGGAAGGAAAGCTTCAAAATGCACCAATGAGAGAAGTAGATTGTATACTTTTTACTGCTATGAAAATGACAAGGAGATCGAGAAGGCCACTGGAAGAAGTTGTCAAGAGAGACATCTGTTATTTAACTGACCTGAATAGTGCCATATGATCCATGTAACCAACATCTTCTAGTGATATAAGGTTTTGTGGTAATTATGTGCCATCGACACACTCTAGAAAATCTCTCACTCAATCCTAGTTTTATATATCACTAGCATTACTATTCCCTAAGTCAGAATTTGCACAAAGAAGGAATTACATTTTTCTTTCAAGTCAATCAAAAGAGAAAGCATAAATGATGTTGTTTATCTGGTCAAACCCCTTCTAAACAGCCAGATATTGTTCCAAAATGATGGACATTTTCCCAGAGAATCAGTCTTGTGTTCTTCCACAAATGCATATCCCTTGACCAAAAATTCACAAAAGGAAAAAAAAAATATTGAAGACATTACCTTACACTGATTAGTTTGCTGAGCCTTAATCAATTCCCTACAAGTCAACATTATGTGCGCTAACAATCTCAGTCTCCTTTAGAATGAATCATAACACAAGCCAGATTTGAAGCATAGCAGCTGTGGAGAAACAGAACCAGAAGCTTCATAGTCCTTATTGCCGTAGAATGTTTAGTATGTTATCTGCAACGATGTCGGCCACAATCTCAGGCGAGAACCGTGCTATCATGTCCTCCCTGGCCTTCCTGCCTATGGCTGTAGCCTCAGTGAGATTATTCATCACCTGCCTCATAAGAACCTGAAGTTTATTCTCAGAAGGTTCAGCCCAAAGGTGTCCCTTGAATGGACCTTCTGTTACTTCACTCAATCTATCCACAGGCAGTGGATAGCTATTATCGTCTGTTAAATACTCAGTTGGTCCAGACCAATTTGTCGCAATCACAGGCAATGCCATTGACATGGCTTCCACCATTGGTCTTCCCCATCCTTCCCCTCGGGAAGGAAGAACAAAAGCATCAGCTGCCTTGTAAACTCTAGGCAAATCACTCAATGGTATGTGAGAATCAATAACATAGACTGGAGCCCAACCACTAACTGGTTTTACCATACCCGAACTGTCCACAAAATCCAATATCTTGTTACCAAAATTGTGGTCAGTATGATAAGGATTTGTTAACAAGTACAAAGCAACCCCATCATCCTTTGAGAATTCCTTCAAGTATGATTTTAACAACACATCCCACCCTTTCCTATACTCCCATTTGAAGATACTTAAAAACACAAAGCTCTTCTTCACACGGGAACCTAAGACAAGTTTTGCTCTAGAACTAGAAGCAAGACGAAATGGCTTGTACCTTACCGGATCAAAGAACTTCACATCAACAGGTTGAACAATCTTCACCACCTTGGAAGGATCAACCCCACTTTGCACAAATGTAGACATATGGAACTCTGTAGGAACCCAGACATAGTTCATTGTATTACAGCGCTGCACATGTTGATCATTCACTCTATCAGTCTCAAACATGGTCCTGCCAACGACAGACTTGAAATTATGGTAAAAAGATGGTGGGCATGGGGTGGTTTCAAACAGTGGAGGGAACCAGGCACCAGGTTCACTATGGCAAATAACAACTGTCTCGTTCATTCTACACCGAGCTTGGTACAACTCACGAGCCAAGTTCTTCATATGAACTGGCAAACCCTCCCAAAACGCCAGAGATTCTAGATCACCATGGTGGTCAATCGCCAACCTTAAAGATTGCATTTTTCTGTGCCCATGAAGGGCCAAAATATAGGACCAACCTTCCGAGCTATACCCACCACCTGAAAGAAAGGGGGCCATCCATAGAACACAATGATTGGAGGGCACAGAAACTGGTTTTGAGGGTAAAAAGAAAGACTCAATTGCATGTATAATTGATGGTGATGTGAGGGAGTATTTCAAGTGGTGAACTGTGTAATAGTTTGTTCTTGTGAATCCCCAATAGATTGACGTAAGGAGAACCAACAGAGAGAGTGAGTGAAATGTAAATTTTCTGCATTTTGATGTGTGTGAATGTGATTCTGGATTGGGAAGAACATGTTGGTTGTCTGATTCAGAGGTATTCATGACAACATATATGGCTTATGGAAATCACACTATAACCATAGAGAGAAAACGAGAATGATAAATCCTCAGATTCGAAAAGGAAGTTTGTTTTCTGACATGTTTTTGTCTAAAAAATCACTTTTGTATGAACTTAATTTGAACACATACTTTCAATGTCTAATTGGGCTCCACAATTTATTTTATTTTATTTTAATTTTTTAAACCTACTTCAATTCAAGTATTTCTATTTTTTATTTTGCAAATTTCGCGTTAATATGGATGTTGTGAAATGCTATATTTTTAGTATTTGTAATGAAAAAAATATAATTAAACTTAAAACAGTAAATCCTTGCGAGGTTAAGAAGCACAATAGGGATATATTGAATTTAGGAATTTCTTCTCATGAAATGTTTAACTACAAATTTATATTTTAACTTAATTTAAACATAGTTTGAGGATGTCTTCCTCTCGTAACTATAATTAATTATCATATTTATTAAAGTTTTCATTTATTTTATCATTGCTATTTGAGTAATTAAACTATCATTGAATATCGTAACATATGTGAATTTCTAATTTTTTAATCATGTACACACTTTAGCGATGTTTGAGTATAATTTCTTGTGACGCTTTTCTGAAGATAAAAACAATATTCTGAATTCCCCTCTTTACTAAAAAAAATATAAATTTAGTGTCTAAATATTAGTATTAGCCAAATTACAAAGTATTACTATCAACTTAATCTACTTTAATACCATGTAAAAAGTTAATTTATAAAAATTAAAAATATATAAAATTGTTTTTAATTTTTTTATTAAATAAATATTTGTGTTAGTGTCATTTTAATATATGTTAATTAAAATAAACAAGATTACCGGTAAACATTAATTTTATTTATTTTTAATATTTATATTTTATTTAAGTTAGTATTTATTCATTTTAAATTTTTATAATTAACTTATTTTTTTTAATATTTGATTTCGTTTAGTAAATATTAATTTAAATAAATAAAATATCAAAACTAAATAAAATTAATGATCTAAGTTTAAGATACTAAAAATTTTATCTCGTACTTTTATTTTCTATTCATATCCATTTTTTTGAGTGAAATTAAAATTTTAATATTATAATTTTATGTGTATTTTTATTAATGTTATTTTGTTTCTTGGAGAGATAAAATAGACGAGGATAAACATCATTTAGTTCAGTTGGTTTGGTAAAATTTAGTTCAATTTAAACTTATTATCTTAATATAATATCAAAATCAAAATGTTCATTATAGTCTTTAAATATATTGTGTCATATGTTATAATCTTTCCCAATTTCTACACTTCATATAATTCAAATACTTTAATAACATTATTATATATAAAATAATAAACATTTTATCGAAGTTTTTTCATTCCATAAAAGATATAATTGAATCTTTTATACCTTAGAATATTAGACTCATCTATACTTACGTATAAAAAAAGTTTTTTTTTCATATTTTACCATTTGAATAAAAAAAATTGAATTCAAATAATTATTTTATCAATTTTACTCTATGAGTAAACATTTTGTAACAATTTTAACCATTTTTTTAAATTAACTTTTTTTAATCTCAATCATTTTATTAATATCTTTAATATAATGATGAGTCTAATTTTGATAATCTTATATTTTAATACAAATACATTAATAATAATTGTTTGGAAAGTGATGCAATATTGATAAGTAGTTTTGAAGGTTGCAAAAACCATTCACATGAGATATAGTAGGATGATTCTTTCAGACAAAATTTATGAGTCACTTAAAACCTCTAAGACATGTAAAACTTGTTTAAAAATAATAATTTAAACTTTAATTGACTTGTGTAAATATATAATAACTAAAATAATTAGAGTGAAATTGAATTTGAATTTGTCAACTATATAAAAATTTGAGTTATGTAATTTAAAAAAATATAATTTAAAAACCTTGTAGACTAACTAAGTATATATTGTCAACAAAAATAACTTTTATTTAACGAGAGATTATTGCTTAAATTAATTTTTATAATAATTATCTTTAAAATTTAAATCATTAGTGTAAAACTGTGTATATCAATTTGACTTATATTTTTTATTACACTTTACTTTAATTCTATAATTTTATTCTTGATTTTGTGTTATATATCCATTTTTTTTATTACTTATAACAATTAGAATCATATATTTAAAAAAAATAATAGTGATTACATGAAAATATTACTGGGTGACTTGTACTAGCGTACGAGTAATTTATATTTATATTTAATATAATTAAGAACAAATTAGAAATATAAAATGTGTGTACCAAATAAAGAATATTATATATTATTAAAGTTTTTTTTTTCTTTTTTATCATTTAAAACAAATTGAAACAAAAATATTAATATGTATATCAAAAAGACAAATTTGATCATATATTATTATCATAGATTATGTTTATGTGTATATAAGTTTGATAAGTTGTGATTCAAATAAAAACTTTAGAAATAATTATAATAAAATAGACTAATTTTAGTGTTTTTTTTAAATATATTCATCGGTTATTCACAATTATTATTTAATAGATTATAGGTTGAATTTCAAATTAGTTAAAGTAATTAATCTGAAGAGGATCTTACAATCAATCAAACTAGGTATCTAAAACTTTTCTAAGTTATTCACCATAAATTCAACTAAAATATATTATTGATTAAATACTATTGTGTTTAATCATCACTATTGTTAAATCTCTTAACCAAATCAAAAGTTAATTAATGTAAATTCTCGTTTAATTATTATTAAAGTTCTTACCAATAATCAAAGTACATATTTAATTATTATTAAAGTTCTTACCAGTAATCAAAATACATTATCAACTAGTAATAAAAAAAACTTATTCATTATTCGTTAGGAAGCAATTGTCCACCACTTCTCTCACTCTTATTTGATCATGTATTTTTCTCCATTTATGAATTGATAAGTCTTTAAACCTATTCACTATATATTTTGTTATAAATTCTAAAATTAAATTGAATTAATATATTTGTTTATTTTAATTATTGATTTGAGTTATCTTTCTTCTTTTATTATATATATCATCTAATACATTATTATTATTATTATTATTATTATAAACAGCCAATGAGATTTTTTTTCCAAAAGTTAGATTTTGGCTTTTGGACAGTTTTTTTGAACCCAAAATCATTTTTCCTTGGAATTTCACTCTAATATCCTAACTTCAGTCCCAAGGTTTCTCAGGCTAAGATAGGTAAGATTTAAAGATTTTGTTTTCTGTCACAATGATATTTCTACACTGGTTTCTCTGGACAAAGCTAAAAGAAAAATAGAATATATGTTAATTTTAAAAGATTCTTGGTGGATATTGATTTGAATGAAAATATTTTGGACCAAACAGAGAGAGAGCTTTTCATCTTTTGTTGGTTTGCGATATGTAAATATCATTTTCAAGTCCTTGGTCATGATCCAGGTAACAGTAAAAACGTTAGGAACTTTTGGTTATAATAATATTTTTCTGTCCCCTATTAAGGATCAGAAGTTGGTTGATATAGCAACAGGTAGAAATATTAAGAAGGTTTTGAAATTATTTGATGAAATAATATTAT
This sequence comes from Vigna umbellata, assembly GCF_029865625.1. Taxonomy (NCBI): domain Eukaryota; kingdom Viridiplantae; phylum Streptophyta; class Magnoliopsida; order Fabales; family Fabaceae; genus Vigna; species Vigna umbellata. Next base: position 37,844,631 of record NC_142172.1, on the reverse strand, counting down.
AAAAATACCAAGTGAGGAATATTTTTCTCATTTCTGTTTGTCATCTTCTGCAGGAGACATGCTAATATTCTCTGCAGTAGGAACTCGGAAATACTCTTCAATGTCAAGGTTTGAAGGTTTGTCTATAATCTGCTCAAGAATAATCCAATAACTCTTTCTACTCTTAAAGAATTTCAATGTCCTCCTGTCCTTATCAGTGAAAATAAAAAGTCTTAGAAAAACACTAAACTCTGTTCCATAGAGTATGCATAAATGCCTGATTGAATATAAAAACAAAACTTTGTACATAAAAGAACAAAACCACAATAGGAAAAACATAAGACCTCGTCATGATTATACAGTGTGAACTAAGCCTTATGAAAACTATAATATCTTTCCGGGTTAAATACATTTTTAGTCCCTAAACTATTGGCCGTTTCTGGTTTTCGTCCCTCTTTCAAAATAAGGTACAATTTGATCCTCATTCTTTTCGAAAACGTTCGTTTTAGTCCTCAAAAACTAATACCGTTTAAAAATTTGGTCCTCATTTAGCAACAAAATGAGGACTAAAACCAAAATTCCGAGCACTAAAACGAACGTTTCGAAAAGAACGACGACCAAATTGTACCTTACTTTGAAAGAAGGACGAAAACCAGAAACGACCAATAGTTTAGAGACTAAAAACATATTTAACCCTATCTTTCCTATGTGGAGTTTTTAACATCTGCATACAAATGCTTGATAACATCCCTCATCGTTGGTCTGCTGCGTGGATCCTTTAATGTACATCTCAAAGCCACTAAAAGCACCTCTGTAACTTGTTTCATCACTTCAGAATTTGAAATTTCACCACCCAACTCTCGATCAACAATTTCATTCACATCTCCTGCTTCCTCCCAGGCAGATCTAGCCCAAGTAACTATATCTGTTCCTTCTACAAATGATGGATCCAATGCCTTCTTTCTGGATATCAGCTCCAGCAATACTACACCATAACTGTATACATCGGACTCTTTACCCATTGTTGTTGTATAAGCATTTTCTGTCATAAACAATCATTTAATATTTTACTGTGGATTAAGAAATAAAAGAGATGAAATACAACAACAAAAAAAGGTGCAGTTATTATGTAATAGTGTAGAAGATTTACCTGGCGGTATATAACCAAGTGTACCAGTGACATATATTGACTGTGTGGAGGTAGAAGGCTGATCCAAAAGCTTTGCAATACCAAAATCTGCAATATGAGGCACCATCTCAGAATCTAGAAGTATGTTAGTTGTTTTGATATCTCTGTGCACTATGACGGGATCACAGTCATGATGGAGATAAGCCAATCCATGAGCAATTCCAACAGCTATCTTATTCCGGATATTCCACTCTAAGGAGTGTGATCCCTTCTTCTCATGCAAAGCATCGTGCAGACTTCCATTTGGCATGTATTTGTATGCAATTAGACCATAGTTTTCTCTCAACCAGCAGCCTTCCATTTTGGCCAAATTTCGATGCCTAATATTTCCAAGGGTTTGAATTTCTCTGGTCATGCTTGAGCTTTTCGCTTCATCACTGGCAAATACAAACTTCTTTATAGCCAAAATATTGTCTGCACCAAGTGCTGCTTTATAGACAACTCCTTGAGCTCCTCTGCCAATAATATACTGATCATTTAGATTTTCTGTAGCTTCCATAACCATATTGAGAAGGGTCGGAGAACTATCTTCTTCATTGTTTGTGGCTTCCTGCTTAATTTTTCTGATAATGAATATATAAATCAACACCAGCAACAGAATAACAGATATTGAGGATCCAAGTGCTATCAATGCAACTGCAACTTTACTGAGCCTTTCTGACTTTTCTGAATTTGTATCACATGGCCTCAAATAGCTGTTTTCAGGGAAATTTGAGATACATAGGCCAGGATTGCCGAAAAACGATAGAGAGGAATTTATAAAATTTGTTAGCCGTAGTGGAACACGACCTTCAAAAGAATTATATGAAATGTTGAACTCAGATAATGAACTGAGCTCATCGAGAACTTGTATACTTCCTGTCAAATTGTTCCAAGATAGATCCAGTTTTATCAGATTCTTCAGGTTCTCGATCTCCCCAGGAAGCTCACCTATCAGCCCATTAGCACTTAGATTTAGAACATACATCAAATCCACCAGTTCTCCAATTGATCTAGGAATGCTCCCTCCAAACATGTTTCCTCCAAGTTGTAAATCATTGAGCCTTTCAAATTCTGACAAGAATGCTGGAATACCACCATCAAAGTTATTCTCCGAGAGAATTAAAGTATTTAATTCAGTCCAATTCCGAAAATTTGATGGAAACGAACCATTCAAGAAATTGAATCCAACATCAAACTTGATCATTTTGTTACAGTTTGACAGTTGATGTGGCAAAGGGCCTTTCAAAGTATTGTGAGAAAGAACCAAAGTCCGGAGATTCACAAGGTTTCCCAGCTCCGAGGGTACAAGACCTGTCAAGCTGTTCACGGATAAATCTAAAAGAGAGATATTTGTGAAGTTTCCAAAACTTGATGGAATTTCCCCACTGATATTGTTGTTGTTGATGTTCATATGAAGGAGATTTGGATTAGTTTCAAAATCTGGAAGTGCCCCAGAGAAATTGTTTCCTTCAAGTCTGAGCCTTTCAAGAGTTGTGCATCTTCCAAGATCAGGTGGTATGCTGCCATAAAATTTATTGTTAGCCATATTCAACCTGACCAATTGCTTTCCAAAGCAAACATTTGGTGGGATGGGACCGGTGAAATTATTATCCGTGACGTCTAACACAACCAAACTGCTATTGATCCCTAAGCTTTGAGGAATGACTCCAGAGAACTGATTTTCAAAGAAGGAGATATTCTTAAGATGTTTAAGCTCTGCCATCTCAAGAGGTAGCTCACCTGAAAGATTGTTACTGTATACGTGTACCTGCTCAAGTGTTTGAATTTTCCAAATGCCAAGTGGAATTTTTCCTGTCAAATGGTTTTCAAACAACATAAGTTCGCGTAATATACTCAAGTTTCCTAATTCACTTGGAATTTCTCCTTCGAGTTCATTGGAATTCAAATACAACATATCCAGTGATTTGCAATTACCAATCTGTGGAGGTATTTTCCCTGACAAACTGTTCTCTGGAATCACTAGAACAGAAAGGTTGGTAAGGAGTCCTAAGGTTGACGGTATACTGCCAACTAAGTTACTGGCTGTAGCATAAAACTGTATTAGGCCAGTACAATTCCCCAAGCTTGATGATATACCCCCACTGAAGTTATTGTGAGAAAGAGACAGAATAGACAACATTTTACAATTTCTAGATCCCAGTTGAATAGTACCTCCAAGACTATTACGATCTAGAAATAACTCAAGAAGATTTTCGAGATCATTTAGACTCTCCGGAATAACTCCCTGCAATCCATTACCTAACAAATACAGATTCTCTAATTTACTACAATTTCCAATGGACACGGGAATACTCCCTGAAAGCGGATTATAAGAAAGATCCAGGGTGACAAGGTTGGTCATATTCCCAATACTTGAGGGAATGGAACCGGTTAAACTGTTGTTACTGAGATACACTTCTTCCAGGAGAGAATATTCCCACAAGAATTTAGGAATTTCACCACTCAGCAGATTAGTCGAGAGATCCAAATACTTCAAATCTTGCAAGTTTCTAAAGCTTTCTGGTATTCCTCCACTAAATTTGTTTGCAGTAAGGTCCATGTACTCAAGCATGGTACAGTTGTTTAATTCTGGGGGAATATTTCCAAACATATCATTATGTGATAAGTCTATGGACTGCAAGTGAATCAAACGTCCAATTTCAGATCCTAATTGGCCAAAAATAGAATATCTACTGAGGTTTAGAGAATTCACATTGTCGGCACGATCACAATGCACTCCCGCCCACGAGCATGGAGTGGAATCTGACAACTTCCATGTGGAGTTTATGTCACCAGACCCAACAATCCAGTCCCGGGAGAGGGACAACAAAGCCAACCCATCAGAGTTTAAGGCAGAAACAGCATATAAAAAGGTAGAAAAACATAGAAGAAGCAAGAGACACCCCATAGGAAGAACTGAATGAAGCAAGAACGAAGACAAATATGACAGAGTGGTGGCAAAGGTTTAAGAGGGAATAAACACTTACCTTCTTGCAGCGTGCAAGAAGAGCAAATAATGATGATGTTTTGGTCTTTAGGCTGTGTTAGGACGAGCTGAAATTGGCTGGAAATAATTGATTGAGTGTGTAAAGAAGAAACGAGAGATAGGAGAGTTTGTGGAAGGAAGAGAAAAGGTAGAAGCTGAAACTGGGGAAGCCCTTTGTTCTTACAAATAAATAGTGGAATGGATCTGGTGCCATGAAAGTTGGAGCATGGTGGTGTTTGTCTGTCTATCTATGGCTTGATTCAGATATAAAAACAATGGGTATTATTTTTTTTATCCACTTGTAAAATACTTGGTTTAGTTGGAAGTGGAGATACAAACGTGATTGTAATACGAATAATTAAAGTAACATACAAGTGTGTGTGTGTGTGTGTGAACTGCCATTGGTGTGCGCCGTCTTTTCGTGTTATGACTTTGTGATTCCTAAGTTTGACATTGGTGATCCAATCCAATTACTTATTGTGGTACATTTGAAGGAAGATAAGAACAATAGGAGAAAGTGTTGAAAAAAGTATTAAAAGTTGAATCTTGATGGGGTTGTGTGTAAATCATACTCAGGTTATTAGAACTAGTCCAACTAATTGAATCTCTAACGTTAGAAGTTATCAGAATGGGTGTTACTCATAATAGTTGTAATAATACGTAATAGTTGTTTTGATCATGTTGGTCACAATTTTTCTAGCAATCATATTTGAAGTATCATATCGATAATCATCTTTGTCTAAATTACGTGTATTAGTCTATTTATTTTTATGTGTTTCGATTTATTTTTTATTTTGGAAAATTTGATGTAATTATATTTTTCCGTAATTCTATATATGTTATGTGTTGTTTTTTTTAAATAAAAATTTATCAAGTGTTAAATTAATATTATACCATATGACACGTGGTTGTGTGACATGTTATTATCTTACCAAATATCATTGTTTTAATTTAATTTAACTTTTGAATTAGTTATTTTGGTTTAATTAGGTTCTATTTATTTTAAACTTGAGTAATTTCACCGTTTTATTCATAATAAATTTAATTTTTATATAAATACTATACTAATATTTTTATTAAATTTTATATTTTTTTAAATATTTTTAAGAAGATTAAATTTATATTCTATGTTAAAATTTATTTTAAATTGTTTCAAAATTTTAAATTGTTATAAAATTCTACATATAAACTTATAAAATTATTATTTTTAAACCAATGTTAACATTTATATAAAAATTATTGAATTTTACACATTTTAAAAATATACAATTATTTGAAATATAAACTTCAATAAAAAATAATATTAAAGTATAATGTGGGAAAATTTTAAATAAAGTTTATTATAAAATAGTATAGAAATTTTATGTATATGAAAGTATAATTTTTCATTTTAATGTGATTGTTTTGTTTTATTACCTTTTTGGAAATTTAACTATCTGAAAGGAAAAATAGGGGACTAGCACTGTCTGGCTATATATAGTTGACGGTTTTGGTATGTCAACTAGATTCACGAAAAATCTGGAATGGCTTTAGCTATTGATTCATACATATAATAATTCAAATGTTTGATATTGCCAATTTTTAATCACATAGGGCCACTTTTACATTTAGTTAGTTTGAAATGCTTTATCACTCACATACATCAATATAACTTCAAATTTTGAAACGTTGTCGTTTTAAGTAAATATTAATCTTTTGAAATTCTTATTCATAGAGAAATTTTCTTACTTAGTTCATAACTTAATCTTTACTTGTAAAAATCTGTGTGACCATTTTGACTATATAATCTCTTTCATAATCATGTTTACATTTAAGTTATTAGTCTTAATTATGCATGTGGAGATCAAGTCTTACAAATTAAATTCTTAATTCTAGTTTGGTCAAAGCTCCAACCTTTCATGACTGGGAATTTTATCAAAGAATTTGAAAATAATAATTAACAACTCTATAATTTATGATTATGCATGTGAACTGTTCGAAGGATGAACAGTTTAATTAAAAATATTTTGAAAGTTTAACAACCCATAAAATAAAATGTTTCCAATTTTTTTCATTATTATTATTAATTTGTCACATTATGTGATGTGACCTTAAAAATATTTATATAAAGAGTCAATGTTTTTTTTATTCAAAATCATTGAAGAAGTAGGTAGGTCAAAACTCAAATCTATATTCACAAACTTTTCTACTACAATCTTATAACTCATTTTTTAACCTTTTAGGTCAACAAAATATTAAATGGAGCAATTGTATTTCATCTATATTTTTAGAATATCAAAAGTTTATTTAATTCTTATTTCACATCGTGGAATGTTTTCAAGATATACATTAAACAAGATGTGAAAGAAATAATTAAAATTCATATAGGTGTGTTTGATTTAAATATAAATGATGAATATATTTATTTTCAAATCATTAAATTAAGTCGACAATGTTGACTTGAGTTTTCTTGTAGCGTGGAAAGTCCTTTCTCTCCCCTTTTATGACTTTTTCTAAACTGTCTGACACTTGTTTATAAAATAATATTAAAATCAAGTATTTTATTATTTGAAAATTTCTAAAATTAACATATCTATAACAATTACGAAGATAAAAAAAAATAGATTTTCAATAGCTAATATATATTTGATTATTTATCAAAAAACAAATTAAGAGTTTAAAGTTTTTAAATTTTTAAAATTTTTTTAATTAAGTCTCTTTTTATTTAATTGTGTTGTTAATTGATTTTTTCTAATTGTTACATTATACTGTTTTTCTTTAATCTTTAATTTAGAAAAATAAAATAACATGTATTTTATAAAGATAGTTAGGTTATAAAAATTAATTTTTATTGTTATTAAAGTAGGAGGTGTAACATGAGTAGGTTACTGTCATAAAATTAAGTAACAAACACTCTATAGAAAATATTAAAATTTTAGATATTTAATATGAAAAAATTTAATTTGATAATCAATTAAAACTAATAAATGCATAAAAAATTAAAATTTAATTAAACTTGAATAGAATATTTTTTTCAACTTTGAGAAAAACGTCCATTTGCGTATAAGGCATACAGAACAAATAACTTCTTTTCATTTAAAAATATTACGTTAGATATCTTCAAAAATTATATTTGCAAAAATAAAAATACTGTAAAAGTAAAAAAAAAATCCGAAATTCAAAGAGTTTTATTGATACAAACTTTCAACTCTATATTTATATTTGTTTAATTTTATGGGACACGCTTTGTTATATTTATTTATATGTTATTTATAGTAGCCACTTTCCTGAGAACAGCAAAACAGTCGATAAGATTAAATTATATATCTTCAACATTATTTTTACAACCAAATTCTTTTTACATTAAGATTTAACCACTAAACCGATATACAAATCATTAATATTTTATTCAAATTAAAATACCTTCTTCAATATTTTTAATTTATCTATTACACTATAACTTATTGTAGAACTAAAATTCTTTTAAACTTAAAAAAAAAATTCTAATATCGTTAATACTTTGAATTTTAATACTTGTATTAAGTGTACAGAAAAACGAATTTTAATAGTTTATGAATAAAAGAGGACAAACTAATAATGTGAAGATTTAAAAAATTGATTAAGAGTAGAAAACGTTTAATAAATAAAACTCAAACGTTTTATTATTAAAAAAGTTAAATTGTAAATAGAATTTTATTAAAATGAGTTTTATTTTATAAAAAAAATTATCTGTATAATCTTTAATCTAAATCTCCTCTATAACTTAATATATTATGTTTTGTGTTTAAATATATAAGGACCTAGGAAATATACCATAGTAATATATTTTAAGAGAAATTAGGTTATTTTATTATTAAAAACTTGAGTTATAAATAAAATATTAGTTAATTAAATTTCTTTTTACAAAAATTATCACTTTTACAAATATTTTTTTTCTCTTATTAAATATTGTTAGTTGTAATATCTTGTATTACTTATAATATTACATGTATTTGAACTTAGCTCATATTTTATAGTATTATTCTTCACACAATGAAAATTAATTATATACTTAGTTTTCATTATTTTCACATGTACATAAAGTTAGAGTTTTTTTTGATAAATTTTCAACTTTTTTCATCGTCATTGTCATTTTTAGTGTCACCATCATAACCACTCTTTTGATTGAAAATAATATCATTCTAATCATCTCGCTTAATCAACTATCCATGAGTGTCTAAATCACCCTAATTGAGGCTTTGGCGCGCTGCTTCAAGTCTCGCGTTTGTCGTTGTTTTTCGCCACCTATGATAATGCATGTGACCTATTCTCCGAGTGTGGGCACCTACATTAGAACCACTATCTCATGCTCTTTTTGGATATGTTCTTTTTTACTTAATTGAATATCTTTGTTTTTATAGGATTTTTCTTTTATTGGTGACACCACAACTCGAAATCATAACTTGATTCATCTCTTTTGTCTTTTGACCTCCTTTCCTTATTATTGTCCACACTTTTAGCTCGTGATTATCATTGAAATCTTCATAAATATAACAAATTTATTTAAAAAAAATAAAAAAATCCTTGGTGCATGAACCACCATATTACAATAAGATAATTATCTTCAAACATATTCCACTATTGAGAAACATAACTTATCACCATTCCACTACACCACTCTAATCAATATACATTCTCACTTCTTTGTTTACTCAAAAGGATGATCCTTTTGTGTTAGTTGTGATAAGAAAACAACCATTATTGGAAAACCACTTTCAACACTTATATAAAACTTGCAAGAGCCTTGGAACTCCCCTTTTCATTTATAACCTTAACACTTATTTTCCTAAACATTGTCTGCCCCTCATTAGAACCACATGTCCTAATAGTCATTCCTCCCTTAATGAAGACTTATACTTGGATAGAATGACATACAATTTTTTTTCCTTTAAGATTCACCAAAGTGTAGTTTCTCATGGTGATATACTGAGTCTAAACCACTTTTTCTCTAATAGTTCCTCTTCCAACTAAGCATGAACCATCCTATAAAAACCTATTGACATCAATCATGTTCAAAGCACTAAGTCAATAGTGAACTCCACACTTCTTTTAGGTGATCATTTGGGAACCTCTTTCATAACATCTAAAAACCCTCAAACTAAGATCCTTGCGAATGCTTTTCACTAGCCTTTATTAGAAAACTCCAAACCATATATCATATTAAATCATATTTCAACTCTAAAACATGTAATATTTATAACAATTTAACTTAAAACAAGTATAATTAGCTTCCCACTTGTGAAAACAACCTTTAACCACTTTAACCATTTATAACACTTTTTCACTCTACATAATGCTCTATGTACGCATAAGGACATCATAGTAATGACCAGAACCTACTATAAGGACCACTAATTAGTAAAAAATTATACTGATGATTCAAATAGCTCATGCAAGTAAGAAAAATCCACATGAAGACGAAAACAAATTGATCATAAAAAAAGAAAAAAACTTAAACTTACTTGATTGAAGAAACTGATTAGTCCAAATTGAAGAACTCACCAATCACTCCTACAATTTCAGATCTTCAATCAAACGAACAAAGGTTAAAACTTTTAGAAAAAAGTCAGAGAACTCTATATAAGTTATTTATAGAAAATTTATGTTTTAAAATAATGAAACTCATTAATACAATTTCTTATTTATATAATTCCTTTTAGTATAAAATAATTGAATGTTGCTATTTTCAAACCACTATCAATTATAAAATATCGTTTTCTAGCTCCTCACAAATAAAGATATTTAACTTGGTTTAATTTGTACCATTTTCTTTTATTTAAACATTTTTTTTAAGTTTCTTCCTTTTTCTTTTTCTTTTCCCTATCAAAACAAAGTATTATCTATTGTTTTAGGTAAAGTTTCAATTTATATTTCTCTAGTTATCATTGTTTTACTATGAAGAAGTCTTGTTGTTTGTGATTTAATTATCTCATTCAAAACATAATTTTTATATAAGTATTAAAAACTTTTATAGTTGGATTCATTATGTCAAAAAATAAAATTTGAAAATATAAATTTTTCATACTTTATAAAATTTTATTTTCGAAATATATGCAAAACTTTCATATCTCTACAATTTATTTTTGAGAAATACGAATCCTATCCAAACATATGTATAACAAAATTGTTGAAACGAAATTTTAAGGGGTTGCAAAAAGGAATGGCCTAAACTAATCCACTAACAAAATTTGGCTCGGGCTTGGGCTTGGGCTCGGTCTCGGGCTTACTTGATTTGGGCCTGTAACTTTCTTTTGCTACCCAAATATGCAGTAAACGGAATCTCGTCCTATATAATAGTAATATTTCGGCGGAAGCTTCTATTGCAGCTCTCAGAAATTGATGAGAAAGTTCCCATCACAATTCGGTGGTTTATAGCGTTAAGCAAAAACCCAAAATTCAAAGTCTTTTCCTTTACCTTGTTTCCCTCATTCCGGTGTTTTCCTCTCTCTTCTCTCCCACATTCAATTTCAAAGGCATAGAGTGAGATCGCGGACGATGAAGAGAGTATTTGGTGTCAAGAAGAACAAGGAGCCTCCTCCTTCCATTCAGGATGCTTCTGATAGGGTTTTTCCTCTCTCCCTCTCAATTATCAATTTCGTTTATTCGCAGATCTGTTCATTTTTCGCACCGGAATCCGTGTTTTGAAGCTAAGTTAATGAATGACATTATGGTCCAAACCCTATAATGGAACGGATGATAATTTAGATTATAGTTTTTTTTTTTTCAAGTTAGGATTCTATCAATTGAACTCTTTCGTTTATTAGGATCTTGGAATTCGGCTTTTTGTTCTTCGTAATTCTGTTGAGTAAAATCCATGTTTTCTGTTTGTTTCTTAAGTTTTTACTTTGATATTTGTTTTTATATCGATGGTTTTATTCCTGTTGAGTCAGTTGACTTGGTTCCTTGAGTTGCTAATTCTTGTGTACGTACTCCAGATTACTAAACGAGGTGACACGGTGGATGACAAGATTAAGAAGCTTGACGCCGAGCTAAGTAGATATAAAGAGCAGATCAAGAAAACTAGACCTGGTCCGGCCCAGGAAGCTATTAAAGCTAGAGCCATGAGAGTTCTTAAACAAAAACGAATGTGAGTTTGCCCCTTCTTTGTTTATTCGTTTACTTGACTTCTTTAAAAATCAAATTAGCTTAGCCGAAATTGTGGATCAAAGATGGGAGTTTATGAAAGGTTTGAATATGTAAAACTAGGTGAGTAATAGGAGAGCTTTGTGTTAGTTCAAGATCATTGATCAGATATTTGGTAAAGCTAAACTGCTATTTCAATTAAGTTTTATCAATTTGTTGGAAAGGGTGGAAAGCTGATATTCTGCTATATCATATAGTGGATAGCATCTTGTGCAAATATTGGAAGTTGAAGTATATCAATCCCGGACCACCACCAAAAACACTATAGCTGCATGGTCACTATTGTGAAGTCTAGAAAAGAACATACATGAATCAGGATATTATTTTATATCATACACATAAATACTGAAAAATAGACAAAATTAAAGAGTAAAGAAATAAGAGGTCAGAGGGATTTTTTGAAGAGAAAGGTTAAAAACTGAGAGAAGTGGGAAGTTCAAAAGGGGAACTCGAAAGTGCGTAATGTTCATGTTAAAAGGGGGAATTATAGTAGGAACACAAAAGACTAATAGTAGTACATTGGTGAAAGGATTAAATGTTACTGAATGTTGATGTTAAACAGGGAAACTTAAAATGGGAAAACAGAAGACAATTGTAGGGAAACATAAATGTACTGAATGTTGATTTTAAAAGGGGAACTTGCAGGTGCAGAATGTTCATGTTAAAAGGGGGAAGTTCTAGTAGGAAGACAAAAGACTAATAGTAGTACATTGGTCAAAGGATTAAATGTTACTGAATGTTGATGTTAGTGGGAAACTTATAACGGGGAAAACAGAAACATAGTAGGGGCAATTGTTGAAAATCTTAAATGGAAAATGAAAAAGACGTTGACAAGATTTAATAGGAGTGAAAACAAAAAGGTTTAAAAATTAAAATTCCCCAAATTGTAAAATGAATGTTTTCTTGAATAAAAGAATGAAAACTTAATATTAATACAGGTGCATTCATTGGCTGAGCTGTCGACAATGTTTAACCCAGAACTTGAAATCTTGTCTTCTTATGCATGTGACCTCTATGATTCTGCCACAAAAGGAAGCTGGACCTGCAGTGATAGCAAACTACCCTGTAGCAATATTTGTTCTGTGTGTTTCAAATCCGTGACTGCTCCCTTCTAGTTTCTTCTTAGTACGATCTATACATATTATGTATGCAGAAAAAGTAAAGTTGTATGTCAATAAAAATAAAAAAAAGGCGCATATAAATTGGCACAATATTAATGTTCAATTGGCTTGACTCACCAAAGATGACTGATGTTTGAGGTTATCTTTCATTGTCAATTCTTGCTTGATTATCCTTTACAGTCACTAAACATTGCAAGATAGAAAGTTGTGGTATTTCGTTACGTTATGCCATCATTGCATGTTATTTTGTTATGCTTACTATGGGTCGTGTCACTTTGATAGCTATGTAATAAGTGTGGGATGTTTAGGATTTCTTTATCATGTTGTAGAAGTTTTGTTTTACTTCCTCTTACACATATTCACGATGGTAATAGTTTTTGCTTAACTGAAAGGGCTATTTGTAACCTGGACTAAGGATGATTTATAATTTTTCATTTTATTTGTATAACAATACCCATGAATGAGTATTATGTAGCTGTATTCATATAGTAGTGTTCTATGTCTTTGGTCAGGTACGAAGGCCAGCGTGACATGCTTTACAATCAAACGTTCAATCTCGATCAAGTTCAATTTGCTTCCGAGGGCATTAAAGACGCCCAACAAACTGTATGTATTAAAGCACTTATAGTTCTCTTTGTGATCCCTATATTCTTTATCCCACTTCCATCTGCATATTATATTTCTTTGTTCTGTGCTGAATATGTAGATGGTTTAATTTATTATAGAAGATGTATAGCATTAACAAAATTCTACAAATTAAATCAAATAAATTTATGAAATCTTTTCTTTCCCTCATTAAAAGCCAATGCTATGATTGGTTGCACTATTGCACCTTTGCCTAAGGTTATCAGGCGTTGAGGCTTATTATCAGTATTCTTACTTTTTTGGGGAAGCTTATGGTTCTGATTTTATAATTTACGATGAGGGTGATCTCTGGAAGAGGTGCTACTACCTTGTGATCTATATTGGTCACATGTTTTATGCAGTAAAACAGTCTTTCTAGTAGTTAGGCAATTCTTTTTTAATTAGAACTTCTGTAGTCCCTACAAAAACGGTAGCCTTGTGCAATACTGGGCCCCCTTTTGTTGTATGCTTCATTGTATCTTAACATTTAAATTAAAGTTAGCTAGATGTTTGTCACCATCTGTAAATATTTAAAAGTTTGACAATGCCAATTGTATCCTATATAAAGTGTCGTTGATTGGGGTATCCATATTCACTATAAAACATTCGTTTGTCTTGGTAGCGCTTTAAGGGGCATGGTTCGAGGCGGAGCTTTGTCTGTACCCTGTTTGGAACCTGCTGCCTACCTCATGAGAGGTAGGTCATGAGGTAGGGGATGAATCGTCTGTCATTTGGGAGGGGTCTCTTCATAGAGATGTTTTACATTATGCCTTGTACTTTTGTTGCAACAAACTCTATTATATTTTGGTTTTCAAAAGTCAGATGACCTCAATTTTTTATGCTGATATAGAATTGAAATTCAATTGTTTATATTTGTTTCTTCTTTTCTACCCCATCCCTTTTTCAGATGTCAGCTCTGAAGTCTGCTAACAAGGAGCTGAAGGGAATGATGAAAACTGTGAAGATCCAAGATATTGATGTTTGTATTCTCTTTACTTTTCTCTTATAGTTTCTTCTATCTGGTAAATATTAAAAATTTTGGGGTTTATATGTTGGTACATGCAATGTATAGAACTTGCAAGATGAGATGATGGACCTCATGGATGTAAGTAACGAGATCCAAGAGACTTTGGGTAGAAGCTATAACGTGCCCGATGACATTGACGAGGATGAACTTATGGGTGGTAAGTGAAGAATTTGGTTAGGCCCCTGAGATAGTTGTTACACTTCATATTTTCAGGGCATCAAACCCCCTCTCCCCAATTTTATTTTCTTCTATCATGAAGCAGCCTTAATGATCACTTTCTTTATTTTTGGTTTTCGGTGAAACAGAACTAGATGCATTGGAATTAGACATGGGAAATGAGACTGAAGCTGATGGGGTCCCATCCTACCTCCAACCTGATAAAGAACCTGATTTGGAGGCAGAGCTTAACTTACCTCCTGCTCCAACAGGACAAACGGCAGTGCCACCTGGCAGATCCAATGTGCAGGTATATTATTTTGCCCCTTATGTATCACGTAGTCATTGTGAAGTACTTGGTGTTAAAAAAAGTGACTTTTTCCATTTGTTAGAATATTTAATATTATTTGGCAGCAGGTTGGTCATGGCATATGTTTTGTCTATGTGTAGATTGCAGACATTGTTTCCCTTGTGAAGTGATTAATTAATTGGGGGAAAGATCGTGGGGTAATTTTTTTATATAATGGTGGAAAATTGTTTGAAAAAAATGTTTGTTATTCAATGCGTGTAGGATGTCTGTATAGACTGCACAACATTTTCTTCATATAAAATTGATTGTGGCACAGTCTTGGTATAAGTCTTGGTATAAAGCAGATCAGAAGATGATAGCTTAGGCTATTTAATTATTGGCCAAAACTGTCAAGATAATTGAATCTTATATTTCTCTAGATTTTAATTTTGATGGTTGAAATAAAAATGCCGGAATTAGAATGTTGAAAATTAGCATAATACAGTTTCTAGATATTGCAGTTGTTGCAACTGCCTATAGTTGAATTGAATCATTAAGTGGAAAGTAGTGTGGTACTTTCAACGCCTCCCCCCCCTGGTTTCTTCACTATAGGCAGTATGGGAAGCCCATACAAGTACTCCCTCGGGTCCTTGTTTTGTTATATGACAGCTTCTGGAAACCCTATTTGCTTCTTTTCACAAGGCACTTTTTGTATTTTGATTAGTAAGTTTATTTATTTCTTACTTATTTGTCCTTATTAAATGTTTTTAGTAATTATTTTGGGATTTGTTTTTAACGAGGAGAGATAAGTTGAGCTTATAATTCATGTATTTTCCAATGAAATGTTATTGCACCATTTTCAACTCAGATTGTGTCGTTCTCATTAAAATACATGTTTGATTAGTTAAGTTTCTCACATGATTCTTTTACCTTATAGGACTCTATTGCACGGCTCCTAGCAAAATATACAATTATTATAAGACTTAATCTTTTAATTCACACACACTTTAAATGTTTATTATTAAGGTTAAAATAGGTAAGTAACATAAAAATGAATTAACTTGCCTTTTTATTTTTGTACCAAGTAATTTGGTTAACCTTTCTTGCGACAACTGTATACCATAGTAAATTTAGAGATGTTAGGTCGCATTCTTATGTATGATATATAACTTATCCGAAGGATGTCCTCACTCACTGCTTAGTTTCCTGTGTTCATTATTTGTGTCAAACTTTGTGTAGCTTAGGCAGATCAGAAAATCTATTGGCCTGGTTAACTGATTACAAGAATCTGAACTGAATAAGTGTTTGTTGACACTGTTCAATACAAGAATCTGAACTGAATAAGTTAATTTACTGCCATTTTTATTTTAAATGATAGCATTCCTGACCCTGATTGATTACTTTGACCCTGACAGACTGAAGACGAATTGGGTTTACCTGCTGTCCCTCGGGCATCCATACGCGGTTAAAGATTCATTTTTTTATTGTCGTAGTGCAGTCACGAGCAAGCCCTTGTAAAGATGTTGCCATTATATACTTTTATCTTTTATTTTTCCTTGTAATAAACCATGTGAAATCGGCCTTGTTATTTGTATGAAACTCATCACTGGAAAAAGGAAATACTTGATACTTGATTTATATACACACCTTCCTTATCCAAACTGTACTGTCTCCAGTAAGATGATTTTAATAATCTATCTATAATTTTAACAATATTTAAGTTTATTGATCTTGTGCTAAACCTTTCTGATACGTGATTTTTTACAGTGAAATTAAACTTAAATATTATTGTAATTGTAGAGCGACAAAGTAATCCATGAGAACTAATGCTCAATTAAAACACTGCCGAATTTGAAAAACCAATTTTGAATATATTTTGTTGTAACCGTCAATCCCGTACACGCAATGCTGGTATTTATAGATACGTGTGTATGTAGAGAGAGAGAGAGAGTTTAGCTTTGCACGAAATCATTATCATGCTACACAACATGGAAACTTCTCGCTGAACGATAAGCCAACTTGCCGATGAACATCAATAAATTAAAAGGAAATAACATGAAATATGAAAAGGATGTGCAAACGTTGACCCACAAAACTACGATGAAGCCTACCTCAAACTTTTGTTAAACCTCGTCAATCACCAAATAAAGGAGCATAACAAGCAATTCCATCATACAAATCCGATTCCTATTTTCAGTTGAAGATGAACAACGGCACAACCACCAAGGGCTATGGTTTTAACTCAGATGGGTTCAGATATGGAGTAGCTTTTGTAATTGGGTCGCTGGTATTACTTCTCACGGTGGCTTTTGCATGTGTGCGCCTTCGCATGGCTCGAGGTCCCAACATGCTCAATATTTTGGCTGGAATTCCACCATCTCATCCCACAAGAGATGCAGACTCAGCTGAACAAGGCCTTGGCCTTAGACTTGATCACATTGACACAAGCTTTGAAAGCTATCCGAAACTTGTATACTCCCAAGCAGAGAAGGGTTCAACTTCAACCAACATCCCTTCTTCTAGCTGTTCCATCTGCTTAGGTGACTACAAAGAGGGTGACATGTTGAGGTTACTTCCTCACTGTCACCATATTTTCCACCTTGCTTGCGTTGATCCATGGCTTAGGTTCCATTCAACTTGTCCCATTTGTAGAAAATCATCTCTTCAACCTTCACATAATCCTCCCTCCATTTGATATTCCACTCTTGTATTCTATTCATCATCAACTTTCCAATATATACACTCTCATCCACTTCTTCTCAATTCCTCATACCATAACACAATCCACCACTGCTCCTGCTTTCGTCTACATTCAAAAATAATAATCATCATAACTTCAACTCCTTTTTTTTTCCCACTCAATGTTATTTCTTTTTATTTTATTGCCTTTCTTTTTCCCATTTATGTTACCATCTCAAATTATTCGATATTGTCGCCATCATTATTCTTTAACCATTTAAAATAATTTAACAATATTAATTTGCCTCTCTTTAAATAAGTAGTTTGTTATGCTGTATAAAGTTTTTTTTTATTATATCGGTTAATAAAAAGGTTTATAAAAAAATCATATAATTCATGAGTACATATTAAAAAAACTATTTAACTAAAAGTATTGCCATTTTATTTTACCAAAAGCTTCATACTGAATGAGTATGGAAGTGAAGAATAATTTGTAAACATACTCTTTTAATTTATTTAATTTGAATATAATCTTTACAATTCAGAAAAAGGAAAACTAATGATATCTCATAGATTACACATAGTTGACTCGTGGGAAGAACAGTTGCAAATGCCCAAGAAACATAAAACGAAGATTAAATACATAGTATACTATTCCTTTTCCCACCATGATTGCTCTTCTAACTCATTCACAATAAATAAATGAAAATCCAAATTTTGACAAAGAATGGTATTGACTATGAATTGGATCGATGTCACAATCAATTATAGGAAGCATCGAAGATAGTTTTGAACTACGAATAAACGGTACGCAGCTGCTACAAACTACATTTCTGATAACTTTGGTACATGCCAAAATAGACTTCCCTTAAAAACATGATAAAATTAAAAGCTAAAGTTCAAGGTCACTCCCTGGTAGTAATTCCAAAATCATGCATAAATACATCAATGCATCTATCAGAATTCATTTTCCAGTATCTGTGATGAACATATATGATGAATAGTTCAGAGGAGTCTGTGTTATTGCTAGTGAGTTTTATTATTCTGACTCTTATCGTCACACTTGCTGCTTACTTGTGCTCTACTGATATTCCACGTACCACTCCTTCTGTTCCTGCAGCTGTGACACACTCCAACCACACCACAATCACTGTGGAGACACCTGAGCCATGCATAGATCAGAGTGTCTGCAACTTTCCAAGTCTCCAATTTTCCAAAACCAAATTGTGTGGTAGCACTAGCAGTAGCTCTTCAAGCTGTTCCATATGCTTGATGGATTACAAAGACCGTGATTCCTTGAGAGTGTTGCCTGCCTGTGGTCACTTCTTCCATGTCAAGTGTGTTGATCCTTGGTTGAGAATCAATATGACCTGTCCAGTTTGTAGGACCCCAATAACCCTCTCAGATGTAACCAAAACTTTTTAGTGTTTTATATTTAATTGACCCTATATAGGGTGCTTCAATGTTGAGTATTGAATTTAATTGGAGGGAAAGAAAACTAGAAGATTTTTCATGTAAATTGGAAGGATGGTTTGTTTATTTGATTAGAAATGATGTAATGTTTCAAGATAATGGTTGTGATTTGCTTGCAATATTAAATTTGATCAATGCCTGTCCATGGTGTTGTCTCAGGCAAGCTTGCAATGGAAAACTTTACCTTCTCAAATTGGCACATTCATTGTATGAAACATTTTATGCATAGTAATCTCGCTTAATTACTTAATATTATCATTTAAGTTGCACCATTTCTGTGTATATGTAAATTACTGTCAGAATCTTCGTTGGTGTTGATGGAAACCGCATACATATCTATGAAAAAAGCTAGCTATGCTTCCAATGAAGGAATACATACTCAAGATATTAAAAAGAAAGCAAGAAAATTCAAATATCCTCTTAGAACACTACAATACGATGAGAGTCTAAATTGAAAACCAAATCACTGTAAAAACCAATCTAATTAGCATAAAAAGCACGTACTCTGCATGCATGTTGCACCCCCCTATACACTACTACATCACCCAAAAGCCAAAGAAAGCACCAAGAATAGACAAGACTTGCCCCAGAGACAGAGTGAAACTTCTCCCACCTGCCAAGGCCACTGCATTATTCGCATCATCTTGAGTGGAAGATGGCACAGGTGGGTTCCCAGCATTGCCTCCTGAAGTGTTTCCAGTAGAAGGTGGAGGGCTAATCATGCCACTAGATCCATGAGGTTGAGGAGCAGACCCATTTGGTGACAGTTGTGGAGGAGAGATTATGATTGGCACTTGAGAGGGTGAAGGTGATGGTGATGGAGGTTTTTGTGAAGAACTTTCATGAACAGAAATTGCAATCTTCTGGCCTAGACAACAGTAGTTTGAGATGCTGCATGTGAAGAACAACACACCTTTCTCCTTCAGTGGAAGAATTACTGGGCTACTATTGAATATCCTTAGAGGCTCAAGTGATGTGCAATGCTCGTACTCTTGTTGTGATACCTGAATTAGGTTGTAGAATTTGTCATCGAACTGGAATTCTGTGTTAACATTTCAAAAGTCATCAGAACTGCCATGTTAGTATATAAAGATTCAAAAGGGTAGTGATATTTTATAGCCATGAGAAATAAATTGTAGATCTTATTATGTTTCTATCTAGCAGAGATATTTCAAAGCAAAAAGAGCAGAAGACACAATCTTATTAGAGCATTTCTTATTGGGATTTTACCAATAGAATCGCCTACTGTTATGAAATGGGAATGTGTCCAATTATTGTAGTATGTTGGATATGGTGGAATAATCCAGCCTGCTGAATCCCCCACTGTGAATTTTGTTGCAGAACAGTGACAGAAGAAGCCTATAAACAATGCTGAGAATGAGAGAAAAAAGGGGGTTTGAAGATGCATCATTTTGAGGTTTTGAACAAAGTGTGAAAATTGAGGACAGGAGAAAGAAGAGAAGATTAAAAATGTCTGGCATACAGATTAAACCATTCAGAGAGTAACCCCACATTTAATTTTAGACGGGAATATTAATATATATATATATATATATGTATGTATATATATATATATATATATATATATATGTATATATTGATGATTTTAAGTTACTGATGGGAAATTTGGCTAAACTGTATTGGTTGAATTAATGTCTTTTAATATTTCAAAACGAACTATGAATTTACTATTGTGATTACTACACAGCAAAAGATGAAACCTATAGAAGACATAATGAACCAGGTAACGAGTGTTGAAACTTTCTGTTACAGTTTTTAATATGATAACTGGGATTCTACATTTTCAATGCCTAATTAAGAAAAATCAAAGGTCCTCAGCATTGTTATGTTTTTTCTCAAGATCTTACGCTGCTGATTAATGATGATATTATGGTAGTTTTCTTGAACATTGATTCTGCATCTAATCAGCACAATAGAAAGATAAGATAATGAAATAAAACTGAGCAAATTAAATTAACACTTATGCAATTCTTGGGACTGGTGGACACAGTATCATACGTTTAACTCTTCAACGTATTTCAAACAATTAAGAGCATGTTTTAACATCAGAGAAACAGAAAAGTACTTTTTCAAACACATTTCAACTTTTATCCAAGCGTTAACACAATGAATTACTCTAAGACAACATGATTAGAAAGAGAAGAGAAGGAAGTGATAATTCAAGCGGTAGAATCCTTTTATTGAGGTATAAAAATAAATACATAAAAAAGGTACACTGAATCTGAGATTCTAAGGACTTTAAGATCGGTCCAAGAACCAGCACAAACAGGCCATGCCAAGTGCCTATCACCAGTAAAAAAATTGAAAGAATGATCAGTACCAAAAAGAAAGAAAAAATAATGCAGTTTCACAAATTTACGTACAAAACTCTATTACAATGGATAGAACACACTAAGTATAGAACCTTATCACAATAGGTAGAGCACAGAAGTGTTAACTGATATAGTTTTCCTCAGCTAGCAGCAATAAGGGCACACAATCAACCCGTTCTCATTACACTGAGAGCACTGATTGCTCTCTCCATTTTCCTCCAAGACCTTGTGGCTACCATTACACTTGAAGCACAGCACAAACCTTATCCCTCCACACGCTTCACAAGGGCCATTGGAGTAATCCATTGGAACCCCTTCTAAGATTTTCTTCAACTTTCCTTGCTCATGCAAACTAAGAACTTCTTCTGCCCCACCAATGTACCTCCCCTTGACAAAAAGCCTTGGAGGCACTAACTTCCCATCTAAACTGCACCACAACTCATCCCTGAACTCCTTGTGCATTGATATGTCCCTCTCAAAATACAAAACCTTAAAACTCTGAAGTAAAAAGCGAACTTTATTGCAGTCTTCGAATGTCTTCCGGATTCCCCTAAGCGTTGTGGTGTAGAAAATCACAGTGCCATCTCCCCCCGGTGGACACTTCTCTTCAAAGAGCATCAAAGGGTTAGGGTCAGTTTCAGGGTCGTCATCTTCCACTTTCTGTGAAGATTCTTCTTCAATTCGGACTCTCCTCTGCTCTTCGGTCATTCTAGCATGTTCCTTCACGGCTTGCTCGAACGCCGCCAGAAGATTCGGATCAAATAGGCTGCCAGAGTTCAAGTCTGGTCTCCGGAACGATGGAATGTCAGAATCTAACAAAGGGGTTTTCGTTTTTCTGTTGCTGTTACTATCAACTCTTGCCGGTGAAGACTTTTTATCCTCCAAAACCCCTCTCTGTTTTGACTCTGTTTTTGCTCTGTTCCCACTCTGCAAAACACCCTTGTTGAGTTGCTGGGGTTTCACAGAACATGGACCTATGTTCTCTTTGTTGTCATTGTAATCTTCCAAATCCATTTCTTCTTCTTCAAGGTCTTTCATCAGCTCTGCCACGTCTATGACCTCAGGTTCCTCCTGCATTTTCACTTCCTCGCAGCTCTGAACAGTTTTCTCGGGCTTGTTTTCCCGGAAAACGAATGGAGCGTGCAGATTGAAACTCGGAATCTTTGGGAGGAAATCGACGTACCCATCTGAGGCCTTCAGTTGGAGAATTCGATCTTGCTTGAGATACCCGATTGGCTTGATCGATTTGAGCTTCTTCAGAAATTTTCCTTTCACACCCTTCATTCTTTGCGTGAGCTTTTGCAACGGAATTATTATCTGTAACCAGAGAAAATTGGAATGGATGTAGTTGTCAGAATTGGGTTAAAGAATAATGATGCGTAGAAACAGAGATTGTGAATGGATGATGCTTTTCTTCTTGGATTCCCAAAACAGAGTAAGAAAGAGAGTGAAGTGCCTGAGTTCCAACGGCTACAAATTTTGTCAATCATTTTAAAAATGTCTTCCCAGTCCTGACATGTATTCCATGTATGCAATACTTTTTTAATATTCTTATAAATAAATTAAATAATAATAAAATACTTTAAAAATTAATGTAATTGCCGCCTTTGTTTTAATTTTTAATATTATGATGATTGTTATATAACCATTATAATAATATTCTTTCACTGTTTTGTTTTCAAGTGGTTCCAAAAATGTTAATAATTATAATAATTTTGACCGCATTTTGTTGATAACGTTCATTATTTGTGAGGGACCCAGAATTAGAAGAGTATATGCATAATTGCTTTCTTACCTTTTTAAGGTTTATGTTCTCTTTTCATAACAACTTTTAAATTTGGCTCTCATAGTATAGTTTTAGATATATTTATTTTTTGTAAAATATTTATCCATGTTCAAATTTCTAAATCACTGCAATGTCAGGATTAAAGATGGCATAAAACTCGCATGGATGGGTGTATAATTTATAGGTTTAAATCCTTGGTCGGTCTTTGATGTAAAAGTGTTTTATTATGTGGATTTTTTTTAAAATTAAGAGTTTTTGACGTGGCAAAATGTATTACTAATTGAACCAATGAATTTGTTGCTAATCGAACCTTTCTGAGACACATCCAAATCTGGTTAGACTCCCTCCACCACTCACTTCACTAGGCTCACTCACCCATGGACCTCGTTGGCGGAGTTTCGCCGACGCAAGTCATTAGCAGGCATACCATTGATTGGGTAATTAAAAAGATAAAAACCATTGAGCGAGTCCTCCTTGTCGCGCCTTCATCGTCGCCACTGTGGGTCGCTGTTGTTGCACGAACACGAAACCCCATGGGCCGCGCCTATGTCGTTGCGCCGCATCGAATCGTTGCCACTATGCCACATCGAATGATCGCTGTCGCTATGCCGCACCGAATGATTGCTGCTGCTATGCCGCCATTCGTGAGAGAATGAAATCATGGTTGAGCAATGCACTAAAGGAGAAGAAGAGCAGAAGCAAAAACCAAAAATGGCGAGACCTAATGTGCGAACTGCCACTGCCTGCACCTTCACGACCTGAACCAAGAAGAAGAAGCCTCTAGAGGTGGTTTCTCCACAGCACCAGAGAAGAAGGAAACCAGAAAATTGGATTTTCCTTAGGGTTCAGGAGCATTAGGGTTTCAAATTGGGAATTTTTCCAATTTAGATTTCAGATTTTAATTAGGGTTCTTAAAAGAGATTTTCTGGAGGATTAAATTCCAGAAACATAATTGGGATTTTAATTTCCAATTTTATCATAAACATTAAAGTTTCCCGAATTGGATTTATCATTAATTAATTGGTTTGGGTTTCGTATACTGGAGAACCAATTCTGGAGAACCAATTCGATCCACCAAGAAATCAGAAACAGAAAAGGGCACCACAGGAACCCAATTCGATCCACCAAGAAATTCAACGGTTGTCCCAGAAGGGCATCATCTTCCCCCATTCATTCATTCATCATTCGTCCATGCATTTTTTTCTCAACAAAGCTGTCTGAAAAGCCTGGGTGAAAGGAGAGGGTCCAACACCACCAATAACAAGGAAAATTTTTTTGGGATATAAATACCAGGTCACTGTAACAACAATATTTTTGGATATAATACCAGGTCATATTAACAACAATATTTTTGGTAAGTGTTGGAGGAGGGATCGTGGAAAGTAGCCGTTGTGTTTGTGGAGTTTATCAATTAGGGATGGGAGGGAGGAGAGGATGAGAGAGAGGTTGCAGAGGTTAGGGTCGGAGGAGAAGACGGCGTGGGACTTGGCTTCGAGGTCGAGGAGCGTGCCAATGTCAGTGCTGGAATCTCTTGGAAAGAGGAAGGTGAAAGGATTGGTGTTCGTGTGAAGGGCTTTGGAAGCTTCTTTGACACCTTCAATTTTGCCATATCATAATTCTTTAATTTAAATAAAATTTTTATGTAATCAAATAATAGAGTATAAACACGTGAGCTATATTTAACGCACATTTGCAAAAATGAGGACCCAACTGAGATTACCATACAAAAATGAGGACCAACCGAGGATTTAAACCGAATTTATAATATAAATATTAAATGGATATATATTTTAGTGTTACTCTTAAAAAAATTATCGTTATTTCTAAAATTTATAAAATTATTGTTTAGAAAAATATATTTTTAAAATTTATATTTTAGTGTATCTCGAAAAGAAATTAAAGTTATTTATATTAATATTTTAATGTATAATGTTACTAAAATTTTATTTTAAAATTATTTATTTTAATTTACACTCTATCTTTCTTTAAGTAAATTAATTTAAAATCAAATAAAAGTATATATTTTGTGACTTGTCATTGAATGTAAAAGAAAATTGTAAATATTCTTTTTATGATGAGACTTGTAAACATAAGAAATATTAGTCTTGATTGATTTTCATCTAATATCGATGGTGAAAGATAATGACATAAGAAAATAATATATATTTATCTGCAGGGGGCACAGTTCATCTTCAAAAAGCATCTGCACCAGTCAGTAGTTTCAATCAAACTCTTGAAAAACACAATCTATAATCACTTTCTACAAAAAATTGGAGCCATTCATTTTTAAGTTGTGTCTAATGGAAGAAAAACATTTACTTGATGCAAAAAAAGAAAATAAAGAGAGAAAAGTGTGAGGGGAAAAGAAATTATTAAAATTGATCAAAGTAAAAAGTTGTTTTTGAGTGTTAAAAATTTAGAAATTATTAAAATTGAAAGTTTTGATTCGGTCACTTACTATAATGAATCAATGCTTCCAACTTCAAGTTCAAGCTATCATCGCCACCTCTTTTCGCCAACGCCACTTCTCCTTTTCTTCCCGTTACACTGCCTCGAGGTTCTTCTTCTTCTTCCCACCCCATTTTTGTCCCTTTTTTTTTCTTCATTTTCTTTTAACCTGCTATTGCACATCTATGTTTAAAGTTTGTATTTTCTTTTCCTTCGTTTTAATTTTTTAACTATTCTGACATTTTTTCATTAAAGGGTATCATTTTCTAGTTTTTGTTGCGGGAGAAATTCAGAAATGGAGGAAGTGAAGGTTGCTTCGGACTTCTTGGTGGGTGACCCTGCGTTGTTGGAGAAGAAAATTGATGCAATTCGTTCGGGTGGTCCCCAGAAGCTTCAGGTTTCTGCACGCATTTGGTTCATAATTAATTTAAGTGTTTTATTGAGTATTCTATATGTTTTCTTGGTGTGCTTGTTGAATTTACTTACTGTAGTAGTTTGGTGACATAATATTGGGTACCCTTACAAAAATGTTTGTTAGTTCTTCAAACTTTCCCAGCGCAATGTGTTTCTATTTTTATTATTGTATTAACAAATTCATGGTACCAGGTGATTGCTGATTTTGATGCCACGTTAACTAAGTTTTCGGTTAATGGAACTCGTGGTCAAAGTATGTTTTGGTCCCTTTGATGTAAGAAAAGAAATGGATGTCATTCAGAATTTTGCTATGGATCATATCTAATAGAGTCATTTGTGCTTCTGTAGCCAGTCATGGCCTTTTGCAGCAGGGTAATCCAGAATATGATGCCAAAAGGCAGCAATTATATGAATATTACCATCCATTAGAGTTTTCACCGACTATTGGACTTGAAGAGAAAACGAAGCTCATGGAAGAGTGGTGTGTGAGTTTGTTAATGGTGGACGTATAGGCACTAAGTTGAATGTTCAGCATTCGCATTATTACATTTTGCTGAAACTTTAAATTTGGTGTATCAGGTGGGGAAAAACACATGCTCTGCTTGTTGAGGGAGGACTTACATATGAATCAATAAGACAATCTGTTGCTAATGCTAACATAGCTTTCAGGGAAGGTGTCTCTGAACTTTTTGAGTTTCTGGAGGTATACTTCTTTGGCAGATATAACATCTTACATTGCATCTTGATATGTTTATTTTCTATCAGTTGAATTTATGAAATGTTAATGTAAATATATGAAAATTCAATTTCTGACACTGGTTCCCATATTCTATTTTGTAATTTTCAGGAAAGAGACATTCCTGTGTTAATATTCTCTGCAGGGCTCGCTGATATCATTGAAGAGGTCTGAAAAATCAATTTAGTTTTATGATGGCAAGGTTGCAAAATATGCACTTTCTTTTCTCCTCTATTGTTGTACACGCCTCTCAATTGCAATATATTGTTTTTTCTTGATAATAACAGGTCCTAAGGCAGAAACTTCACAGATCCTTCAAGAATGTGAGGATAGTATCCAACAGAATGGTATTTAATGACAATGGCAGCCTTGTATCATTTAAAGGTGATTTTATGTTTCCTGCATTCATTAGCCACATATTTGTTGGTTTTTCATCTCAGTTTTCATGTCCAAATACATATTGAGGCTGAGGCATTACTTAAACGCTTTTAGGTTTCATTGTCAATAGAGTAAAGCAAATACATTCATTTATTTCTGTTTACACGCATATTTGTTGGTTTTTCATCTCAGTTTTCATGTCCAAATATATATTGAGGCTGAGGCATTACTTAAACGCATTTAGGTTTCATTGTCAATAGAGTAAAGCAAATACATTCATTTATTTCTGTTTACACATTGATGAGTGGGTTGGGTAAAATAACATCGCTACATCTACTGCGTCTCTTACCATGACTGCCTAGCAAACAGAGTAGAAAATGTATAATATGTACTGTATCATATTTTGATAAATGTTTCCTTGCCTGTGGGAACAGACAGCTAAAGAAATTTATTTGATCTCGGTACCTTTATATGTGCTGTATGATAGACTTTAATATTGTTACAGAAAAAATTGGCTGAGCTTATGCATTATAGTTTGTAGGATGGCTGGTTGCACAAATAATAAGTGTGAACTAGATATGATCCCTGCACATTCCAATGTGAACTAAAGGTTTTCAAAATGCACTTCAACCTAGTTGAAATCCGTTGATTAATTTGGAACATGTTTACTGGTAGCTTTCAGGGCAATAAATTACATTCTAAATTTTCTAGTTCTTATATGGTATGGTTATTTTCATCTTAAAACCAATGATACCACTTAATGCTAACTGATCCAAAAGTGTATGAAAGTGTCTCAAAATATTGGTCGAATAGACACTTATCATAAGCAAGTTCTATATTTACTTTCTATAATTGATTAATGTACTGCTCTTGCAAGTTACAACCACAAGATAAATAAATCTATCTTATGCAAATGCAGACCTCTCACAGAAGGTAACAAGGAATTCAGCAACGGCAACCTGAAAAACCTGCAGAAACATAAATTCTCTATTCCCAGAGTCCTGGAAAATTCTATTTTTTCTTTAAACTATTGAAAACAAATGTATATATCGGCTTTCATGTAGAATATGTTTTGTTATAAGTTTATTTGAAACATTGCAGCTCATGGCTGAGTTATTGAAAGTATGTTTTTTCAACCTCCAGCGCTTGTTGAATGAGATTGAAGTATTATGGATGAAATACAATTTTCGTGGACTTAATATAAATATAGTTCTTACATTGTACTTGTAAATTTCTATTACAGGAAAATTGATTCATAGCTTAAATAAAAATGAGCACGCACTTGATATGGCAGCTCCTGTTCATGAGAGGTTTGGTGATATGGATGGTCCTACTGATGACAATGCCTCATTGAAGAAGAGAACCAATGTTCTCCTTCTTGGTGATCACCTTGGAGACTTGAGAATGTCTGATGGTTTGAATTATGAGACCCGAATATCCATGGGATTCCTGTAAGTTTTGAATCTGCCTTGCCAAATTTCTTATCATCTAGTTGTCTTGGTAACGTGTAAATTTGAGCTCAGCTAATCTCTATAAAGGTACTTACGACTATGACTTGATCTCTACTATATTATTGTGAAACTTTGAGTCCAGTTATCTAGGTAGCATGACAGATTGACAGTTTTTTCAACAAATATCTTTACCAAAATACTTATCTAAACTACTATTGCTTTTGTTTTTTGAATGCTAAACTTCTAAACTTGGACCAATCATAGAAGGAACTCTTCATTTTTATGTTTTACCTTCTTAAGTGATGTTTGATACTAAGCAAAGCTATTCTCTATTGATTATTTTGGGAAAATGTTTTTCATTGTGCTCTCTTCTATCTCTTGTAATCCATCTTCTAGTAAATTTCTTTTACCAAAATATATAATACATAGATTATATAGGAGAATCTACCATTTTGATCACTGGTTGAATATAATATGATACAAAGACTCCTGTTTATACTACTAAATCATTCATATAATAGAACAGAAACTTTATTAAGTATCTTGAATGGAACATCTCTGAAGAAAAATGGCATTCCATAACTTTTTTCTTTGTAAATCTTCATCTTTGAAGGGGATTGTTGTTTAATATGTTTAGAAAATTTGAGGGTATTCAGTGAAATTTAAGGGTTTTGATGCTGTTATTTTCTTGACCAATAATTAAGTATGTTTTCATTTAGCTGGAAAATTTTCATTGTTTGCAACTGAATCCCTACTAATTAAATTCTCCTCTGTTATAATTTATAATTATAGAAATAAGGGACAAATCTTGTATAATCAAGATTATCTTGACTATATATTTATTATTAGGAACCTTTTTATTTGTTATTGTTTCATATCTTCTTTATTTATTGTATTTAACTTATTTTTTCTCAGTATAAATAAAGTGTCCGTGCTATATTACTGCAATGCATTTGATTCTGTCTAGGTATTTTTGGGTTTTTTGTGGTTTCTATAATTTTGCTCCCCTTTTTTGTTGTATATTTTTGGTCGCAATCTGTGTCATTGTGCATTTTGGTCACTGTTTTTGGCCTCTTTGCTTATTCTATTGAGTATCTGCTTGTTTCACAGCAGGACTTTTCTAGTGTCAACCAGAAACTGTTGCATTTGTAGCCAAGTTCAGTTCATTTGATTCACTCTTGTTTCTGATTCTATAGTAGTAACTGCCACTCTTACTTCCTTGTTGCATCCACCTGCTATTTAGTTTAAAGCTTTAGTGTTTCTCCTTGGTGAATTTTCAGCATTAGATATTGCTAGTAAATTTGTTAGCTTTACACCTTGTTCTCCTATGCATTTTGACTCCGCAGTTTTCTATTAAGTCGTCGTCTATCATCTTTCATCAATTTTGAATTGATTTATTATGGATGTTGAGTTAAGTCATGAAATGGCATTGTAAAAAGAAAAATGTTAAAATTTAACAAACTGCCCTTTCCTAAGTTTGATTTTGAACACAAATTAGTTAATAACTTGATATTTTATATCCATGAAGTGATTAATGGTCTGCTTGAACAAACTTCCCCATTAACACTTTTAGAAGAAAAAAAGAACAAAAAAAGAAAATGAGTTTGTGCATAAGCTATCAGTAGCATATATACTAGTTAAAAACAAAATTTGGAGAAGTTGTACTAGAAATCTTCCAAAAATTAACTTTTGCATAAGGTAATTTTAGTTTTTAAGAACATTTTAATTTTTTTTTCATATTTTTCTCTTCTAGAGGGACTTGTGAGAAAAGAGGATTAGTTGACTTGAGTATGTTACTTTTTTCCAAAGTTTTGTTTATTTTTTAATTATTTTGTTAATTTTTCATTGAGTAAAGAAATGCTTATACAATAGAAGGGAATTGGAAAATTGTAATTGCAACTGCTGATGCTTATTAATTATCATAGCAGTTTTCCAGTTATGGTAATTGTATTTTTATGCCCCTCTCATCTCCTTCCATGATCTGGAGCTTTTAACTTCTTGCGTATCTGAAAACATACATGTTTCTTTCTCTGGTTCTTGAGGCAGTATAAAAAATTGTAGTTAATACAGATGCTCTACTGTATAAAATTATTGTTGTAGGAACCACAACATTGAGAACTCACTCAGCTGCTATCGAGAAGCTTTTGACGTTGTTTTTGTGGTAAGTTGATTGGATTGATGGTAGGAATATTTTTATAGTATGTTTGAACGAGATAATTTAAGAGTAGTTTATTTATATGGTGAATTTAAAACTTCTTGGAGTAAAATAAGTTGTTTGGACCAGGAATTTATAATTTTGAAATTTTTAGAAGGTATTTCAATTCAATAAAACAATGAAATTTGAAATTCACTCGAAAAAGGATGGAATTAAAATTTTACAATTAGTCACTTTAACTTTATATGAACATATATATTAAAAAATTAAATTGATGAATATTATTTGAATATTTAAATTTGGCTAATATATGTTGAGTTGAAGTGAAGATACAGAAACTGTAACTTGGAAATTATTACCTGCAGAATGATGCAGCCATGTGGGGAGTTATCAAATTGGTGTCTGAAATCTGTTCAAGTGGTGTTTGATTATTTCCAGTCTCATTCTTTTTTGCTTTATATTAGGATTCCTTCGTATTATGTAAAGTTTTAAGAGCACTGTTCACAATCTCAACCCTTCAATGTTTTGTTTCACCGAAGAATATAACTTATAAATATTGTCAAACAAATGACATAAATCAGATGCATAATTGTGAGTCGTTTTTTCGCTCAATATATACGAAAATGTATAATTCAACAATGTATAATAAATTGTACAATTTGAAAGTCATAATTATATTTTCAAATTGGAAATAACTTATTATTTCACATGTAATACTAGTAGAGTTTAAATTAATTAAAAAAACGATTCTTTTAGATGTGTGAATTTACAATTAATTGTTTAAGTAAATTATATTTTAACTTATAATATTAATTTAAATTTTATAAAATGATTATTTCATAATTAGCTATCTTTTTTAATTTTAATTCATATTTCTTACTAAATTTTAATAAAGCTATTTTCATAATTTACTATATTATCTAATTTAATTTACTTTTTCTTATTTTAACACATCAATTAAATCATCAATATACTTTTTACTCATTGATTTTAATTTTCACTCTTTTCTTTCCATTCAAATAATCTTATATTATATTCTCTTTATTTTCTTTTTCTTTTCCTTCCCATGTTTTAAGTATATTTTTCATGTTTTCATGACACTTCCAAAATTAACAAATAATTAAAAAAAAAGTCAAGTCAAACGTCATATGAATATAGTAAAAAGGACATGAAAAAAATAAAAAATTGAAAAAATCAACAAAAAATAGCATGTGTTTTTTTTTCTGTCTTTTTCAGTAAGTAAATTTTATTATTAGAGTATATTTTTATTCTTTTTATCTTGAGTTATATTTATTATTTTTAATATTATGTTGAGATAGTATTGAGAAATCAATTTAAAGCATAATAATTTAATTAATAAAAATTTATATAAAATTGACTTCAGTACTGTTTTAACACAATATCTAATTGAGTTACAAGATTACTAGCTCTTGTTTTCTTGTGGTATGATATGGTATTAAAGCTGAGTTACAAATAGAAAACGTCCAATGCACTAGATTAGTGCATTTTAAGTTAAACTTACGAACTACTAAGATCTGATCTAAAATATGAGAATAAGAACTTTGTAAACAAGGAAATGAAACTTTTCTGCAAATAAAATATACCCAAAAATATTTATTTATAATTTGTAATAAACTTAAGAATAAACGTTTCCACTTTCATATTTGATGGAGTGTTCAAAGTGAGCTGGAAGGATTATAGAGGCGTTGCCACAAACCAAGTAAGAATTCTGCATACTGACTATTTGTGAGCAGACCACGCAGTCGATGCAAAAATTCCTGTCGAACATCATTTGCCTGTTCAACAACAAACCATGTTAAATGTTAAATTTTTTGAAAAAAATATTTATTACCACCTTTTAAAATATAAAGAAAAAAAAATTAACATGATATACAAAGATTGGATTCAATGAATGCATGCATGCATGCATGCATTAGTTACCTGCTTTAGAAATCTCATTTGTTGTGGGGCACACGTCAGTTTTAATCCTCTCTCACCTTCTGTTGTTGCATTATGAAGGATTTGGTGAAGTTTCTCCATGCCTCGTGCAAGAGCATATTCTACTTGTTCACATGATTGTACAAAATTGCAAATATCAGAAAGTTGCTGCTGAGAACACGAACGTTGAAGTTGAGGCACAATAACCTGTTTCCAAAGCAGACACCATGAAGCATAAATATTTTGGAAATTTTTTTCTCTCCTCATTTTCATTCCATGCAACAGCATACAAGCATTACCTGGAGCAGTTGAGAAGGGCGAAATCCTCCGATCCACCACAGACTTTGGTCAGCTGTTGTGCACCAGGCAACATTGCTGACATCGAAATTTGCAGCACTTGTTTCCATTTCTGAGAATTCCAAATAGTGCTTCATGGCAATGTCTATAAGAAACACTAGTTTGTCATCAACAACTTCATCTTTTAAAGCACTCCGTATCTCACAAATAAGTTTCTTGTGTTTTTCCAACCAACGTCCATAGTTTGTCGCAAATGTTGTGTTTCCTGCTGAATTCTTAACTTCCGTTGGTTTTATACGTGCTCCTACAAATAAGGGAAACAGGTAACGAGCAAAAGAATAATATAAGAAAGTTATTGTACACTACAACTGACTACATTAACTTCATGATTGTTCTTACCATCAATTTTGAAGATTTCTTCTTTAGCATCAACCTCATTCCTTTGCTTACTTGCTAAAAATCTGCTGCCCTGGTTGAACTGGTTGGATGAACTCATGATTTTCTTTCAACTGGTTACAGAATGGAAACCAGTTAGCATTCAGTTTCATAATGCATTGATGAAAATGGAATGAAGAATGCAAGGTGAATATATGTATATCAACAAAGGTAAAAGAGACCACTATTCACAAACAGTGACACCGAGAATAGTGCAGCTCTTTAGTCTTTTTTTTTATTCTTTTTCTACCTAATACAAACAAAATCCCCACTTAACACGACACGACAACACGTATTATTAACCATTTGATATGATCATACGTTGTTAGATTTATCGAATATTTAGAAATGTACGAACCATTAACCACCGTCTCAGTACACTTTTGGCCTTTCAAACCATCATGGGACAAAAGTACTGATGTGGAAAATCTGTACTCTATCATGGTTTTTACACCAATAATTCCATTTCGAGGAGGTAGATTCCCATTGAAACTACTGATGAGTCTCTGGCTCTGTCTCTTTCTCCACCTTTTTTATTATGCAGGTATCATCTATCGTTGTCTAGATTCTTGAACTGTCAGTGAATCTTCCTTTGCCATTAAATAAATAAAACTTGTTAATCTTAGCTCACGTGGAGAAAAGAAAACACTGCTTTTCATAGTGTGGCATCCTTCTTGAGTAAGAAATTAAATTTTTTAATAACAAACAAATAGTGCATATTTTTGAAACTGTTATATCATGTGCGAAATTCTATTTTATTTTTAATTGCAAAATTGCTTTTGATATGAAACTTTATTTTCTACCAAACTTCCATGTGTAAAAGTAACCAGTGGAGGAAAACGAGTGAAGATTTAGAAAGGTGAGTGGATTAACTTTTTCAAACTTTTTTTTCACTTTTACTGAGTATATAGTGTTGAAGAGGTAGTGGGTGCTTACCCGATTTTGCTTGTGTTTCAAGAAAAAAATAAAAAATATATCAATAGGATTTTTATAAAATATTATTCACACAATTTTTTTTAATTTAGAATACACATTTATTTCATTTATAATAGCCATTTATTTAAAATTGAGTAGTTCATTCATTCCAAAGAGCTTTACAAGCAACTAAACAAACAAGTTTCCCAAAGGGGACTTGCATGAAATACTAATTAGAAATTTAAATACGAACTTAAGTCTTAAAAATAAAAAACTTGAACAAAATATAAAAAAAAACAGCCGTAAATTTATTAGCTTAAAATTTTAGATTCTAAATTTTAGATTAGAGAAATATCAATTTTTTATATAAATTAAACTATTGATATTGTCTATTGTAATCCTTTTTCCTGCAACTCCACAATATTTTCATAAACCCTAAATTACCCTCATTATAATTATAATAAAAAATAAAATATCTCTCCACCTCTTTCACCTCTTTCCACGCAAACTCTCTTATTTTTTCACAATCATCAGTCTACTTCCATCCTCTCAAACACCTTCCACACAACCATTCACCGTCTCTTTCGTTTTCTTTCCACTTTCAATTACTGCACCTCTAGTGAGCCCCATAATCTTCCAATCACCTCTATGATTTAGATAATGAGGTGGCTGTGCTTCTTGGAGAATCTGACGAGGGGAGAAATCCAGCACACGTCGTCTGCCACCGAGTGGCACCGCCTGTGCCACTGACGACCGATGTTGCTTCCGTCTACGAGAGAAAACGCGAGCTCCTAGACCTTTCCAGGAAGATGAAGAATAATGGAGTTACAGTGATAATGGAGGAAGGTGATTATGATGGTTAAAGATGGAGCACGCGGTGATGAGGGTGACGGATGGATGGATTGCTCTGTAAAGTTGATTGTATTCTGTGATTTTTTTTTTTACTTCTTCTGTGTGTTATCTGAGGGCGTGCGTGAGGATGAAGATGGAGTGTGGTCACTAGAGATGCAAAGGTAGAATGAAGCAGAAGATGAAGAAAAATGTGAGTGGAAAACAATGCCAGTGGGTGCATGCAGGGAAAAGTAATTGAAACCTCTTGGTTAATATGCATGTGAGAAATGCCTATGCTACGGTTGTCCTCCATTACTCTGATGGAGAAAGCAATTGGTAGTAGGTTCCACGGTGATAGAGTATAAGCATGACAATGAGGGAAAATGGTCGTGTTTACAGTAACAGTAAAGGTTACAAATTATTATTCATGCTTATTCATAATGACATTGTTTTCATTTTTGTTCCTATATGAAAAGGCTTTTAACCTAGTCATGTACATGCAATTGATTTTAACATTGTCCCGCTGAGGATTCTTGTTTTAAGATCGTGAGAACTGCGTGCAATGGGGACTAAATTCAAAGGACAAACACAAAAATATAATAAGGAGGACCTAATTATAGAGATTAAAAATATAGCACTCAATCTATTGCATGACACAATTTCGAAAGAATAATAACAGAAAATGGGTACATAATATATTGTATGATATTCACCGGTAACTCCGCAACACGACAGCTTCCATTTCTGAATGGCTCATTGCACGGATTTTTATCTTGTTTACTACTGCCAAAACATACAACTCTTTCTTATAATTTTATCGGTTTCTAAACAAAAAAATTAATCAACATTTTATTAAAATATATGGCAAACAGGAAACAGAATGCCTATCGGTAATAATCATTTCACAGATTCCTCCCTGGAACTGTGAAGTTACAACCATCTAAGCTATACATTGACTTTAATTCTGGCTATATTACAAGCAGCAAGGACACAGCGATCTCTGTGAATATCATCACAACTAGCACAGCACATGTTTCTTCATATCGTATGCTATTACAAAATTGAGTATGGAAGTGCAAAGAACACAGACAAGCTTGTATTTGCTGATTAGCAATAGCAAACCTTGCCCAGGCTGCCAAGTGAGAAGCAATAACCGGCAATTACTCTTTGAGAACTTATTTACTTCTTGCACAACATGTGTAGCCCCGAGTACTGATAGAAGGCAACCATTTTCATAAACAACGGTCCTACTTCTTTCGCTGTTTGTGTTTAGCTTTCACAATTCTTCGACCAGATTTGTCACCACCACCTGTGCCCAATGAGAAACTCCCACCTACACTGCCAGAAGTCTGAAAAGAAGGGTTCTGCAGAGCAATATTCTGTTGAGTACCAAACTGGAAAGAACTGGCTGCCGATGGAGTTGATGCACCAAATACAAAATTTGATTGAAGTGGGCCAGGTTGCTGACGAAATACAGAAGTGGCAGGTGTTGTTGCTTGAACTGTATCCTCAGCCATACCATCTTCCATACTCATCTTCTGATTATTAACAGGAGCTGAGCCAAATGCAAAGGCGGGAGTAGGACTTCCAAAAGCATGTTGTGTTGAGATAGATGCTGCAGCTGAAGTGAATGAAAATTGAGGAGTTGATGCACTGGAGGTCGATAAAAACATTGTTGGTGAACTGACAGAAGCGGTGGATGTTCCAAGGGAAAGTCCAGATGACGAATTAAATGTGGAACCAAATGGAGACTTGCTGGGCTGCCAACTAGACCCAAATGAAGTAGAACTTGTACTGGTATTGGAGCTAAGGGAGTTTACTGCTGAAGAGGAAGCCGAGGTGCTAAGTCCAAAAGTTGTTCCAGAATTCATGACATTTATGGCAGGACTAGAGGAAAATAACGAACTCCCAGAAGAAAAAGAAGGGCTGGATGAAGGAGATGAAAAACTGCTCAAAGAAAAAGTTGTGTTCCCAGTTAACCCATATGATGGGGAAGATGCAGATGAACCAAATGGAACTGACTGGGTCTGAGTACAGGCTTCTAACCCAATGGTTGTAGAAGCCTGGGCACTATGCACAGAACCACTACTAGCACCAACAACAGATCTCGAGAGGCTATTTACAGTTTTAGTTGCCGATGAGATGAAGCCAAAATTACCAATCCCTGCAGATGAGCTACCAAAGGCAGTGCAGCTAAGACTACCAGCTCCTGCATCCTGACTTCTTTTAGTTTCCAGCGGCTCTAAACCAGAAGATGATAGAGGTAAGCTTGTTGATGGGACAGGAGAGGATCCAAATTTGAAAACAGAAGTTGTCGGATATGAAGATGCCACCACTGGGGTAGAAGAACTGCTGTTACTTGATGCCATTTTGCCAGTCGTCATACTTGCCATGCTACTGCCATTAGAATCTGCCATGTTAATGGCACTGCTTTGAACAGCAGGTAAACTACTGAATGTATTCGGACTGGTAAAATTACCAGATACAGGGGGTGGAAAAGAAGAGAACGAAGGGCTTGCAAGAGACCCATTATTTTGATTTGAATTGTGCCCAAAATTGAATATACTCTTGGATGATGTCAAAAATGATGTTGATGCTGCAGATGAGCTAGCAAGTTCTGATGCCTTAACAGAAGATTCAGTATCATTAGTACTCTCAGCATTACCATTATCAGATTCACGAACTTTTGGCATCGAATCAGTTGTACCAGCAACAGTATTTGTGCTGCAAATGAAGGGAACACATTTAGCACATGAATCAACTTAATACTTAACTGAACACTATATGATTCCAAATATTTCTCCAGTTTCAAATGTCCAATGCAAAAAAGAAAAAAAGCAATAACAATTATGACACATTCCAGAAATCAACCAAGAGTATTCTCAATGGTTGAAGGCTGTAAAGTAAAGGGGAATGGATTATGAGATGATGTGAGTTAAGGAGAGGAATAAGAATCTAACAATTCAAATGTAAAGGGGCGTAGTTCAACTGAGGGGAACATGCATAAGTTTTCTACATGGTTGTAAGCTAAAACAAAGCTTTTCCCTTTCTGTTATTCTGTATATTGACCAGAATAATATTTCAAAGGAAACCAAAGAAATCCAGAATTTAGAGTAGAATATTTACTCATCAAATAGAAACGTCATCCCCATAGTCAAAATAAAAGGTGTTGACACTATTCAAAAGTCACATGATACAGATTACATTAAAGTCAAAAACACAAAAAACAGTTGAGAGGCAAAAACCCATTTAAATATTATTTATAACTCGAAAGGCAATGGTATCTATAGCTGTTGTTGATACCCTTGGTGATAAATAACGAGAAATGTAAAGGAAGAACAATAAAAAAAAATCCAAAATACATCGTAGGTGTGCAAAGAATTGAGGTTTATTCAAAACCACTATAAATTATAATAGACTAACCTGATTGAACTTCCCAGGTTTGAGACAGAGGCACTGAATTTCGGAAAAGATGGTTCAGCACCGATGGATGATGAAGCAGTGAATGGCACGGGAAGAACCTTGTTTACATTTTTATTGGAGCCAAATTCCACCATTGGAGCATCAGCAGCACGATCCTTTGATGAAACAACTTTTTCCAACCCAAATGTAGGACCTGATTTGGTTATCTCCTTCGGTGGAGCACTAGGAGCTGTGAACTCTCTTGACGAAACCACTTTATTCTCAGATATAAACAAGGGAGGTTTAACAACTGATCCATTTGGTGTAGCCGTAACTGGCTTGTAGGTTGGATCAAGGTTAGATGATGTGCTACAGATAGACACATCAACTTTTTCACCAACCTTAGATTTATAGGCAGTTCCAATATGAGCGTTACCATCTATTGTAGAAGTCTTAGACATTGCTGATGGATTCTCCTGTTCTGTTGCTTCATGACTAGAATTAGTTTCCCCCGTCACGGCAGTGGAGCTTGTCATTTCTTTCTCAAGAAGAGAAAAGGAAGAGACTGCTCCATTTGGATAATCATCATCGTCCAGATCCAGAAAATCCTTTTATATTAAGAGAGCAAGAAACAAATCAAATATTATCTTAGGATAGAAATTACTGTAAATGGAAGCACCAGATTGCTATAAGCAACATGCCTACAAAAAGGTAAGTCGTGTGGACAATCCTGCCAAGCTAATGTTAAACTTCACAAAAATAATGTTTTAAAAATCATGACAACTACAGAAACTAGCCAAATAGATAACTATAAAAAAAAGTTTCATACCTCATGGGCACTCATATGAAATGCCCTCTTCTTTCGTGGCAGATCAGAAACAGATTTTATCATAAAAGAATCCCCAGATTTTGCAGTAGACAAGACTTTATTACTTGTTTTTGTAGCATCTTCAGTTGTTATGAGTGGAAGTAATCCATCGGTAGGAGCAACAAGCTTCAATGGACCATTTTCAACCTTGTCTCTTTGAGAATTTAACTTCTGATTCTGGGCACTACCTGACAAATTTCCAAATGGGCCATCTAAGTTATTACCATGCATATTGTTCAGCAATTTTGATGAATCTACCGTTTCCATGCTTTGAAGCGCCTGTCCACGTAGCATGGAAGGCGACAACTTTGTTGGTGGATTATCATTCACAATTGTTAGCCTTGATTCAGATGATTTCTCTTTTGGAGAAACCAACTTATCTAGTTGCTGCATTATTTTTGAAGCCATTTCACTTGATTTTGAGGGCAAAGGGGGAGAGCTCAAACTAGGTATAGTGCCATCCACATTTTCCTTGGATAATTTCATATGGCTATGCTTAACTTCATCCAGCAGAATAGGCTTCTGCATGGAAGACCCTTGCTGTGAAGCATTCACAACCATTTGATTCCTATCCACGGACAAAGAGCTACCAGAAATAAGTGAGCTCGAGCCTTTTGAATATAGAAGATTAGACTTCTGGCGAGTTCTGCGAACAGGACCAACAGATCCTATATCATTATCCAAAACTGAACTTCTACGTTTTACTGCCTGCAAAATTAACAAAAACACAGGAAAAAAATCTATTAACCTAATTAAAATATAACACTGTAAGACAAGACCTATAACTCATAAGTACTCATACCCCTGTTTTAGATCCAGAAAGCACATCATGATTAAATGCAGACTGACTTGAAAATGATGGCTCATCTTCAACAGCATGGTCACCACCCTGTAAAACAGAAATCATATCATAAAATTGATTTTAGAAACATTATTATCCAAAATGTTATTCAGAACAAAACAAACCTTTAGTCTGGATGTTGGATAAATTCTGGCATATGGTGTTCGAGCCATATTATATATTGCAGATCTTCCACGAGATCTTGAGGTCATAAAACCATTTTCATGAACTGCAGCATATTTAGTAGTCCTAGGCACAATGGTCATAATAGGGGATTTAAGAGAAAACTTTTCCCTGTTTACAAGAGTTGGATCCTCCCAGAGTGCAGATGTTTGAACACCTAAAACTGAAGAGGATACTTTGGAATACCTGCTACCCATGTAAGACTTTGCAAGCTCGGCAGGTGAAGCAACATCTTCAATAGGAAACTAGGGACAAAACAAAACAATGTGTGAGATAGAGCGCAAAGAGAACAATAATTTCCAATCCACGAGTACAACCAAACATATATGTAAAGTAAAGGCATGTTCTCATACACTTGAAATAACACGTGGGGTTACAACAACAGTATTTTCAATCCCATTTTCTATTGTCAGTGTTTTGGGACACTCCTTTTGTCCACTTTGCACCACTGGTTCTGAGGGAACCACGCCTGTCCCCTTCTCTTCTTCTCTAACAGGTGCATCCACAGTTCTTGAACGCATAAGTGCTGTCAAATGATCAATCTCAGATCTGTGGAATAACAGACAACATCAGACCTTAATCAAAGAGAAGAAAAATCACAAGAGGTATACTATTATCAAAGTAACTCAGAATGTATGCATTGGTTACAGACAACAGGAAGAAGTACAATCAAAATTGATTGCAACATGAACTTCACAAAACATAAGAATTAACATATTTAGTAAAAATTTCACAAAAGCAACAATAAATATATGAAAAAGTGGAATAGAGGAAATGTGAGATCAGATTGGTTGTCACAAATAAACTTTATCTCCCCTAGCAACTCCTACTTTAAAATGTTTTAAGTGATTTATTAAGCCATTTTATTTCACATCTTGCAGCTTCCACGGCCCATCATTCAACTTCTGCACTGCATACAGCAAATATATTATACTCCTTCTCCACGAAATACCTTGAAGTGGAATATCTATCAGACAATTCTGGCACAACATGTTATGACTTGGGTAATTGTGTCTTGAAACAACAAACCCGCATATTAATTACTATATAATATACAATAGTGAATACAAACAAAGGCTCACACTCAAATGCTACAGATATTAATGTGCTACATATCTTATTTCTATTTATTCTAACACACATGAAGAAATACAAACCTGCTGAAAGTCTTCTGTTTTAATAGTTTCTCAAGTTCAGTTAATCCACCCTCATCAGAACAATTAATTTGAGTATCACTTACACCAACAGGTATTTCTTGCAGGCCAGAGGAATTGCTTGCAACCTGTTTCACAAGTAACATGATGACAAAGCAAAATGGAAACAAAAATTAAAACTATTTTGCCAACCAAAACAGAGCATTGCAGCTCGAATGCTTTATAGTCAATAGAAATGAAAAATGATTATCAAGCACTGCAAGCAACTTGATGAAACAGGCAATTGTTTACCATGGTCTAAGCTGGAGAAATTTATTTTTCAGGAAAAAAGGTTTGCAAGCTCTAGCCTACAAGTGATGCCACCAATCATATGCCCTTGTGTCCAAGGCATATACCACATGTCATTGACAACCACAACTTCGAGAACATCACACAAGAATCATTAACAGGGGCCCTAATTTGTTAATCATCCTCCTATCTATGCATATCCTGGATTACAACATAATATGAACAAGCTAAAAGAGGCATATCTGGTCCTTAACCCCACAACAATTGAACACACTCGAAGACTGGGGAAAAATAAAGGTGTAAGCATCTATTTGAATGCTTTATTGCAAAAAGAATCTAGGAATTATATCTGAATCAAACTATGAATCAATCAACCCATAACATTTTTGTTGACATAAAATATAAAAAATGACGCCCAACAAGATATAAATCCCCAAGTAATGCAAAGGGCACCATAACATACAGGAAATATGTATACTTACAAAGACGGCCTCTTCCTGACTACTGTTCTTCACTTCTTGTTCCGTCTCTGCGCCCACATAACAAAATCCATAACATGCATGTCAATGGCAAGTTGTTGTCAAATAAGCAAGGAATAACACTTAACACGAACCAAAAAAATCTCAATTGGCTCACAGAACATTCCATCTAAATAACAATAATATTAGTTAAACAATTTAACTCCAGCATTGCGCTCTACATATGAAGCACTAGCGAAAACGACAAAATTTACATGTAATTAGCACAATGCCGACAAGTGAAGCTTCCAATAAACCCTAACAACCAAAAAGAAATAAATGGAGGGAACCTGGAGGAGGAGGAGGAGGAGGAGGGGGAAGGCGCTTGCGGAAAAGGGAGGAGAAGAGAGAGTGAGCGCTGTGAGTGATTAACCTCTGAGTGGGATCCAGAAGCTTGGAGAACCAACCATTGTTGTTGCTGCTGTTCGTGTTAGGGTTTCTGAGTGAGGTTGGGGGGCGATCGTACGGCGTCGTTTGGGTCCTGCCGCGGAAGGGGCGTTTGCGAAACTTGCCTCCTGCTCCCGCTCCCCCTTCGTATCCCTTCTCTTTCTCTTCGGTCGCCATGGCAGTGATGGGGCAATGGAGAGGGAAGGAGCAAGAGTGCAGAGTGCAAAGTAGGGTTTTAGGTGTAGAGAGAGAAACGAAAGAAAAGATGTATACATACACATTAAGAAAAAAAAATACTTCGTAAATCCAAAGAGAAAATAAATAATTTAATAATTACTATATATAATAAATAGATAAACAGATAAATATTCTAATATATATATATATAATACATAATAACTAAATTTAGGAAACAAAGAATATAATTAACTTTTTTATTTGCATAAATATATTCTAATATTTTCATATCATGATTTTTTTTATTCATATATATTTTGAATTTTTTTCCTATAAAAACTAATTACTTGTGCATAATCTAATAAAAAAATCATGACAAATTTTTAACATTGAAACCACCCTAGGTGTGCTTATTTGTGTTTTTATTCATGTTCATGGGAGAAAGAAGAAAAAAAAATTACTAGCTTCATGTAATTTTATTTAAGGATGTTAATTACTATTAAAATATT
Organism: Vigna umbellata; assembly: GCF_029865625.1. Taxonomy (NCBI): domain Eukaryota; kingdom Viridiplantae; phylum Streptophyta; class Magnoliopsida; order Fabales; family Fabaceae; genus Vigna; species Vigna umbellata. Next base: position 37,801,521 of record NC_142172.1, on the reverse strand, counting down.
TTTATTCATATAAAGATCCAAATCCCACTTCCATATGTATTATGCATTGTTTTTCTATCAACAAATTAAGACTGAAATAAAAAAATGCATGTTAAATCTCTTAATGTTCATTGTTGTTTAAGAAGCTAAGAATCTAATACTATTTGTATGATACCATGTCTAGATGTATAAGGGTATAAATACGTATAGATGTAGAAGTACATATAGGTGAATTTTCTTTCAATTTACCTATGGGTTTTTCTGGGTGCTGATAGAACAGAACCGTGTCATCATCGACTGCTCCGAATGGCTGAGGAAAATTAGAATCTAACCGTGGATGCCTGATGAATAGGTATTAGATGTTTTTGTTCTGTGTTTTGGTCATTGATTTAAAAACCTTACCTTGATCGCATTGTTATTTCTAGTAGTATCCTCTTAAGGATGAAACCCAAAGTCTTTATTAGAACACAAAAGCTTTCTGTATCTCTCACTGCACTGGATGAGGATGCACAAACTTTCTCCGCAATGTTCATTTTCTTAGTTCATAGATCTGAATGGATAACAATTTCACGGCTTCATAGTCCTTGCTAGTCCCCAATTGACTATGGCCATCAACGGAATTGCCAGTAAGTTTTTTTTCTTTGGTTTAGGGTTTAGGTTGGATGTGTTGAACTAAGGTTAGAATTCTTGCGAAAGTGGTGTTCATATTTAAATAAGATTCTGCAAAAGGAGAATACTGGTGGAAAGAAAAACAATTGTTTTATATGTTGTGACAATGCCATGTGAATTTATGTTGGTGATTGGGTTTTTGATAGGTATAGCACTTGTCGTTGTGTTGGAAGAAATATTGCAGTGAAAAGATTTCATCTTTAGTGACAGTCACTGGTTTCCTTGAACCGCCTTGTGGTGAGTTGGGTCTTTCTTGAATGTACCCAAATGAAATCAGGCCATGAGCATGGTGGAGTTGATACTGCTCAAACAAAGATCTTACTAACATCTTTCTCAGCTATGGTGGCTGAGACCACGACTTTCCCCATAGACTTGATCAAAACAAGACTCCAACTGCATGGCGAATCACTTTCATCGAGTCGTCCCACTAGTGCATATCGAGTAGGTTTGGGCATTGTTCGTGAACAAAGTGTTGTTGGCCTTTACAGTGGCCTGTCTCCAGCAATTATTAGACACCTGTTCTACACGCCTATTCGAATTGTTGGGTACGAGCACCTGAGAAGTGTGGTTTCTGCTGATAATGGTTCATTCTCTATTGTTGGCAAGGCTGTAGTCGGTGGAACCTCTGGTGTCATGGCTCAGGTGAGAACTGTTTGGTCTGAAATATGTTGTGTATTTCATCGTAGTATTTCTCTCGGTGAACATTTGTAATTGGAATGTTTTACCTTTTCATTTGAAAATCTTGAGCATGAAGAATAAAATATACAAGTCTCATTGTGGAGAGAAAAGTAGAAAAGTTACAGCTTCTTGATTTTGAATTCTGTTGTTGAGACTGGATAGCAGATATTATTTATGCTTCCGAGTTTCTGGGTTTACCTTTATATTTGCACTCTCCTCAAGCTTAAAGCTTAGCTTACTAAGCTTTAGAGCTTGTCAATAGTACCAAATCCACAAATGTAAGAAATAACACAGCCAATCTGAACCAGAGAACTTAAAGGTGTAGGGTTCATATATTGAACTAATGAAGAAATGGGATGGTTTTATGAATTAGCATTGTGATAAACTACAATGTTATAATGATATTATCCATCAACAGTGATTTGGGGAAGTTTTTGAGAGTAGTACTTGTCTTAGCCACAGGTTTAATTAACTGATTACCTTTAATGCTACTTTTGTTTCAAAGTTACAATGTTCTGCTGTTTTCTGCTCTCATTGTTATAGATTATAGCCAGCCCTGCGGATCTTGTCAAGGTGAGAATGCAAGCCGATGGCCACAGGGTGAACCAAGGTCTTCGACCTCAGTATTCGGGGCCATTTGATGCTCTGAACAAAATTGTTCGAGCTGAAGGATTTCGAGGACTGTGGAAGGGTGTTTTTCCTAATATCCAAAGAGCCTTCCTAGTCAACATGGGAGAACTTGCCTGTTATGACCATGCTAAACAATTTGTAATTAGAAGTAGGATAGCCGATGATAATGTTTATGCCCACACATTAGCTTCCATCATGTCAGGTTTAGCTGCAACTTCTTTAAGTTGTCCAGCTGATGTAGTGAAGACTAGAATGATGAATCAAGCAGCCAAAAAGGAAGGGAAATATTTATATAATAGCTCTTATGACTGCTTGGTAAAGACAGTAAAAGTTGAAGGAATAAGAGCATTGTGGAAAGGATTTTTCCCCACTTGGGCAAGGCTTGGCCCATGGCAATTTGTGTTCTGGGTTACCTACGAGAAGTTTAGAAAATTTGCAGGTCTCTCTTCTTTCTAATATGTTATTTTGATTTATAGTGGCATTCATTCATACATAATAAATTCACTAGTCACAGCCTACAGGGTACTAACACTCAGATCTCCATCTTTCCAACATTTAGCTTGGTATATAATTTTTTGGGATAAATTACAAACTTCTGTTTTAAGAGAGGACTAAATTATACTGCCTATGTGTTATACTGCTTCTATTTTAATCTGAACGAGCTTCTTATGAGTTATTTTTTTAATACTCAATCAGTTTTGAAACTTTGCAAGATAAAATGAAGGTTTTACATGAACTTTCAAAGTCAGTGATTGAGGTATTCAAAATTTCATTTCGTCTTCTAAAGTTTCAAAATTGAAGGTTGAGTGTTTTGGTCTTGATTAAACGGTGTTGTAAAAATTCAGACCAAATTATATAATCTGATGTCTGATATAAAATGGATATTTTGACAATTTTTTGTAAGATCTGTTATGTCCACTTCTTTGAGGAACTTGTCACCTGAAATAGCATAAATTCAAATGTGGATTCAACTCCATGTGGTCAACCAAATAACAGAGTGATAGCGAAGCACTGTGAATTGCATATAAACTAAGTGCAGACAAGACAAAAGTAGCTTATGAATTATCAGAAACGTTGAGGGAAAACATGATTACATATGAAATCTGGAAAACGCTTGAAATGGAGAAAAAAAGGCAGTGGGTTAAGAGATTAAATGTTAGTCCGTGATTTGATTGAAAAGGAAAATACAAACACTTTCCTAGCTATCTCGTGTGATGTCAACGAAAAACAATCTCAGGTTATCTCAATCAATTTTTATTTTCAATATTAATTAAAAAATAGTAATAAACTTTGATTGAAAAATAACTGTAATTAATATTAACTAAGCAAAATATTAATATTAATATTATTAAATTATAACAAGTTTTTAATATTTTTTTATTTGATAGTAATAGAAATATTTAACAATGAGAAATTTTAAATTGATTATATTACTTAAATCAACATTTAAAAATTTAATTAGTATAAAATGAAATTAATTCAAATTATTTGAATGTTTTAGAAATTATAAAATTTAGCTTAATTTATATAAAAGAAAATTATTGAATAAATAAGAAGTTCCATAGTTACTTTTTCTATTGTGTTTTGTTGAAGAATTATTTTCATTAGAATGTAGAATCTAGTGTTTTAAGTTTAGTTGATATTGAATTGTATTTTTTCTAATAATTAACTTGATTTGTAAAGGTTATAGATTAATGTAGAGCGTGACCTTTAGGTACTGGACGATTTTATTAATATGACCTCAAAGAATGTATCGACCGGTCAAGTTAAATAAAAATTAATGTTAATATAAAATTTCGTTCTAAAATTTATAAATATAGATTTAAAATATTTTTGTAATTTAATTAATTTAATACGCATATATATTGTTAGTATTTATAAAATTTTACTAACTTTAACATTACTTTGTGCAGGTAATACCCTTCAATCTAATGATAGTTAAAATGAAGTAAAGAAAGAATTTTGACAGGTAGTTAGTGACAAGCAATTATATATAAATTCATATTACATTTTGTCTAAATGATTATTTTTTAAAATTTATCTATTTTTTAGTTTACCTTTTTTAAAATTTTAAAATTTTCTTAGTTTAAAAATTATTTATATTTAATTTTATAATCATAATATAACAATAATAATACTTTTATTAATTTGTATTATCGTAAAAAGTGTGTTCACTGGTAATATTTAATATAAAAACGATCGATACCTCAATTGTTAAAGTTGTTTTCATAAAGTTGTCATTGGATAATTTTACCTTTCTAAAATTTTATTGTTTACTAAAAAAATCCATTCGAATGAAACGTAATTTGGTAGAGTTGAAGTCACTATTCCTTTTCCTTTAAAAATCTTGAGTTGTCAAGAGTGCAGTTTAAAATATTATCTAATTATATAAGTTAAAAAGTCAGAAAACAGAAAAACGAAAATCAGAAAAATAAATATCCAAACAAATACAATATGAAAGATTAAATAAAAGAACTAAAACAAAATAATGAGAAACCACTCAAAAAAACAAAGCAGTAACCTAAACCTATATTTACAATCCCATTAAACTCTTACTTAAAAAATGTCTCATTTTGGTTTCATGGTTGTATTAACAAAGAGAAGCTTGTGTTGTGCAAGGTGATGTTTTCCTTACTGTAATTCAATTCAATTTTTGTACATGGACCATGGATGTAAAATATCTTATTTTAGGGATGGTATAATCTAACAAAAACTCTTTTTTAACTAGCCAACCTATAGAATCAGTTAGGATCCCAAATAGGAAAAACTCATCAACAATTGATTTACATCAGGAAGAAGGGATAATATTATACTTGTTCATTAACTGTGCTTAATCCAAAGCCCAAACCTGCAGCAAGAATCCATGAAGGGAAAGGGTTAGCAGGAAAGAAGCAACTTTATTTTTATATCTCATGATTGTTCTAATGATCATGGCCTAACCTGGATCTTGCCATCAGAAGAACCAACAAAAAGCATCATACCATCTGCATCTGATACTAAAGATGTGATCTTTGTGTGACCACCAGCCATTTTGATTGAAGCAACCCGGGTGAGCTTATCTTTCAGCCAAACCTCAATGGTGCCAAATTTTGTACCAGCAAATATGAAGTCACTGTTAATGGCTATGCGATGGATGTCAAGTCCAGTTGAGAGTGACCCCACCACCATTTTGGAGGAAAGTGAAAATATCTGACATCAATTGATGGAAAAGTAAGTGCAGCAAGAAAGGGTGCATGTCTATAATGAATGGCCACAACACAACTTTGGTGACACAAAACTATAGAATTGGCATTTACCTTTCCTGCAGTTGCATCAACTGAAGAACCACAAGCAAAGAGGAGATCATCATGAACTCGAAGGGAGTATATGGTTTGTTTTCCCAACAACTTTCTTGTCCCAGAGAAGAATGAGTTTGATGTATTCTTGGATAAGTCAACCTCCTGCCATTATTCACCCCCACAATATTAAGATGGGAAATAGATTCTAGAGAATTTTTTTTCATGTGTAGCAAAAGTTGTTTGCTTTGTAGAAGAAAACAGCACATTGATGTCAATGCTTAAGCTTTCTTTGTTGGTTGGTTGGTTTGTTTCAGGTAAAGACACCACTAGAATATGAAGTACTGTAAGAAGTTCTTACCTGGATGCTGTAACCAGAGCAGCCACAATACAGTTTATCCCCAGCAACAGCTAGGCATTTCACATATTTGTTGAAATTCATGAGCTTTGGAGCCTCTGACCACTTGAAAACCTGTAACATCTCAAATTTGTTAAATTTTATCTTGTGAGGGAACTACATTTGAATTTGAGCTGTTCAAGAAACATATTATTAGGCTTGCCTTAACTCCACTTCCTTGAGATACATAGCATGCCAATTTGGCATTGGCTGTCAGCTCATACACCGGTTCCTTTACATCATGAACATCTATACATTTAATCTCATCTGGTTTGATTGTCCAAACCTGTACAGCAGGAGCATCATTCAGTGGTGCACATTCGATACTATAACTAAGCTAGGGTCAACAAAAAAGATGCATTATGTAGTTAATCATCCAAATCTGTTCAAGCAAGATGTTAATGACATCTCTCTTTTACAGTTTTCAACACTAACAAATTCAGAGCTTTTATTCATTTATGTTCACTTATTCTAGTAAGCTTCACTCACAATCTAGTTTCGGATAGACAGTTTATCCCTTGCCAAGAGAAATGGTGCTTTATTTTTTTCAATACTCATATTATAGTGCAGTTTGTAACTGCATCTTTTTTTAATCTTAGCTGCTTATCAACAAGTTTGAAATCAAGTAATGATGAAAGATGTGAACATGCTAAACAAAGAGCAACTCATCACCTCAAATCTTAACTACATTTGTAATTCATGAGTGCAACAAAGTAAAATATTGGCTAACCAAGTATGAGAGCAATTTTTCTTGCGATGATAAGATAGATTACCCGAATGGTTTTGTCTAAGGAACCGCTGAATAGTCTATCATCTGAAGAACATAGCGATGTTACAGCTTTTGTGTGCTCACGGGTTTCTTGAATCACTCTTGGTATTCTCTTTCTTGCATCCCATACCTAGTAAGACGATACCAAGTGGCACTGTTAAGACAAATAGTGAGACATAGGAGCACAACCATACTGTTTCTAGTTGTTAGGACAATCTACCTTGATAGTTCCATCAGAGTGTCCACTCAAGACCTGACCATTCATGTAATGCAAAGAAAGGACCTCTCCATTTGAACTCAAATCTAACTCAACAACTTCCTTACAACTCCACAACTCTGTCTATAAAATAGTTAATAAAAATAGTTATTTCTCTAGACAGATATATTAAACGAACTGAACTGAACTATATTCCAGATTACATTCTACTCACCACATCAACAGAGTTTAAGTTTAGTAAGGCCTTCATAATATCAACTGCTACTGTTGAATATTTCTTCAGCTTCCTCATGGTTCTATAGATTCTCTTAGCATAAGCTCTAAGTGCTTCTTGAGTAACTGAAACATTGACCATTTCCATTTAGTAATCCTTTGTATAGAACTAATATATAAAGTCTACGACTGATACTAGATAAACGTACTTGGATCACTAAGGAAAGTTTTCAAGGCTAGGCTAGCCAATATCATCTCCTCTAGGTTCTTAGATGATTGCAGGATATTTATAAGTTCATCAAGCAAAGATTTGCGAGCAACATCCTTTATGCCGGTATCAGGAAGAGTAGAGAGCATGTGTGTGAGCCATGCCACAAGAACAAGGCAAGATTTTGCCATCTTTAAAGAATTACTCCTTAGGCATTCTTCCAAAGCTTGAAATATTGAACCATTTTCATGGTTGCAAAGCACAAAAGTTACCCTTTTCTGCCAAGAGTTCATAGCATTTTTTTCATCCTCCTACATAATAAAAATCTATTAGGATGGAGAGAAACCAATTATCAATAAAACCCAAACATAAATTAATGCCACGTAGCCCCAAACCATTGTTTCCATTGAATCATTGTCATACTGTCCCAACTGCCCAGCCTTAAGTAAAGCATTGTAAGGTTGATCAAATCCTGCAATCTTGAGTAACCAAGCTTCAGTGTATGACCTTCCAGTGGTGGTTACTTGTCCAATAAGAAACAGTAAAGCATCTAGAGCCTTCATTTGAGTATTTGAGAAATCCTTTTGCCAAAGTGCTTCTATAAGTATCTCTATCGCTTCTTCCCTATAAATGCTCATTTTCCGTGGCTCAACCTGAAGATTTGAAAGAAAAATAAATATAGTAAGGAAACAGGGGAATCACATCTTAGTAACAAGAATTAATCTCGCAAGGCTAACCAGAAGATCAATCTGAAGAAGGAGGCTAGCAACAGCAAGTTGATGCTCCATTGGAGCCATCTGAAGATATACAAGAAACGTATGCATCGTACTAAATGCTCCTTCATCCTTGATTGCTTGTAATATCTGGTTGCAGACTGTCCTTCTGTAATGCCGTAAAAAATAATTTGATTAAATAGTCATTTTCATCGTACTATTATGATGATTTACCATCTAGTGTTAAAAAGGCAATTATGTTGCTTTAATTTCCCAGTTTAGTGTAAACATAGTTGTGATGCTTCTAAAAGCACGAGAACATGTTTCTATTATTTTCTAAGGGATAGATCTAGGGACTGAACTATAGTTAATAGTTATGTACATAAAAAGTATTGAAGATGATTAAAACAATGGCATTTTCGTTTGAGAGTAAATAGCAGAAAAGAAAATAAGACTTGGCTTGTGATAAACACTTACCTATTCAATTGAACCAGTTCGGAGAGAAACTCCACGCAGATGCCTCGCACACTATCATTTCCAGCGTGAAATAATTCAAGCACAGGAGACAATTCAATTCTGTTGGCTATCAAACTCTTGCAACCCTTTTCAGCTTGCATACAACACAAAAGTATGGAAACAACAGACCTCCTTCCCTCCATCCTCTCTAGATACTTTGCTAAGGATGGAATTCCATTTTCAGAAATAACACTCAAAGCATTAAGGGACCTGCTATATTCATCCCCTCCTATTAAAATCTGCTCAAGAATTGCTATGGCAGCATCTTTGGGGTCTATTACTAACTGAAAATCATCTGAAGCCTCATTTTCGTTCTGAATAACTTGCACAAGAGATGGTACAAGCTCATGTGCCAAAAGCTGAGCAAAAACTGGCCTTAGTTGGTAAATAAGAAGAACAGCCTCAGCTAAACCGTTCTTAAGCAGAGCAGCCAAGCAATCGAAATCAGAATCAACACTGTTAAGTGTTTCTCCAACACTTTCATCTAAAAATATCAACTCAGAGAGTATATAAATTGATGTTCTCAAAACTACTCTACTCATAGAAGCTGAAAGAATTTCAACCAAACCACTTATGATTTCTGGCTTTGATAAATAACCATGAATCTGAGGATCTGTCTTTGAATCTTTCCATAATCTTGCTATTTCCATCACTGCTTCTTCACATTCTTGCAAGTTTTCTGACGTAGAAAGACTTGAAACGTAAGGTTTCAAGGAATTCAAAATTGTTTCAACTACAGCTTGAGATAGCACACTAGTTGGAGATGTTGCAACAGAAACTCGCATAAATCTGTTGCTCCTTTGTCTAGTATAATTTTCTTTGCTCTTCAGACCTGGTGAATCAGTTGCTCTATGTGTAATGGAGAGCATTTGAAAGTCTTTTGCAGATGGAGAACAGGAAGAACCCCTTGGAGTGTTAGAATTCGAGAGTTCATGCGCCAGCTCTGGATTCTGTTCTTTCCATGACGTTATCAATCTCTTCAAAACATAGTTTGTTTTGGGCAATATATTTGCAGACAGAGGCTGTCGCGTGATGGGGCATGTCGTGTTACCTGTTCTGAGCCATTCTTGAATTGCTTTTCTTTCATAAGTCTGGCCTGTTTCAAGGGTCACAGGATCACAAAATATCTGACCTGTGATTGGGCAAACAAAATCTTTTGGTGGTTTTGGTCCAATTGTCAGCTTCTCTAACTTAGGCAACATAGTTAAGCTTTGATTTTCCTCGTCACTTTCACAAAGGGAACTGCAAACTCAGACATTTCAACAATGGGAGTGAAATCATGTTTTTACTCGATACAAACCCAAAAATTAGCACAAGAACATCATAGAATCTATCATAAATGCAAAAAATGGTGATTACCTGTCATTTAGTCCTAGGCTATTCCCACTGTCATGATTCATACTTGGTGTTTGGTTATTGTTTTTCCTCTTCGTATTCTTCAAGCCCTATATTCCAAAGAACCGTTACACATGTGAACAAACATTGTACTAAATAACAAGGGGAATTTACTATTCTAGTGTATACCCTTATTTCTGTGTCAGAGTTCAACATATGATCCGTGCTCATTTCTAGAGATGATGATGATAAAGAGTCAGAAATAGTTGAGTCCCTCAAACGAGTAGACAGTAACCGAAGATACTTGGGTTCTCTCTTATTGTTTGTATCAGGAATTGTTGACGAATTATTTGAACCTGCTTTTGGGGAATCCAAGGGAGAGAAGATATCAGGAGAATGAATCTTATTCTTATGGTTTGATAGAGGCGCCTTTAGTTCAATATCCTCATCCTTGGCCATCTTCATTCCTGGTGATAAAATATTGTTTCTTCTATCTGAATCCACTGAACCATCATCAAGCTCAGAATCTGAATCATCTTCATTCTCATTCTCCTCAATGATACTTTCCTGTATGTGATAATTTATCATAAGGCCTATACACAATCTTACTCTAAAATCTAAATCTACAGACAAGAACTATATTATTAGCAGCTAGCATATACATATATATCTTTGCATCACCTTAGCAGCCCATATGGATGATTTCTCAACCTTTGATTGGCTGGAAGTTGAATTCTCTGTGCTGAAATTTAACATCCAGAAAGAAAAGATATTATGAGGCTCAAATGATATAAACTGTAAAAATTCTCTTTAGCTAAATAGTTGACCAAGATAACAAACTTTTTGGTACTGAATTTGCAAAACAAACAGACACGTGAACACAGATTCAAAGAAATTAAAACCGAACCTGATTGTTTCATTTACACCATCTTTTGATCTTGTTGTCAAAGAGAAGCCCGCACTCTTGGGCAAGATAGGGCCAAATTTTACAAAATCAGGAACAGACCGACTCAACTCATGCAAAGGAGTCCTTGGTGGCTCAGCAATAGGCAACATAGGAGCTGCCTTCTTGCCTGAAGTGGAATCAGAATTCATGCAATCTTTATAATATTTTGCGTATAGCCGTGTGTTTTCATCCAATGATTCTGCATAAAGCTGCTCCAGCTTTTGCAATTTGTCTAACTGATGTGGCCTCATAGAAAATACCAAAGACTCGTTAAAAAACCGATCAAAATCAGCTGTAAAGGACAAATCACTTGAGTCTGGTATCACTTCCATCATAAGCCTATGCCTCTCCTCAGAATACCAACCCACAATTGAGCTCATGTGTGGAAGAAACAGGTTCGTCCAGAGTTCAGGAGCAAAATCAATCCGTGAAAAAAAGGGGTCAACAATGAACATCTCGAGAGCATGGAGAATACAATTTTGAATGCTGTTCCTCAACTTCCATAAATAGGATAGATTTAGATGTGCCCAAGCTGAGAGGTAGTAGTTTGGCACTCCAGCAGTCTTTTGCTTAGGATTCAACATTGCACACACTTGCAACATCTTCTCTGCATAATCTAGCCTAGCAAGCTTAGTTTCCATGTTATATGTATTGATAGCTTCTTCAAGGGCTTCAATACCCCAATCCAGATTTGCTAATACTGCTTGATCAGAGTATTCCACCTCACTGTCCTTACCACAACTTCCTTCTTCAGCTGCTAACCTCTCTGCACACTGTTCTTTGTGCTGGGCTCTTTGCTCTTTGTTGATTAACCTATCTTGAATGAAACTATCTATAGTTGTAGTCAATAATCTAACAATGTCCTTTTGATCCATTGTGAATCTGAAGTTCCCTGCCATCTGTCAGGTGCGGTCACAACAGAGAAAGCTTAAGTGGAATTTTATCAGAAGCAATACAAATTAACATAAGGAACCAAATCCATAATTTGATGACAGTTAGAAAGTACAAGAATAGTCAAATAAGATTTCATGTTACAACCAAACAATTTCAGGAAAAACAACGAATATAAAGCAAAGAGCCTATAAAGGAGAAGTCAATATTCAGAATAAGCAATCCATTGGATACACTAGGATTTAGTTAACCACTGACTAGATTTGCAAAATAAATCTAAAAGTTTAACCTCAACCGGTATTTCTAAATCAAAAAGTAACGAGTACATGACATGAATGAGGAATCCCTCACGGAAAATGATGAAGAAAAAACGTTTAACATTTCTACAATCCTTTTGAATCAAGTACTTCTGTCATACACTACTGAATATCCCATCAAGAAATATACATTTGTGCATGTAAGTTGACCAACCAAGCAAACTGCAGAAAAGTACATACGCCCAACAGACTTAACCCACCACTTTGAATAAGACTCAATAAACAATAACATATCAAGTCAACATCTAAAATGGAACAAGAATCTAAGCATGAATAACCCTGATCATGATAACCCCAGATAAAAATTTTCCAAATATATCACACCTTTGACTTTAGTTCCTCTTTCCCTTCTTTTCTTCAACCACACTGAAAATTATCCAGCTGGGAAGTGAGATATGGGGTTATGGCAAGGCTCTAGCAGGTGATGGTAGGTCACAGAGAGAAGCTAGCACGTGTTCGTTCGTGGTGGCACAACAACTCAAATTCTGATGAAACAGAAAGTATTTGACAATAGGCTTTGACTTGAGTTTTGATGAAAGAAGAAGCGTCTGTGAGATGGACACGAGGAATGTGCCAACATGTTCAAGCCGTGTAGAGGAAGAAAGGTTCCAACGAGCAGAGAAGACTATTTGCGTGTGTACATGATCGATATACAAGTTGTACAAAGTTTGAAGTAGCTGTGCCTGCCGGCATTTGGACCAAGGAACATAATATTATTATATTGTTCAAAGGTTAAGGTTCGTGTATAATAATGTGGTATATTATATCCTTAAATTATTAACAATGTGATTAGTCACGTATTACTGTGACACACCTTGGCCTTTCGGTTTTAACTTGACATGGTTGAAGTAGTGAAACAAACAATTCTCTTAGCTTTAGAATGGATCAAACCAGCAACATCGCATAAATGGCCAAAATTATTCTTCCACTTTTCACTCTTTTCCTCTTTTAGTTAGTGAAGAAGCCATTTTCGAGGTGTCAATGTCACATGTTAATACAAACTAAATACCACCTATTTCTAACTCTCCCTTTCTTGTGCATTTCTTGGCTATTTCTAAATTACTATGATTTCATGAGTTTCAATTATTATGCTAAAAAAATGTTAACTTTTTTCTTATCTAGCGGATTTCTTATAGTTTCCATTTGAATTATCATTTGAGAATGTGTCAGATGAAATGGATATTTTAGAACATAAAAAGTACATACACATCCTAGAATGAGATGCATAATGATTTGGGTTAGTTTTAGGTTAAAGGGATATTAAATTGATTTATATTTAACATTTTGAATTGTATAATTTATAGAGTGTCTATATTATACGATCTATAACTAAAAATGAAAAAATTAATTTAAAGAAAACGATTTGCAAAAATCTTCTATGCACAAGCGACGACTACCTAGCACGACACAACGTTTACAAATATATACCAACTCTCCAACACCAAAACTACAAATACCGAATTTAATTCCAAAATTTATGAAGGTGCTGATTGAAAATATGGGGTGCAAGAAGAAATGGCCTGATGTGATAGGAAGAAATGGCTCATTTTGCAATTTTTAACAATTCATTCTTACTGCTGCTATTTTCATTTACCAATTTTAATATTTTCTTTAGTGGGATTTCTCTATTTGCAAGAACGCAAGTACAATGAAAAAATTTATATATATATATATATATATATATATATATATATATATATATATATATATATATATATATATATATATATATATATATATAATAATAGAAAATTTGATTAAAAACTAAAATTTGGCTATTGAAAATTTTGTACTTGCTAGTTTTTTCTAATAAAAATAGATTACATTTGTTTTAAAAACTATCAAAGTTGTTTGTTTCGATTTTTTACTTTCTTTTATGAATTTTAACTCTATTTTTTCATTAGATTGATTTGGATTTGAACACTTTTTGTTAGAGGAATTTTCGATCACAGCAAATTATTAATTTATTTCGATGCAACACTTTTTAAGCTTTATTATTATTATATAAAGATAAAGATATTTGTGGGATTTAGCCCATAATTTGTTAATAATCTGAAAAAAAAATTACCTTTTGCATTCTTGTACTTGCTTTACACACCTTTCTGTTACAAGGATGAAGAAAAGTACCTTAAAAAATACTTATGGTTTTATTTTATTTTTTTTTCAGAAAATATGACCCCTAATGCATCTAAAAGCTTTTGAATTCTGAACACTCCAATATTTCAGAAAATTTATTCCAAAATAAGAATTTTGGAACCGTTTTTCATAGTTTGAAATTAATTTTTAAATACTATAGATTGTTTAATGTGAACCATCATAATAAGATTTATTATTTTAGAATTAAGCATTTTAAAAGAGTTTAAAAATTATTCTAAAATGTTTGATGAGAGTTTTCCGGAAAATTTTGCAGGTGCTATTAGATTTATGGATGACTATTGAGAATATGTATCCACTATTTCTTTTTATTAAAGTTTTATTAACGGTAAAAAAAATAATTTTTATCATAATTATTTTAAAAAATAAATATTTTTCATAATTTTATTATAGGTAGTTAATTAAATTTTAAAAAATTAATTATAAAATTTAAAGCATAAAATAACAAAATAATTTATATAGATAAAAGTAAATTTCGTAAAACATATACACTAACAAACAATTATAAGACTCTTATAAAAGTCAATAACTGTTTCTTAAGAAGTATTGATGCATTCAAGAAAGTTTATTCTAAAAGTAATACATGATTTCAATTCAATAGATTCAATTGAATTCCTCTTCTGTGAAATCCATTTCTGCAATGCTTTTTTCATCACTAGTTTTGCCAAATTTGTTTAAGTTTAATTGTTTTCTTTGTCCCTAGTTTGGGTGTAGTGTCTCAAGTTCGTCCGTCCTTTTAAAAAAATTTCAATTTTGTTCAAACGTGGTTTAAAAGTTTCAATTTCGTCCAAAAATGTGGTAAAATTTGCTTCAATCAATCAAGTCATTTCCGTTAAATACAGACTAATGGTGTTAACTTTTTTTTCTCTCCTCTACTTTTCTATGCAAAGCCGTTCTTTATCATTACTTTATCCTATGTACCTCTGAATAAAGTGATACAAAATAAGTAAAAGATGTTTCCTGTACCTCTTAATGATATTTTAAAATTAAGTATATAATAAATGGAAAGACTTAAATCTCACACTCTCCCAAAACTTGTCTCTCTCTCACTCTAACAAATCTCACACTCATTTTCATCACTTTTTCTTTCTGATTTCGATCAAGAACAATACTTTGTATTATTTTTTTATTTGATTTCAAATCCAATCCTCATTCATCGTCTTCAAGCTCGAAGCACTGGGTGAACCAACAAACCTTTGGCTTTGGCTTTCTCACCATCATTCATCCCGTAAAAAAAAATTAAAATTAAAAATAATCATGGACATTCTATTATAATTAAACTTTAATTTAAAATGATTGATTTTATATAATTAAACATTTTTTATTCTAATTTAACTTTAGGATGATACTATTTTACATAACAAATGAAATCATATAAAATATAAAATAAAAATATATAAGTTTTTATTTATAAATTATTTTTCAAATATAATTAAAAAAATTGTATGATAAAACATAAGTTGAAATGAATTTTATCTTTTAAAAAACAGTTTAAAAAAATTGTATCACAAAATATAACAAAATATATTTTTCTTAAAAAGGAATTTTAATTCTAAAGAAAGGTATATAAATATATAAAATACGTTAATATTATTTTAACTAATAATCTTATTTTGATTATTTAACTTTAAAAAAACTTAAATAAAATTCATTAATAGTAATGAAGATTATTTGTTAAGAGTTTTATCTGTAGAAATATGTGGCTACAGTTTTTTTTTTCATCTTACAATCACGTAGATGTTAGATTGTGTATTTTCCTTCGTATTTATAATATAATCTAATAAATTCAATTCAATTTTAAATTACTCTATAATAAAATAATTAGTAAGATTACTGTCGTGCAAGTTTAAATAAATCAAAAATATGATTTAAATAAATCATATGACTAAAAATTATGATTTTACAAGTTTTAACAATTTTTTACTCATTTCGTATCACTTTACCCAGAGGTGCAGAGGAGACTACTGATAAATAGCTGCTTTGCACAAAAAAGTAGAGGAGACAGAAAAAAAAAGTTAACTCCGTTAGTTTGTATTTAATGGAAGGGACTTGATTGAGGCAAACTTTACCACGTTTGGACGAAATTGAAACTTTTAAACAATTTTTGAACGAAATTGAAATTTTTTTAAAAGGGTGGATGAACTTGACACACTACACCCAAACTAGGGACAAAGAAAGCAATTAAACCTTTGTTTGGTGGGTATAAATGGGTTAGCTTTGAATATTGGATGTTTTTTATCAGAGGAAGTAAGTACAAGTAATATCAAATTCAAACTAAAATTAAAAATTCAATGTTACACTTATTTGAAACTCAATGTTGCCAAAAAAAATTATTATCTTATGACAAAATTGTAAGAGATGTTTTAGAATTAATAGTGTGTTTTAAATAATGAGATTTGATTATTTTAATATTAAAAGTTTTAAAGTGTAAGTAAATTTTATATAAACGACATTCATTATTTTAAATCACTATCATCTTTCTAAACTCTTTTTCTCTATAGTTTTCTCACACCTCACTAAAGTTTCTAACCATTTGTTTGTTTATTTGAATATTAAACCGTTAGGAAGATCCTCGAAGTGAGGTATCCATTTCTATGTGATTGGTTTCTGCATTAGAGTAAATTAATTTTTTGCCCTTTTATCTTAGTATATGCATTTGTATTGTCCTAGTTCGCATGTGGAGTTTGAACTTTCTTTAAGAGTCTTTGGTGATCAAGTGGTCATAAGTGTCTTGATCATGTTTGTGTTATTCATAAGGGACAAATAGAGCTTTTATGTGTTGAGGATTCTTGTGTAGTTGGTTGTCTTTTAGTTAAGGAAAACTAATTACCTTATTTTAAAATTATATATGTTTTTAGGATTTTAGTTTGCATGTTTTATATGTTTGAAATTGGTTGATTTGTTGATGTTGGTTGTTTTCAATGTTATTTTGTTGAATTAGTTGAATTGAATTGAATTTGAAAAATGAAGATTTGATCAATTGAATCAATTTGTATGTGCTCTGACATTAAAAATTGTTTTTTATCCAAGTACTAAGGGAATACCAATTTGATTAGTTGAATATGTTTCATTTTCACAAATCATTGAATTTCCTTTTGTTGATATTTGGCATAGTGTTGAGCACAAGTTCATTATGCAGGTTTAGGAGATTTCAGTTTCAAAACGTTGAGCATGAGAAAATGCGGATGTTTTGGCATTGAGCGGTGGAGGGAACCACTGAGCGTCATTTTAATTGCATGATTGGAACAATTTTAATTCCACGTCCCTAAGCAAAAGACAAGTGTCGTTGAGCACGATAATATGCGAAAGAATGTTGTTGAGTGTTAGGATTGTTGTTGAGCACTACCTCTTGCAAAACTTTTAACGATGAGCATTAAGATTGTTGTTGAGCGTCATCTTTTTTGAAAGGTTTAACGTTAGACGTCACTTTTGAGTGTTAAGGTGTATGTTAGAATTTTTTATGCTTTGATTTGTTTGAGATGGATTTACCATGGTTTTTATGTATGTTTAATATGTATTATGATGTTTCATGGATTGATAACATGACTGTGAGTATGTATGGTAAATGTTGTGAAAGAAATTTCAATGAAAAGTTTCTTGTGGTGATTTCAGTAGTATATATATTGATATATGAATTTCGTATTGAGAGTTATCTTGTAGCTTTAATAGCCATTTAATCTCAAGTAGAGAATAACGAGGTATGTGGAGGAGAGGAGTAAGATGTCCTAGTCTAATAGCTTTACCTTGGTTAAAGATGTTAACGGATGAACCTTGTCTTTGGTAGGATGAAACTTATTGACAATGACTTTACAGAGAGACTACCACAAGTGCATAACTCACTAGAGTCTGATATCAATACATGTATCCGCATAGTTGAGTCTAGTATGAATAAATGCATGTGCTAAGATTTGTTGATAGGAATGTTTATGTGTTAATATCTCTATACATGTTGTATGATTGATTTTTTTGATACATTAATTTACCTTTTCTTTTGGGTTTGTTTGTTTATTCTTTTGTTTGTCATGATCACTTAAATGGTCTAACCAGATGAAGACGTCTTAGTTAACCCAGCGTAGGGTGTAGATAATACAACAACATAGTTTAGAATAAAATTCGATTTTGTATAATTTTTTTACAAACTTTATTTTTGTCACTGTAAATATGTGACTATCTATATTCATTACATCTTTTATGAATGACGGTAACATGGTAGTCATATGATAGTCTATTTTACTTGTTGATTATCACATTTATAATGTTTTATTTAATAATTTTACATTATTAAATAAAATATTACATTATTGAGATTAGAAATCTAACAAAAATATAAAAAAAAAGTTTAGTAAAAAATTATAAAAAGATGGTGGTTTTAATTTACAGAAAATTTATTTATAGTTTCAATTTTTTATTATTACAATACTCTAGTTTCATATTTTAAAAATAACCACCATTCTTATACCATTTCTTAGGTTTTCACAACCTATATCTATAATATCTATATAAACATATTAGACTTAAAAAAGACTAAGATTTGTAGCTAAAAACTTTTTAAAATGCATAAAGTTGGTGTTTGTGAAATGTTTTTATTACTGACCCTAAGTTTTATGTCTTAAAATAAATATTGTCAAGACTTGATAAATTTAATTATTCTGGTTGTCATACATGTTTAAGAACTCTCGGCGTTTTTGTATTCACCCTATTCATAAATGTTTTTTTTAAGAAAATGATAGCATAAAAAATAAACAATACATTTTGAACAAATAAGTATAATAAATATCAATACGGATTATATATTAACAATTTGTAAAAAAGTAATCATTTTGAAAAATATTATTTTGTTGTTCCATAAGTTTATTTATTGGATTAATATAAGAATTTTATATTGAAAATGACTAGTTAATAAGTACCATATATTTCAACTTATTCTTCAATGGCATAAACAAGGCAATACCACAGGGCTATTTTTGAGTTAGATTTAGAAAAAAAAAACTTAATACCTATTTTTATTTCTCATTGTAACATTGGTTTAAAATGATCCTATCTTTTTTAAAAATTTAAAATGATTTCATATTGTGTAAGCACGATTCAAATTAGTCTTTTTTTTTTGTTGACGGTGTTAAAAACTTCAACGGTGTAGTGTCCCTATGGCCAAAACTGAATGAGTTGTACATCTTTCGATTGGGTGACACTGGGGTCAATTGAGATGTAAATTTTACAAATAAAAATTAATGACTTGAAAATTTGACATTGAAAAATCTGTTAGAAATTGGTCTTCCTCCTATCTCCTCCTTCTCCCTTTTCAATTATTTCTTCCTTCCCCAATGCAGAAAGAATTTGTTGAAGATCTCCATCTAAAATCTCAATACAGCAAATATTAATCAAAAAAAGAGTTTTCAATGTCACCACAACACCCCCAACCAACGCCTTCCCTACCGCAACTTGGGCAACCACCATCACCGTCTTCAGTCCAAGAACAAAAACGAACAAGAAAAAAAACCAAAACCCAAATTCGTAGTATTCATCCTCCAAGCGAAAATTCAGAATCCTAATTCAAACCCTAGCCTCAAATTCATCCTCCAAGCGAAAAATCAAGAACGCAAAAGTAGGAACCCCAAAAATCCAATTCAACAACCTACAAACTACAAATCCCAAATTCGAAAATTGAGAAAGCTAAGAACAGAAAATCCCAAATTGCAAAATAATGAACACCATAACCCAACACGCGAGATTAACCGAAGAAAAGAAAACCCAATTCGCAAACAAAGAAAAGAACTCCAAAACGCGAAATCTACTCTGATTCTAAACCTTAATATGAAATTCCTAAAATTTGTAAGATCTGAAACACAATGAAGAAGTGTCAGCTCATTTGACCTCACGTCATTAAGTTTTATTTTTAAAATTGACACCTCATTTGGACAACTGTACTGTTAGAATTTTTAACATCAGAAGTAAAAAAGACCAACTTGAACCACTTTTATACAATATGAAACAATTTTAAACTTTTTAAAAAAGGTAAGATCAATTTGATTATACATTACCAGTTGAGGAACCAAAATAGATATTAAAAAAAACTAACAAAAAACAAATACAGTCAATTAATAATTATAATTTGTATTGATTTTATATTTTTAAATAAAATCTTATAATTTATGTTGTTTTTTGTAATTTTAATTGTTTTGAAATTTATTTTTTACTTGTTCAACTTACTTTTGATAAGAGGTAATAAGTTAATAAACATTTTACCCCTTTTTCACTTTTTTTTTTCAATATTTAACATTTTATAATTTAAGCACAAGAACAAAATAATTAAATAATAACTAATTTATACATAAAAAAAAGCAACCATTATATTGACTAATTTATAGCTATTTTATAAATTTAAAAAAATATCGATATATAATATAATTTTTATTATTAATGATTTTTTTAAAATCCCAATATTGTCTAACTTTAAATAACAAATTGTTATTGAATTTTAAATTAATAATAGACCTTATGATATAATAATATAATAGTGAGACATGTGCTTATTATTATTTTGGTTTAATACATCATTTGGTTCCTACTTTTATGAGTTTGGTTCAAAATGGTCTCACCTTAACGGGTGCAAACTTTCCGGGAAAACTTCCTAGAAGGTCTAGGCTAAGCCTGGCTTAACCATGGAGTTCTTATGAATTAGGCTACCGAAAAACAAATGCATTTGGTGATATGAGTAGCCAAATCAATCCCTTTAACCTATCCTTCAACATACCTATACAGTCTCTAGATTCCTCTCATTCCGGTGTATGTTCGATTCGTCCATGTGCCATTTCCACTAGAAGCCTGCCATGAGCCGCTCCTTGTCAGTGCCCCTTGTACTTCGTGTCTCTTGCACCGACGATCACTCCCTGCCCTCGTCAGTGCCCGGGTGTCACACACCACGTAAAAAAAAACTAACAAAAAAAACTAATGATAATTTTATAATTCTATAACTTTATAAAATTACAAAATAATATAATTATAATTTTATATAATAATAATAGTAAAATTACAAAATTATAAAATATAAAATTATATAACAATAAAATTATAAAATCATGAAATTACGATACTAGAACAAAATAACTACAACATCTTTAGAAACCAATCAACAGAGAAATTAAATATTACTTAATAATATAAATTTTTAAATGCTCAATATATTATAAAATTCAATAATATGCTCAATATATTATAAAATTCAATAATAAAAGCTTTCACATCTATAAAAAACCTTAAAACTTAATTAAATCAAATAAATAAAATGACCAATAAAATAACATCAATAAAAAACTAAATAACATATATTTAATTAAAAACATAAAAAAATTAAATTTTAAATGACAAGAAGACACATAGGCTGTTTGATATATTGGTATTCCCAAATTATCCCTGATATGATAATCATGGTACTGATAAAGACTTGACTAACGCAAGTAACAAGTCTCCCTTGTATCAATCAATATACGTCATTTGCTTCTTCGTACCCTTTCTCTCTATATTTATAACTGTTTAGCCTCACTCTTCCCTATTATTCAGTGAGGTTTTGATTTCTCAGTGTCGCACTCTGTTTTCTCTGTTTATTCAAGTCTAACCGCCAGCCCACAACAATGCCGCCTCTGCCACTAGACGTGATAATCAAAACTCTGCTTGCTTTTCTTTATATCGCCTATATGAATTGAATGACAATCACGGATAGGAATTGTTTTTTCTTCTCAATTGAACTCTATTTGTTTTTTGTTTGGATTGTTCTTTTGCTTAGTTGCTGGATTCTTTTTTTATTCTTGGTTGATGTTTCTGACACTGTTGTTCTTTGGTGACGTGGTGCTGCAGCCGGACGAGGTGCTGCAGCCGGACGAGGTGATGACCGATCCTATTTCAGATGCTCCCGAGATGGAAGGTATAGTTTCAGATGCTCCCGAGGTGGAAGGTGTAGTTTCAGATGCTCCCGAGATGGAAGGTATAAAAAATGACGATGTTTTTAATGATCATGTTGTTGATAACGATGATGATGATGTTGTGTCCACCACGGGTGTGTGCGGAGTGTGGAATGCAGGGGAACTTGTTATTGCTATTTGATTTTTTTTAATTCTGCAAATGTGAATTGTAGTTTGGGGGTTGAAAAGTTAGTAGTACCAGAAGAAGAGGGGTCGTGTTTAAATGATATTTAGATATTTATGTTAATTGCAAAAGAATTTGTAATCAATGTTTCAATTTGGTATATAATTCTGAGTTTTCTTGTGTGTAAACAATGATTCCGTTCTTGTTGAGGCTTGCATTTTGGTAGGAAGTTTAAGAATTGTTTTTGTTATATCGGGCTTGGAATGAAGCTCCACCCAGTTCTAGTGCTACTTGTTCTCTATAACTTTGGAAGTTTGTTCCTACTTTCAAGAATCTCTCCTCTGCATTGCATTGCATGGAGTGTTTGATTGGGTAGTGTGCAATTGGAGCTCTAGATTTTTTGTCATTGGGGTTGTTGTCTTGATTGATTGGGAGGTGAGTAATTTTTTAAACTTTCCAGATTCTTTCTACCATTTTGTTTATATGTGGATCTGCTTGATTGTGGGAGTGGGTAATTAATTCTAAATGTTTGTTCTCTGCATTGTATTGACATGTTTGATTAGTGAAGTGAGCAATTAGCGTCAATATTCTTTCATTTTTGTTGCTTGCTGACCTTCAGATATTCAGGGAATTTTATGTGAAGAAATCAGTAAGGATTTAATTATTTTAATGGTGGCATAGTTGATCAATAATTTGATTTATTTTGTTGTTTTTCTTTAATTGTTCCAACAGAAAGCTGGAGTTCTGCTGAAGCACAAACTATGGATAGTCTGTCATCAGGGAGGTTCACATGGACTATTAAGAATTTTTCAACGCTCACTAAGAAAATATATTCTGAAGTTTTCTATGTTGGAGGTCATAAATGGTGAGTGGAATTTTTGCCTGTGTTCTTTTGTTACTAATGGTAGTTAACTTTGCACGTTGTGAATGGTGGTAGTGACTGACATTATTTGCAATGAGCAGGAAGATACTCTTATTTCCAAAGGGGAATAGTGTTGATCATTTATCACTGTATCTAGATGTTGCTGATTCAATGATGTTGGCTCCTGGATGGAGCAGATTTGCCCAGTTTTGCTTGACTGTTGTTAATCAATTCAATACTCAATACTCTTTCAGAAAAGGTAATTTCTCTGACAGGTGTCTCACAAAAATGTATTCTCTTTATTAAGTGGATTCAAAAATGGAGGAATTGAATTTGCCTCATTTGAGTGTAGATTTGGTGTTTCATATGCCCAAATCTGAAGTTTTGGCATATTCTTTTGTGCACAATGTATTCAATTTAATGGAGACAGAATTCCTGAATACAAGTTATGTTTCTTGTCTGTACAACAATACTTTAGGAAACAAAGGTGGTTCCTAGATGCTGCTAAAACTTAAAATAGTTCTTTGTTATTGTTTTTCTGTATATGTAAATATTCCAAGATCAAGTTATAGTTGAGACCTCAATTCTGATAGGATATAAATTGGGGTTGTTTCTGTTGAGAATTTGAATGATATTCCATGGTTTATTACAAGCTAGATTTTATACCCGTGTGTTGCAAGTGTTCCGTTCTCATGTTATTAATCATTTTGAAGTTTATTAGTCATAATATCAATTAATAATTGATATTTTTCAAATTGTTATATTATATATTTTAAAACTAGAGTACTGATGTCAGGTCATGCACAAATGTGCAATCTTGCAAACTTCACCCGAGATGTCTAGTCCTAGTTATGAGGATTCTGTGTTAAGATCTCACAGTGGCTTGACATGTTGCCTCAGTGGTCCCTTTAAAGACTACAGCTTTCTTCTTCTGTTGAGCAGGTTTTCCAAGTTGAATTGGTTCCAATCTGTTTGCAGTTATAATGTCTTTCCCAATAGTCTCTCCTCATGCTTATGTTTAGTCATTGATGTTCTGCTTGTTTCTTTAATGTAGTTTTCTTGTCTGATGGCTGTTTGAATGGTTGTTTTTAAGCTATTTTCTTATCTTTGATTTTGAGTGATACCTTATCTCTTCTGTGATGTATTTCTCTTTTATTGAAGGAAAAGATTGATTTTTTTTTTCATATGGCAGAATCACAGCATCTATTTAATGCCCGTGAGAGTGACTGGGGTTTCACTAATTTCATGCCTCTTGCTGAATTATGTGATCCTAGTCGAGGTTATTGTGTTAATGATACATGCATAGTTGAAGCTGATGTTGCTATTCGTAAGGTTCTTGATTACTGGTCACATGACTCAAAAAAGGAAACTGGTTATGTTGGACTTAAAAACCAAGGAGCTACTTGTTACATGAATTCACTTCTTCAGACACTGTATCACATTCCTTACTTTAGAAAGGTTAGTCAGTAAACTGTTTATTCATACAAAACTAAGCATCTTACATGAACTATTATTATTATTATTATTATTAACAGGCTTTGTACCACATGCCTACAACTGAGCATCATGACATGCCATCAAGGAGCATTCCACTAGCATTGCAGAGCTTATTCTACAAGTTGCAGCATAATTACACTAGTGTATCTACAAAAGAGTTAACCAAGTCATTCGGATGGGATACACATGATTCATTCTTGCAGCATGATGTCCAAGAACTTAATAGAGTTCTTTGTGAAAAGTTAGAAAACAAAATGAAGGTAATCTATTTTTTCTTGGCAACTACTTGCAGCAATATTTGAATTTGTATTTCTCTTGTTAAGGAGAGAATTGTATTCAGATTTGTTTCTGGTTCAGGGAACTGTTGTTGAAGGCACCATACAGAAGCTGTTTGAAGGCCACCACATGAACTATATTGATTGCATCAATGTTGACTACAAATCAATGAGAGAAGAATCATTCTATGGTATACAA
Source organism: Vigna umbellata (assembly GCF_029865625.1). NCBI lineage: Eukaryota > Viridiplantae > Streptophyta > Magnoliopsida > Fabales > Fabaceae > Vigna > Vigna umbellata. Next base: position 37,776,702 of record NC_142172.1, on the reverse strand, counting down.
TTTATGAGCTTGCTGTTTATTGCATAAATCCATGTTCTTATATCTTATGGAATTATAACTTTTTTTTTATCCCAGATCTTCAGCTTGATGTCAAAGGATGTAAGAACGTATATGATTCTTTTGACAAATATGTTGAAGTAGAACAGCTTGAAGGTGATAACAAGTATCATGCTGAGTGGCATGGTTTACAGGTAAAATCTAAATACAAGTGCTTTTTTATTTTGGTTGTCAAACTGAATTTCTTACCTTGTTTTTTGTTTAGATCTCGTTGGTTGATTCTTATTTTTTGTATGAGCCTCAACTTTTTTGTTTAACTTTTTCCTTTATTTTCTTGAAGTTTTGCTTTGCAGAAATATAAAATATATTTGTTTTGTTAACAAGGAAATGCAAATGAAAAGTATTTATTTTGAAAGAAACTTCTGGGGTTCTTTAATATATTAAATAAATAAAAAAGGCCGTGGATAACATCACGTAAGGATACATTTAAATTCTACTTGTGTTGTGAGTGAAAGATACACTTAGCGAAGATATGGAGAGCAATAGAAATCTTTTCCAACTTTTACTTGTACGGTTTGGCTTGACTTTTACGGAGGTGATACTCTGTACATCTAAGCTTTTCATGATGGCATAATGGAAGGAACCTGCGGAATTATTTTTTCTTTCCTGTGCTTTGTTGTAAAGCTATTTCTTTTATATTGTTAAGTTTGGTATTTTTCTTCATTATTGTTACGTTCAATCATCCAGGAGGCTAGGAAGGGTGTTTTGTTCGTTGATTTTCCTCCTGTTCTTCAGCTGCAACTAAAACGGTTTGAATATGATTTTATGCGAGATTCCATGGTAAAGGTCAGCAATAAATAGAATCATATTGAATTCTTTCGGTTTTTTTTATATATTTGTATGTTTCAATGTAATTTTTTACTTGTCTGCATTGAATAGAATTAGAACGAATTCTTTTCATTTTTTTGATGTATTTGTATGTTTCAATGTAATTTTTACCTGTCATAGCTTCGAGGGAGATTTAAAATCATGTGTTATATAGAAACATAGAGACATTGCCCCTCAATACATTGTTCTCTTTATGCATGATCTCAATAAAAGAAATTATTTTGATACTAAGCTTAATTAAGTTTTAAGTACCAAATAAATTTGAGTATTTTAATTTGAGTCCCTATTAAAAAATTTTGTTCATAAACAAGTTGATTGACTAGTTGGAGGAGATTGGAGAGAAAAGGTGCAAGTTGAGCGAGTTGGAGATGGGAAGATGGAAGTAATTACCAGGTGATCCTCGTTCGTTGACAGCAAAATCAAACTGCAGGGTTGTTGGATGAAAATAAAAAATATTTTGAGCACTCAATAGAAAATAAATTTTTAACAGGGACTCAATTAAAAATATCCAAATTTCCAAAATAGTTAAAACTTGATTAAGTCTTGATAGACTTAATTCCCAGACAATAGGAACTGTTTCGGATGTGTAGGGCTGTGGGGTTCCAAGTCTTCCAAGTCCTCCTATAATCTTGTCTCCTTGGCCGATCCTCTCCTGGCGCTCTGGCTCTCCTCTTGATCCGGAGGGGTGGAGACCTACAAAAGATTCTCCGATGCCAAAGTCAGTTCAGAGCAGTGGCTATTTTTAGTAGTAGCAATAAATGTGCATTCAATGTAACCTATCTACCACTCACCGTGGACCTGTATTTATAGTTTTCGCTATGGGCTTGGGATTAGTGAAAAGTTAATCACGGCCCAAAACGGCCCGATAGCTTCTAATTTCTACTTACCTTTAAACCAGGCTACTTTTCCTTAAGTCATGTTGATTAGTGTTTTGGCGGGCGTGGACGTCCGCCCATGTGAAATGGGCGTCTGCCTCGCGCGCACGGAGATCCGCCCATGTGGGTCCGCCCATGCGGGCTCTTTGGTACTGCGTCCAGTTTCGCTTGGCCGTGTCCGCGAAGATCCGCCCATGCGGGATCCGCCCATGTGGGATCCGCCCATGTGGGCTCCTCCGTACGGCGTCCGGTTTTGCTTGGTCGTGTCCGCGAAGATCCGCCCATGCGGGATCCGCCCATGTGATATGGGCGTCCGCCTCGTCCGCATGGAGATCCGCCCAATTAGCTTGGGCGTCCGCCCGCATGGGTCCTTCCGTACGGCGTTCGGCCCTTGCAGATACACAAGCCCCCCAAGTCCTAGTGCACGTAGTGAACGTAGGACTTTAGGTCGCCTAACAGACAAGATTTGACGCAGTGGCTGTTGTGCCGGGCTGCTCTGTGATGGTAGGATTCCTTGTGAGTTCTTCAAAGTTTTTCTTATAAAGAGGTTCGGCCCGGTTGGTAGGTGTTCCTCCCTGCTACATGAAGGTTAGGAGAGTTTATACCGGGTCTAGGTTCAATCTTGGGCCGGCTCTTCGGCGCATGAGCCTCCGGCGTGCCTTTTACGATTGCGCACAGGCATTGTCGTAAGTACGGCGCCTGGCACTTCGGCGCCCCTCGTACGGCGCCCGGCATTGCGGGCGTCTCGATACTTCGGGCGTCCGGCTCTTCAACGCATGAGCCTCCGGCGTGCCTTTTACGATTGCGTACAGGCATTGTCGTAAGTACGGCGCCTGGCACTTCGGCGCCCCTCGTACGGCGCCCGGCATTGCGGGCGTCTCGATACTTCGGGCGTCGTTCGTACGGCGCCTGGCACTTCGGCGCCCCTCGTACGGCGCCCGACACTCTCTGGTACACAAGCCCCCCAAGTCCTAGTACACGTAGTGAACGTAGGATTTCGAATATGGCGCGTGGGGGTCGGGAACCCGTAATTGGGCTTTATCCAGTGGGCTTTTTGAATTCGAATTTTAGGCGGGAAAACACGTGGCGCGTCCCTATTGAATGGAGCTGAAGCGTCGCCAAATCTGGAGCGTTGGTTGTACCTAATCTAAACGGCCGAGATGCATCTGACGGTTACTAATTTTTCCCTATAAATAGTGTGTTTAAACGGGGTCATTCTCACTTATCTTCTTTACTCAGGAGTTCGAGATTCTTTTTCCCTCAGGTAATAAATGGCATCTATGTCCATTGAGTCAGGTTCTGGGTCGTCGGGCGGAGTCCGGGAGGGGTCGGCGCAGGGCGACAGCGGCGATTCTCTAAGTTCGGCTTCTTCTCGTTTTTTGGAGGAGGCGGTTGGGTCTTCCGGAGGGGACCCTGGGTCACCGGTCTCGATGAACGACCGGATATTTAATGGTGTGCCTCTGTTCTTGCTCAAAGGCGGTATTCGTATAGTCGGGTCACCCTTCGAGCCGGATGGTGAAGGGACGGTGATATCGGAGTTGGCTCCCGTCGTTCCCAGCCGATATGCTTCCTGCTATGCTTACAGCAAGGATTTGGAATGGCGGATCCGCCATACCCATATCGTACGGGATATGGAGGATTCGAGGTTAATTCGTGCCGGGGTGACTTTGTTGAACGAAAGGGTCTTTCATGATGGGCGGTCTAGTCCTTATGATTTCTTCTTCATGTACGTGACCTTCTTCACCCATCTTTTCGTCCGGGTGCCTTTTACTAATTTTCAAACGGCCGTTCTTCGGGAAGCTAATGTGGCTCCGACGCAGCTGCATCCCAATTCGTGGGCGGCTGTACAGGCGTTTGTGGCGATGTGTTCAGCAGTGGGTGTCACTCCCACCATCCCAGTTTTCTTTCACTATTTCGAAGTCCGCCCTTCTTCTTCTGGCGGTTGGGTATCCTTTAACTCGGTGCGGGACAGGACCCTATTCCGCCCCTTCTCCGATTCCTTTAAAAATTTCAAGCAACATTATTTTAAAATAATCGTTGACAAGGACGGCCTCCGTGAATTTTCCGATGGTGAAGGGAGGCCGCTGTTCCCATTCTATTGGACGAGGGACCCTCGACGAATACGGGCGACTTCAGTCGGGGATTTGACAGCACCCGACCGAGAGGCCGTGCGCACCATTAACACCCTCCCTCGCCGGATCTCCGCCCGCCACCTGGTTGAATGCCTTAGTCTTGAGGATTGTGGACCAAAGGCGTTCGGTATGGTCTTGTCACATTAGGTGTGCTCGTTTTTCGCACTGACGTTAATTTTTCTGAATTTCTTTGTTTTTTGCAGAACTAATGACGACTCCGGGCCCCCGCAAATCCAATTTCCTGACCGTCAGGAAGAAGTCCGGCGCCAGCTCGTCGACGGCCCGGCCAACCGGTGCTCCCACTGTGCCGCGCCCTCCTCCTGCCGGCGCTCCGACTGGACTGGTCCCCCCCACTGGTAAGGCCGGGGGTCCAGGCGTGAAGATTAGAATCCGGGAGCATCACCCGGAGATGGTGGCCGTCCAAGTAGGTCCAACGTCTGGGGCGGCCATGACTTCCGCGGATCCTACTCGAAAGAGAAAAGATCCTACTGCTGAGGGACGTCAAGACAAGGAGGGCTCTTCGTCTCGGTCAGCTTCGAAGAAAGCCCGTAAGGACAAGGGCAAAGAGAAAGAGCGGGAGAGGGTATTGGCCGTCCCCATTCCTGGCGGTGTTTTCAGCCCGGAGTTCAGCATGAGCGACCGGGCAAAATTCCATATGAGCTCCTCTCAGCGGGCGCTTATTGAACCCTTGTCCGAGCTGGAGCTAACCAACGCCATGCTAGAGATGTCTACCCGGACATCCGCTCTGGCCTGGTACTTAAGAAAGTTTGCTGACCGCCCCGGTGTGGCGGAGGTCCGGGCCGAGCTCGACAAGGAGAAGAAGAATGCAGCCTCCCTTCAGTTGACCTTGGAGCAGATGGTCCTTAACCAGGATGAATACGATAAGAAGATCGAACAGTTAGAAGCCGATCTTGAGGAGGCCAAGACGGAGGCCGCCAAAAGTTTGGCAACCGCCCAGGCCGAGCAGGAGCGCTTGGCGGAGGAAGGTCGTCAGCTGAGGGCGGAGGTAGCCCGCCTAAAAGAGGTCGAAACGGATCATGCTAAGACCAACGAGGAGCTCACTCTTGAAGTTACCAAGGCCAAGGAGCAGGTTGCCGAGTTGGAGTCGACCATTATGTTTGAGCATGAGGAAGGGTTCAACAAAGCCCTTCGTCAGGTAACTCTGCTGGCGGGCATCCAGGATCCGTTTTCTTTGGGCGTGGATATAGAGAAGGACGTTTTCGACGGCGTCCTTATGGATTTGAATGTGGTTGAAGACGACGGGCCAACTGTAGAGGCGTCCGGGAAAAACGTTTAGAATTCTTTTTGTTTAAATTTTTTGGTGTATGTCGTGACCATCCGCCCAACATCTCGGATTGTCCAGAAGTTGGCCGGGCGGTCCTTTTGTAAATTGGCGCGTTTTAGCGTCATTGATTAATACACAGTTGCTTTTTCCTGTTTCGTATATTTTGTGCGCCTTTTATTCCTTAAAGAACTTGCTTTAGTACCGGCCCGGCCGGGTGGGATGACGCCCCCTTTTCCCGGGCGGATGTCAACGTTTAGCTTTTAGATGTTTAACTCTCGCTTCGTGGCCCGCCCCCAACCAAGCTTGGAGTTTGGTAGGGCGGACGTCTCTTCACTTCGTCGCCCAACCAAGCTGAGAGTCGTTCTCTTTGGAACGCTCGTTCGCCAGCTTGGAGTTTGGTAGGGCGGACGTTCTTCACTTCGTCGCCCAACCAAGCTGAGAGTCGTTCTCTTGGAACGCTCGTTCGCAGCTTGGAGTTTGGTAGGGCGGACGTGTCTTCCCTTCGTCGCCCAACCAAGCTGAGAGTCGTTCTCTTTGGAACGCTCGTTCGCCAGCTTGGAGTTTGGCAGGGCGGACGTTTCTTCGCTTCGTCGCCCAACCAAGCTGAGAGTCGTTCTCTTTGGAACGCTCGTTCGCAGCTTGGAGTTTGGTAGGGCGGACGTTTCTTCACTTCGTCGCCCAACCAAGCTGAGAGTCGTTCTCTTTGGAACGCTCGTTCGCCAGCTTGGAGTTTGGTAGGGCGGACGTCTCTTCGCTTCGTCGCCCAACCAAGCTGAGAGTCGTTCTCTTTGGAACGCTCGTTCGCCAGCTTGGAGTTTGGTAGGGCGGACGTCTCTTCGCTTCGTCGCCCAACCAAGCTGAGAGTCGTTCTCTTTGGAACGCTCGTTCTGAATTAGATGTCTACAAAACAAAGTGAGTTTCACAGGAGAAAATAGAACTTGATTCATTAACCATGGGGGTACATTACATCAAGCCGTGGAAGTTAACTGAAATAAAACTTTAGATGCGTGGCGTTCCAAGTGTTAGGGATGGGACGTCCGTCCATGCGCTCCAGCCTATACGCTCCGTTTCCCAGGGCCTCCATTACTCGGAACGGCCCTTCCCACTTGGCGGCCAGCTTTCCATGAGTTGGGTTTCGGCGGGCGTCTCCCGCCTTTCTCCATACTAGGTCCCCCTCCTGGAAGCTTCTTGGCCGGACCTTGGAGTTATATTTTCTTTCGACCATGCGCTTGCATGCTTCGGCCCTCAGCGCCGCTCGATCGCGCCGTTCGTCCAGGGAGTCCAACTCGATTCTCAACTCTTGGTCGTTGAGGTTCAGGTCCTCGACTTCTCGCCTCAAGGATGGTTCGCCCAGCTCAACCGGCAACATAGCATCGGTACCATAAGTTAAGTTGAAAGGGGTTTCGCCTGTGGTTCCGTGAGGTGTGCATCTATAGGCCCATAGGACCTCGGGCAGTTCGTCCACCCACGCTCCCTTCCTTTCTCCCAAACGCCGCTTGAGTTCCGAAACTATGGTCTTGTTCATTGCTTCGGCTTGACCGTTCGTCTGGGGATGCTCCACGGAGCTGGTAATGTGCTTGATTCCCAATCCTTTGAAGAATTCGGCGAGTTTTTTATCTATAAACTGCCGGCCGTTGTCTGTGATGATGGATCGGGGGAGGCCGAAGCGACATATCAACTTCCAACAGAATTTCTGGACCTGGGCGGCCGTGATGGTTGCCAAGGGCTCGGCCTCTACCCACTTGGTGAAATAATCCACCGCCACCAAGAGGAACTTCCTCTGCGCTTGCCCTACTGGGAATGGTCCTACGATGTCCATTCCCCATTGGGCGAATGGCCATGGGGAGGATATTGAACGTAAGGCATGTGGCGGAAGATGGGTGTTGTTGGAATGTTCCTGACAGCGAACGCAGCGCTGGACGAACGTTTTTGTGTCCGCCTCCATGGTAGGCCAATAATATCCGGCTCTCAGTAACCGGGCTTTTAACGTTCTCCAGCCTGTGTGGAAACCACAAACGCCGTTGTGTAGCTCGTCCATGACATAGCATGCCTCTTCGTTCCCCAAGCACTTAAGGAGGGGGGAGGAGAATCCTCTTCGGTATAAGTCATCCCCCACAATAAGGTAACGGGCGATTTTCTTGGCTTCGCCCGGACCTACCGTCCGCCCCTCGTCCTGGCGGGTCATGATCTCCCTGATTTCTGCACGCCAGTCCTGCCCTCCATCGGATACCGCCGAGCATTCCACCGAAGGCTGAAGTAGAACCTGCCGCACGACAGTAGTCAACTGTCCCTTTTCCTTTCCCGAACTGAGTTTAGACAGTACGTCCGCCCTCGTGTTTTGCTCTCTGGGAATGTGCTGTATGTCAACCTTGTCGAACGCCCTTGCGAGTTCCGCCGCTCGTTGGTAGTATCGTAAAAGGCGCTCCTCTCTGACTTGGAAGTTGCCGTTCATTTGGCCTACCACCAACTCAGAGTCCGTCCGGCAGGTTATCCTCCGCGCCCCCATGTCTTTTGCCAACTCGAGGCCGGCTATGAGGGCCTCATACTCGGCCTGGTTGTTGGATACTTTGAATTTGAATATCAAGGAATGCTCCAGTAAGAATCCGTTGGGGCCTCAAGAACGATGCCGGCCCCGCTTATCGAACGCCCGGATGCTCCGTCCACGTACAGATTCCAGTCTTCTAGGCCGGATGGGGGTAATTCGGCCGCGAAATCTGCCAAATGTTGGCCTTTAACCGATCCCCTTGGTTCATAGCGCAAGCCGAACTCTGAGAGCTCTACTGCCCATGCCACCATCCGTCCAGCTAGGTCCGGCTTTCTGAGGATTTTGGAGATTGGGAAGTCCGTCCGGACTATCACTTGATAACTTTGAAAGTAAGGGCGAAGCCTTCGGGATGCGTGCAATAAAGCCAAGGCCACCTTCTCTACCCGCTGATACCGGGTTTCTGCATCTAGGAGCGTTCGACTCACGAAGTAAATTAATCTCGCTTGAGGCCGTCTTGCATCAATACGGCGCTGACGGCCGTTTCAGATACTCCCAAGAAGATATGCAAATCCCCATCCGGAACCGGGCGGTTCATGACCGGTGGGTTACTTAGGATGGCTTTGACGTCTTGGAACGCTCGCTCGCATCGTCGTCCCATGACGGGCCGGCCCCTTTCTTCAGCTTACGCAGGACCGGCCTCATCCGCTCTGCTAGCTTGGGGATAAATCGGGACAAGGCAGTGAGGCGCCGACCAATCTCTGGACTTCCTTAGGGTGGCCGGACTCTGCATTTTCAGTACCGCGTCACACTTGTCTGGGTTAGCCTCAATCCCCCTTGATGTCAGCATAAAACCCAAGAACTTTCCGGCGGCTACCCCGAACGTGCACTTTGCGGGGTTTAAGCGCATGCCGAATTTCCTTACTTGGCGAAAAACCTCCTCAAGGTCTTGGATGTGTCCCGCTCCATCTGCCGATCGGACCACCATGTCGTCCACATATACGTCCATGCACCGGCCTATCTGGTCCCGGAAGATTCGATCCATTAGGCGCTGGTATGTCGCCCCCGCATTCTTCAGACCGAACGGCATAACCTCATAGCAGAAGTTAGCCTTCTCTGTGATGAATGCTGTCTTCTCGATGTCTGGTCCGTACATGGGTATCTGATTATACCCGGAATATGCATCCAGGAAACTCAGCACTCGGTGTCCGGAGGCGCCGTCCACCAGGGCGTCTATGCTGGGTAGGGGATGCGAATCCTTTGGGCAGGCCTTGTTCAGATCCGTGTAGTCGGTACACATGCGCCACTTCCCGCTAGCCTTCTTCACCATGACCACGTTAGCTAGCCATGTGGTGTAGGTGACAGCCCGGACGAATCCGGCTCTCTTCAACTTCTCTACCTCCTCTTCGACCGCCTTGCGCTTCTCCTCGCCCATTCTTCGTTTTTTCTGGGCTATAGGTCGTGCATTCTGGAAAAGCGAGAGCTTGTGGCACATCACCGCCGGATGAATACCTGGCATATCCGCTGCCGTCCACGCAAATAGATCACGGTTCCTCCACAAGAGTGCTCTCAACTCCTTTTCCATTTCGGGTTCAGCTCCCTGGCGATGAGAGTGGTTTGGGCAGGTTCCTTTCCTATCAGGATAGGTTGGGTTTCTCCCATAGGTTCCAACCGGTCCTCGGTATTCGTCCTAGGATCAAGGTCGGCCATGGCCACCTCCGAGCCGGCCGCCCGTCTTTTTCCGGGACGGACGTGCAACTTCAACCCTGCCGCGTAACATTCTCGCGCCGTCTTCTGGTCCGCCCGGACTGTACAAATAGTTCCCTTCTCGGAGGGGTATTTCATTGTGAGGTGGGGGGTAGAGACGATCGCTCCAAAAGCGTTTAAGCACGGCCTTCCGAGCAGCACGTTATACGAGGTGCTCGCCTCTACCAGCAGATACCGGACCCTCTTCTCCTCGCTAGATCGTCCGGTACCCAACCTCGTCCTCAACTCCACATATCCCCTTGTGTCAACTCTTTCTCCTGCAAACCCTACTATCTGCCCATCGTAGGGGACAATGAGATCTTCGGAGATATCCATTTGCAGGAAGGTCTTCCAATAAAGGATGTTGACCGAACTTCCTTGGTCAACCAGAACTTTGCTTATCCCATACCGTGCTATCTCCGCCGTTATGACCATTGGGTCGTCCTGGTCGGGATCAGGGGCGTGAAAGTCCTCGTCCGAGAAGGTAATGGGCGGCATGGAGCGACGCGGCTTGTCAACCAGATGGACGGATTGGAGGGCCCGAACGTGGCGTTTACGGGCGGAAGAAGATGATCCTCCTCCCGCGAATCCCCCGGAAATGGTGTTAATGTGTCCTCTCAAGGGGCGTTCCCGGCTGCGGCTTCGACTTCGGCTCGGGCGCCTTTGGGAGCGGGGTCGTTCCGCTCGGGGATCCCGCGGCTTATCCTTTCGGTAGGCCGGTCTCTGGGCGAGCCGTTCGGTTGACTGCGACGGGCGCTCGTCTCGGACGTACTTCTTAAGTTTTCCCGCCCGGACGAGTTCTTCTATTTTGTCCTTGAGGGTCCGGCATTCTTCAGTGCTGTGACCCATGTTTTTGTGGTAGGAGCAATGTTTGCTCCGGTCAGCGCCCTTCAAAGTTGGGAGTCCCTCATGCTCCACTATCAGTTCTGCACTTAGGGCCTCTCGGAGAATTTTCTCCCTTGAGGCGTTCAAGGGCGTATATTGTTGGAAGCGAGGTCCTTTCTTCTGCTCCCGGGGCCTAAGGCCGAACGTTTTTCCCGTAGAGTTGGCGGGCTTATTACCGTCCGTCCTCTCTCCCCTGGCTTCTTGATTTTCTTTTTTATAGGAGAGCTTCATCTCCTCCACCCTTATTTCATCAGCTGCTCTTTCCCTCAACTCCTCCATTGTTTTGGGTGCTCGCCTGCAGACACTATCTTTGAACGGCCCCGGCTTAAGAGCCGGCAGGATGTAGTGAAGGGCGAGCTCCGGCGTCAGGCTTTTCACTCGCCGGACGGTCTTCTGATACCTGTCCATGAACGTCCGCAAGGTCTCGTCCTTCTCCTGCTTGAGGGTCATTAGTTCGAATACGGTCAGGTCTTGGGTGCTGCTGGCCGCAAATTGTTTGACGAACAGCTGTTTCAATCCGGCAAAATTTTCTATCGAATTAGGGGGGAGGGTGTTGAACCACTCCAATGCCTCGTCCTCCAACGAGAGCGAGAATGCTCTGCACCAGATGGCGTCATTGCCTGTTCGGAACGCCATCGCGTTCGAGAACGTCTGGATATGGGAGGCGGGGTCCGTTGTTCCGTTATACATTTTGAATTGCGGAGCCATGAATTGCTCCGAAATTTGGACATCCATGATGTTTTGAGTGAACGGGAGTAACAAGGTAGACGTCGGTTCCGACTTCACTATCATTCGTCCGTCCTCGGCAGCGCTCTCCGCATGCACCGATTTGGCCTTGCTTCCTTCCGCCTCGGACCCGGTAGGCCTCCAGGTTTTATCATACTCGGTATCGGCGGGCGGACTGTCTTCCGCTCCCGTCTTTTCCTTCCCCTTCCTTTGCTTCCCTCCATCTACCCGCCCGACCTCCTCGGCTATCCGGGCTTCGCAGTCGGCTTTTACGGCGGCCAATTCGTCCTCGTGACGCTGTTGCATCTCTTCCATCTTCTGCTGCAATGCGCGGATCATCTCCACGGGATCGTCTGTGCCCTGGTTTCTTGTGGTCACCATTGAGTTTTTGAAATCACACGGCCCCACGGTGGGCGCCAAATGTTTCGGATGTGTAGGGCTGTGGGGTTCCAAGTCTTCCAAGTCCTCCTATAATCTTGTCTCCTTGGCCGATCCTCTCCTGGCGCTCTGGCTCTCCTCTTGATCCGGAGGGGTGGAGACCTACAAAAGATTCTCCGATGCCAAAGTCAGTTCAGAGCAGTGGCTATTTTTAGTAGTAGCAATAAATGTGCATTCAATGTAACCTATCTACCACTCACCGTGGACCTGTATTTATAGTTTTCGCTATGGGCTTGGGATTAGTGAAAAGTTAATCACGGCCCAAAACGGCCCGATAGCTTCTAATTTCTACTTACCTTTAAACCAGGCTACTTTTCCTTAAGTCATGTTGATTAGTGTTTTGGCGGGCGTGGACGTCCGCCCATGTGAAATGGGCGTCTGCCTCGCGCACACGGAGATCCGCCCATGTGGGTCCGCCCATGCGGGCTCTTTGGTACTGCGTCCAGTTTCGCTTGGCCGTGTCCGCGAAGATCCGCCCATGCGGGATCCGCCCATGTGGGATCCGCCCATGTGGGCTCCTCCGTACGGCGTCCGGTTTTGCTTGGTCGTGTCCGCGAAGATCCGCCCATGCGGGATCCGCCCATGTGATATGGGCGTCCGCCTCGTCCGCATGGAGATCCGCCCAATTAGCTTGGGCGTCCGCCCGCATGGGTCCTTCCGTACGGCGTTCGGCCCTTGCAGATACACAAGCCCCCCAAGTCCTAGTGCACGTAGTGAACGTAGGACTTTAGGTCGCCTAACAGACAAGATTTGACGCAGTGGCTGTTGTGCCGGGCTGCTCTGTGATGGTAGGATTCCTTGTGAGTTCTTCAAAGTTTTTCTTATAAAGAGGTTCGGCCCGGTTGGTAGGTGTTCCTCCCTGCTACATGAAGGTTAGGAGAGTTTATACCGGGTCTAGGTTCAATCTTGGGCCGGCTCTTCGGCGCATGAGCCTCCGGCGTGCCTTTTACGATTGCGCACAGGCATTGTCGTAAGTACGGCGCCTGGCACTTCGGCGCCCCTCGTACGGCGCCCGGCATTGCGGGCGTCTCGATACTTCGGGCGTCCGGCTCTTCAACGCATGAGCCTCCGGCGTGCCTTTTACGATTGCGTACAGGCATTGTCGTAAGTACGGCGCCTGGCACTTCGGCGCCCCTCGTACGGCGCCCGGCATTGCGGGCGTCTCGATACTTCGGGCGTCGTTCGTACGGCGCCTGGCACTTCGGCGCCCCTCGTACGGCGCCCGACACTCTCTGGTACAGGAACTAATTTATGTTGATAATGGTTTATATTTTTTATTTCTATCATGCCTAAGGAGTATGTTCTTAGCTGGGATTTTTATTATGTTTAATATTTGTTCACACTTAAGTAGGATAAAGTTTTCTCGTTGTAGTTGTTATAATTTTTATACATAAATATTCATGTATCTTACATCTAAAGAATCCTATTTATTTTTTGAATGAATAAACATTTTACGGTATCAGATATGTATTGTCTCTGTACATAATATCATCAATCTCCCAAATTAACATAAAAGTTCAATCCACATGCATAGAAAAAGTCCATATCTTAAAAATAATGTCCCTATCACCTTACAAGACCAATAGAATTTTTTTTATATGCCAATAAGTGACAAAATTGATGACTCTGATTTTTTTTTTTATTTCTAACAGGCTCATATTTTAAGGTATCCAAGAGATAAATGTAGAGTTAATGCCAACCCAAATTTTATAATTTTGGAATTCATAAAACACTTAAAGGATCTATCACCTTGTTTATTTGATGAGATGGAAATATTAAATTTCCACCATTTGCTTCAGAGGATAATTAGGAAGGAGTAAAATTTATTTTTAGCGCCCCACTAGAAATTTTCCCTTTTCAATTGTACATTTTATTTTCTTAAAAAAAAAAAATTTATGAAATTTAAAAATAAAAATACTAATTGGTTGCATTTAAAGAGATTAATGGAATAAAAAGTTTAAGTTTTGGGATTACGTTTAATTTTTTAATTAGTAAGAACATATTTCATTATTTATTATTTTACCCTCTCTTGACTCATCCAAATAAAGAAATTAATTTTTTTCTCCATTTTTTTCCTTATTTCTATCCATCCAAACAACTATTTCTCTATTTCAGTTTTAATCCAAAAACAAGCATCAATGATGTCCTAGCTTAGGTAGAAAAAGTATATGTAAATCCTATGGCATTAGAGACTTTTATGTTTTCACGGTTCAATGAGTCTCCATTTCTTCTTCAAAGCGTCTCTCCAAGGAGGAAGCCTCTCCCCCATCGTTTTTTTCCCTCTCCTTGATCATATTTTTTTTAATTCCCCTCTTCCCATTTTATGGAAAAGGTTAAAATTAAATTCTCCTTTCTTTGGCATCATGACGATTTTGGTGGTGAGGAGAAGGGGATAGAAGTGAATAAACTATCTTTCCTATTTCAATGTAGTATTGCTTGGTGAGCTAAAAAGTTAGTGACCTTATCCCATCCTTCCCATTAGTTTATAAATGATCTGTTTGGTGGGAGAGCTGGGTTAGGTAAGAGTAGGATAGAATGTTTTTTCTTACCCACTTAGTCAATAATAATCTTTTGGGTTACCTCTGTTGTGTACATACTATGATGATGTAATTACCAATTAAGTATCATCTACTTGAAGGAAAATATGTAATTGATGTAGTCTTGGATGTTGATGTTCATTTGTAAATTGTTAAAGTTTTTTCCCTTGTATACCATGTATGGTGATCCCGTACACCCAAGATTTTATTGTACTTCTAAGTTTTCTTTTTATTCAAATGCACCTTTAAGAGTGACCATCAACTTGATCTCCAACAGATCAATGACTACTATGAGTTCCCCCTGCAACTAGATCTTGATAGGGACAATGGCAAGTATCTATCTCCGAAAGCAAATAGAAGCATTCGCAACCTTTATACTCTTCACAGGTATTGGTATTTCCACATCTTCAAATTTTAATTGGCTGAAGTTCTGTTCAATGACATATTCCATGTACTTCAGTGTTGGCTTTTTTTTTTAAATTTTCTTTTTATGGTTAATGTCTGTTTTGGTCCTTTGGGAAACTAAGGCAGTAAGGCTACACTTGTCTGAATGGTGGAAAACTGCAAGGTGCAGAATTTGGAATAAAAATCACTTCAATTTAATTGGTATGGTAAAAATGTGGGAAGCTTCAAAGTGAAGTGCAACTTTTTTACACTGAACGCTGTTTGAATTTTAGTCACTCCTATACCGTGAAAGTGAAAAATAGAATCACTATGGGTGAATTTGAAAGAACTTATTGACAGGGCTTTTCTCATGACATAACAATTGTGCAAGTCCAGGGCAACTTATGAAAATAGTAGATGATGTTCAAAAAACTTATGAAAACAACTTATACAATAACATTTTAACTCCATTTTCTCCTCAATTATGAAAACAAGTTTTACAACTGCATTATGATAATAATTTATTCAGTAAGAACTTAATTAAGACATTTACTCAAACACACCCTAAATCCCATATCTTTGCACTGACCTTATTTGCCATATGGACATAATAAATCAAGTGATTAGGAATTAGCCATGTAGCACAGTGGTGACTTATGGTTGAAAATACTTAACAGTCTGCATTTAGCAACAATTCCACTTTAAGAGTCTTAGAGAAGATGGGAAATTTGAATTAAAGGACACTGTGCTACATCTGTAGACTGAGGTTTTCTCAATTATTGTTTTTTTTAGAATCCATTGTAAGCTATCACTGTTCACAAGAAGTCTTTAATGTAGTAAAATATTATATACTGTAGCTGTACAGTTATCGTTATATATTTGTAATTGGCATCGCTTTTCTGTATTTCTTTGATCTTGTAATTGTATTAAATAAATTGGTTGGTGATTGTTGGGTCCACAACATAATGAGTTAAAAGGTTAAGTATGTTTTGATGCTGCTTGATCCAACTGAAACTGTCTTAATTTTGAGGTAAGAAGCTGTATAGGGTTTACAATTTTGACTTGTTAATGGTTATACATTTGGCTGGCCATGTTAAGTCAAGTTACTTGTAGACTAACAAGATTGTATTATTACAATCTTATGCACCTTAAATTTTAGAATATTTAGTTATTTTCCTCTGGAATCTATTTATAGTATTTTGAGGTTAACTGCTGGCTATATATGTGATGGATGCACTCACTCATTAATATGGTAAGAAAATGGAATTCATTGTGAGAGCAGAGTGTACCTCTATACACGGTAAGATGGTCATGGACTAATTGAAATTCATTTGTCTATCTTTTGAAGATAAAAATTGGATTATATTTGTCAACATGTGGTACAATGGTGATTTGCTTTGTGCTAAATACATGGTCTTTACAAGGAGATTTATCTCAAGGATTATAGCTTCTTTTAATTTTTTTTGTTCTCTTCATTTTGTATGTATACATCTTTTTTGTTATGCATGACTATTTGTCCTCAGCTCTTTCCAACTTTTTCTGTTCATCTTAATGAGTTATTTTTTTTATGACGAAAATCGATAGGACAATTTAATTATGGATTTAGAATTGGATTGATGGCACTGCCCTATATCTTTATTAACTGTGATTTTTCATTTATTTAATCATATACTTATGGGTCTTGTCTGCATCATCATTTTTGTTTTCAGTGTTTTGGTTCACAGTGGTGGGGTTCATGGAGGACACTATTATGCTTATATTAGGCCAACTCTATCAGATCAGTGGTGAGTAATTGAGTTCTTTTTGGTTTGAGACAATATACTTTTATATTTTATGTTTTAACTAATAAGCACAAAAGTGTTACCTTTTCACTAGCTTCACCGATTCAGTATTTCAGGATTCGTGTGCGAACGAAAGGAGGCTTTTTTCCTAGTTTCTTTTTGTGTTTTAGAGCTATTAATGGATGATCCTGAAGATGATTTGTTGGGTCCTTAAGAATTGCTAACTTTTTTTAGTTTTCCTTTGTCCATTGTATATTAGTATTGCTTTGTACCATGTTTAATGAAAAGTTCATATCACACTAGGTATAACTAGCATGAGAGTTTAAGCCCTTATATTGTCATGCTTAACATTTTGTGCTGGTTTTCATTGAGCTAAATGGTTGGTATATATATGTTTGTGTTGTGATACCTGTAGGCATGGTAGTCATTCCCTTTCTTCTTTGTTCATTATTTCTTACTGATTTCTTATTTAAAAGCGTACATAACTTGCTTGTTTCAGGTTTAAATTTGATGATGAACGGGTAACAAAAGAAGATTCAAAGAGGGCAATAGAAGAACAGTATGGTGGTGAAGAAGAGGTAAAACTTAATACTATTGCCTTGATCACTTTATCATCTATTCTTGGATCCTGATTGTCATTTTTCTTTTAACATTGTCGTCACATTTCTTTTTTGTTATTTTTCTTCTTTTCTATAGTTACCTCATATCAACCCTGGGTTCAACAACTCTCCCTTCAAATTTACAAAGTACTCAAATGCATATATGCTTGTTTATATTCGTGACAGTGACAAGGATAAGATAATTTGTAACGTGGATGAGAAGGACATTGCCCAACACCTAAGAGTAAGATGTTTGACTCATTGATGTCATATTACTTATGTTATATTTCTCTGATGCAAAATTTTTTCACTTTTAAATTATATTTTAGGCTAGATTAAAGAAAGAACAAGAAGAAAAAGAGAAGAAGAGGAAGGAAAAGGCAGAGGCTCATTTATACACCGTCATAAAGGTTACAAATCTAGCTTTCCCTCCCATCTAAGTTTAGTTTTATCTTTATATGCTTTCTCTGATATGCATGGGTTCTAAGAACTGGTTCAATGATACTATTTATTGGATCCAGATTGCACGTGAGGAAGATATGTGTACACAGATTGGAAAGGACATATTCTTTGATCTAGTTGATCATGATAAAGTATGGAGTTTTCGCATTAAAAAACAAATGCCATTTATGTTGGTTAAGGTATGAACTATTATTTTATCATTTTATTTGCACATAAAAATTATTCATGTTTGGCCTTCAATGCTCCATCTATTTCATTTTTGCAAGATTTTTTTCCTTTCAAATTTTTTTCAATTGGAAAATGTTTCATCTTTCCGTTATGAGTTATATGAATAAATTTATAAGATATAAACTACTGAAGTGGAAAATCATTTCTTCATTCAAGTTTCTCAGTGTTTGGCTATGGAAGTATGAAATTTCTTCTTCCTTTTATGTCGTTTTCTTCATTTTTCTTGCTGAGCTTTTCGGTAGGGTTTCTCTTATGCCTGTTGTATATTTATTTTTTGAGGATGTGTTTCTTTTAGATCATTGGTGTCTTTTAGTCTCGGTGATGGCTACCTTACCAGAGACCTATTGTGGCAGTTGGTTGACCGCATACAAATGGGGTTTTCTGTGCCCCCAATGTTTGCTTGTACATAAGATTTAGTTTTTGGTTTATCATTTGGGTTTTTCCCATGAAGTGATTGCCATTCTCTGTTATGTATTGTCTTGTATAGGTATTTGGCGGCCCTTTGCATTCTTTCCTATTGCCTTCATCATCTGCTTTTTTTTTGGAGTTTTTGTACTCTAATAAAACACCTAATCCTTGTCCGTTTACTTTCCTTGTCGTGTCTTTATTAAATTTCTGAATCATCTTTAACCTTCCAAATACAACAAAAGCACTGAAACACAGCTGCAGTGAAAACAACCAAAAAGCACTCGCCCAGATCAAAACCTAATCAGCTCCAATTGAATCCTGTCACCCAGCCACCATCAGTTGAAGTTAAGTATGAGTAAGGACTCAGTCGAACCACCCACTACTCCATGTCACCCTGGCAAAGATGATTGAATTAAGGTTGGAGTTAGGTGGGAAAATGAGGTCCAATAGGATTTCCATTTGAAGCTGAATGAGTGAAAAGCTTATCTTAGGTGTTTTTCAATAATTCATTACTGCTTAAATAGTCATTTTTGTTTTACAGGCTGTGTACTTATATTTACTGATCTGTAATTCATTTGATATCTGCTGAAACAGAACTTAATTCTTGAATTTCTTCTTATATTTCTGACAATGAAGTCTTTATCAGGAAGAAGTTGCTAGAGAGTTTCATATACCTGTCCCATTTCAACGATTTTGGCTATGGGCAAGGCGGCAAAATTATACATACCGGCTAAATAGACCATTGACGTCTAGTGAGGAAACTGGGTTGGTGAGTTCTTCACCCAAATTCCAATGCCGTGTCCCTAAAATGTATACTTATGTCTGTCTATATTATGTTATATTACATTATACCTTAACCTTAACCATGTGTTTTTATTTTTAAATTTTTTATTTCTTGATCCTACTAAATATTCGCTGAACATCACAGGCTGCCCTGTCTAATCATAATACTGTTTTCCTGCCGGCACTCATTACAAGTCCACTGTTCATAAACACAAAAACGAAGAGAAAAATATTCTGGATGTTCCCTTATTTTCATATGTTCCCAAGTATATATATTTATGGAGGCAGATTTTGAATTACAGTGTCATATTTGCTCTGCCTGGCAGATTAGTAGTCCTCCCTTTGAATTTTGACAATATCAATTTGCAAAAAAAAAAATATTTGAACTAAGAAATGTATACTACTGCTGCTTTAGGCAAATATTGATTGCTTACTTTTTTGTTACACGCTAACCTAAAATAAAACTAAAATAGGTGGGATGGAGAATAGGAGTGAAGTTTCATTGTTTGAACTGCTAACTCGAGAATATGATTTTTTTTCTGATCATTTATAGGTTGGAGAGTTGACAGAAGTTTCCATTAATGGAAATAATGCAGAGCTGACATTATTTTTGGAATTTGGAATAAATCCGGTACTGTTGTTTCTTTTAGATTTTACCTTAGTTCTCGATTGTCTGGTAGTGACTTTTAATTGACATGGATTTGTTATTTATTTTCTGCATAATGAATTAGGGTTTTGGGTTTTGTCCTCCTCCCGTGAAGACAAAAGAAGATTTGTTGCTATTCTTTAAAGTTTATGATCCCTCTCAGGAAAAGCTGCGGTACTTGCTCTTGCTATTACATTTTAGAGTGAGGCTACATTTAGTTACTCTAATGCCTTTTCTTGTTTTCTCAGGTATGTTGGGAGTCTTTATGTCAAAGGTAGTGGGAAGCCATTGGATATATTGTCTACACTAAAACGAATGGCAGGATTTGCTGTTGATGAAGAAATTGAACTATTTGAGGTTAGCTGATCTGCATCTCATGTATCATTATTTCTCGTGATTGCAATCCAAAGGAAGAGTAAGTATGTTTTCTTTCTTTTGCCCTCATCCAGGAAATTAAATTTGAACCTCGTGTCATGTGTGAACATGTTGACAGGAATAAGACTTATCGTGACAATCAGGTATACATTATGTGATTAACTGTAGATTTTTTACTCGAGTGAATTTTAAGTATATGCCTTGGTGGTTTATTACAAACAATCATCTCCATCCTAAATTGTATTGTATTGGGGCACCTACTTTATTGCAACTTCTGCTTCCATCTGTTTTTGGCAGCTTGAGGATGGTGATATTATTTGCTACCAGAAATTCCCCAAAGCTGGAAGTGGGGAGCAGCTTTGCTGTCCCAACAACGTTTATTCATTCTTAGAATATGTGCATAACCGACAGGTTTGAAATTTTAAATAAAAATTATAACTTTTTTATAAATTCTGAAATTTTGAATCCTCAATTTAAATATTGTCTTCTAACTGCAAAAATTATGCTTGATAAGTATAATGCTGCGAACTTCATCCATTTTTCAAGTTTGCACAGATAGCTTGAAAATTCACCTCTTGTCAAGTTTTTTGTATTGAATCTGCTGATCTAAAAAGTAATAAACACAACATTGAAACATTGGTCGGGTATTTGAAGGCCGGGTATTGATAAAACTAAGCGCATATATTTCTTCTGATTTTAGAATTGAATAGAAAATCTTAAAATTGAATGGAAAGTGGGTGAAGACTTGCTGGGACTGAGTTTTTATTAGATTTCCATCTTAGTTAGGGTACAATAGTATATAACTCAGCACTGCCAGTCTGGCAGTCAGTTAACCATAGCTACCTGTTAGGATTAGGCTAAACAATGCCATCTGACAGCATTTACTCCAATACTCAACATACTTGATTCTGAGAATAAAAGTATTGTAGTCTGGCTGCATCCTTGCCTTGATGACATAAGTTTATTTCATATAAAAAATTTTAAGCCAATTTTGTAAAACTAAGCAACATTCAAGGAGGTAAAAGATATAGAGGAAGCAAGGAAAAATCTATGGTATACATGTCTGCCATCTTCCACTTTTCCCTTCCTCTTCCATCCTTGCATATCTTGTTCAAAGCTCTGTGTTGTTGTAGTTATTAGTTCCATTTGGGCCCAAAACCTGTTACCAGAAATAATGGGGTTTTTTCTCTTGGGCTTGTTATGTGCAGCCTCTTAGGTTTGTAGCCCTTAAATTAGTGAAATGCTATGCAGGAATCAAGCTCCCCCTATTATTATTATTATTTAGTATTAGCCAAAGCGTATGTACCATTACTATTTTAGTAACTTTGTTTAAAAGGGAAAATTTGCCAGTAATTTGAAACAAAAAATAGGAAACTTTTTTTTCCTTGAAAACTAGAATGTGGCTGAATGCATTTGCACTGTTTGGATAAACTTTTCAACAAACACATGTAGGAAAAGAAAATTAGAAGGTAAAATGATTGAACTTTTCCCATAAATAAAACCTTGAAAAATTTGTCGCATTTAACTTCTTTAAAAATGTTGATTTTAGCTTATGATGCATAAATTAAATTTAACTCATGATTGAAGCTTGATTCTATTGTAGATATTTTAATAGTGTGGCATATTAGTTAGATAGTTAGTGAGATGTTAACTTTTGTAGTAGTACTATAAATAGGCATGATGTATTGTGATACATATATACATAAGAAATAAAATTTCCCTTTACTTCTCTGTTTTTTTTTTTTTTTTTTTGAGTTTGACTTGTATTTAATCCTTCTCCGAGATATATTTAAGTCATTACAGGTTATGGGGAAAACATAGCAAACAAAAAAAATACAATATATACTAACAGATGAATAGAAAATGCAGAACTATAATTACAATGCAAAAATAAGGAAAATAATGATAACAATTAATAATAATAGCAAGTTTAGAAATTTAAATAACAATAAGTTCAGAGAAATATCCAACGTAGTTGAACAGCCTTTCTTATAGATGTTGAGGGGTTTCAGTTTTATAGAGAAGGAGTATTGAGAAGAAAAGGATAAGAAACGAGAAAGAAGAAAAAAACAGCAAGAACCTTGTAGTTTGGGCCAGGGGTTGTGCTGTGAGAAGGGGGATAGGTGGTGGTCCGGCAGTGGGTGATGGTGATGGAAAAGGCCGTAGGCTGGAGCAGAATAAGTTGCATACGGTAGAGGAATAGGTTGCATTCAGTAGCAGTGTCACTGGTGGTTGACTGCACTGGCTACTGTAGCTGAACTGGTTTGCTTTTTGGTCTATGGTGGTTCACGAAGGTTAGCTTAGTTCTTTTTTCTCTTAATTTTGGGTTGGGTTTGGGTTTTTTTTCCTAACATTGTCATAACTTGTCTCACCCTCATAATATAACAAAAGGCCAATGTGTTCCTATCATAACACTTCATAATCAATTCAAAACTATATTCTGGAATATGTAATCTGAGTTTTGGGTTATGCAATCTATAATTATCCAAAATATATTCATGTAATCTGGAATTACATAATCCTATTTTGGTTGACACAACCTGGAATATGGTTCCGGTTTACCAAATTTGAAACCATATTCTTAATCCAGAACGTAATCTGAATGTTCCAGAGTTACATAGTCTGAAGTATAGTCCAGATATATTATTACAAGTGTATAGTAATCCTTTTTTGTAGTATGAGGGTGGGAGAAAAAACTATGGAGATCTCAGAAGAAATACCCCCAACTTGTTTTCGTTTTTAAATCTATTGTGTTGGTCAGGTCACAGGTCCCACAATAGTTTCAAAAAGAGGATTTTGCCTCAGGTCTAGGTTAGATTGCTCCAACCAATACTTCTTCCTTTCTAAAGAGGCGCGGGCCTGCAATGTGGGACTGGGGCATAATTTTCCCCAGGACTTCTCAACAGCATCTTTCTGCAATCTCCAAAGCAGCCACAATGGAAAGCCATGGAAATTCTGCATTGCTAGCACCATGTTATGGCGGCTGGTGATAAATCCACCACTGATGTTAGAAAGTATAATTTTGAAAGCTTGCATTCCTCATAATTCAATACTTTCTTTGACAGACTCTGGTTATTGAGTTCTTTATAGAATTTTGCCACATGGTGGTATTTGAATTATACACTATCATATATTGGCGTATTTTGGGGATCTTTGATAATTGTTCAGAACAGATTGGTTGACTTTGTTGTCCTATGTAATCTTGATATTGACCGGGTGATCTTTTGTTGCAGATGGTTAGATTATTTCTGCTGCATATTTAAGTGAATTTGAAAGATACTTGTGTATATGATTTCTTAAAAAAATATTGAAAAAATGGAGGAATAATATTGCAAAAATAATATTGGGTTTTGGATACTAGTTTTCTGTGGTGTATTGTTTCAATTCCTTTTCAATACACAATATTCATTGATTTTTCAGGTTGTCCGCTTCCGATTTTTGGAGAAACCCAAAGTGGATGAATTCAGTCTTGAGCTGTAAGTTTCATTTGTACATACACGTAATTTTGTATATTAATTAATATGTTGAGTTTCATGTCCTAGTTAAAAAAAATTGTTTGCACGAATTACCATGCAACCTTGATTTGATTGTGCCCTTTTTCCCTGATCAAGTTTTGTTGGTGGACCTTTCTTGCAATTAAATTATATTTGATGATACGTATACATTCTGTGATCATCTAGGTCAAAGCTTCACACATACGATGATGTTGTTATGAAGGTTGCTCAACATCTTGGCTTGAGTGATTCTTCTAAAATCAGACTTACGTCTCACAACTGCTACTCCCAACAACCTAAAGCACAGCCTATAAAGTATCAAGGAGTTGAAAATTTGTCTGACATGCTGATTCACCTCAATCAGGTATTATTGCAAGTCCAAATCATTCTAGATAAAAATAATTTAAAATCCTTGCAATTTGCAAGACTTCCAAATGGCTGTCTATTTTACTTGTGCTCCTGGTATCATGAATTATTTTCTTTTGTTTTTGTTTTTTTTTTGTAGATTTCTGATATACTGTACTATGAAATATTGGATATCCCTCTGCCAGAATTGCAATGCATAAAAACTCTTAAAATTGCTTTCCATGTTGCTAAGAAAGATGAAGTGAGTATTTTTAGGGGTTTTATTCTCCTTTTTCAATATACTGTGTTATATTAAGATTTATACATCTAATGAGAGTTATAATTTCTCAGGTGGTCCTTTCTACTGTTAGATTACCAAAACAGAGTACAGTGGAAGATGTACTGAATGATATTAAGTCAAAGGTAAACAATATAATTAAAGTTGATATATTATCGTGTAAGCTGCTTTTTTTTACTGTGACTTAAAGATATATTATGCCCCGTTCAACTATTTTGATTTCATAATGAGTGTGAAGGTTGTCAAACTTAATAGTTAACTAAAACTCAATTTGTAGATTCAAGTTGTAAACTCATAAGAGTTTACTTAATTTAAAAAATATTAAAAATTCTATTACTGACATATGTGTAGCATACTATTCTTAATACAACAGTATTCAACCTAATGAGCATTGAGTTTGATTGACTTATGTTGAGTTTGATCTAAATGCTCAAATTACCCAACTGTAAGTATTTAAATTGGTTGGGTCGATTTGAATTCTTGGTGTTCATACTTCTGAACATCTCCAATGTAGGCGACAAAAATCTTGGTAACAAGTTGGATACTTAAGGGAACAACAAGTTGACATTTGGGGTCAAGAATCAAAAGTGGGATGGTCTAGTGATTAGGAGAAAAGGTTGAGACGGACATGTACTGATGCACTGGATTGTCCAATTTTTGAAGAAGATCTTTATTTCGAGGGGGAGACAATCTTTTCGGTTGCAGGGAAGAGGAGCAAACACATTTTCGTTTGGGTAATCATGCACAGTAGGTTTAGCCTAATCAACCCTAAAAAACTGGTATGTATGATTGTTCCCACCTATATGTTGTATTTTGGTATTATCTCTAGTGATGTTTGACTTTCCAATACACCTCTCACATCCAGTTGGCTTGATACATGGATAACATGGTAAGTGACCCTTTTAAGGGATCTATGATAGACTCTAATACCATCTTTCAAAGTGGGATTAATCTAACTCAACCTTAGAAAATTGGCTTGAAGACTAAGAGGAAGTCATCCCTGTGTATGGTGAAGTGGTGGAATAAAGATGGAAGGAACACCCAGCAACCATGGAGGTTTGGGTTTCATGCAAGATTGTCAACCCACAACCGCAATAATCAGTTTATCAAATATAATTCTTGTTGGGGAGGAATGAACTTATCGTTTGAGAAAGAATTTGACTCTTGAGATTGAGGACAATTCTGGTCTATGTATAATAGGTATGGTTCTGATGGAAAATAAGAACATTCAAATTCTCAGAATCTAATTTGAAAATAATTTACTGAATTCCTAAGTTAGACAATATCTTTGATACACCTTGTATACTTGATACACCTTGTTTACTGAACTAAGATAGCCTTATTGTCTTTGTGATGAGAGACTGTTTGATAGTGCGAGAAGGGTGTTTCCTTTATCTAATAAAATGCTGTCATTGTCCTTTAGATTAGTTCATATTGTTGTTATTGACTGGATTTAACTATCCTCTTGTCTATTTGAAGCATTCGTTTGAAGTATTTGTCGACCTCTTGTATTTTATGCTACATGAAATGTAATGGAATTAATATTATGTTGACAAATAGGTGGATTTATCTCATCCTGATGCACAACTAAGATTGCTTGAAGTTTTCTATCACAAGATATACAAGGTGCTGAATCATACACTTTTGTTTTCTTTGTTCAAATGCTAGTCTTACAAGCATGATTTCCTTAAGTTGACTAATTTTATTGGCGTTCAATGCGATGAGGGGAAAAATCAATTGATCTGTATCACTCATTTGCACTAATGCAATATAGCCTTATTGTTGACAGTTGTTATCAAAATTTGTATAATACTATTATCCTATTAATTACTGGCTTGTCACTCATTTTGTTTTGAAATTAGATTTCACATTACTGATATTTCTCAATATTTATGTGAATGAAGTTTGACTGAAATATCCATTTCGAAGCAATTTATATGCAGGATAAGGAAAATTTATTGGCATATAATTTGTTTTGTTTTTTGGGTGTAAAAACTAATAATTTTGTTTGACATTTGTTAAGTGCTGCTTTATTTATGAAGAAGTTTCAAACTGGATAGCTGTAAAACTAATAAACCTTTTGCAGATTTTCTCGCCGAGTGAGACAATTGAGAATATTAGTGATGAATATTGGAAGTTAAGAGCAGAGGAGGTAAAGATTTGTTACCTTTATTATATTTATTTTTATAATTAGTATTCAAATACAACATCTCGATTGGGGAGATACTATTTTGGATGCGATAGACATTGTTTTAGTTCTTGTCATCCTTCACTTGTTTGAAGAGAATGTGTTGATATTGAAAAATGTGTAGACAATAGACATGTGACATGTATTTGTAAACAAAAAGATTGGGATGTCGCATGATTGTCATGTTTGAGTATGTCATGGTCCTTTTCCTTGAATATCTACGGCCTTTTGGATTTTCCCATGAAAAACCCTCCTGGCCATATCTCTTTAATATTGAAATAATAAAGTTTAAAAACGATTTTAGTCTCTCAAATTTGGGTCATTTTGTCCCTCAAATTAAAAATTGTCTCTCTAGTCCCTGCAGTTCAGAATTTGTCTTTTAGCCCCTCTTTGGAGACATTGTTAGAGACATGATATATGGTAGTTTTTGAATTTGCAATTCGTGATGGTTTTTAACCACTGTAATTTAGTTTTCTAATTTAATCATGAAATACGATATACGGCAGTTGTTAAAGCTCGAAATAAATTAAAGAAAAAAGAAAAATAGAAGCATGGGCACGTATCCTTCTTATTTAGTCCAAAAATCCTCAGTGTGATCATTTGTCGGTCCAATTAAACTGACTGCCAGGTGAAGGCAAGTAATTGAAAGAATTCTGATCAGAGCGATCCTGGAATTCCCTACAACCCAAGGGAGATGGATAAAATTTACCTCTATATTGATGACAGCCAAGCACAACAGTAAAATCACCTATAAAGGACCATGGAGCTGAAATCTGAGAGATTAGAGAGAACTTGCCACAAATCTCTTCTAGCTAAATAGCTGCTGACACACAAATATCCTATAAGACATGCTTAAAAGAAAGAGAAACTTGTTGTGTAGAAGAACTAAGGACGGCTGAATTAATATCTTTACCACTGTAACACCCATGAGATGGAAGATCTTTTTGTTTTGTACAAAGAACTTAAGATGTAAGGATTCCCAAAACTGAAGAGTGATATGAATCTTTATAAGAGGTTCAGCCACAAGATGAAAATCTGGTTTATGAAGAAGACAGATTATTAACTATCCTCTTTGCTCTAGGTTGAGCCAGACCTTTTATGTTTCATAATAGGTATTTCATCATAAGATAACAAAAAATCAGTCTAAAAGGATTTCATTGTTCTAACTATCAGAGTCCATTTTGGACTAAGTTCTTGGACCAAGACTGGCGTCTCTTTGCCCAGATAATAACACCAGTGGTGGTTTTGAAACAGAAATGCAACAGCCTTTCTAATATTTATTTCAGGAATTTTAAGAGTTATCTTTTCTTCATCATTTTGAATTTCTTATTTTACATTATAAAAAAAATTAGCTGTGATTTGTGTCAAGATAGATTTACCTTACGAGCGTTTTAAGAAATTAAAAATTTTTATCCTTACTTTAGATTTCATTGATGTTTAAGCTTTTGCAGTTCCATTAATTCTATTTTCAAAACTCCACAGAGTTCAGTTTTCATTTTGTAATAGTCCACAAAGTATAGTAGTCGTGCCGCTGTCACAATCCTGCCTTGTTAGTTTGTTATCAGCCACACTGCACAACTATGCAGGAATGACTGTAAATTTGTAATTATGTCCTTTTGTTATTGTAGCATGCTGTGAATTTTTTAGTGCATGATTCCTCTTCATTTTGGTTTCTTGTTACGAATATAATATTCTTTTGTAATATTGAAGATTCCTGAAGAAGAGAGAATTCTTGGTCCTCTTGATCTGTTGATTCATGTTTATCATTTCTTTGAAGACACTTCTCATAAGTATTTGGTAAGATCAAATATCTGGTATTATTATAATTTCTCACTTCTTTTTCCGTCCAAATATAATTTTTTCCTGTAATTGAATCATATTTCTGCTTTGATACATTTTTTTTACAAACACTTTTTTCTCGATTCTGTGTGGGTGGATTGAAACATGTAGAATTTGCAGAAAATTCAGAATTTTGGGGATCCTTTTCTATTTGTTATCCGTGGGGGTGAGACATTAGCTGATGTCAAATTGCGGATACAGAAAAAGCTTCAAGTTCCAGATGCGGAGTTTTCAAGCGTATGTATGAATGTGTTATTTTATTTTTGGCATTTTAAAGCTTGGTCAACTTTTTTGGGACATTAACGAATATGTACAAAGTTCGATTTGTTTTTCTGCTTGTAGTTAAACTACCGTCCTGCTTCCATTACTTCTCTGCATGTAGAGTTGACAAGGTTTTATTTCATGATTGATGTATTTGTTCCCATGTTGTTTGTCTTTCCAGTGGAAGTTTGCATTTGTGTTACATGGTCGTCCTGAATACCTACAAGATTCTGATATTGTCTGTGCTCGGTTTCAGGTCTGTCAATATTCTCTTATGTGATTTTTCATTTTGGTTGTGAATGTACGAGTTTGAGGCTGTCAATGGAATTTGTTTAGGCATATTGTTTGATTTCTACATGATTAAGTTAATACAAATTTGAATTGTTTGTTTGTTTAGAGAAGGGATATTTTTGGTTCTTGGGAGCAATATCTTGGTCTGGAACACACTGTCAATGCTCCAAAAAGGTCTTACGCAGTTAACCAGGTAAATGTTGGGGAGTGGCTTCTTTCTGTCTTTTGGGAGATTCCCCAATGTAGCTGTGTGGATGGTATATGCACTAAGTCTTAAAAAGAAACCAAAATGTGGATCTAGCATGCAGTCATTCAAAATTTAGGGTAGTTAAAATAATAAAATATTTACAATTTATATACAAAAAGAAAAAGTTATTACTTCTATGCATGGTTATTTGAGTATATTCTGTTACCTCTATCCTCTAAGAAAATATACAACATAGAAATAGACTTATTTGAGAATAGTTCAGTTAGTTAAACTGTGAGAGCAATCTAGAAAATATAATAGAGAAAAGCGCACGGAAGAAGGCAAGCTATATGTTCTAAAATTACTTTTTCAGTCTCACCCTTAAACTCTAACATGACTATAGACATACCTCAAGCTCATCTTTTTAGAGGAGCTAATTCTCAAATTAAGTAGATAGGAAGTTTAGAATCATACGGTTTCACCAATATAGATGTACCCAAGGTATATGCAATGTAAGATCGAGCAAGGTGAAACTAAGGATCACATTAAATCACATGTTCCATGGTTTAGTTATCTTGGATCCGTTTGCGAAGTGACGGGGATATTAATAAGAATGTTAAACAAGATGCAAGGTGGGTGAATGAAATTGTGTAATAAATAGTTCATTATGAACATGAGGGAAAGTTAAACCAATCTTGTGACTTGACACATATGCCAATGATTGAAACTTTTAATAGGATTAAGCTAGTTGCCATTGCAAACTTGTTATTATGGCGGTATCTTTAGGTGTTTTGTGAAAAATACTTAAAAGAAATGATAGTTTGATACACATAAATTTTTTATATTTATATGATACTACTCTTTTTTATTTTTTATTTTCTTTATTTT
This sequence comes from Vigna umbellata, assembly GCF_029865625.1. Taxonomy (NCBI): domain Eukaryota; kingdom Viridiplantae; phylum Streptophyta; class Magnoliopsida; order Fabales; family Fabaceae; genus Vigna; species Vigna umbellata. The sequence goes on along the minus strand of NC_142172.1, from coordinate 37,747,254 downwards.
TGAAGAATTATAAAAATTCACTATTTTATAATCATTTTGTCGTTGTTACGTGTGTCATGATAGTACTCAATACTGAAAGACAGAATTACATATCTTCTAAAATAAACAATATAAGATAATGTTAATCTTTAATACAGAGACGAGTCTTTAGTTCCTATAGCTCCATGATATATCTTTTCTCTCACTAAAACATTCATAGATGAATTTTATTTTACATTTATATCTACAACTTTTGATAATACAATTGGAAAGAAAAGAAATTATCGCATTTGCACTGGATATCCAAATGCAACACCGGCTGCATACAAGTCACTGAAAATAATTTTATGTGCAGGTTCCAGCTGTCTACAACGATCATTTCTCAAATATCCAGAACCGTCACGCAATTGAGAAGCCTGTAAAAATCTACAACTAATCAATCTATGAATCAGTATATAACACCTTATGGCAGTGACACTTACAGTTTTATGAAGTGATGACAGAAGTGTAGATTCAATCTTTGTCAATTTGTAGCTTCATCATTACTTAGGGGGATAGGTGTATAGCTTGATCTGTCTTTCCTGGTAGTTAAAACTCAATAACTCCTCGTCTCTTTGGTTTTAATTCCTTTGTAAATAATAAATAATAAGATTTTGGGTTGGATTTTTGTCTTTGAATTATAGCTATACTTAATTTCTGGGCCTTCTATTACATTACAGGCTTGTTACTGTATACAACTACACTTTAAACTGATATGTTTAAACTCACCTGCAACATTTTTCAACAAACTAACTTCACCCCTTGATGAATAGTTTAATTTATTTTCACCCAAAACCTTTCTAAGAAAAGATAAAGTATTAACTCTTAATGCAATTTTTTTAAGATAAAAGAGTAGTTTTAACATAATTTATGACAGGTAAGTTTTCCATGTTTTCTATCAGAATTCTATTCAACATACACTATAATAACCTTTCACGAAACAAGTTTATTTATTTTACGTTTAAAATCTATTTCCAAATTCTTTATAACTTTCACATGAGAAGCTATTTTTGTCCAACGAATTAAACAATACAAACAAAACATGTTCAATTACAATAATGGCAATGGCATTTTAGAAGAACGGTTGAAAATGTCTTTTTTTTTTTATATATATATATATATATATATATATATATATATATATATATATATATATATATATATATATATATACTGTCATTTTTCTTAAATAAAAAAAAATGCATATCAGCATATCAAATCAGACTACACAATCTATAATTAATGTATGTAAACATGTTTCAACTTTCTTGAACTCAAGATATCTCCTTGGTAATATTTATACGTCCAATGCCTCGTGTTTTAAAATTTACTAATAGGAATAATCTTTTTTCAACTATGCCCTTTCCTACAAAAAAAAAAAACAAATATGTATATGAATCAATTATTTTACAACATGTTTAAAACAAATATGTAAAAAATGAAAAGTATTTGATAGCAGAAAATAAAATATAATACAATATGATTCGTTATTTTTAAAAATTATTTTTCGATTCACTTTCTTCAATCAAACAACTTTATCTTCTATTTAGTCGAAGTTATTTTCATCCTTAAATAAAACAATTTCATATTAATATCCTAATTTAATAAATTTACACTACTAACTATACTATTACACTCTAGGTATTAAGCAATAGACCATTACATAAACACTTCATGCATCTTAATGATACATTTTTCAAAAATATATAAAGTTTTCCAACAAGAGTCAATACAATATAAAATTATATACATATGTATCAACTTGTCTTGCTCTAACTATCAAACAATATCACTATTTCACGACCCTCCTACCTGTACAATCTTTATGTATAACATTAGATAAACCACGACCAAACACATAAAGAGACATATAAATGAATCAAATGATTAGTACAAGCAATTATATATAACTATTTCATTTAAAGATATACAATTATATTTACAAACTATAGCGATTATCTTTGGATGACTTTTCGTATATTAATTCAAACTTTAAAGATTTTACACTTGTTGTAAGGATTAATAGATTTTGGTTTCTAATATCATGACTTTACCCTATCTTCCTACTTGACAATATTAGCTCACCTATAATAAACCAGAAAAGTTATATTTCAAACTAATTTCCGTCATAAAAATTTTCATCAACTCTTATTAATAAATATTTTTCTTTTTGTGAGTTAATGTACTTTTGATATATGTTAAAGTTAAATTATAATTTTGTTTCTTTTTTCTTAATACTGTGTAATTTAAACCTATTTGTACTTTTTCAATTTGTATTTTGAAAAAAAAGAGTTTAATACCGAATTTTGTATTAATTTATTTTTTTATATTTATATTTTGATTGACTAACTATTTTTAATAATTATTCAGGTAAATATATTTCTAACGTTTAATTGGTTAAATATATATATATATATATATATATATATATATTGAAATAGCTGAAAAATGAAATCACATATTAAAAATAAAAAAGGCTAAAGCTATAATTTAGGCTATTTTTAGAAAAGAAAATTGTATATGTACACCTTTTACTTTTTCTATACCTATCCAACATCTATTAAAAGCTAATATTTTTAATTTTTTTAATTGTTCTTAAATTAATTTTTATTTAAAAATATAATCTTGGTTAGTGTTAAATAAATGTAAAGTAAATAAATGCAGATACTTCTTCACCCTTTTAAATAAGCTTACTTGACTGAATATAGTTATCCGTTCAAACACGAGGGCAAGGGAAAAGAACAAAAAGCATCACACCAGATGGATTCATGATTTAACGGTACGTTGGTTGCATAAAAGGATTTAAAATCTTGTCTGTCTCACTTTCAAACGAATGGTACAAGACAACAAGACAGTTTCTCTCCCTTTCCCAGATCTACTTACCATGTTATTCTGTTCTGTCACTCACCATTTGATGGTTTAACTCTACTCACCCCTCACCGCAACATAACTTATTATGCACCTTCCTCCTCTCTCTTCTTCTTCTACTTCACTGTGCCAAGTTGAAACTTTAAGCGAAACCAACCCCCCATTTCCCATTTGGTGATAATCGATCAATGGAGTTCACTGAATCTTACAAGCAAACGGGTCCCTGTTGTTTCTCTCCCAATGCTCGCTTTATCGCCGTCGCCGTTGATTACCGCCTCGTCATTCGGGAGACCATTTCCTTCAAGGTTTTGTTTTTTGTTACCCCTTTAACAACACTGCTTCAATTTTCAATCTTTATTCTGTGGCTGCAGTCTTTGGAGTTTTGAATTTCTGGAACTTAGGTTTTTGGGACACTTATCGGAGACCCAGTTTATGAATTTCAACTTTTGGGAACTTGGGACTCGTGGCAAGGAACGGGATCTGGGGGTTTTCTTTTGTTTTTATGGTTTGTTGGTTATTCTGTTTCATGCACGAGTATGAAAAAAAACATTTTTTTTATAGTTTTGCATGTGCATATTTCTGATGAGTGGAGTTTTGGTAATGGGTTTCTTTTAGAGGCAAAACGTGACGGTTCTTTCTTCGGTACTTAGATTTGTAGGAAAATAAAAGGGGGTGATGTCCAGTGGAGCGTGGTGATTTCTGTATAAAGAAGTTGTTGTTTTTACTTGAACTCAACTACACACTAGCTATCGTGAAAATTGATGTTTTAGATTTTCATACCGGTATCAGAATTTTTACAGACACATGAGGCAGTTTAATAGTGTCTTTGAAAAATTCAGGCTTAGGAAGAGAAGCACTAAATTTGACCGTAAAATGATTGTATGGAGGTAGGTAGACTTTAAATTCCAGAGCTTTTTAACACTTCATTGCGATGGTTCCTGCTCTTTGGATCCAAATTCCAAGATGGACTGAATGAACCGTGCGTCTGAATTAAGGGATAGTATAAGTTTAAATGTAACTTGGGAACACATATAGTAGTATGCCATATTTCCTAGTAGTTTATGAGGAATAAAATTTTCAGTCTTCCAAAACCATAAATCAGTCAGCTCGTAATCAAATTATTCACCTTGATTGTTGTTATGTCTAACTGTACTTCACCCGGGCTTACCATATGCTCTTTCTATTCTAAATTGTAATTGTGATGTGAGTGCATTTGTTGCTGTTTCTCGACTTGATTAATGATACGCCTTTCATACTGTCTAGAGATTTAGTTAAAATTGAGTATTAAACCGAGTACAAGATCACCATATATGAGTTGTTTTTGTAATGTTGAATTAAACTTAAACTCATTTTTTAAGATGGTTTGGAGTTTATCCAAAATAAGTTTGTTAAACATATTGTGTCACTCATTATCGATCACTCACAAATATCTTGTTCAGACGGGGTTGTGTAAGAGATTCCACATTATGTACATATATAACTAAAATACAATATATAAGTAGGTGCAATAGGCTTGTAAAATTAAACTAGATTTAAACCTACATTCTAAGGACTACTTAATGCATTAAAGTACAAGCTTATTCTTGAAAAAAGAAATATATACGGATTGTTTATCAATGATGTATACTAAAAAGCATGGGTACAGAGACACTCAAAGAGTTTCTTTGGGACTATTCTCTTGGTTTTGATGTGATCTATTCTAGTTATGCACTTTGGTGTTAAGTGCATTTCCTCGTAACTCACTGATTATGATGTTTTATTCTAGCTATCAGCCTCAGTTCATGGTTTACAATCATTCTTTTCGGTGCATGCAGGTTGTGCAGTTGTTTTCATGCTTGGACAAAATTAGCTATATTGAATGGGCCCTTGATTCAGAATATATTCTTTGTGGTCTTTACAAAAAGCCAATGATTCAGGCTTGGTCACTAACCCAACCAGAATGGACATGCAAGATAGATGAAGGACCTGCTGGTATTGCATATGCGAGGTGGAGTCCAGATAGCCGCCACATACTCACCACTTCTGATTTCCAGTTGCGTTTGACTGTTTGGTCATTGTTAAATACAGCTTGTGTGCATTTACAGTGGCCAAAGCATGCTTCCAAAGGAGTTTCTTTCACACGAGATGGAAAATTTGCAGCAATATGTACAAGGCGTGATTGCAAGGACTATATAAATCTGTTATCTTGTCACACATGGGAAATAATGGGCAATTTTGCTGTTGACACTCTAGATTTGGCTGATATTGAATGGTCTCCTGATGACAGTGCTATAGTGATATGGGATTCGTCACTTGAGTACAAGGTAACCATTATTTGTTCTATTTTTCTTTTCTATCCCTCTTAACATGTGAAATATTNATGTCTACCCGGACATCCGCTCTGGCCTGGTACTTAAGAAAGTTTGCTGACCGCCCCGGCGTGGCGGAGGTCCGGGCCGAGCTCGACAAGGAGAAGAAGAATGCAGCCTCCCTTCAGTTGACCTTGGAGCAGATGGTCCTTAACCAGGATGAATACGATAAGAAGATCGAACAGTTAGAAGCCGATCTTGAGGAGGCCAAGAGGGAGGCCGCCAAAAGTTTGGCAACCGCCCAGGCCGAACAGGAGCGCTTGGCGGAGGAAGGTCGCCAGCTGAAGGCGGAGGTAGCCCGCCTAAAAGAGGTCGAAACGGATCATGCTAAGACCAACGAGGAGCTCACTCTTGAAGTTACTAAGGCCAAGGAGCAGGTTGCCGAGTTGGAGTCGACCATTATGTTTGAACATGAGGAAGGGTTCAACAAAGCCCTTCGTCAGGTAACTCTGCTGGCGGGCATCCAGGATCCGTTTTCTTTGGGCGTGGATATAGAGAAGGACGTTTTCGACGGCGTCCTTATGGATTTGAATGCGGTTGAAGACGACGGGCCAACTGTAGAGGCGGCATCCGGGAAAAACGTTTAGAATTCTTTTTCTTTTAATTTTTTGGTGTATCTCGTGACCATCCGCCCAACATCTCGGATTGTCCAGAAGTTGGCCGGGCGGTCCTTTTGTAAATTGGCGCGTTTTAGCGTCATTGATTAATACACAGTTGCTTTTTCCTGTTTCGTATATTTTGTGCGCCTTTATTCCTATAAAGAACTTGCTTTAGTACCGGCCCGGCCGGGTGGGATGACGCCCCCTTTTCCCGGGCGGATGTCGACGTTTAGCTTTTAGATGTTTAACTCTCGCTTCGTGGCCCGCCCCCAACCAAGCTGAGTCGTTCTCTTTGGAACGTTGTTGCATCAACTTGGGCTTGGTAGGGCGGACGTCTCTTCACTTCGTCGCCCAACCAAGCTGAGAGTCGTTCTCTTTGGAACGCTCGTTCGCCAGCTTGGAGTTTGGTAGGGCGGACGTCTCTTCACTTCGTCGCCCAACCAAGCTGAGAGTCGTTCTCTTTGGAACGCTCGTTCGCCAGCTTGGAGTTTGGTAGGGCGGACGTCTCTTCACTTCGTCGCCCGACCAAGCTGAGAGTCGTTCTCTTTGGAACGCTCGTTCGCCAGCTTGGAGTTTGGTAGGGCGGACGTCTCTTCACTTCGTCGCCCAACCAAGCTGAGAGTCGTTCTCTTTGGAACGCTCGTTCGCCAGCTTGGAGTTTGGTAGGGCGGACGTCTCTTCACTTCGTCGCCCAACCAAGCTGAGAGTCGTTCTCTTTGGAACGCTCGTTCGCCAGCTTGGAGTTTGGTAGGGCGGACGTCTCTTCACTTCGTCGCCCAACCAAGCTGAGAGTCGTTCTCTTTGGAACGCTCGTTCGCCAGCTTGGAGTTTGGTAGGGCGGACGTCTCTTCACTTCGTCACCCAACCAAGCTGAGAGTCGTTCTCTTTGGAACGCTCGTTCTGAATTAGATGTCTACAAAACAAAGTGAGTTTCATAGGAGAAAATAGAACTTGATTCATTAACCATGGGGGTACATTACATCAAGCCGTGGAAGTTAACTGAAATAAAACTTTAGATGCGTGGCGTTCCAAGTGTTAGGGATGGGACGTCCGTCCATGCGCTCCAGCCTATACGCTCCGTTTCCCAGGGCCTCCATTACTCGGAACGGCCCTTCCCACTTGGCGGCCAGCTTTCCATGAGTTGGGTTTCGGCGGGCGTCTCCCGCTTTTCTCCATACTAGGTCCCCCTCCTGGAAGCTTCTTGGCCGGACCTTGGAGTTGTATTTTCTTTCCACCATGCGCTTGCATGCTTCGGCCCTCAGCGCCGCTCGATCGCGCCGTTCGTCCAGGGAGTCCAACTCGATTCTCAACTCTTGGTCGTTGAGGTTCAGGTCCTCGACTTCTCGCCTCAAGGACGGTTCGCCCAGCTCAACCGGCAACATAGCATCAGTACCATAAGTTAAGTTGAAAGGGGTTTCGCCTGTGGTTCCATGAGGTGTGCATCTATAGGCCCATAGGACCTCGGGCAGTTCGTCCACCCACGCTCCCTTCCTTTCTCCCAAACGCCGCTTGAGTTCCGAAACTATGGTCTTGTTCATTGCTTCGGCTTGACCGTTCGTCTGGGGATGCTCCACGGAGCTGGTAATGTGCTTGATTCCCAATCCTTTGAAGAATTCGGCGAGTTTTTTATCTATAAACTGCCGGCCGTTGTCTGTGATGATGGATCGGGGGAGGCCGAAGCGACATATCAACTTCCAACAGAATTTCTGGACCTGGGCGGCCGTGATGGTCGCCAAGGGCTCGGCCTCTACCCACTTGGTGAAGTAATCCACCGCCACCAAGAGGAACTTCCTCTGCGCTTGCCCTACTGGGAATGGTCCTACGATGTCCATTCCCCATTGGGCGAATGGCCATGGGGAGGATATTGAACGTAAGGCATGTGGCGGAAGATGGGTGTTGTTGGAATGTTCCTGACAGCGAACGCAGCGCTGGACGAACGCTTTTGTGTCCGCCTCCATGGTAGGCCAATAATATCCGGCTCTCAGTAACCGGGCTTTTAACGTTCTCCAGCCTGTGTGGAAACCACAAACGCCGTTGTGTAGCTCGTCCATGACATAGCATGCCTCTTCGTTCCCCAAGCACTTAAGGAGGGGGGAGGAGAATCCTCTTCGGTATAAGTCATCCCCCACAATAAGGTAACGGGCGATTTTCTTGGCTTCGCCCGGACCTACCGTCCGCCCCTCGTCCTGGCGGGTCATGATCTCCCTGATTTCTGCACGCCAGTCCTGCCCTCCATCGGATACCGCCGAGCATTCTACTGAAGGCTGAAGTAGAACCTGCCGCACGACAGTAGTCAACTGTCCCTTTTCCTTTCCCGAACTGAGTTTAGACAGTACGTCCGCCCTCGTGTTTTGTTCTCTGGGAATGTGCTGTATGTCAACTTTATCGAACGCCCTTGCGAGTTCCGCCGCTCGTTGGTAGTATCGTAAAAGGCGCTCCTCTCTGACTTGGAAGTTGCCGTTCATTTGGCCTACCACCAACTCAGAGTCCGTCCGGCAGGTTATCCTCCGCGCCCCCATGTCTTTTGCCAACTCGAGGCCGGCTATCAGGGCCTCATACTCGGCCTGGTTGTTGGATACTTTGAATTTGAATATCAAGGAATGCTCCAGTAAGAACCCGTTGGGGCCTTCAAGAACGATGCCGGCCCCGCTTATCGAACGCCCGGACGCTCCGTCCACGTACAGATTCCAGTCTTCTAGGCCGGATGGGGGTAATTCGGCCGCGAAATCTGCCAAATGTTGGCCTTTAACCGATCCCCTTGGTTCATAGCGCAAGCCGAACTCTGAGAGCTCTACTGCCCATGCCACCATCCGTCCGGCTAGGTCCGGCTTTCTGAGGATTTTGGAGATTGGGAAGTCCGTCCGGACTATCACTTGATAACTTTGAAAGTAAGGGCGAAGCCTTCGGGATGCGTGCAATAAAGCCAAGGCCACCTTCTCTACCCGCTGATACCGGGTTTCTGCATCTAGGAGCGTTCGACTCACGAAGTAAATTAATCTCGCTTGAGGCCGCTCTTGCATCAATACGGCGCTGACGGCCGTTTCAGATACTCCCAAGAAGATATGCAAATCTCCACCCGGAACCGGGCGGTTCATGACCGGTGGGTTACTTAGGATGGCTTTGACGTCTTGGAACGCTCGCTCGCATTCGTCGTCCCATGACGGGCCGGCCCCTTTCTTCAGCTTACGCAGGACCGGCCTCATCCGCTCTGCTAGCTTGGGGATAAATCGGGACAAGGCAGTGAGGCGTCCGACCAGTCTCTGGACTTCCTTAAGGGTGGCCGGACTCTGCATTTTCAGTACCGCGTCACACTTGTCTGGGTTAGCCTCAATCCCCCTTGATGTCAGCATAAAACCCAAGAACTTTCCGGCGGCTACCCCGAACGTACACTTTGCGGGGTTCAAGCGCATGCCGAATTTCCTTACTTGACGAAAAACCTCCTCAAGGTCTTGGATGTGTCCCTCTCCATCTGCCGATCGGACCACCATGTCGTCCACATATACGTCCATGCACCGGCCTATCTGGTCCCGGAAGATTCGATCCATTAGGCGCTGGTATGTCGCCCCCGCATTCTTCAGGCCGAACGGCATAACCTCATAGCAGAAGTTAGCCTTCTCTGTGATGAATGCTGTCTTCTCGATGTCTGGTCCGTACATGGGTATCTGATTATACCCGGAATATGCATCCAGGAAACTCAGCACTCGGTGTCCGGAGGCGCCGTCCACCAGGGCGTCTATGCTGGGTAGGGGATGCGAATCCTTTGGGCAGGCCTTGTTCAGATCCGTGTAGTCGGTACACATGCGCCACTTCCCGCTAGCCTTCTTCACCATGACCACGTTAGCTAGCCATGTGGTGTAGGTGACAGCCCGGACGAATCCGGCTCTCTTCAACTTCTCTACCTCCTCTTCGACCGCCTTGCGCTTCTCCTCGCCCATTCTTCGTTTTTTCTGGGCTATAGGTCGTGCATTCTGGAAAAGCGAGAGCTTGTGGCACATCACCGCCGGATGAATACCTGGCATATCCGCTGCCGTCCACGCAAATAGATCACGGTTCCTCCACAAGAGTGCTCTCAACTCCTTTTCCATTTCGGGGTTCAGCTCCCTGGCGATGAGAGTGGTTTGGGCAGGTTCCTTTCCTATCAGGATAGGTTGGGTTTCTCCCATAGGTTCCAACCGGTCCTCGGTATTCGTCCTAGGATCAAGGTCGGCCATGGCCACCTCCGAGCCGGCCGCCCGTCTTTTTTCCGGGACGGACGTGCAACTTCAACCCTGCCTGCGTAACATTCTCGCGCCGTCTTCTGGTCCGCCCGGACTGTACAAATAGTTCCCTTCTCGGAGGGGTATTTCATTGTGAGGTGGGGGGTAGAGACGATCGCTCCAAAAGCGTTTAAGCACGGCCTTCCGAGCAGCACGTTATACGAGGTGCTCGCCTCTACCAGCAGATACCGGACCCTCTTCTCCTCGCTAGATCGTCCGGTACCCAACCTCGTCCTCAACTCCACATATCCCCTTGTGTCAACTCTTTCTCCTGCAAACCCTACTATCTGCCCATCGTAGGGGACAATGAGATCTTCGGAGATATCCATTTGCAGGAAGGTCTTCCAATAAAGGATGTTGACCGAACTTCCTTGGTCAACCAGAACTTTGCTTATCCCATACCGTGCTATCTCCGCCGTTATGACCATTGGGTCGTCCTGGTCGGGATCAGGGGCGTGAAAGTCCTCGTCCGAGAAGGTAATGGGCGGCATGGAGCGACGCGGCTTGTCAACCAGATGGACGGATTGGAGGGCCCGAACGTGGCGTTTACGGGCGGAAGAAGATGATCCTCCTCCCGCGAATCCCCCGGAAATGGTGTTAATGTGTCCTCTCAAGGGGCGTTCCCGGCTGCGGCTTCGACTTCGGCTCGGGCGCCTTTGGGAGCGGGGTCGTTCCGCTCGGGGATCCCGCGGCTTATCCTTTCGGTAGGCCGGTCTCTGGGCGAGCCGTTCGGTTGACTGCGACGGGCGCTCGTCTCGGACGTACTTCTTAAGTTTTCCCGCCCGGACGAGTTCTTCTATTTTGTCCTTGAGGGTCCGGCATTCTTCAGTGCTGTGACCCATGTTTTTGTGGTAGGAGCAATGTTTGCTCCGGTCAGCGCCCTTCAAAGTTGGGAGTCCCTCATGCTCCACTATCAGTTCTGCACTTAGGGCCTCTCGGAGAATTTTCTCCCTTGAGGCGTTCAAGGGCGTATATTGTTGGAAGCGAGGTCCTTTCTTCTGCTCCCGGGGCCTAAGGCCGAACGTTTTTCCCGTAGAGTTGGCGGGCTTATTACCGTCCGTCCTCTCTCCCCTGGCTTCTTGATTTTCTTTTTTATAGGAGAGCTTCATCTCCTCCACCCTTATTTCATCAGCTGCTCTTTCCCTCAACTCCTCCATTGTTTTGGGTGCTCGCCTGCAGACACTATCTTTGAACGGCCCCGGCTTAAGAGCCGGCAGGATGTAGTGAAGGGCGAGCTCCGGCGTCAGGCTTTTCACTCGCCGGACGGTCTTCTGATACCTGTCCATGAACGTCCGCAAGGTCTCGTCCTTCTCCTGCTTGAGGGTCATTAGTTCGAATACGGTCAGGTCTTGGGTGCTGCTGGCCGCAAATTGTTTGACGAACAGCTGTTTCAATCCGGCAAAATTTTCTATCGAATTAGGGGGGAGGGTGTTGAACCACTCCAATGCCTCGTCCTCCAACGAGAGCGAGAATGCTCTGCACCAGATGGCGTCATTGCCTGTTCGGAACGCCATCGCGTTCGAGAACGTCTGGATATGGGAGGCGGGGTCCGTTGTTCCGTTATACATTTTGAATTGCGGAGCCATGAATTGCTCCGAAATTTGGACATCCATGATGTTTTGAGTGAACGGGAGTAACAAGGTAGACGTCGGTTCCGACTTCACTATCATTCGTCCGTCCTCGGCAGCGCTCTCCGCATGCACCGATTTGGCCTTGCTTCCTTCCGCCTCGGACCCGGTAGGCCTCCAGGTTTTATCATACTCGGTATCGGCGGGCGGACTGTCTTCCGCTCCCGTCTTTTCCTTCCCCTTCCTTTGCTTCCCTCCATCTACCCGCCCGACCTCCTCGGCTATCCGGGCTTCGCAGTCGGCTTTTACGGCGGCCAATTCGTCCTCGTGACGCTGTTGCATCTCTTCCATCTTCTGCTGCAATGCGCGGATCATCTCCACGGGATCGTCTGTGCCCTGGTTTCTTGTGGTCACCATTGAGTTTTTGAAATCACACGGCCCCACGGTGGGCGCCAAATGTTTCGGATGTGTAGGGCTGTGGGGTTCCAAGTCTTCCAAGTCCTCCTATAATCTTGTCTCCTTGGCCGATCCTCTCCTGGCGCTCTGGCTCTCCTCTTGATCCGGAGGGGTGGAGACCTACAAAAGATTCTCCGATGCCAAAGTCAGTTCAGAGCAGTGGCTATTTTTAGTAGTAGCAATAAATGTGCATTCAATGTAACCTATCTACCACTCACCGTGGACCTGTATTTATAGTTTTCGCTATGGGCTTGGGATTAGTGAAAAGTTAATCACGGCCCAAAACGGCCCGATAGCTTCTAATTTCTACTTACCTTTAAACCAGGCTACTTTTCCTTAAGTCATGTTGATTAGTGTTTTGGCGGGCGTGGACGTCCGCCCATGTGAAATGGGCGTCTGCCTCGCGCACACGGAGATCCGCCCATGTGGGTCCGCCCATGCGGGCTCTTTGGTACTGCGTCCAGTTTCGCTTGGCCGTGTCCGCGAAGATCCGCCCATGCGGGATCCGCCCATGTGGGATCCGCCCATGTGGGCTCCTCCGTACGGCGTCCGGTTTTGCTTGGTCGTGTCCGCGAAGATCCGCCCATGCGGGATCCGCCCATGTGATATGGGCGTCCGCCTCGTCCGCATGGAGATCCGCCCAATTAGCTTGGGCGTCCGCCCGCATGGGTCCTTCCGTACGGCGTTCGGCCCTTGCAGATACACAAGCCCCCCAAGTCCTAGTGCACGTAGTGAACGTAGGACTTTAGGTCGCCTAACAGACAAGATTTGACGCAGTGGCTGTTGTGCCGGGCTGCTCTGTGATGGTAGGATTCCTTGTGAGTTCTTCAAAGTTTTTCTTATAAAGAGGTTCGGCCCGGTTGGTAGGTGTTCCTCCCTGCTACATGAAGGTTAGGAGAGTTTATACCGGGTCTAGGTTCAATCTTGGGCCGGCTCTTCGGCGCATGAGCCTCCGGCGTGCCTTTTACGATTGCGCACAGGCATTGTCGTAAGTACGGCGCCTGGCACTTCGGCGCCCCTCGTACGGCGCCCGGCATTGCGGGCGTCTCGATACTTCGGGCGTCCGGCTCTTCAACGCATGAGCCTCCGGCGTGCCTTTTACGATTGCGTACAGGCATTGTCGTAAGTACGGCGCCTGGCACTTCGGCGCCCCTCGTACGGCGCCCGGCATTGCGGGCGTCTCGATACTTCGGGCGTCGTTCGTACGGCGCCTGACACTTCGGCGCCCCTCGTACGGCGCCCGACACTCTCTGGTACAGGAACTAATTTATGTTGATAATGGTTTATATTTTTTATTTCTATCATGCCTAAGGAGTATGTTCTTAGCTGGGATTTTTATTATGTTTAATATTTGTTCACACTTAAGTAGGATAAAGTTTTCTCGTTGTAGTTGTTATAATTTTTATACATAAATATTCATGTATCTTACATCTAAAGAATCCTATTTATTTTTTGAATGAATAAACATTTTACGGTATCAGATATGTATTGTCTCTGTACATAATATCATCAATCTCCCAAATTAACATAAAAGTTCAATCCACATGCATAGAAAAAGTCCATATCTTAAAAATAATGTCCCTATCACCTTACAAGACCAATAGAATTTTTTTTATATGCCAATAAGTGACAAAATTGATGACTCTGATTTTTTTTTTTTATTTCTAACAGGCTCATATTTTAAGGTATCCAAGAGATAAATGTAGAGTTAATGCCAACCCAAATTTTATAATTTTGGAATTCATAAAACACTTAAAGGATCTATCACCTTGTTTATTTGATGAGATGGAAATATTAAATTTCCACCATTTGCTTCAGAGGATAATTAGGAAGGAGTAAAATTTATTTTTAGCGCCCCACTAGAAATTTTCCCTTTTCAATTGTACATTTTATTTTCTTAAAAAAAACAAAATTTATGAAATTTAAAAATAAAAATACTAATTGGTTGCATTTAAAGAGATTAATGGAATAAAAAGTTTAAGTTTTGGGATTACGTTTAATTTTTTAATTAGTAAGAACATATTTCATTATTTATTATTTTACCCTCTCTTGACTCATCCAAATAAAGAAATTAATTTTTTTCTCCATTTTTTTCCTTATTTCTATCCATCCAAACAACTATTTCTCTATTTCAGTTTTAATCCAAAAACAAGCATCAATGATGTCCTAGCTTAGGTAGAAAAAGTATATGTAAATCCTATGGCATTAGAGACTTTTATGTTTTCACGGTTCAATGAGTCTCCATTTCTTCTTCAAAGCGTCTCTCCAAGGAGGAAGCCTCTCCCCCATCGTTTTTTTCCCTCTCCTTGATCATATTTTTTTTAATTCCCCTCTTCCCATTTTATGGAAAAGGTTAAAATTAAATTCTCCTTTCTTTGGCATCATGACGATTTTGGTGGTGAGGAGAAGGGGATAGAAGTGAATAAACTATCTTTCCTATTTCAATGTAGTATTGCTTGGTGAGCTAAAAAGTTAGTGACCTTATCCCATCCTTCCCATTAGTTTATAAATGATCTGTTTGGTGGGAGAGCTGGGTTAGGTAAGAGTAGGATAGAATGTTTTTTCTTACCCACTTAGTCAATAATAATCTTTTGGGTTACCTCTGTTGTGTACATACTATGATGATGTAATTACCAATTAAGTATCATCTACTTGAAGGAAAATATGTAATTGATGTAGTCTTGGATGTTGATGTTCATTTGTAAATTGTTAAAGTTTTTTCCCTTGTATACCATGTATGGTGATCCCGTACACCCAAGATTTTATTGTACTTCTAAGTTTTCTTTTTATTCAAATGCACCTTTAAGAGTGACCATCAACTTGATCTCCAACAGATCAATGACTACTATGAGTTCCCCCTGCAACTAGATCTTGATAGGGACAATGGCAAGTATCTATCTCCGAAAGCAAATAGAAGCATTCGCAACCTTTATACTCTTCACAGGTATTGGTATTTCCACATCTTCAAATTTTAATTGGCTGAAGTTCTGTTCAATGACATATTCCATGTACTTCAGTGTTGGCTTTTTTTTTTAAATTTTCTTTTTATGGTTAATGTCTGTTTTGGTCCTTTGGGAAACTAAGGCAGTAAGGCTACACTTGTCTGAATGGTGGAAAACTGCAAGGTGCAGAATTTGGAATAAAAATCACTTCAATTTAATTGGTATGGTAAAAATGTGGGAAGCTTCAAAGTGAAGTGCAACTTTTTTACACTGAACGCTGTTTGAATTTTAGTCACTCCTATACCGTGAAAGTGAAAAATAGAATCACTATGGGTGAATTTGAAAGAACTTATTGACAGGGCTTTTCTCATGACATAACAATTGTGCAAGTCCAGGGCAACTTATGAAAATAGTAGATGATGTTCAAAAAACTTATGAAAACAACTTATACAATAACATTTTAACTCCATTTTCTCCTCAATTATGAAAACAAGTTTTACAACTGCATTATGATAATAATTTATTCAGTAAGAACTTAATTAAGACATTTACTCAAACACACCCTAAATCCCATATCTTTGCACTGACCTTATTTGCCATATGGACATAATAAATCAAGTGATTAGGAATTAGCCATGTAGCACAGTGGTGACTTATGGTTGAAAATACTTAACAGTCTGCATTTAGCAACAATTCCACTTTAAGAGTCTTAGAGAAGATGGGAAATTTGAATTAAAGGACACTGTGCTACATCTGTAGACTGAGGTTTTCTCAATTATTGTTTTTTTTAGAATCCATTGTAAGCTATCACTGTTCACAAGAAGTCTTTAATGTAGTAAAATATTATATACTGTAGCTGTACAGTTATCGTTATATATTTGTAATTGGCATCGCTTTTCTGTATTTCTTTGATCTTGTAATTGTATTAAATAAATTGGTTGGTGATTGTTGGGTCCACAACATAATGAGTTAAAAGGTTAAGTATGTTTTGATGCTGCTTGATCCAACTGAAACTGTCTTAATTTTGAGGTAAGAAGCTGTATAGGGTTTACAATTTTGACTTGTTAATGGTTATACATTTGGCTGGCCATGTTAAGTCAAGTTACTTGTAGACTAACAAGATTGTATTATTACAATCTTATGCACCTTAAATTTTAGAATATTTAGTTATTTTCCTCTGGAATCTATTTATAGTATTTTGAGGTTAACTGCTGGCTATATATGTGATGGATGCACTCACTCATTAATATGGTAAGAAAATGGAATTCATTGTGAGAGCAGAGTGTACCTCTATACACGGTAAGATGGTCATGGACTAATTGAAATTCATTTGTCTATCTTTTGAAGATAAAAATTGGATTATATTTGTCAACATGTGGTACAATGGTGATTTGCTTTGTGCTAAATACATGGTCTTTACAAGGAGATTTATCTCAAGGATTATAGCTTCTTTTAATTTTTTTTGTTCTCTTCATTTTGTATGTATACATCTTTTTTGTTATGCATGACTATTTGTCCTCAGCTCTTTCCAACTTTTTCTGTTCATCTTAATGAGTTATTTTTTTTATGACGAAAATCGATAGGACAATTTAATTATGGATTTAGAATTGGATTGATGGCACTGCCCTATATCTTTATTAACTGTGATTTTTCATTTATTTAATCATATACTTATGGGTCTTGTCTGCATCATCATTTTTGTTTTCAGTGTTTTGGTTCACAGTGGTGGGGTTCATGGAGGACACTATTATGCTTATATTAGGCCAACTCTATCAGATCAGTGGTGAGTAATTGAGTTCTTTTTGGTTTGAGACAATATACTTTTATATTTTATGTTTTAACTAATAAGCACAAAAGTGTTACCTTTTCACTAGCTTCACCGATTCAGTATTTCAGGATTCGTGTGCGAACGAAAGGAGGCTTTTTTCCTAGTTTCTTTTTGTGTTTTAGAGCTATTAATGGATGATCCTGAAGATGATTTGTTGGGTCCTTAAGAATTGCTAACTTTTTTTAGTTTTCCTTTGTCCATTGTATATTAGTATTGCTTTGTACCATGTTTAATGAAAAGTTCATATCACACTAGGTATAACTAGCATGAGAGTTTAAGCCCTTATATTGTCATGCTTAACATTTTGTGCTGGTTTTCATTGAGCTAAATGGTTGGTATATATATGTTTGTGTTGTGATACCTGTAGGCATGGTAGTCATTCCCTTTCTTCTTTGTTCATTATTTCTTACTGATTTCTTATTTAAAAGCGTACATAACTTGCTTGTTTCAGGTTTAAATTTGATGATGAACGGGTAACAAAAGAAGATTCAAAGAGGGCAATAGAAGAACAGTATGGTGGTGAAGAAGAGGTAAAACTTAATACTATTGCCTTGATCACTTTATCATCTATTCTTGGATCCTGATTGTCATTTTTCTTTTAACATTGTCGTCACATTTCTTTTTTGTTATTTTTCTTCTTTTCTATAGTTACCTCATATCAACCCTGGGTTCAACAACTCTCCCTTCAAATTTACAAAGTACTCAAATGCATATATGCTTGTTTATATTCGTGACAGTGACAAGGATAAGATAATTTGTAACGTGGATGAGAAGGACATTGCCCAACACCTAAGAGTAAGATGTTTGACTCATTGATGTCATATTACTTATGTTATATTTCTCTGATGCAAAATTTTTTCACTTTTAAATTATATTTTAGGCTAGATTAAAGAAAGAACAAGAAGAAAAAGAGAAGAAGAGGAAGGAAAAGGCAGAGGCTCATTTATACACCGTCATAAAGGTTACAAATCTAGCTTTCCCTCCCATCTAAGTTTAGTTTTATCTTTATATGCTTTCTCTGATATGCATGGGTTCTAAGAACTGGTTCAATGATACTATTTATTGGATCCAGATTGCACGTGAGGAAGATATGTGTACACAGATTGGAAAGGACATATTCTTTGATCTAGTTGATCATGATAAAGTATGGAGTTTTCGCATTAAAAAACAAATGCCATTTATGTTGGTTAAGGTATGAACTATTATTTTATCATTTTATTTGCACATAAAAATTATTCATGTTTGGCCTTCAATGCTCCATCTATTTCATTTTTGCAAGATTTTTTTCCTTTCAAATTTTTTTCAATTGGAAAATGTTTCATCTTTCCGTTATGAGTTATATGAATAAATTTATAAGATATAAACTACTGAAGTGGAAAATCATTTCTTCATTCAAGTTTCTCAGTGTTTGGCTATGGAAGTATGAAATTTCTTCTTCCTTTTATGTCGTTTTCTTCATTTTTCTTGCTGAGCTTTTCGGTAGGGTTTCTCTTATGCCTGTTGTATATTTATTTTTTGAGGATGTGTTTCTTTTAGATCATTGGTGTCTTTTAGTCTCGGTGATGGCTACCTTACCAGAGACCTATTGTGGCAGTTGGTTGACCGCATACAAATGGGGTTTTCTGTGCCCCCAATGTTTGCTTGTACATAAGATTTAGTTTTTGGTTTATCATTTGGGTTTTTCCCATGAAGTGATTGCCATTCTCTGTTATGTATTGTCTTGTATAGGTATTTGGCGGCCCTTTGCATTCTTTCCTATTGCCTTCATCATCTGCTTTTTTTTTGGAGTTTTTGTACTCTAATAAAACACCTAATCCTTGTCCGTTTACTTTCCTTGTCGTGTCTTTATTAAATTTCTGAATCATCTTTAACCTTCCAAATACAACAAAAGCACTGAAACACAGCTGCAGTGAAAACAACCAAAAAGCACTCGCCCAGATCAAAACCTAATCAGCTCCAATTGAATCCTGTCACCCAGCCACCATCAGTTGAAGTTAAGTATGAGTAAGGACTCAGTCGAACCACCCACTACTCCATGTCACCCTGGCAAAGATGATTGAATTAAGGTTGGAGTTAGGTGGGAAAATGAGGTCCAATAGGATTTCCATTTGAAGCTGAATGAGTGAAAAGCTTATCTTAGGTGTTTTTCAATAATTCATTACTGCTTAAATAGTCATTTTTGTTTTACAGGCTGTGTACTTATATTTACTGATCTGTAATTCATTTGATATCTGCTGAAACAGAACTTAATTCTTGAATTTCTTCTTATATTTCTGACAATGAAGTCTTTATCAGGAAGAAGTTGCTAGAGAGTTTCATATACCTGTCCCATTTCAACGATTTTGGCTATGGGCAAGGCGGCAAAATTATACATACCGGCTAAATAGACCATTGACGTCTAGTGAGGAAACTGGGTTGGTGAGTTCTTCACCCAAATTCCAATGCCGTGTCCCTAAAATGTATACTTATGTCTGTCTATATTATGTTATATTACATTATACCTTAACCTTAACCATGTGTTTTTATTTTTAAATTTTTTATTTCTTGATCCTACTAAATATTCGCTGAACATCACAGGCTGCCCTGTCTAATCATAATACTGTTTTCCTGCCGGCACTCATTACAAGTCCACTGTTCATAAACACAAAAACGAAGAGAAAAATATTCTGGATGTTCCCTTATTTTCATATGTTCCCAAGTATATATATTTATGGAGGCAGATTTTGAATTACAGTGTCATATTTGCTCTGCCTGGCAGATTAGTAGTCCTCCCTTTGAATTTTGACAATATCAATTTGCAAAAAAAAAAATATTTGAACTAAGAAATGTATACTACTGCTGCTTTAGGCAAATATTGATTGCTTACTTTTTTGTTACACGCTAACCTAAAATAAAACTAAAATAGGTGGGATGGAGAATAGGAGTGAAGTTTCATTGTTTGAACTGCTAACTCGAGAATATGATTTTTTTTCTGATCATTTATAGGTTGGAGAGTTGACAGAAGTTTCCATTAATGGAAATAATGCAGAGCTGACATTATTTTTGGAATTTGGAATAAATCCGGTACTGTTGTTTCTTTTAGATTTTACCTTAGTTCTCGATTGTCTGGTAGTGACTTTTAATTGACATGGATTTGTTATTTATTTTCTGCATAATGAATTAGGGTTTTGGGTTTTGTCCTCCTCCCGTGAAGACAAAAGAAGATTTGTTGCTATTCTTTAAAGTTTATGATCCCTCTCAGGAAAAGCTGCGGTACTTGCTCTTGCTATTACATTTTAGAGTGAGGCTACATTTAGTTACTCTAATGCCTTTTCTTGTTTTCTCAGGTATGTTGGGAGTCTTTATGTCAAAGGTAGTGGGAAGCCATTGGATATATTGTCTACACTAAAACGAATGGCAGGATTTGCTGTTGATGAAGAAATTGAACTATTTGAGGTTAGCTGATCTGCATCTCATGTATCATTATTTCTCGTGATTGCAATCCAAAGGAAGAGTAAGTATGTTTTCTTTCTTTTGCCCTCATCCAGGAAATTAAATTTGAACCTCGTGTCATGTGTGAACATGTTGACAGGAATAAGACTTATCGTGACAATCAGGTATACATTATGTGATTAACTGTAGATTTTTTACTCGAGTGAATTTTAAGTATATGCCTTGGTGGTTTATTACAAACAATCATCTCCATCCTAAATTGTATTGTATTGGGGCACCTACTTTATTGCAACTTCTGCTTCCATCTGTTTTTGGCAGCTTGAGGATGGTGATATTATTTGCTACCAGAAATTCCCCAAAGCTGGAAGTGGGGAGCAGCTTTGCTGTCCCAACAACGTTTATTCATTCTTAGAATATGTGCATAACCGACAGGTTTGAAATTTTAAATAAAAATTATAACTTTTTTATAAATTCTGAAATTTTGAATCCTCAATTTAAATATTGTCTTCTAACTGCAAAAATTATGCTTGATAAGTATAATGCTGCGAACTTCATCCATTTTTCAAGTTTGCACAGATAGCTTGAAAATTCACCTCTTGTCAAGTTTTTTGTATTGAATCTGCTGATCTAAAAAGTAATAAACACAACATTGAAACATTGGTCGGGTATTTGAAGGCCGGGTATTGATAAAACTAAGCGCATATATTTCTTCTGATTTTAGAATTGAATAGAAAATCTTAAAATTGAATGGAAAGTGGGTGAAGACTTGCTGGGACTGAGTTTTTATTAGATTTCCATCTTAGTTAGGGTACAATAGTATATAACTCAGCACTGCCAGTCTGGCAGTCAGTTAACCATAGCTACCTGTTAGGATTAGGCTAAACAATGCCATCTGACAGCATTTACTCCAATACTCAACATACTTGATTCTGAGAATAAAAGTATTGTAGTCTGGCTGCATCCTTGCCTTGATGACATAAGTTTATTTCATATAAAAAATTTTAAGCCAATTTTGTAAAACTAAGCAACATTCAAGGAGGTAAAAGATATAGAGGAAGCAAGGAAAAATCTATGGTATACATGTCTGCCATCTTCCACTTTTCCCTTCCTCTTCCATCCTTGCATATCTTGTTCAAAGCTCTGTGTTGTTGTAGTTATTAGTTCCATTTGGGCCCAAAACCTGTTACCAGAAATAATGGGGTTTTTTCTCTTGGGCTTGTTATGTGCAGCCTCTTAGGTTTGTAGCCCTTAAATTAGTGAAATGCTATGCAGGAATCAAGCTCCCCCTATTATTATTATTATTTAGTATTAGCCAAAGCGTATGTACCATTACTATTTTAGTAACTTTGTTTAAAAGGGAAAATTTGCCAGTAATTTGAAACAAAAAATAGGAAACTTTTTTTTCCTTGAAAACTAGAATGTGGCTGAATGCATTTGCACTGTTTGGATAAACTTTTCAACAAACACATGTAGGAAAAGAAAATTAGAAGGTAAAATGATTGAACTTTTCCCATAAATAAAACCTTGAAAAATTTGTCGCATTTAACTTCTTTAAAAATGTTGATTTTAGCTTATGATGCATAAATTAAATTTAACTCATGATTGAAGCTTGATTCTATTGTAGATATTTTAATAGTGTGGCATATTAGTTAGATAGTTAGTGAGATGTTAACTTTTGTAGTAGTACTATAAATAGGCATGATGTATTGTGATACATATATACATAAGAAATAAAATTTCCCTTTACTTCTCTGTTTTTTTTTTTTTTTTTTTGAGTTTGACTTGTATTTAATCCTTCTCCGAGATATATTTAAGTCATTACAGGTTATGGGGAAAACATAGCAAACAAAAAAAATACAATATATACTAACAGATGAATAGAAAATGCAGAACTATAATTACAATGCAAAAATAAGGAAAATAATGATAACAATTAATAATAATAGCAAGTTTAGAAATTTAAATAACAATAAGTTCAGAGAAATATCCAACGTAGTTGAACAGCCTTTCTTATAGATGTTGAGGGGTTTCAGTTTTATAGAGAAGGAGTATTGAGAAGAAAAGGATAAGAAACGAGAAAGAAGAAAAAAACAGCAAGAACCTTGTAGTTTGGGCCAGGGGTTGTGCTGTGAGAAGGGGGATAGGTGGTGGTCCGGCAGTGGGTGATGGTGATGGAAAAGGCCGTAGGCTGGAGCAGAATAAGTTGCATACGGTAGAGGAATAGGTTGCATTCAGTAGCAGTGTCACTGGTGGTTGACTGCACTGGCTACTGTAGCTGAACTGGTTTGCTTTTTGGTCTATGGTGGTTCACGAAGGTTAGCTTAGTTCTTTTTTCTCTTAATTTTGGGTTGGGTTTGGGTTTTTTTTCCTAACATTGTCATAACTTGTCTCACCCTCATAATATAACAAAAGGCCAATGTGTTCCTATCATAACACTTCATAATCAATTCAAAACTATATTCTGGAATATGTAATCTGAGTTTTGGGTTATGCAATCTATAATTATCCAAAATATATTCATGTAATCTGGAATTACATAATCCTATTTTGGTTGACACAACCTGGAATATGGTTCCGGTTTACCAAATTTGAAACCATATTCTTAATCCAGAACGTAATCTGAATGTTCCAGAGTTACATAGTCTGAAGTATAGTCCAGATATATTATTACAAGTGTATAGTAATCCTTTTTTGTAGTATGAGGGTGGGAGAAAAAACTATGGAGATCTCAGAAGAAATACCCCCAACTTGTTTTCGTTTTTAAATCTATTGTGTTGGTCAGGTCACAGGTCCCACAATAGTTTCAAAAAGAGGATTTTGCCTCAGGTCTAGGTTAGATTGCTCCAACCAATACTTCTTCCTTTCTAAAGAGGCGCGGGCCTGCAATGTGGGACTGGGGCATAATTTTCCCCAGGACTTCTCAACAGCATCTTTCTGCAATCTCCAAAGCAGCCACAATGGAAAGCCATGGAAATTCTGCATTGCTAGCACCATGTTATGGCGGCTGGTGATAAATCCACCACTGATGTTAGAAAGTATAATTTTGAAAGCTTGCATTCCTCATAATTCAATACTTTCTTTGACAGACTCTGGTTATTGAGTTCTTTATAGAATTTTGCCACATGGTGGTATTTGAATTATACACTATCATATATTGGCGTATTTTGGGGATCTTTGATAATTGTTCAGAACAGATTGGTTGACTTTGTTGTCCTATGTAATCTTGATATTGACCGGGTGATCTTTTGTTGCAGATGGTTAGATTATTTCTGCTGCATATTTAAGTGAATTTGAAAGATACTTGTGTATATGATTTCTTAAAAAAAATATTGAAAAAATGGAGGAATAATATTGCAAAAATAATATTGGGTTTTGGATACTAGTTTTCTGTGGTGTATTGTTTCAATTCCTTTTCAATACACAATATTCATTGATTTTTCAGGTTGTCCGCTTCCGATTTTTGGAGAAACCCAAAGTGGATGAATTCAGTCTTGAGCTGTAAGTTTCATTTGTACATACACGTAATTTTGTATATTAATTAATATGTTGAGTTTCATGTCCTAGTTAAAAAAAATTGTTTGCACGAATTACCATGCAACCTTGATTTGATTGTGCCCTTTTTCCCTGATCAAGTTTTGTTGGTGGACCTTTCTTGCAATTAAATTATATTTGATGATACGTATACATTCTGTGATCATCTAGGTCAAAGCTTCACACATACGATGATGTTGTTATGAAGGTTGCTCAACATCTTGGCTTGAGTGATTCTTCTAAAATCAGACTTACGTCTCACAACTGCTACTCCCAACAACCTAAAGCACAGCCTATAAAGTATCAAGGAGTTGAAAATTTGTCTGACATGCTGATTCACCTCAATCAGGTATTATTGCAAGTCCAAATCATTCTAGATAAAAATAATTTAAAATCCTTGCAATTTGCAAGACTTCCAAATGGCTGTCTATTTTACTTGTGCTCCTGGTATCATGAATTATTTTCTTTTGTTTTTGTTTTTTTTTTGTAGATTTCTGATATACTGTACTATGAAATATTGGATATCCCTCTGCCAGAATTGCAATGCATAAAAACTCTTAAAATTGCTTTCCATGTTGCTAAGAAAGATGAAGTGAGTATTTTTAGGGGTTTTATTCTCCTTTTTCAATATACTGTGTTATATTAAGATTTATACATCTAATGAGAGTTATAATTTCTCAGGTGGTCCTTTCTACTGTTAGATTACCAAAACAGAGTACAGTGGAAGATGTACTGAATGATATTAAGTCAAAGGTAAACAATATAATTAAAGTTGATATATTATCGTGTAAGCTGCTTTTTTTTACTGTGACTTAAAGATATATTATGCCCCGTTCAACTATTTTGATTTCATAATGAGTGTGAAGGTTGTCAAACTTAATAGTTAACTAAAACTCAATTTGTAGATTCAAGTTGTAAACTCATAAGAGTTTACTTAATTTAAAAAATATTAAAAATTCTATTACTGACATATGTGTAGCATACTATTCTTAATACAACAGTATTCAACCTAATGAGCATTGAGTTTGATTGACTTATGTTGAGTTTGATCTAAATGCTCAAATTACCCAACTGTAAGTATTTAAATTGGTTGGGTCGATTTGAATTCTTGGTGTTCATACTTCTGAACATCTCCAATGTAGGCGACAAAAATCTTGGTAACAAGTTGGATACTTAAGGGAACAACAAGTTGACATTTGGGGTCAAGAATCAAAAGTGGGATGGTCTAGTGATTAGGAGAAAAGGTTGAGACGGACATGTACTGATGCACTGGATTGTCCAATTTTTGAAGAAGATCTTTATTTCGAGGGGGAGACAATCTTTTCGGTTGCAGGGAAGAGGAGCAAACACATTTTCGTTTGGGTAATCATGCACAGTAGGTTTAGCCTAATCAACCCTAAAAAACTGGTATGTATGATTGTTCCCACCTATATGTTGTATTTTGGTATTATCTCTAGTGATGTTTGACTTTCCAATACACCTCTCACATCCAGTTGGCTTGATACATGGATAACATGGTAAGTGACCCTTTTAAGGGATCTATGATAGACTCTAATACCATCTTTCAAAGTGGGATTAATCTAACTCAACCTTAGAAAATTGGCTTGAAGACTAAGAGGAAGTCATCCCTGTGTATGGTGAAGTGGTGGAATAAAGATGGAAGGAACACCCAGCAACCATGGAGGTTTGGGTTTCATGCAAGATTGTCAACCCACAACCGCAATAATCAGTTTATCAAATATAATTCTTGTTGGGGAGGAATGAACTTATCGTTTGAGAAAGAATTTGACTCTTGAGATTGAGGACAATTCTGGTCTATGTATAATAGGTATGGTTCTGATGGAAAATAAGAACATTCAAATTCTCAGAATCTAATTTGAAAATAATTTACTGAATTCCTAAGTTAGACAATATCTTTGATACACCTTGTATACTTGATACACCTTGTTTACTGAACTAAGATAGCCTTATTGTCTTTGTGATGAGAGACTGTTTGATAGTGCGAGAAGGGTGTTTCCTTTATCTAATAAAATGCTGTCATTGTCCTTTAGATTAGTTCATATTGTTGTTATTGACTGGATTTAACTATCCTCTTGTCTATTTGAAGCATTCGTTTGAAGTATTTGTCGACCTCTTGTATTTTATGCTACATGAAATGTAATGGAATTAATATTATGTTGACAAATAGGTGGATTTATCTCATCCTGATGCACAACTAAGATTGCTTGAAGTTTTCTATCACAAGATATACAAGGTGCTGAATCATACACTTTTGTTTTCTTTGTTCAAATGCTAGTCTTACAAGCATGATTTCCTTAAGTTGACTAATTTTATTGGCGTTCAATGCGATGAGGGGAAAAATCAATTGATCTGTATCACTCATTTGCACTAATGCAATATAGCCTTATTGTTGACAGTTGTTATCAAAATTTGTATAATACTATTATCCTATTAATTACTGGCTTGTCACTCATTTTGTTTTGAAATTAGATTTCACATTACTGATATTTCTCAATATTTATGTGAATGAAGTTTGACTGAAATATCCATTTCGAAGCAATTTATATGCAGGATAAGGAAAATTTATTGGCATATAATTTGTTTTGTTTTTTGGGTGTAAAAACTAATAATTTTGTTTGACATTTGTTAAGTGCTGCTTTATTTATGAAGAAGTTTCAAACTGGATAGCTGTAAAACTAATAAACCTTTTGCAGATTTTCTCGCCGAGTGAGACAATTGAGAATATTAGTGATGAATATTGGAAGTTAAGAGCAGAGGAGGTAAAGATTTGTTACCTTTATTATATTTATTTTTATAATTAGTATTCAAATACAACATCTCGATTGGGGAGATACTATTTTGGATGCGATAGACATTGTTTTAGTTCTTGTCATCCTTCACTTGTTTGAAGAGAATGTGTTGATATTGAAAAATGTGTAGACAATAGACATGTGACATGTATTTGTAAACAAAAAGATTGGGATGTCGCATGATTGTCATGTTTGAGTATGTCATGGTCCTTTTCCTTGAATATCTACGGCCTTTTGGATTTTCCCATGAAAAACCCTCCTGGCCATATCTCTTTAATATTGAAATAATAAAGTTTAAAAACGATTTTAGTCTCTCAAATTTGGGTCATTTTGTCCCTCAAATTAAAAATTGTCTCTCTAGTCCCTGCAGTTCAGAATTTGTCTTTTAGCCCCTCTTTGGAGACATTGTTAGAGACATGATATATGGTAGTTTTTGAATTTGCAATTCGTGATGGTTTTTAACCACTGTAATTTAGTTTTCTAATTTAATCATGAAATACGATATACGGCAGTTGTTAAAGCTCGAAATAAATTAAAGAAAAAAGAAAAATAGAAGCATGGGCACGTATCCTTCTTATTTAGTCCAAAAATCCTCAGTGTGATCATTTGTCGGTCCAATTAAACTGACTGCCAGGTGAAGGCAAGTAATTGAAAGAATTCTGATCAGAGCGATCCTGGAATTCCCTACAACCCAAGGGAGATGGATAAAATTTACCTCTATATTGATGACAGCCAAGCACAACAGTAAAATCACCTATAAAGGACCATGGAGCTGAAATCTGAGAGATTAGAGAGAACTTGCCACAAATCTCTTCTAGCTAAATAGCTGCTGACACACAAATATCCTATAAGACATGCTTAAAAGAAAGAGAAACTTGTTGTGTAGAAGAACTAAGGACGGCTGAATTAATATCTTTACCACTGTAACACCCATGAGATGGAAGATCTTTTTGTTTTGTACAAAGAACTTAAGATGTAAGGATTCCCAAAACTGAAGAGTGATATGAATCTTTATAAGAGGTTCAGCCACAAGATGAAAATCTGGTTTATGAAGAAGACAGATTATTAACTATCCTCTTTGCTCTAGGTTGAGCCAGACCTTTTATGTTTCATAATAGGTATTTCATCATAAGATAACAAAAAATCAGTCTAAAAGGATTTCATTGTTCTAACTATCAGAGTCCATTTTGGACTAAGTTCTTGGACCAAGACTGGCGTCTCTTTGCCCAGATAATAACACCAGTGGTGGTTTTGAAACAGAAATGCAACAGCCTTTCTAATATTTATTTCAGGAATTTTAAGAGTTATCTTTTCTTCATCATTTTGAATTTCTTATTTTACATTATAAAAAAAATTAGCTGTGATTTGTGTCAAGATAGATTTACCTTACGAGCGTTTTAAGAAATTAAAAATTTTTATCCTTACTTTAGATTTCATTGATGTTTAAGCTTTTGCAGTTCCATTAATTCTATTTTCAAAACTCCACAGAGTTCAGTTTTCATTTTGTAATAGTCCACAAAGTATAGTAGTCGTGCCGCTGTCACAATCCTGCCTTGTTAGTTTGTTATCAGCCACACTGCACAACTATGCAGGAATGACTGTAAATTTGTAATTATGTCCTTTTGTTATTGTAGCATGCTGTGAATTTTTTAGTGCATGATTCCTCTTCATTTTGGTTTCTTGTTACGAATATAATATTCTTTTGTAATATTGAAGATTCCTGAAGAAGAGAGAATTCTTGGTCCTCTTGATCTGTTGATTCATGTTTATCATTTCTTTGAAGACACTTCTCATAAGTATTTGGTAAGATCAAATATCTGGTATTATTATAATTTCTCACTTCTTTTTCCGTCCAAATATAATTTTTTCCTGTAATTGAATCATATTTCTGCTTTGATACATTTTTTTTACAAACACTTTTTTCTCGATTCTGTGTGGGTGGATTGAAACATGTAGAATTTGCAGAAAATTCAGAATTTTGGGGATCCTTTTCTATTTGTTATCCGTGGGGGTGAGACATTAGCTGATGTCAAATTGCGGATACAGAAAAAGCTTCAAGTTCCAGATGCGGAGTTTTCAAGCGTATGTATGAATGTGTTATTTTATTTTTGGCATTTTAAAGCTTGGTCAACTTTTTTGGGACATTAACGAATATGTACAAAGTTCGATTTGTTTTTCTGCTTGTAGTTAAACTACCGTCCTGCTTCCATTACTTCTCTGCATGTAGAGTTGACAAGGTTTTATTTCATGATTGATGTATTTGTTCCCATGTTGTTTGTCTTTCCAGTGGAAGTTTGCATTTGTGTTACATGGTCGTCCTGAATACCTACAAGATTCTGATATTGTCTGTGCTCGGTTTCAGGTCTGTCAATATTCTCTTATGTGATTTTTCATTTTGGTTGTGAATGTACGAGTTTGAGGCTGTCAATGGAATTTGTTTAGGCATATTGTTTGATTTCTACATGATTAAGTTAATACAAATTTGAATTGTTTGTTTGTTTAGAGAAGGGATATTTTTGGTTCTTGGGAGCAATATCTTGGTCTGGAACACACTGTCAATGCTCCAAAAAGGTCTTACGCAGTTAACCAGGTAAATGTTGGGGAGTGGCTTCTTTCTGTCTTTTGGGAGATTCCCCAATGTAGCTGTGTGGATGGTATATGCACTAAGTCTTAAAAAGAAACCAAAATGTGGATCTAGCATGCAGTCATTCAAAATTTAGGGTAGTTAAAATAATAAAATATTTACAATTTATATACAAAAAGAAAAAGTTATTACTTCTATGCATGGTTATTTGAGTATATTCTGTTACCTCTATCCTCTAAGAAAATATACAACATAGAAATAGACTTATTTGAGAATAGTTCAGTTAGTTAAACTGTGAGAGCAATCTAGAAAATATAATAGAGAAAAGCGCACGGAAGAAGGCAAGCTATATGTTCTAAAATTACTTTTTCAGTCTCACCCTTAAACTCTAACATGACTATAGACATACCTCAAGCTCATCTTTTTAGAGGAGCTAATTCTCAAATTAAGTAGATAGGAAGTTTAGAATCATACGGTTTCACCAATATAGATGTACCCAAGGTATATGCAATGTAAGATCGAGCAAGGTGAAACTAAGGATCACATTAAATCACATGTTCCATGGTTTAGTTATCTTGGATCCGTTTGCGAAGTGACGGGGATATTAATAAGAATGTTAAACAAGATGCAAGGTGGGTGAATGAAATTGTGTAATAAATAGTTCATTATGAACATGAGGGAAAGTTAAACCAATCTTGTGACTTGACACATATGCCAATGATTGAAACTTTTAATAGGATTAAGCTAGTTGCCATTGCAAACTTGTTATTATGGCGGTATCTTTAGGTGTTTTGTGAAAAATACTTAAAAGAAATGATAGTTTGATACACATAAATTTTTTATATTTATATGATACTACTCTTTTTTATTTTTTATTTTCTTTATTTTTGAAGAATTATAAAAATTCACTATTTTATAATCATTTTGTCGTTGTTACGTGTGTCATGATAGTACTCAATACTGAAAGACAGAATTACATATCTTCTAAAATAAACAATATAAGATAATGTTAATCTTTAATACAGAGACGAGTCTTTAGTTCCTATAGCTCCATGATATATCTTTTCTCTCACTAAAACATTCATAGATGAATTTTATTTTACATTTATATCTACAACTTTTGATAATACAATTGGAAAGAAAAGAAATTATCGCATTTGCACTGGATATCCAAATGCAACACCGGCTGCATACAAGTCACTGAAAATAATTTTATGTGCAGGTTCCAGCTGTCTACAACGATCATTTCTCAAATATCCAGAACCGTCACGCAATTGAGAAGCCTGTAAAAATCTACAACTAATCAATCTATGAATCAGTATATAACACCTTATGGCAGTGACACTTACAGTTTTATGAAGTGATGACAGAAGTGTAGATTCAATCTTTGTCAATTTGTAGCTTCATCATTACTTAGGGGGATAGGTGTATAGCTTGATCTGTCTTTCCTGGTAGTTAAAACTCAATAACTCCTCGTCTCTTTGGTTTTAATTCCTTTGTAAATAATAAATAATAAGATTTTGGGTTGGATTTTTGTCTTTGAATTATAGCTATACTTAATTTCTGGGCCTTCTATTACATTACAGGCTTGTTACTGTATACAACTACACTTTAAACTGATATGTTTAAACTCACCTGCAACATTTTTCAACAAACTAACTTCACCCCTTGATGAATAGTTTAATTTATTTTCACCCAAAACCTTTCTAAGAAAAGATAAAGTATTAACTCTTAATGCAATTTTTTTAAGATAAAAGAGTAGTTTTAACATAATTTATGACAGGTAAGTTTTCCATGTTTTCTATCAGAATTCTATTCAACATACACTATAATAACCTTTCACGAAACAAGTTTATTTATTTTACGTTTAAAATCTATTTCCAAATTCTTTATAACTTTCACATGAGAAGCTATTTTTGTCCAACGAATTAAACAATACAAACAAAACATGTTCAATTACAATAATGGCAATGGCATTTTAGAAGAACGGTTGAAAATGTCTTTTTTTTATTTTATATATATATATATATATATATATATATATATATATATATATATATATATATATATATATATATACTGTCATTTTTCTTAAATAAAAAAAAATGCATATCAGCATATCAAATCAGACTACACAATCTATAATTAATGTATGTAAACATGTTTCAACTTTCTTGAACTCAAGATATCTCCTTGGTAATATTTATACGTCCAATGCCTCGTGTTTTAAAATTTACTAATAGGAATAATCTTTTTTCAACTATGCCCTTTCCTACAAAAAAAAAAAAACAAATATGTATATGAATCAATTATTTTACAACATGTTTAAAACAAATATGTAAAAAATGAAAAGTATTTGATAGCAGAAAAATAAAATATAATACAATATGATTCGTTATTTTTAAAAATTATTTTTCGATTCACTTTCTTCAATCAAACAACTTTATCTTCTATTTAGTCGAAGTTATTTTCATCCTTAAATAAAACAATTTCATATTAATATCCTAATTTAATAAATTTACACTACTAACTATACTATTACACTCTAGGTATTAAGCAATAGACCATTACATAAACACTTCATGCATCTTAATGATACATTTTTCAAAAATATATAAAGTTTTCCAACAAGAGTCAATACAATATAAAATTATATACATATGTATCAACTTGTCTTGCTCTAACTATCAAACAATATCACTATTTCACGACCCTCCTACCTGTACAATCTTTATGTATAACATTAGATAAACCACGACCAAACACATAAAGAGACATATAAATGAATCAAATGATTAGTACAAGCAATTATATATAACTATTTCATTTAAAGATATACAATTATATTTACAAACTATAGCGATTATCTTTGGATGACTTTTCGTATATTAATTCAAACTTTAAAGATTTTACACTTGTTGTAAGGATTAATAGATTTTGGTTTCTAATATCATGACTTTACCCTATCTTCCTACTTGACAATATTAGCTCACCTATAATAAACCAGAAAAGTTATATTTCAAACTAATTTCCGTCATAAAAATTTTCATCAACTCTTATTAATAAATATTTTTCTTTTTGTGAGTTAATGTACTTTTGATATATGTTAAAGTTAAATTATAATTTTGTTTCTTTTTTCTTAATACTGTGTAATTTAAACCTATTTGTACTTTTTCAATTTGTATTTTGAAAAAAAAGAGTTTAATACCGAATTTTGTATTAATTTATTTTTTTATATTTATATTTTGATTGACTAACTATTTTTAATAATTATTCAGGTAAATATATTTCTAACGTTTAATTGGTTAAATATATATATATATATATATATATATATATATATATATTGAAATAGCTGAAAAATGAAATCACATATTAAAAATAAAAAAGGCTAAAGCTATAATTTAGGCTATTTTTAGAAAAGAAAATTGTATATGTACACCTTTTACTTTTTCTATACCTATCCAACATCTATTAAAAGCTAATATTTTTTAATTTTTTTAATTGTTCTTAAATTAATTTTTATTTAAAAATATAATCTTGGTTAGTGTTAAATAAATGTAAAGTAAATAAATGCAGATACTTCTTCACCCTTTTAAATAAGCTTACTTGACTGAATATAGTTATCCGTTCAAACACGAGGGCAAGGGAAAAGAACAAAAAGCATCACACCAGATGGATTCATGATTTAACGGTACGTTGGTTGCATAAAAGGATTTAAAATCTTGTCTGTCTCACTTTCAAACGAATGGTACAAGACAACAAGACAGTTTCTCTCCCTTTCCCAGATCTACTTACCATGTTATTCTGTTCTGTCACTCACCATTTGATGGTTTAACTCTACTCACCCCTCACCGCAACATAACTTATTATGCACCTTCCTCCTCTCTCTTCTTCTTCTACTTCACTGTGCCAAGTTGAAACTTTAAGCGAAACCAACCCCCCATTTCCCATTTGGTGATAATCGATCAATGGAGTTCACTGAATCTTACAAGCAAACGGGTCCCTGTTGTTTCTCTCCCAATGCTCGCTTTATCGCCGTCGCCGTTGATTACCGCCTCGTCATTCGGGAGACCATTTCCTTCAAGGTTTTGTTTTTTGTTACCCCTTTAACAACACTGCTTCAATTTTCAATCTTTATTCTGTGGCTGCAGTCTTTGGAGTTTTGAATTTCTGGAACTTAGGTTTTTGGGACACTTATCGGAGACCCAGTTTATGAATTTCAACTTTTGGGAACTTGGGACTCGTGGCAAGGAACGGGATCTGGGGGTTTTCTTTTGTTTTTATGGTTTGTTGGTTATTCTGTTTCATGCACGAGTATGAAAAAAAAACATTTTTTTTATAGTTTTGCATGTGCATATTTCTGATGAGTGGAGTTTTGGTAATGGGTTTCTTTTAGAGGCAAAACGTGACGGTTCTTTCTTCGGTACTTAGATTTGTAGGAAAATAAAAGGGGGTGATGTCCAGTGGAGCGTGGTGATTTCTGTATAAAGAAGTTGTTGTTTTTACTTGAACTCAACTACACACTAGCTATCGTGAAAATTGATGTTTTAGATTTTCATACCGGTATCAGAATTTTTACAGACACATGAGGCAGTTTAATAGTGTCTTTGAAAAATTCAGGCTTAGGAAGAGAAGCACTAAATTTGACCGTAAAATGATTGTATGGAGGTAGGTAGACTTTAAATTCCAGAGCTTTTTAACACTTCATTGCGATGGTTCCTGCTCTTTGGATCCAAATTCCAAGATGGACTGAATGAACCGTGCGTCTGAATTAAGGGATAGTATAAGTTTAAATGTAACTTGGGAACACATATAGTAGTATGCCATATTTCCTAGTAGTTTATGAGGAATAAAATTTTCAGTCTTCCAAAACCATAAATCAGTCAGCTCGTAATCAAATTATTCACCTTGATTGTTGTTATGTCTAACTGTACTTCACCCGGGCTTACCATATGCTCTTTCTATTCTAAATTGTAATTGTGATGTGAGTGCATTTGTTGCTGTTTCTCGACTTGATTAATGATACGCCTTTCATACTGTCTAGAGATTTAGTTAAAATTGAGTATTAAACCGAGTACAAGATCACCATATATGAGTTGTTTTTGTAATGTTGAATTAAACTTAAACTCATTTTTTAAGATGGTTTGGAGTTTATCCAAAATAAGTTTGTTAAACATATTGTGTCACTCATTATCGATCACTCACAAATATCTTGTTCAGACGGGGTTGTGTAAGAGATTCCACATTATGTACATATATAACTAAAATACAATATATAAGTAGGTGCAATAGGCTTGTAAAATTAAACTAGATTTAAACCTACATTCTAAGGACTACTTAATGCATTAAAGTACAAGCTTATTCTTGAAAAAAGAAATATATACGGATTGTTTATCAATGATGTATACTAAAAAGCATGGGTACAGAGACACTCAAAGAGTTTCTTTGGGACTATTCTCTTGGTTTTGATGTGATCTATTCTAGTTATGCACTTTGGTGTTAAGTGCATTTCCTCGTAACTCACTGATTATGATGTTTTATTCTAGCTATCAGCCTCAGTTCATGGTTTACAATCATTCTTTTCGGTGCATGCAGGTTGTGCAGTTGTTTTCATGCTTGGACAAAATTAGCTATATTGAATGGGCCCTTGATTCAGAATATATTCTTTGTGGTCTTTACAAAAAGCCAATGATTCAGGCTTGGTCACTAACCCAACCAGAATGGACATGCAAGATAGATGAAGGACCTGCTGGTATTGCATATGCGAGGTGGAGTCCAGATAGCCGCCACATACTCACCACTTCTGATTTCCAGTTGCGTTTGACTGTTTGGTCATTGTTAAATACAGCTTGTGTGCATTTACAGTGGCCAAAGCATGCTTCCAAAGGAGTTTCTTTCACACGAGATGGAAAATTTGCAGCAATATGTACAAGGCGTGATTGCAAGGACTATATAAATCTGTTATCTTGTCACACATGGGAAATAATGGGCAATTTTGCTGTTGACACTCTAGATTTGGCTGATATTGAATGGTCTCCTGATGACAGTGCTATAGTGATATGGGATTCGTCACTTGAGTACAAGGTAACCATTATTTGTTCTATTTTTCTTTTCTATCCCTCTTAACATGTGAAATATTATGATTTAACATAGGCTTAAATATATTTTTAATCCAGGTAAAATTAGTGATTTTTAATTTTAGACCCTTCAAAAAAATTTCTTTGGTTTTCTTCCTCAAAAAGTTGAAATTTTGCTTTTGTCCCTAAAGGTCAACTGGTCATCCCAGGTAACACTCATGAGTGTCTGTGGTACATTGCCTAGAGTAATATTGATGCAGTCAGTCAGTTTCAAACTCTAGTTTCCAAACTCAAGCTGGTTATTAGTCCCACTGCACTTAAGTTTGAGAGGGTGATGCTAGAGTAATTAGTGCGATTAAAGATTTCCACTATTATCATCATTAAAGTACATGCATTTGATTATCAAAGTTTCATGCATGTCATATACCGCAATATACAATCTATCACAATTTAGTGTTAATTATACTCTGTTGCTTTTGTATAACCCACTGGTTATGCTATAAATTATTGTTAGAAATTTATGGCTGCAATTTACAATTTTCTAAAACTTAGACACTTTCCTTTGATATAGGTTCTAATATATTCTCCAGACGGAAGGTGCCTCTTCAAGTATCAGGCATATGAAAGTGGATTGGGAGTTAAAAGTGTGTCCTGGTCTCCTTGTGGTCAGTTTCTGGCAGTGGGCAGTTATGATCAGATGTTGCGAGTCCTGAATCACTTAACTTGGAAGACATTTGCAGAGCTAATGCACCCGTATTCAGTCCGTGGACCTTGTTATGCTGCTGTTTTCAAAGTACTCCTTTAAGACACTTCCCCTCGTTAATGGTATCACAGTTTGAGAAAATTATTTACCTTGTTCATCAAATTGCAGGAAGTAGATGAGCCCCTACAACTTGATATGTCTGAACTTTGTTTGAGTGATGATTTTTCCCAAGGAAATGACGGTAAGCACAACCACTTTGCATTATGTCTCTTTTTTTTATTTTGGCAGTTAGCTACTTTTGCCACTATTGGTTTGTAATTTGCCTGGAAGCAGTTATTTCTTTAGCCATTTCTTGTGTTAACTTATCGGAATTGGCTGACAATTAACTTTAGATTAGTTTAGTTTAAAATTTTCAGTAAAGCTTAA
Source organism: Vigna umbellata (assembly GCF_029865625.1). NCBI lineage: Eukaryota > Viridiplantae > Streptophyta > Magnoliopsida > Fabales > Fabaceae > Vigna > Vigna umbellata. Next base: position 37,710,805 of record NC_142172.1, on the reverse strand, counting down.
CATATCTTCATGAACATAAAAGGGGGTTGTGTCTAATAAGTTAATCAAGAGACCAAAGAATTAAAGTGTTGAAACCATTTATCTACATTTACGTAACAGCTTGGGCTTTTAGTGTGCTGGTTCATGACACTGACATTCTTTTGTTTTGTTACTTTTTTATTTTTCTTTCTCGAAGCAGATTCTCCTGAAGAACCCTTTAGAGTCAGGTATGAGGTCATGGAAGTTCCTATCAATTTACCATTCCAAAAGCCTCCTGCTGAGAAACCTAACCCTAAACAAGGAATTGGTGAGCTACTCATCTTTTATTTTCAGATGCCATAAATTATGATAATTCTTTTTAATAATTCAATAATTCATAGAAGCAAAGCTATGGTTCTTCATTCCATATTTTGTAATAAACAGGAAGTAATGAAACTTCATGATGTTGATGTGATTTTCTGATATTTTTGGAACTAGTTGAGATCAGGCTGTAAACTAATCAAGTGACTGTACATGTGCAACCTTTCATGATTACTGCTATCTTTGCATTATTCATATTCCTCATTGATGATGCTTTGGTTTCTGCAGTATGTATAAGATCAGTTTCCTTTCAGTATTACTTTACTGAAGAGATTGAATAATTTTGTTGTAGGCATTTTGTCATGGAGCAACGATAGCCAGTACATATGCACTCGAAATGATAGTATGCCTACAATACTTTGGATATGGGATATTCGACACCTGGAGCTTGCTGCAATCTTAGTCCAGAAAGATGCTATAAGGGCGGCAACATGGGACCCAACATGCACACGCCTCGTTGTTTGCACTGGAAGTACTCACTTGTATATGTGGACTCCATCCGGTGCCTATTGTGTTCATGTTCCTCTACCACAATTTACCATAACTGACCTGAAATGGAATTCGAATGGTAGTTGTCTACTTCTTAAGGACAAGGAGTCATTCTGCTGTGCTGCTGTTCCCTTATTACCTGAATCTAGTGAATACAGTTCAGATGAATAATGATAAGGAAGTGAAGCAATAGTGAAAAAAGTGAATGGCCATTATCTCTTTGCATCTGGTAGATAAGAGTCCAAGGTTTAAGATCATACAAAAATTCATGCAGCTGTAAGAGATAAAGGCTTGGTTTGAGGAAGGAGGTATGCCGATGAAGCATGTTTGAGGAGAGGAGGCAATGGAGCTATCTATGTCGGAGCATTTGAGAAAATTCAATGGCCATCTCGGCCCTTGTTTTAGGAGCTTAGATATATTCAATATTAACCAGCAATCTGTTTCCTGTTTGATTTTTAGGGTGTAATGCTGATGTGTTGATTGAAATGCCATCTAAAATAGTATAACAAAAGTTTATGAGGATACTCCATAATATCTTTGTCTAATCATTATTGTTGTTATGACACTAGGCTTGTGTTTGGTTCGAATGATGATGGAAGAGCGAGTGCTGGTTTTGTTTGGTTCAACTAATTTAAACCGAAATGAGAGCTCGAATTTGCGGGGAAAAAAAGGAGTGCCCTTGGAGTGAAGAGAGGAAGAAAATCAACTCACTTTGTAGTAAACTACACATTTGGCCCTCTATTTTTCACTCTGTCTTTCACCCTTTCTCTTATTTTGGACCAGAATCGATTCTCCTCTCTTTGAGAATTGATTCTCCTCTTTGAAGAATCAATGCTCCTTTCTATTTTTTCCCATAATCGATTCTCCTATATCTTTCTTTGCCATAATCGATTTTCTGCTTGTCTACCTCCTTCTCCGGACACATCATACAATCCTCTAACTTTGCCACACGCCCCAGGTGCTTCTCCTTCGCCTTCCACCACTCGAAGAATTTGCTTTCAAGTCCTTTGGCCGTTGTGACTTCATCTGGTGTTGCTTCTTCCTCACCCTCAACTACAACTTGGTCACCTTGTTCAGTAGCATTGAAAGCCAATAGTCTTTAACTAGCGTTCTTAGGAAATTAAACTAGTTAGTATCTATCCCAGTCATGAAATGATCACATCTTGTATGCCTATTTTATATGGCATAGGCAAGAAACAATTTTTAACCATTGATAAATCCTCTTTTACTTTCAACAACCTTGTGTCAAAGTTCATTTACTAAACTCTTTGCAATTCAACATACCATGTTTAAACATGTTTCCATTGCTAGATTCTTTTTAGAATTTAACAAGGGCTTGTCTCTTAAAAATATGTATTAAAAGTTTAACCTTAATTTTAATTATTTTTCACAATCCTAAAAATATCCCATTTCTTCAACCCCGATTCAACGAATTTAGTATTTTAAATTAAATCATCGAATTAAATAAATGTATATTTAGTTATATAAATGAAATAGACATGCATCAGAATACTATTTTTAGATACATAAATAATTGACTAAATTTGTCCCTAATCTTCTGGACTACCTCATAATTTTAAATTAAATCCTGATTTGCATTAAATTTAGAAAAGAATGACGTTAGATTTATTTATGAGTAACGGTAAAATGACGCGTATTTATATTTTTTTAATTTATATTATAATAGTAAAATAATTATAAAATAATAAATTTTTGTATTTTAAGAAGGAAAAAATAAATAAAAAAAAGATAATATCAAATAAATAAAAAAATTGTATGGATAAAATTATCATTTTTTTTATATTAAAAGCAAAGCAGAAAGGTCGTTTTGTACTTGTCCTGTCAACTAACTGAAATCATAATATAATAATATAACAATATATATATATATATATATATATATATATATATATATGTATATATATGTATGTATATATAATAATCATCCAAATCCAAAACAAGACTTATTCAGTTAAACTCAGAAGGAAACAATGACGGATCTCTCAGTTTCTTCGTCTTCCCTCGCTAAAACTCTTCTTCCTCCATTCTCGTTCTCCCTCCGTCCAAACATTCCGAAACGGTTGCGATTCTGCAGAAAGTCGGCATCCTTTCTCCGGAAGCCGTCGTCGATTTCCCGCCAAAACAAGCTCGCCGTCGTCACTGCTATTCAGGTTACTCAATCTGAGAATGACGGTTTTGTCCTTGAAGACGTTCCACATCTCACAAACTTCCTTCCCGATTTACCGGTACCACTTGTTTCTCCCTTGCTTTTCACCAAAACTTTTCGCAATTCTTGTTTTCAGTTTGTTACGATGATGTCCTTGATTGTGAGATTCTAGTGCACAAACGCCACATGTTTTTATACTATTCTTTTATTTTTGTTGATGAAAAGATACTATTATGAAATCACAGTTTTCCATATTTTAGTTAGCTTTAGGCCTTGTTTGGCAGAGTCGGGAGAAACAATGTGAATGAAATTAAAAGATAATTTAAAATAGGAGTGGAATAAAATATAAACTATCAATCTTTATTGAAGAGAAATAGAAAAGAACATTGGGGCAAACAATAGCTATTTCTGTCTCTTAACTTAGTAATTTAGGGATCGAATTTTGATGATGTTATTTGATTACAGAATAAACAAGTTAGGAGTGTGTTACCACCATGGTTAAAAAAAGTTAGAAGGGATTCTCATGAGGGGGAAATCATATGGTCCCGTGAATTTACATTATTTGATATCAGCAGCTTTTATATCAGCTATTCAGTATATTTGAGGAGTGGTGGGTTTTTTCCTTCTTTTTCTCCTTGTTAAGTAAATCATTTTCTTTTTCAAAAAAATAATGATAATTTTTTCTTTTCTATATGTTTTCTTTCTATTTTCTTTTTATTTCTTTCTTCTTTTCTATATGGTCCCGTGAATTTACATTGTTTGATATCACCAACTTTGATATCAGCTATTCGGTATATTTGAGGAGTGGTGGGTTTTTTCCTTCTTTTTCTTTGTTAAGTAAATCATTTTCGTTTTCAAAAAAATAATGATAATTTTTTCTTTTCTATATGTTTTCTTTCAATTTTCTTTCTATTTCTTTCTTCTTTTCTAGCTTTACGGTGATTTCTAATATTTAATGCATTTCTTCCTCTTTTGTAGTCCTATCCAAATCCATTGAGGAAGAGCCAAGCTTACTCAATTGTCAAGTAAGTCCACTTCTAGCAATTTGCTTTAAATAATGTTTGTGATTTTTCATTGTAACTTCAAAGATTATATGTTCAAGTTCCCAAACTTTTTGTTTCTTTTAATTATTTTAATATGATTCTTTTATAAAAATTGTTTTGTACTTGAAGGAAAAATTTTGTGAGCCCAGAAGACGTGGTTGCTCAAAATGTAAGTGACACAATCCTCTCCCTGCTTGTTCGTGGAACTATATTCTTTATAAATGATTGATCGATCTCCGTGTTTTAGCATTTGTCTAAATTTCTTATAACGTTTAATGTCCAGGTTGCTATTCAAAAAGGAAGTCCGAGAGGAGTTCATTTTCGGCGTGCGGGACCTCGAGAAAAGGTATAAAGCTTGGAAATGTCTATCCATTCGTAATCTTTAAAAACTGATGATGCCTTCTCTTCTCATATTAGATTTATTTCGAGCCAGAAGAAGTACGTGCTTGCATAGTGACTTGTGGAGGATTATGCCCAGGAATTAATACAGTGATTAGGGAAATTGTTTGCGGCTTGAACATCATGTATGGTGTTCATGATATACTTGGGATTGAGGTTAGTTTTTTGAAATTATAATATTCTGAGTATGTTTAAAAATATAACATGCTTTTGTTAATTAAAGACTTTAATGACTATTTGGTTAAACTAATTATATTCTCTTTAAAATTCAATAATGATATATAGCGTGAATATTGTACTGCCAGCTGATGTGTGACAACAGACTGTAACAGTCTGCTACTGTTTCTGTTTCTTATAGAGCACGCTACTTTTGTAGCTTTATAATCTTTGTTGTAGCATATTCAAAATGTAAGGAAATATAAGAAAAAATATCTTGATTAAACTCCCTCTCTCCTTTCTGTTCTATGTAAACTCTAATATCTAGAAAAAGATTGAGAAAACAATCAGGTTATAATAAACATCCTCCAAAACAAAAAACTTAAAAACCAGTTATATAAAAATAATATGAGCTGAGAAAAATATGTTTTTAATCCGTGTACTTTTAAAATTACTGATTAGTCCTCAAATTCTAAAACATGTAAATTTAGTCAGTCCTTTAATTTTTACGGCGATAAAATAACTCCCACTATATGTTAAGTTTTTAAGTATCAAGAATGACTAAATTGAAACATATTTTCAAAAGTTTGATAGCTAATTCATGAATTTAATATAGGAACCAAAACCAAGTTCAACAAAAAGTATTCTTACCTAAAAAATTTAATTAGGGTGTTAACCAAAGAGAAAACCATAACATAAATGAAGTTGAATATTGTTCCCGTTAGCAATCTAGTGGCAAGGAGGTGTCCTTCAAGATGAACGCATGCATGCATTCTGCTTCAAATAAATGCACCAAAAGCCTTTAATTTGATCTGAGGTAATTTTCTAAACTGAATGACCACACTGCTTCAAGATGAACGCATGCATGCATTCTGCTTCAAATAAATGCACCAAAAGCCTTTAATTTGATCTGAGGTAATTTTCTAAACTGAATGACCACACTAGAAATTCATCAAATACACCATTATTTAAGTGAAGTATCTGCCTAACGGTTTCCTTAAACCATTTATGTCATAAGTTAGGTATAGCTTGGAAACTTTGGAGTAATCTGTTTGAGCTTTAAGAAGAGTACTGGTTACGACAATATGGAAGTAATTTTACCATCATTATAAAGGTTAAGGAAGCCGGAGAAATAAGTTATTTTATGTGTACTTAGCTGGGATAATGAAAGTTAGTTCCAGACGGTTAAGCAATAAATTCTCTACTTAGCATTGTGGAAATGTCTCTTTTCGATAACTAGCCTAGGGAATTTCTACTCCTCCTTTTTTTTTTTTTTCTTTCCTGAATTCTAGTATTACAAGAAAATAATATGTTTAAATTGAATGAGATGGGAAATAATTTATATTTTTTCAACTTTTAAGTTTGGTATTGTAATTGTAATTTCAACAATCTTATTATTTGAGATTTAAAATATTATTACCACTCTTAGCTTAGCTTTGCAGTTCTTTAAGGGTGGTCTAGCTAATCAATGCCCTAAAGCATTGATTCCTCCTTCTTAAATGATTCTAATTACTTAATGTCAACTATTTTGAATTGAATTTATATTTTCAATATGCTCCATCCACTCATTTTTATAATTCCTAATAAACTAACTAATTCATAAGAATAAAGTAATTAACCAAGTTACTAGATTCAAATTTACCACAAAGGCATTTTTTTTTCTAAAATTTTGCCTAACATCAATGAGACATACTTTTATTTGTTTTTCCTATAATATACTGGCTGTAATTCTTCTAATGTCTCTGGTTAGTAATATGTTTATTGCTTTAAGTTTTATTGGCTATGCATGTGAAGAGGCAAATAAAGTTCCCACAATGTTGTGCATACGAAGAAGTGAAGTTTGATTCCTTGGCCTCAGAAAAGCCTACGACTAATGTTTTCTGTCTACTACTATGTATGAGAATTGACTCATGATTAGGGATATTTTGTTAAGAGGTTAATGTAGGAACATTCTAGATTGATTCTTATAAAAAGATCATGAAAAAAATCTAGTTTGATTCTTACAAGAAGGAAAGGGAGTAATAAATAGTAAATACTTACTATTTTTTGTTTCATTAACCCATGCCCTTTGGGCATTGCTAGCAACTTAGCATTTTTCTTTTATGATCTTTCATTGAGTTCTTATTGGTCACCACTTTAATTTTGAAACTGATTTAGGGAGGATATAAAGGGTTCTATTCAAAAAATACATTGATGTTGACTCCTAAAGTGGTTAACGATATCCATAAACGTGGTGGCACCTTTCTCCGAACATCTCGTGGAGGACATGATACCCACAAGATAGTAGACAACATTGAGGATAGGGGAATAAATCAGGTGTATACTTGTTAAAAATATTTTAAATTTTCTATCAAATTTGGACATGATGTCTGAACCAAAGATGATTTGATCTTTCTATGTTAGGTATACATTATTGGAGGTGATGGTACGCAGAAAGGAGCTTCACTTATCTATGAGGTAATTCGTTACTTTCACGAAAACAATTATTGGATTTCGTGCAGTGAAAAAAAAATGAGACTGTCAGGTCTTATCTTCCTACTTACTATTTTATTTTTTTATAATAAAATTGTTATATTAATAAAAGGCTAAGATCCTCTGCTGTGGTACTGTCACTGCACTGAATCCATTCCCTCATTCATGTAGTTATCTTTATGGAATAATGTAATATAATCATCTTTTTTATGAAGGAAGTTATAAGGCGTGGTCTTCAAGTGGCTGTGGCTGGGATTCCGAAAACAATTGATAATGATATTGCTGTAAGTTCTTAGCCCATGATATATTCTGAATTTATACCTACATGGAGACTTTTAGGCCATTAGTGAAATATTCTTGTAGTTTGATTTATAGAATAATAATTTGAACATGTTACAACCCAAAACTCCTGGCAAAGACATCATAGAAAGGCTTTCCAACCGGGCAAGTCTTCCAACCATCTACCAAGATCATAGAAAAGGACAAATTTTTCAGGAAACCAGTGATTGTATCTAGTTGTTTATATATGAAACTCTACTTTTAATGGCATCTGTTCTGTCTGTTCAGGTTTCTGTCGGTGTGTGTGCAACCATGTGTCTTGACTTGGAGATATTATATTTGTTCGTCAACTTTTTGTCCACATATTACAATATTTATTAAAATAAATATACTTAGAGGAAGCATTTGTTATGTTATTCTTCTTGTTTGTGTTTTTGGATCTAGGTGATAGACAAATCTTTTGGATTTGAAACTGCTGTGGAAGAAGCCCAGAGAGCCATTGATGCTGCTCATGTGGAGGTTGAAAGTGTCGAGAACGGAGTTGGAATTGTGAAGCTGATGGGAAGATACAGTGGTAAATAGTAGTATTACAGAAATGTTATATTCTGATTTTGCCTCTCCTTTTTGTATTGCAATTCAAATTTTCTAAATAATTTTATTCAATGAAATGACAGAAAATGGGAGCTTTTATCTATGAGTGAAATGTTGTTATTAGAACTTTACAAGGTTCCATATGCAGGTTTCATTGCAATGTATGCAACACAAGCAAGTCGAGATGTGGTAAGACATTTATCTAATGTCAGCACTTATCAGTGATGGTCACATTTGAACTGATTCTTTTGGTAGTGTAAAATTTCTATTTCATTATTGTTTCTTTTTGTCATGCTAGAAATTAGTGTGATACATAAACTTTAAGACTAAATAAAGGGATATTTTTAAGTGTACCCTATGTGGATGTGATCATTGTATTTATATTCAGTAAATTTGGATAGCAGTACAATGCTGTGAAAGATAGTTACAGAGGACAAACACTAACTGCACACTGCTGACAAAAAAAAAGCATTGGCGAGGCATTTAGACTCTTCTGTTTAGTAGATCTTAACTATTTATTATATTTATTACTAAATCTAACCGTTAAAATAAAAATCAACTATAACTAGAATGACTAACAAGTATGCCTATTTTACTGGTATAATGGGTTAGTTAGTTTTTATTTCAACCATACATATTAAATAATAAATGGTTAAAATTTATTAAACAAAACGTCAATTGAAGAGGACCCAAATCCATGGAAAATGGTAGGAGGAGGACTACAAGAATGTTGGAATATAGTACATAGTTTAATAATATATTGTCTTGCTGTAATTATAATATTAGAATAACTTTAGATATAACTATTCTATTTTGTGTACATAGTGGAGCTTCTGCTTTGTACTTAAGACAAATCAAACGTCTTTTGATTTTTCCCCACCCTGAAGCTGGAGTTTCCATGAGCCTTAAAAGAAAAAGGAAGGATCAAAGAAACATATAAAGTGAAGTTGCAATAAATTTTTTTAATGTGACTTGATGAACGTTTGGTTTTGTTGCGGGTGGATATCGGGTGGATATAAAAGAAAGACATGTCTGCTCAAGAAATCTTTATATGCCTCAAAGCCATCTAAATTGATCTAATTGGACGTTGCGGTTAAGTTGTATTGTTCTGGTAAATTATGATTTACAAAACTTACTCCAATCCATTTATCACAAATACTCCATACTCTACTTGCAACCCTGAAGAATGACTCACAGTTTCTTCCAACTGGCCACTTAAACACATAGAACGCTATCAATCATCACCCTCCAAAGTCTTAAAGTGTGAGTTAGTATAAATTCTTCAGTTAGTATTCTATGTGCTTGGTATTCTTGAGTTAGATCAACCACTGTGACCTTGGACCTGAATAAGAGAAAAAAGTTTTGTCAGAACATCAGCCCATTGGTCTGGACTGGACAATAAGCTGTTTAGATAGCACCTATTCTCCATTGGAATGCTGCCTTAATTGTGGTTACCACCTGGTCTGCCTTAGTGGCGGCCATTTTGGGGGGTTGCTTAAATTTCAACATCAAGAAGAGTGATTTAATCTCACGTTCCCTAGAGATCTAACCAAATTGAGCTTGTTTTCACGTTATAAGTTGGTTTTGTATAGTTATCTTATGTCCAAACCTAGATTCCAAGACTTTTCATGTTGACTGTGAAGTGCTTTTTATTTCAATAGATATTTATGTTTTAAAAATTCATTTTCTTGGTAGATGACACTTCACCCCATCATGAAACTCTTATTTGACTTGATAGATTTTTATTTGAACATTATTAAGAGGGGAAATGAAATGCCTATAATAGCTGGAGTCATTACAGGATTGCTGCTTGATTCCAGAGTCTCCCTTTTATTTGGAAGGAAGAGGTGGGCTTTTTGAGTTTATTGAAGAGAGGCTAAAAGAAAATGGACATTTAGTTATTGTGGTAGCCGAAGGAGCAGGTCAGGAATATGTTGCTGTAGAAGGGCATGATGCAGGTAAAACTGATGCATCGGGGAACAAGCTACTTCTTGATGTTGGTCCATGGTTATCTGATAAGATCAAAGTATGTTGCATTATCTTTCCTTTCTTTGTATTTATGTCTCTGTTGTAGATGTATAATATTCGAAGATGTGTATAAGTTGTATCATGTACACCTTTAAATTGACTGGATTTGAGACTGCATAAAATTGGATATCTTTTCGATAGTTGAGTTGAGTTTAGAACTTATGACCATAGAAAAACATCCACTCAAAAGAAAGTCCTGCATTTCTTTTCAGAATCTGATTTATGCCGATAGGACCAGTTAACTTGCTAAAAGACGGATGTTAAATATCAATTACAGTCATATGTAACTTTCTTGTTTTGTTTTGACGTTATGTTTCCTCTCCTTTTAATCATAACACTGAGAGAGATTGCTGAGATTGGAAATTCGTTGATGTGGACTTTACAACTATCCCATCCTAACTTCATAATTTTGTTCAGCACTATAGTTTTCTGATTATTCTTTATTCTTTGTTTGAAAGCCACCTTATTATGCTCATCTTTAGACCGGAAAGGACTACCTTTGGAGCGACTGTCAAAAAAGGCTGAGCTGAGCGTTGTAGAGTGCAGAAACTGGGATTTATCATCTTTTAAGTTATTCACCATCTCTTTATTGACATTTTTTATTGCAGAATCATTTCACAATGTTTCGAAAGATGGCAGTGAATATGAAATATATAGGTATTTTCTTTAGTTTCTCAAGAATATTTTTTATTTATTTTAATGAAGGTTGCCTGCCTCTAACAAATAGCTTGATGAGTTAATCTTTGGAAGAAATGTCCTTCAAATGCGTTATCCAGTAGATCTAACCATTTTCCTATTTTACATGCTACTGTATTGTATCATATGAAAAGGAAATGTGACCGTACAACTTAGTTGGTTCTAAAAGACTAAACAAAGAAAGGGTGTCGAAAGTTGTGTTTTTACTCCAGAGTGATTGAGGGTCTGTTTTAGTGTATCCTTCAGCCTGGCTCCTGTAAACTTTCATTAGTGAAAAAGATCTGGAATCTGCTTCAGTTGGGCAATTTGACTCATCTAACGGATATACATTACATTTATATGCAGCAGATCATGACAAAAATTTTAATTTATTCATTTCATTCAGCAAGCTATAAGATTAATGTTATATATATATACATATATATATATATATACATATATATATATATACATATATATATATATATATACATATATATATATATATATATATATATATATATATATATATATATATATATATAGAGAGAGAGAGAGAGAGAGAGAGAGAGAGAGAGATATGTGTGTGTATGTATGTATAAAGAGGGATTCAAGAATAATTTTAAGAGCATTATAGACTTTGTTTACACAAAATTCCGTTATTATTTATAGAACAGAAAAATAAGAAGAAAAGAAATTAAGTAACTTATAAGCTAATTTGTAGAAGTCCTACTTATGGTTTCTCTAAATTCTTGTTTTTAACTCGTGAATAAGTTAATTTAAGTGTATAAAAAAAATTATTTCATTTTTTAACCTTTTTCTTCTAGAGATGTAGTAATTATTCGCTAATTTATTTAAAATCATTTAATCTTGGAGCAGCTTGCTCTACTTGAAATCTTGAAATTTGTTATTTTCCTTATAAAACTTGTTTGTTACTTTCATAGATCCAACGTACATGATTCGAGCTATTCCAAGTAATGCCTCAGACAACATTTACTGCACTCTCCTTGCTCATGGTGCTGTCCATGGAGCTATGGCTGGATTCACTGGCTTCACAGTTGGGCCTGTGAACGGTAGACATGCTTATATCCCAATTGCTGTGAGTGGTTCATTTCCTTAACTCGTGTATATTCAATTCAAGTAAATTACTCTCATTGCAAAACATTGTGCTACGCTTAATCTTTTAGTATCTTTGTTTGCTTTGTAATTTTCTGTTACAATTATATATTCTATTAATTACCAATAGATGTTCTACTCAAATATCTTGTGTTGTTTTATTCACTAGGTTATCAGTTTTTACATACTACAATTCAAAAGAAAACCTTTCTAAACTAAAATGTCAAGGGTTGTGGAATAGAGTAATATATTGGAATAGCTATTAAATTGAGACATTGAACATGCCGTCCAGACTCGGCATTCATACTCATCATCCAAAAGACCAACAATTCCTAATGGATGAAATATTGAATGAGCTTTCCTAACGTCCACCTGGATTCTGCCCTAACGACATGCCGTGTTTCTTTCCCTTTAGCAATTTTCTACAAAAAAATAAACATAAAAATAGTGATTCATTCTTACATGCATTAAGGAAAAGATCATACATTAGTCTTTATAGAGACTTTTTTCTTGGGCAAAAAAATTGAACTGGTATAACTAGGACTAACTATTAGAAAAGATGAGATGAAGAAAAGAAAGCTTGCCTTCCAGCCAGCCAGGCACAAATATATCCAGTTTTTTTTTTATGAAAGTTCCAGGACGTTGATGAAATTTCTTAAATTTGAACCCTGGAAATAAATTTTCCACGGAAATTACCTGCGCAATCTGACCACAAAAAGAAAACTGAAGCCCTTACAACATGGTGCATTTTTGTTTGCTATTTATAATTGGATATCTTCAGTGAAAAAACACTGATTATTTGACAATTTCTCCATACAACTAGTCCTTTCTGTTAGGTCTCTAACTTTGTCGGAGATTTTGTTCTACATCGTTTCTCATATTATGATTTTGCTTGTTTTTCCTTGCATTGTATAATATACCACCAGCTGATCACCGAACATCTTGTTGCAGCGTGTGACTGAGAGGCAGAAAACGGTCAGGCTGAGTGATAGGATGTGGGCTAGACTTCTTTTATCAACGAATCAACCAGGTTTCGTTTCCTCTGATCAAGAAAAATTTGACAAAGAGGTCATGAACTAATACTATATAATTATTACCTCTATCCAGGTTTATCGATATTGATTCATTTCTGAGAATTGATTTGTCATTAACATTCATTTAGCATACGGGGGATGATACTACATATTCATTTGTTAATTGGGAAGTGAACATGTTGAAAATCAGAATCAACATGTTGAAAATTTATACAGGCCACCACACAAGTTCCGCTACACCTCCTCTGCTCAAATCACGAATACTTTACGTGCCTAGAATGTGTTTACAAATTAAAAAAAAAAAGAAGAAAGTCTCATGTTAGCCTTTTGTTTTATTTATCTTTAAAATGCTATAACTATGGAGTGATATGCTATGGATCTGGGATTTTTTAATCCATGGCAATATTTTAAGTCTCTGAATGGACCTAATAGAAGAAAAAACAGAGTAAAAAAAATAAAGGTAACGAGAAATAAAATAAAAATTAAATGTATTTGATAGAAGAAAATAGAGAAAAATGAATGAAAGATAGGATCTGATCACATTTTAATTATCTTCTACGTTCCTATTTCTGTGATACTAAATGAATTGAATCTTATTGATCAGATTTATGTTTGGATGATGCAGTAACATATGGCAGCTGATATTGCCTTTTATAATAGGGAAGTGGGCGTGTTGAAAATTAGAATTGAATAACTTTTTTTAGACAGGACAGCAGGCACGATTAGGGTGTTAGGGTGGTGGCGTAACCGTAAGAAATTTGTACTTCTAAATACCCTCTTTCCTTTCGGTCACTGTCAAACTTTTACATAAATGTATGTCTAACTTTTATATTTCATTCATGTTTTAACCATTTTTTTTAAATGTATTTGATGGATAAGAACAAATTCTTAATTTATTATTGTTTGTTTATTGTAATTTGAAATAAAAAAAAAGTCATATGAATTGTGTATTAGATAAAAATACCTTTTTAATAATAAGAATTTACAAGGTGATGCTTAAAGTCCTAGTTTTTTTTCACTCATTTTAATACATCTTAAATAAATAAATAAAATTCATGTATAGCATTAAGTGAGGAATAATATTAATTTATATTAAATAATCAGTAGTTTTTATTTTAGTTTTATAATTTAAAATTAAGTTAAAATTAAAAGGTCATTTTTATTTTCAATGATTGATTAAAATAAACTCTAAAACTAGAAAGAAGCAACTAAGAGAGTGAGAAAGATTGGGAAACTCCCATATAGAAAGTAAATATTGAATCATTTTTGCAAAATAAAAAATAAGAATAGTTTACAAAGTTGCTAACATAAAATAGGAACCTAATTTGAATGGAAGTGCTTGATAACTCCAATTATTTTAGAAGAGACAGATAGATGCATCATTCCCTTCAGTAGGCGTACTCATCTTACAAGAGTCCAGTTATGCTAAATAATCAAATTCAGTCACGTGTCTGCACATTTTACTATTCGTAAGAAAAACAATAACATCATTCAGTAATTATCCTTGTGAATGCAAGTGATTTACGAGCGTGCTTGTGTTAATCAAGGTAAGTATACTTTTACACTTTAACATACATCAGATTGATGATATGGTTGAAGAGTGTCAGTCTTGTGTTCAAAAAGTGAAATTCCTGCTTTACTTCTTTTCTTTTAATCAGAAAAAAATGATTTTGGGAAACGCTGTTGACTTTTGTCTATGGTACTGTGGTACAGTTGCAGGACACTTGCACAAAACTAAATTATATCTGTAGATTTAGAGATAATACCTATAAGATATCTTCTGCTATGGTGGTTTTAGCTAAACCACAGCAAGTGTATAAAGTATACGTCGAAGACAATACTTCAACGTTTTGATGTGATTTGTCTAAAATATCAAAATTAATGTCCTTAATCGTCTTGTTACAAGTTGAATCATATATTTAAAACAGCAGCCTTTTTTCTAGCTTGCAATCCAGTGTATACAAATCAGTAAGAAACAAACCAAAAACATGTTGTTGACTCTTTGCATACAAGTTGTAAAGTTTCTTCTTCCTATTGGTTTACTTGATTTATTTGCTCTTTGTACAAACCAGCTGTATTGCTAACTGCCAAAGACCAAGTTGATCATCTAACCAATAATAATTTTGTTGCTTCAATGTGGGGTGTACCCAAATAGAAAGATCATTAATTTGGATAAGATTATGTACTTCCAGAGTGAAAACCGTGTAAGTCTCCACTCGCATTAACTAGATAATCAATTCTGATGTATCCATAGGGACCCTTTTTTCAGTGACAGATTTCTCTCTCTCTCTCTCTCTCTCTCTCTCTCTCTCTCTCTGTATATATATATATAGTTTCTATCTTTTTATACATCCCAAATAAACGAACCCTGTTCAACAGTTCTTGTTTCTTAAAGATGGCCACAGAAGAAGAAATTTCAACTCTGAAACTGATGCGCCAATATCTCTTGGGAGATATTTCAGACCCGTTTCTCACCAATCTCATCCCTGTAAAAGTTGAAGACTCCTCATCAGAACTTGATTTGGATTCAAACTCTTCAGAACAAAGCAACTTCTGCAGGTTTCTAGAATACTTTGATTTTGAAGCAGACAAAAAACCGACAGATCTCGCTTCTCATCATAATATCCAAAACTCCATTGCTACAAGTCCACTCAAGAATTCTGATTTGGCAGATCCAATTTTGCCAGTGAAAAAGGAAGTAACATGTTGTTATGAGGCCAGGCGTTACAGAGGAGTGAGGAGAAGACCATGGGGGAAGTTTGCTGCAGAAATCCGTGACCCCAAAAGAAAAGGAAGCAGGGTGTGGCTAGGTACGTATGACACTGAAATTGATGCTGCTAAGGCTTATGATTGTGCTGCCTTCAGAATGAGAGGTCAAAAGGCTGTATTGAATTTCCCCTTGGAGGCTGGAAGGTCTCATCCAGAACCCAACACTTCTGGCAGGAAGAGAAGAAGAGACTGCACTGCAACTGTCACAACTTCAACTCATGTATGTCATGAAAAATAACTCAGTGTAGCATTCAGTACCATGTTTTTTTTGTCAGTTAAATAAGTTAATGCAAAGGTTTCTATCTAAAACCTTCAGTTATGGCTAAGTGAAGCATATGGGGTGAAGTTGAATTCAACACTTCTCAAAGAAACCTAGTTATATTTGTTCATACAAGGCTCTAAAACTAAAATGTGTTATACCACTCACCTCAGTTTGATTTATATATTTCAGAATCACTGACCATATTGAAAGTGATTTACTTCCGATTCTAATAGTTAGTTTTTCAATTACTGTAATTGAACAAAATATTTTCCTTTCCAATCACAATAATTTAGTCTTTTCTAATTGTCTAATCATAGAAATCAATTAGAATATATATTTTAGAGAATCTTTATTTATATGAAAGTAATATAAGATTTTACAATCTCAACAGAGATTTTGAAAAAAACTACATTACCTGATGTGATGTTAAACGATAATCCATAAAGCATGATCACATAAGTTCAACTAAAAGGTGAAAATTTTAAGAATGGGACAAGGAATATCTCTACTCTTTCACACTATTAGAGAAAGATGAATGCTCGTGCAAATATTTTCTCTAACTTCACCGAAAGGGTGGTTTCTTTGCAAAAATAGATTGTACAGAAAGGCAAGTTCATGGCTTAAGCAACAAACAATGGAAAATTCCAGCAGATATGTCGAAAAATAACAAAGAAAATAGAGTTTAAAGGATGATAGTTAAATATATATATATATATATATATATATATATATATATATATATATATATATATATATATATATATATATATATGAATTATTGATACATAAACATCTAGGTACACTATTGAAATTTTGGTAAGCTTGCATGAAGTAAAAGTTGTGTGAGAATGTTTGGTAGGATTGAGAAATGTAGAGTTTGGAAGTGTGACAGTGTTTTCATCAGATCCAGCCTTGTATGGCTACACTTTTATTTTTGGGCCTGTAAACCACTACAGCCCACCTACTGGGAAATTACTTTTCGGTTAAAGCTTCCTGCACCCACTCAAATTTCACCACTCACCCATCAAAAGCTTCCGAAAAATATTTATTCGTAAAAGAAGGAGACGAATGATTTATGAATTTTTTTTCCAGAATTGTTTATTGTGTGTTCCAAAAACCAAATTCCAGAATATATAGGAAGAAAATGTTAGGATTTTGATCCACATCCTTATAAAATTTTATATTTTAGATTGTACTATGATATAAATTTATTCTCAAATATAAAAAAAATTGTTTTGAACTAAATAATTTAAAATATAATTATATTTTAGATTATATAATGTAAAATAAAACATAAAATTTTATTTTAAATTATATATTTTAAAATAGAAAAAATTACATTTTAAATTATACAAATCTAAAATACAAAAGATGCTAAAATAAGTTGCGGCCGAGTTATCATTCCTAATGGGCTGAGCGTGTTTCTCTAAAGCCCATTAGGTTGGAATCAACCACACCAATTCAATTCATGAATTATCGAAGAGATGATGAGTAAGTCCTAAAAGATACTTTGTAAAATGTCCAACAAAACCCACTTTGTATAAAGGAAAACTAACATATATTTAATCAAACTCTAACTTAAATAAATTTTGTTGTTCTAACTATTAAAATTTCTAATATATTATATATGTTTAACTGCATCGTTTATGAAACTAAGTGATGTTATGTATCCTACTTCCAATACCAGTGACATTTTTATTTGATGAATAATTTTTAATCTTTAATTTGATTGACTGTATGGTTACAACTGAGTGAATCTGAAATCTTACAACTTATCCCGATCTGCGTTTGTTGTTCATCGTCCATCTTCAAGTGGTTCCAAAATCTGGTTATGCAACCTAGAAATTGTACTGCTATAGTACCATCACCATGATCAATACTTAAATGAGAACGTGGTCTGAGAAAGCTCTCTGTCTCTTCCTGAGATGCAACATCTTTTGCTCCTCCCAGTGAATGTTTTTCAATGATCCTTATTCCCTCCAACTCCATAGCAACTTCTTTCATGCTTGGTCTTTCTTCTCCATGCAACCTAAGACACCTTTTGGCTAGATTAGCAACTTCTATCACATACTCAACACTTGCATCACTCACGATTTCCTTGTCCAATATTTGATCCAACCGACCCTCATTCATTGCAGAAACAAAATACATGGACAAATTCCTATGACTCTGAGGCCTAAGGAACGAAAGTGCCTTCTTACTTGTCAATAGTTCTGCAAGAACAACACCAAAGCTGTAAACATCACTCTTCTCGGTTAGTTGGCTTGTTTGGAAGTACTCAGGGTCAAGGTAACCCATGGTTCCTTGCACCAACGTTGTTAACTGAGTTTGATCAAGAGGAACAAGCTTTGAAGCACCAAAGTCAGAAACTTTGGCTGTGAGGTTGTCATCTAGAAGGATATTTGCTGTTTTAACATCTCTATGTATGATGGGTGTGGAAACAGAAGAATGCAAGTATGCAAGAGATTCTGCTGTCTCTGCTGCAATTCTCAAACGTGTTGTCCATGAAAGTTTGTGTTTATCACCACATGCCTCACCTTCGAAATGTAGATGCTCACAAAGGGTACCGTTGGTGATGAACTCATAAACAAGCAAAGGAAACTCAGTCTCCAGACAGCAACCTAGTAGTTTGACGACATTCCTATGGTTGATTTGGGAAAGCACGACCACTTCGTTGATGAATTGGCCAATCTCGGTTTGGTTGGAAACCATGGCCTTCTTGATGGCAACAACACTGCCATTTGATAATATACCTTTGTACACCGTTCCATGTCCTCCTTTGCCTATGATTCTATCATCATCGTAGTTGTCGGTGGCTTTCTTGAGCTCCTCGGCAGTGAAAATTGTGGCTCTTTCGGTTGAGCCATTGACCAGATCAATCTGCCTTTGCAATAACATGCCACCATTTTTCTTAAAATAGTTCTCTCTGATTTTCATGAGCTTTCTTTCACGGAATTGGGGGTATATGTTTAGGCATCCCACAACCACTGCCAATAGACTTAAGCTCAAACCTGTGAACAACAGTTACATTACTCTTTTGTTTTCAGCTACTTAATTTGACTTCCAACAATATAAACTAGAAAGTAAGAAACATTGTGTGTGAATGAATGTACAAGTTTTTTACTTACTCAATCCAATTATAAGAATAAGATTCCCTGTGTTTTTGTCTCTTTTGGGTCTGCAGCCTTGGCCATTTCTCAATCCATCTCCTTCGTGGCCCTTTGGACATGAGCACTTCAAACCTTCTCCAGGGGCGTTTTTGCAGGTTTTCTTGTGGATGCATGGATTGCTGTTCAAAGCGCATTCATCCTTATCTGACCCAAACAAAATGCACTTTCGATTTCATTTTTCGTTTCATCTAGGCTTTCTATATCATATATATATAGCAAGGAATGCAACGAAGATCACAGAGCAACATTAAAATAGGACTAATCATTCGCCAAAATGAAGCATCAAGAAAAAAAAATGTGTTTTCTTTACTAAGTTATGATAAAGACTTAAACAGAGTAACTTTTACATGAAAAATACAAAAATATATTTATATACATCCTATTGCATGTTATTTATACAGAATGAAAGTAGTGTCACATTTATTCAGAATATAGTTAGCGATTGACATAGCTTCATTCCACAAATACTAAGATCATTCCTTGTCTTTTATCATTCCACATATAATTAAGTTCTTAGTGTAATTTCATTATGTTGGTATATACACGTGGAAGAGTAACTTAATGCTCAGTTCCTTATCTTTCGCAAAGGTTTTGAAATTCTATGAAACGTTGGTCATTAGTTCTCATAACTTTGTATAGCCACTATTTTGTTCCATCATCACTTTATTTTTCAAATATTTTCAACACTTCAATCCTTCTTTTCACAAAGTAAACCCATAATTTCCTATAAAAGTAGTTAATGAATGAAATAACATATATATCATTCTTTAAAAAGTCCACAGATTGAAAGCTTTACTAACCAGAAATAAAATAAACTTGTATTTTTTTATTGACAATATTAGTTGTTAGTATTTGTGAGTGAAGAAATTAAAAACAACATTCTCATATTCTCTTTCAAATCCACTAAATCAATCTTAAATCTCTCTAAATTGTGAGTGAAAAGAGTTGAATGTACAACTTTCTCCCACCTTCCCTTCCCCTTACCAACTAAGTCATCCTATAATATATTTTTAATCTTCAAATTTTACACATGAGTAATGAACGATATATTTTTATATTTATTTGACACATAATATACAAATAAAATAATCATAAAAATAAATAATTTTTTGTATTTTTTTTAAAAATATATATAAAATAAAAAAATGAATATAAGAAATTTATTTGTATTAAAGTATAATTTTTTTTACACATTTGTAAAGTTAAAATGTGATAGCAACTACAAAATATTTGTGATATATATTGACAGTTTGATTTTTTATATGAATTTGGTGTCTTAATTGAGAAATTAAGTGAATGATATAATTTAGTTCCTTACTTTGAGGACAGTATTAAAAAGGTGAGGTATAGTTCTATTATGTTAAAGATACAAGATATTTTTAGTTCTCCTAAATTTCTGAATTTGATTTTAGTATTTCTGAAAATTATGAACATATCCTTCATGTGAAATTAGTTTTATGAGAAACAACTCAAAATAAATTCTATATTTATTTTGCTTTATATTATCTTCACAATCTTTAAAAAATAAGAAAAATATAGAAAAATAGATTATTCTACACGCAAAAATTGACTACTATGGAAAATTTGTATCGAATTATTTTTCATTTCAAACACTGATTTTTAAAATTTGAAGAAGGTAGAAATGTGAAAAATAATATTATACAAATTTAATTGTTGAATTTTTCTGTTTGTTTATTGGTTCATATTCAATTGGGCTTGGACTGTTAAATAGTAGTTTTCACGGGAAATGTTTTCCTGCACCCCATTTTTTTTTCTTAAACCTCGTAGTCTTATTGAAATGACTTGGTTATGTTTGTTGAAAACCTTGCACCGCATCCTGCTGATTTCTAAATTTACATTACAGATGGTAGAATTTGAATATAAATTTACATTATAAATTTTATAATTGAGAATGTAAATTTATCTTACTAATTGTATAATTCAAAATATAATTTATATTTTAGGTTTTTTTAAAATTTATATTATGTATTGTATAATCTAAAATGTAAATTTACATGATTGATTATTCAATTTGTAAGTAATTTGCATTTATTTGTCTTCCAAATTTACACGGATTATATAATTTAGAATAAATTTACATTAAAATTGTATCATCTGAAATTTAATTTGCATTTATAATTGTTTTTCAATTTTATATTACAGATTATACAATTCAAAATATAAATTTACATTACAAACTGTATAATTTAAAATGTAAATTTAGATTAGAAATTGTAAAATTCAAAATATAATTTTCATTTTGAAGTTTCTTCCAAATTTTTATTAAGGATTGTACTATAAAAATATAAATTTGCATTATTATGAATGGTGTAATTTAGAATATTCCATACAATTCAGAACATCTTTCAAAACAAAATTTGTGGAATGAATTTTCAAAAACATATTAAATACTTTTTAGATGATCGTTTTGGAACAAAGAGAGCTTCTTCTTTTTCTAGAACGAGCTCTCCCTTTTCTTCCTTTCAAATATTGTATGGAGAATGGAGATACTAAAGTGATGGCACAGCTACAACACTCATGTGATACAGTGAGAAAGATTATTTTAATCTTTTTCCGTTAATATGGAGTGTAGTTGGTAATAATGGGGTGTAGAAAGAAAAGATTGATTTGGATATCCACAAATAGCCTGTAAATATGTGAAAATAATAATTGATATATGTAAATGTTTTAATACGAAAATGCAATAAATTAGTTTTTTAGCATAACTAATATCTATAAAAGGGAAACTGTAGTTAGGAACATCCAAGAGCTCTAACAACACCCTATTGAAGAACACCCTACATTAAAACATCTAACAGAGTTTGACCTGGTTTTATTGGTTGTTGTTGAAACTTTGGATCTGGGTTCGGTTGGTGAGGAGCAGGAGAAATTAGAGAGAAAAACACGAGAGACCTGAATCTCATTTATTATTTAATTACTAACATGGAAGTGGGCTCCATTCTATTCACACCATTCTACATTTAAAAATCAATATCCTAACATCATAAGCTTATTACTTTTCTTCGTAACATCATAAAGTTACTACTTTTCTTTATTAACTATGATTACTATCACCTAAAAAAAGGTGACAAAAGAGTGAATTTAATGTATTAACAGTACTGGTCACCCATTTTCCAAATCATATTTATTTGCAGTTGGCACAGAAAACAAAAATTCAAACCTACATAAAGAAAAACCATAAGAATGACATACTGATACAGATAATAGATTGGATACATGAAAATCTGAGGATTTCAAATGATTGTTTTCAGTCTTAGATTAAGCCATAGACTTCAACTGAACAAGCAGATCTATGATGAACTTGTTCTGAACTTCCTTATCAGATAAAAACTTGCCCCATTTCATGTGGTTTTCTCTTATGTGTTTCCCCGGCTCTTTGTCGTCTTCTGACATTATAGTTTTCAATGCCTTTAGTACATCGTCTTTGTGAAAGTACCCATCTTCTTCCCTCCTATTTACTTCTACTCCTGCCTCCAAATCCTTGGCAACAAGCTTGGAGTTGAAAAACTGATCACCCTTGAAAGGCAACAGCACAAGTTGACACTCATTCACCATGGCTTCTATCACAGAACTGAACCCTGCATGACATACATAGCAGCCAACACTAGAGTGTTTCAGCACAAGTTGCTGCTGAAACCAACCAGTGTGCACCACTCCCCTATCCTTCACTCTTTCCAAGAACCCTTTTGGCAGTGTTCTCTTCAACTCAGATTCAGCAGAAAGATCAGATGGGAAATTTAGAACCAAAATGAAAGGTAAGCCGCTGAGTTCCAATCCACTGGCTAGTTCTTTGATCTGATCATCATTCAGAAAAGTCTCACTACCAAATGAGCATAATATGACAGATTTGGCGGGGAAAGTGTCTAACCATTTGGACCACCTTTCCTCAAGCACATCCCTTGATGGCTCAGGGACAAGTGGACCACATAGCAAAACTGGTTTTCTAAATTGCTTTTCTATGTACTCTAAATAGGGACCTTCAAATTCCTTGCAAGTTTTAAACACTATGAAGGAACACTCACCAAGGCTTTGCAAGACTCGCTCATAACCAGTGAGGTTCTCACCAAACCTGTTAAAGAGGAACATGAAGTCCATGGCCTCAAAGGCCTTGAGGGAAACATCGGAGTTTTGAGGATACCCAGGTGGAGGGGTTTTAAGATCCTCAAAAGTGATGTTTCTTCCCTCGACATTGGAGAATCTGGAAGGCACGGTAATGTAAGAATCAGAAATGGCAGAGTAGACAGAGAAATGAACGGATTTGATGCCGAGTTCAGAAGCGATTTTTGGGAGCCAGTGTTGTGCAAAGTCGAAGAAAATGTAGTGGGGTTTGAGTTCCAACAGAAGAGACTTCACCTGAGGCTGAGTAAGGTCGATGGCATGTACAAGATTTGCAGCCAAGTGAGGAGGCAAATCAGCAGTGCTGCTTACCCCATTTGGAAACTGCAGTGAGATAATATTGATGGCTGGATCGAGATTAAGGGTTGATCTGATTCTGGAAATGTTGGACTCAGCTGACAAGAAAGTGATACGAACACCATGAGAGAATAACTTGTTGGATAACTGAACAAAAGGGCTTATGTGACCAAATGCAAGAAATGGGAACATGACAACATGAAGGTGGTCGTGGTTGACAAATTGAGTAGACATGTTTGTGTTGTGTTCTTCACTGGTACTGAGTAAATTGATGAGGTTATAGCTGTTACATGCTTGATTTGGTATATTTATTGATGACTCTGCTATGTTTGGTTTGAGGATCCACCCCATGGGTAGTTGAAACATGTGGTTCTAATAATTCTGCAAACGTTTACTATTAGGCTATCCTCATCCGCAACCGTTAGTTCACTTCTAATTCTACCTTTTCTCTTCTCACCGATTGAGAATAAGAATTTATATAAAATATACTATTCAATGTATTATCATGCTTTCAAATTAAAATAAAAAGGTAGAAAAATTAGAAATAATTGGACATGAAATCTACAATTTGTTAATGCCAA
Source organism: Vigna umbellata (assembly GCF_029865625.1). NCBI lineage: Eukaryota > Viridiplantae > Streptophyta > Magnoliopsida > Fabales > Fabaceae > Vigna > Vigna umbellata. The sequence goes on along the minus strand of NC_142172.1, from coordinate 37,686,801 downwards.
AACTGAGGTCCATGCAATCCTTGTTAGATAAACTTAAAATTAAAGAGATTAAAATTGGGATTTCTGGTGCATTTGATTACTGCTGTGTATTAAAGTTTGTCACAGCATTCTTTATTTTTCGTTTTTTAGTCTTTGATAATAGTTTAGTAACTGTTTTTATTTGTTTGAGTCAGTATTATTTGCTGAGAGTTATTATTTCATAGTTAGGTGTTATTTTGTATAAACATGTGATCCTTTGGCCCATTTGTGTGGCTATTTAAAGTCATCACCGTGGCAAAATTTACTTCATCAGTTTTCACGTAATACATAAAGAGAGTAAGTACAGTGGTTTTTTTTTATTTTCATAGCATTCTGTTTTTTTTCAACAATCCTATCACCACCGTTGACCACAACAGTGGTTTGTGTGTTGAACTCGTTAGACTTACTATAATCATTTGACAGCATCAACATTACAAATAACAAAACCAACACTTTTTTTTATTATTTCAAAATATGATAAAATTAAAAATATAAAAATATAAACTTTCTTTAAGAAAATTTGACATTAATTAAAATAAAATCAATATAAAAATGAATGCATATTTTATCATGTTAATTTTGTAAGAAAGAATAATAGATACAAATTTCTTACTATTAGTTTCGAAATAAAATTCGTCTATATCTTTCCCGTATTTAAAGAAGTTTAAAGTTTATACGTTATAAACTTATGTTCCAAGCGTCTCATACCCAATTTAATAATGGCAACCACCAAATTCACGCACACCCGTCAAAAATTTTCAGTTTTTACTCGTCATCTTATTCTTCTCCATCTTCTTGCATTAAAATGTATCAAATGTTTTCACCGACTACTACACTTATAATAAAAAAAAAATTCTATTTATATATAATATTCAATGATAATTTTTTTTATTCAAGTGGATCTTCATATCACATAGTTCAAGCAATGAAATTGTTTAGAAGGTACATTCGTTCTGTATTTTCGTATATTTTTATTTTTACATTGTAAAATAATTTATTTATTTTTATATTTTCTTTTTCTCTTTCACTGTATCCTTCCCTCTCCTTATCAGTTTCTTCTTTCTTTACTACCCTCATCTCCACTCACCATCTTTTTCTTTATCTTACTCTTCTCCCTCTATTCTTTACTTTCTTCTTTTTTAAAAATATACAATTTAAAATGAATAACACGTGAAGTTGAATTGCTCTTTGACAAAGGAGGTGAATAACACATGAAACTTTTCTTTCTATCACAAAACCAAGACTTTTACTTGAAATTAACTGGCTGGCCAACTTGGGAATCCAAATGGGAAAACTTTCAAAAGGACATCTTAATACTACTTTCGAAAGGACATACCCTTCCACCCACTTTAATTACCCATCTCACTCGCAAGATAAAATCTCATTCAAATCACACTCAAACATGACATGTGAACTACAAAATAGATTCCATATGCACATATGCCATGAAAAAAAAAAGACAAAATACGATACTTTCATTCAATTTTGTTTGCAAATTACATAATAGGATCTCAATCTGAAAAATCTTTAAAATCATGCCATTGAATAAAATTTACCACGTCCTTCCTAATTTTCCATTTGGCACAACACCAAGTGCCTAGTTGAATAATATAAGAAAAAAACTATTATTACCTTAAAAGTTTCTTTCAGACAACTCATGTGTTTTCCACCGTTCCATCCTATGTCATTGCTAGAGTCTGGATGACTATCTTTCCTCGATTTAGGAATAATATTAGCTTTCTTCAAGATGGATTCTGTTAAGATCTGAATTTTAAGTCTAACCCAACCTTACAAAACTAAAAACAACATACTAATCAAATTATGTGTTAAATATGAGTCCTATTATTGTTGTCAAAAGGAGTCACACTAAAGGAGAAGTAGAGAGACATTAAATCAACAATTGATCACTTCATAATTTTTGGTTGTCTGAAGATCTTTCGGAACCTGAAGATGAAATGCAAAATATGCTGATGTTCATGAATAATACAACTCTAGTAGATTTTGATGAAGTTACAAGACATTCCAAGTGGAGGAGTAAAATGGAGGCAAAGATTGATGCAATAGAAAGAAATCAAACATGAGAGCTAACAAATCTACTTGTTGGAATGAGAAAGATTGAGGTCAAATGAGTGTTTAAAACAAAGTTGAATAGACAAGTGTAAAGCCCAATTGGTAGTAAGGAGGTATGCACAACAATTTGGTATTAATTACAATGAAGTTTATGCACATGTGGCAAAGTGGGATACCATTCGCGCCATCATTGCACTTGTAGCTCAAAATAATTGGCCCATATACCAACTTGATGTGAAAAATGTGTTTTTGTATAGAGATTTGAGTGAATCAGTATATGTAGAGCAACCACCTGATTTTGTGAAGGTAGGGGAGGATGAGAAATTTTATAAACTCAAGAAAGCGCTATTTGGGATCAAACAAGCTCCAAGGACATGGTATAACAAGATAGAAGGCCATTTTCTCAATGGAGGCTTTGAGAAGTGTGACTTTGAACATGTCTTGTTCCTAAAAACCAAAGAAGGTTAGTTATTTATTATTATTTTGTATGTGAATGATCTATTTTTTACTAGAAAGTGTGAGAAAATGACGATTCACTTTAAAGAGTCAATGAAGTGTTAGTTTGATATGATGAGTGACCTTAGAAATAAAAGTGTTGCAGTCCAATGAAGGGATTTACATTTATCAAAGAAAATTTACTAGAAAAGTCCTTGAAAGATTTGGTATAAGAATGGAACAAAGCCCACAAAAGACAATGATGGAATGAGGGTTGATGCAACAAAATACAAGTAGATGGTTGGTTACAAGACCATACTTAGATGTATGTAATATGTTTAGCAAGCAGGTTCATGGCTGATCCTACATAATTTCATAAACATATTGTAAAGAGAAATTGGAGATATGTTAAAGGACCAATGAAAGTTGAAACTCTTTATAAATTCAAAAGTGAATTGGAACTGCTAGCTTACACAAACAATGACTACACATGAGATTTGGAGAGGACTGTAAAAATACATCCGGTTACATGTTCTTTTTGAGTGGTGGAGCTACACATTGAAGTTTCAAAAAGTAACCGATGGTCACATTGTCAACCATAGAAGCAGAATATATAACAACTTATTGTGCAACTCAAGGCATTTGGTTAAGAAGAAGGCATTTGATTAAGAAGAACTATTGACAAACTTAGTCAGACCAAAGATAAAGGTATTACAATCTATTGCGACAATAGTTCCAACATTAAATTGTCAAATAATCAACTTTTTCATGGGCGAAGTAAACATATTGATATCCCATTTTGTTTCTTATGCAATCTCAATAATGATGATAAGGTGAAACTAGTATATTATAATTTTTTTGATCAAGTAGGAGACATAATGACCAAATCACTCAAACTAGATACATGAAACTAAGAGAATTACTAAGAATTTGCAAGGTTTCTAATTTAAATAGATTATATCATAATCAAATTTAGGAAAGGATATGTTAGGATAAGTTAAATTTGTTTTGTTTGTATTAATAAAGTCTTGCATCTAGTGGCTCTATGTTTTAAGGCTTGTTTACATCTTTTATGTTTTAAGGCTGGTTTACATCTTTTATGTTTTAAGGCTTGTTTACATCTTTTATGTTTCTAGGCTTGTTTAAAGTAATTTATGTTTCTGGATTTACTTGTAAAAGACTTATATAATTCTTCTTATGTTAATAAATTTTGTAAGCTTTTCCTTTAAATCTTAGTTTTTCCTTGCATCTTAGTTTGGTTGTCAACAATTTTCAATCCTGTTTTGGTTTCTACAGTCATGTTGGCTTTCTGAACCTAGGACTCTTGGTCTCGGGTGGATTTGGTGTGATGGATATCTTTGTTTGGACGTGAACCTACGAATATGTCATTGGAAAGTTGATCAATTGGACAACATTTTTAGTTCTTCTAAACTTCTGAATTTGATTTTATTATAAAAATTATAAACATATATTTCATGTCAAGTTAATTTTATAAGAAACTATTCAAAATAAATCCTATATTTATTTATTTTTATATTATTTTCACTTCTATTTATATTAAAAGATGAAGCAAAATATAGAAAAAATTAAAATAAAATTATTCTCCAAGCGAAAATTGACTACTACCGAAAATTTCAAAGGAATTGTTTTTTTACACTTTTTCTCGTTCACGTTCTTCTTTGTTCTGACAATTAATTTCTGATTTTTTTTTTCATTTCAAAAATTGATTTTTAAAATGTAAAAGAGGGTAAAAATGTGAAAAATAAAATAATGCAAATTTAATTTGTTGAATTTCTCTCTTTATTTATTGGTTCATATTTTAATTGGGCCTGGACTGTTAAATATTTTAATTCTGCACTTCCATAATTTAAATATGCACCTCCGTAGGTCTGAAAATTCCAATTTTACCGTGTAATATTTAGGATTTACGGTTTCAGTTTCAAATTTTGTAATTGGGAGATGTTTCAAATTACGAGACTATGAAATGTTAAATATCAATATATTTTACATTATGAAATATAATGTTGTATTCTGAATTGTTGACTTTGACAAAATTCTCGTAAGAGGAATTACACTTGCAAAGGAGAAAATCACCCCAAGAAATCGAACCTGGTTCACGAACTTGCAAAGGGGATGCACTAGTGTAGGAAGAATTACTAAGCACGTAAGATAAAGACAAATTGATCATTTCCTCTGACGATGACAAATATATATGTTTATGTAAATATTTATAGATAAAATTTATGATAAATAATTGATATTTGTGAATATTTATTATAAATAAGAAATAATAGATATTTTAATATTTGTTTATAAATAAATCGGGTATAAGTATTATATTATTTGTATTTATAAATATTTGTTATTTACAAAAAATTAAAATTAAAATTTAATTTATATTTTATTAAATTAAATCTAATTAAAATTAAAATTATTTTATATTTTATTGTATTAAATATAATTTTAATTTAATTTATATTATATATGTTTTTAATAATTTTATTTAAATTTTATTTTAAAAATTTATAAAATATGTTTTTTTAAAATATTTGTGAGTATCATTGGATATTTGTGAATTTTAAAATAACTGTAGATATTTTTTAAATAGGTATTTAAATAAATAATTGATGAAATTTTTAGATATTTTTTAAATAGACATTTATACATATAATTGATAAATGTTTTTGTTATAGATTAGATAACGGATAAACACTATGACTCGTTGTCTTTCCTAATTTCGGTGACGGATGAAAATATTGATATGGAGAAAGAAATGCCTTTTTTCTGTCTTTTGCAAAGAGACTTGAAGAAGGATTATAAGATTTTGTGTTCTTGCACGCCCCATAACTTCTAAATACACCCCTATAATTTTTGTACAGTTTGCTTAAATTTATAAGGTTTATTAAATGAGTATTCTAAAACACATTAAATATTTTTGATAATGACCTTTTTGGAACAAAAAGGGGGTCTTTTTTAGCAAGAGCTCTTCCATTCAAAGGAACTTTCTTTTACATCCTATTAAATTTTGTCTCGCATCTCATTATTTTGGATTTTATTTTACAAAAATTATTAAATCAATTCAGGAAACACTTTTTCCAAATAGGAGGAATGAGTGTCTTCTGAAAATATGTTTCCAAAATTAATTTAGTTAATTCCGAAAAATAAAATCTGAAATGATTGGGATGAAAAAACATTGGATAGGGTGTCAGAAATTTCTAACATTGAAGCAAGGGAGAATGGAGGTACTACAGTGATGGCACAGCTACAACACTGACGTGGTACAATGAGTATTTTAATATTTTTCCGCTAATATAGAGTGTAGTTAGTAACAATGTAGTGTAAAAAAAAAAGATGGATTTGGATATTGAGAAACAGCTTCGATATGTGAAAAAATAATTGATACATGTAAATGTTTTATACAAAAATACAATATATGGGCTTTTAGTATGACTAATATCTATAAAAGGTAGGGTGTTGCTCCCTCCACCCCCACACATCTCTTCCTCCACCTCCCCTTTACTATTTTGCCCCTTCCTCCACCTTTCTTTTACTATTTTGCCCCTCAGTAAAATTTTATTTTTAAAATTGTTGTTTTTTAATTTTATTCATTTATAACATATTTCACTGATAACCTACGTAGTTTCTTATATGAGTAAAATATTTTTCTACAAAGCTTGGTGATCGTGAAAAGAATTATCAAACAATCTTCTTCTTGTTCTCGGTGCAGTACGTGGTGCAGTGCGTTTATGGTGTAGTGTCCTTGTCGTGGTTCCTCTCCAGGTACGTAGTCATAATCCTTCCAATAATCCTAAACCCTAAATCCTTCCCATACTTCCAATAATCCTTTTAATATCCAAGCCTATAATCCTTGCATGAGCCGCAAAACGTAGTAAAATAAAAACGAAACGTAAAAGGAACACTGCCTCTGGACGGATGACATCCTTCAACGGATGTCAACATCCGTTGAAGGCAAAACGGATGTCAACATCCGTTGAAGGCAAAACGGATGTCGACATCCGTTTAAGGCAAAACGGATGTCGACATCCGTTTTGCCTTCAACGGATGTTGACATCCGTTGAAGGATGTCATCTGTCCAGAGGCAGTGTTCCTTTTACGTTTCGTTTTTATTTTATTTGTTTATTTTATTTACAGTAATTTATATTTAAATTTATAATTTTAAATGTTATATATGGTTAGTTTTTAAACGTAATAATTTTGTTAAAATATGAATTTGTTATAGGTGGAGAAGAAGCTTAACGGAAGAGAGAAAGGTAAACGAAAATGGAAGAGAGGAAGAGGTGCAGAGGGAAGTAAATCAGAAGTTTTAAATAAATTAAAATATTAAAATAATAAAAATAAAAAATTTTAACTTTTGAGGATATAATTGTCATTTTAGAAGGATATAATTGGCATTTTAGAAAATTGGGGAGGTGGAGGAAGAGACATGTGGGGGTGAAGGGAGTAACACCCTAAAAGGTAATGATAATGTAGATAAAACTGTAGTTATCAAAAGAGAGTTCCTCCTTCACCACCCTAAATAACTCTTTCCACCTTCCTAATTTTTTAATTATTTTAAAATTACCCTTTTTTTTTTACATTTACTATTTATCTTTTTAACTTTTAACGTTAAAATTCTAATTCCTTCCCCATTTCTCATTTTCACTTTCTTTCTCTTTTTCTCTGCAACCCCACCCCCCACTTTCCTTTTCTTTCTCTCTTTCTCTGCAACCCCCTATCCCCATTTTTCCCTTTCTTTGTTTCTATCACTTTCTCTGCAACCCTCCTCTCCCTTTCGTTATTTCTTTGCAGTCCCAGCCCACTCTCCCTTTCTCTCATTCTCGTTTGGTTTCTAAGAAGTTAATGCTTCTTTGTTCTTCTGTTGTAATTGATTGTATGATATGTTTGGTTTCTAAGAGGTTAATGCTTCTTTGTTTTTCTGTTGTAATTGATTATATGATATGTGTTGTCGGTGTTTTGAATTGTATGATATGTGCTCTATGATTTTTGGTACGCGAAGGCCTCAACTGATATAAATATTCGTTAATGGAGTCGACATCCGATTCCTTTTCTTATTTTTTAAGTTATTAATTTAATTATATTTAGTCTGTTAATTTTTGTACATTTATTAGTTGCAGGTGATGGAGTTGGGGTCCACGGCTATAGAAAAGAAAGTGTGGTTGTGTAGGTATGTATGAGTGTGCGTCGAGAGAATGGAAGAAGGGTTCATAAAATGCATAGGTTAGATTTTAGTAGGCTTATAAATTTGAATGGTTGAAGAGAAGAAGGATGGGGGAGAGTTTATTGGGTCATGCAGTATACCATATGCAAAGGGAAGAGTAAGAAAAGAAGTAAGTTGGATAATTGGATGATGTTATGTTGTGGTTGGTGAGGGAGTTATTGTTATGTGAACATTAATTGGGAGAAGAAAGAAGATGAGAGTGCATGGAAAGTCTACGTGAGGTGCAAGAGTGTGTGTATTTAAGAAGGTTGCCTTTTTATTTTATTAGGATGTACTGTAGAAGCCTTATTAGTATATAAATTGTAGTGGTAGGTAAAAGGGAGTCTCATAGGTGGGAAAAAGAGAATTGGTATATGCAAATGTGTTTTTATACTGTGTTAATGTTGGAAAGAAAGCATGGAAAGCTGGACAGATATGGAAAATCTAGACATCCTTCTACGAATGTGGAGATACGTTTCGTGTGGAAGTGGTGAAGTGTGGGATGCATTCATATATAAGATCATTAATATTTTATTAATAAAATGGATGGATGATGGTGAAAATTAACTTCAATAATTAAATATTACTAAAGGTAAAAGAAGAATAGGGAGATAAAGAAAGCAGTAGATGATGGTGTAGGAAGCAACTCTCTTATCAAAATCCAAGGGCCTAACAACATGGTATTGAAGAACACCGTACGTTAAAACATCAAACAGTATTTTAAGAGTTTGAACTGGTTTTGTTGGTGGTTGTTGAAAGTTTGGTTTTGGGTTGGGTGTGATAAGGAGGAGTGGGAGACATTAGAAGGGGAAAACACAAGGTACATCAACCTACTCTATAATAATGATTGCAAAAACAAAAGGATGGAACCTACTCACATGAACGTCATTTATTATTTAATTATTAAGATGGAGGGGCCTTCATTCTATCCACACCATTCTCTTTAGATAGTAAACCTATCCACACAATGATGGATATTTACATATAAAATTCGTTAGGTATAATAACTACATACTTTAAACAACCATTTTTTAGTAATGGATACTGAAGAATTGAATATCCTTTATAAATAAAGAGGTAAGATGTAAGTATCATATTATATATATTTGTAGATATTTATTATTTATAAAAAATTAAAATTATAATTTTTATAATATTTTTAGATTTTATTTTTAAAATATATATTATTTTTTAAAAATATACATGAATGATTATAAATACTTACAAATTTTAAAATACTTATAAATATTTTTTAAACCGATATATGACGATAAGGTTATAATAGGTCAAATTTTCTATTACGAACGAGTAACACAAACATTATTCATAGTCAATCTAATGCATTGTCATTCTTAATTTTTCTTTAAAAATTAATATCCTAAAATCATAAACTCAATATATATTTAATTATTACGTTATTATAGGTACTTATTATCACCTAAAAATAGTGATACAGAGTAATATTTCTCTATCCATATTGGTCACCAGTTTTCCAAATCGTGATAAAAAATTCAAAAGTACACTAGTGCAAAAAATACCTTTTATTATCTTTTTTTATACTAGTTATAATTCATCCAATATTAAAAAATAGCACAGTGGCATATCTATAAATATCATAAGACTTTTTATATCGATTAAAACTAGATCAATATAAAAAGTTGCTAGACCGTTATAGAAAGTTGGACAGTAACAAAATGGTAATAAAATATAACATTTTCTATATTGGTTAGACATAGAACCGAATAAGAAAAGTGATGCAATGATATTTTAAAGATATCGAAGAGGCTTTTCTATATATCAGTTAGTCATTCATCCAGGTTCAATCCATATTATATTCGTAAGAAACTCCATCAATATCAAATTGTTAGCTCTCATCACAATGTTAGACTCTACCTATTTAAAAAAAATTGATAATTTGCTAAATTAATGTATATAAAGAAGTCTAACATGATAAATTTTCAATAGCATTTTGTATTGGTGTCCAAAATACATAAAATGAAAGTGATTACTCATGATCACAATCAAATATACATTTGGAGAACAACATAAAATGATCTTAACAAAAAATTTAACAAATTTATCCATAAACTTCAACACACACAAATTATGAAAAATAATTTTTCCAAACTGTCTCATAAGACAATTTGAGATTTAACACAAATGATTAAGCTTTTAATCATTTGTGTTAAATCTCAAATGAGAACTAAGTTTTACTCACTACTCGACTATCATTTCATACTAGAAATATTTTAAAAATTGAATAAAAATAAAATGTCCAAAAATCTCTCTAAAAAGTTTGCCTAACATAAAAACCATAATAAAGAAAGACAAGCTTAACCATTGACACATATAAGACACAATGTACAATAGCAAAACTAAAATTCACATTTATTAACCAACCAGCACATTACAATGTATGAAAACCAATCACATTTACTTTTCTTTGCACTCGTGAACGAAGCAATTAGTTCATTTGAAAAGGAAAGCGTGATTGAAAAATTTGGTTTACACTTTGTTTTTTATTTTTTTCTAGAGCATATGACTTGGACTTGTAGAATCATTCAATGTTTTAAATAATTTAGACATCTATTTTCTACATTTGTACTTCTAAAGGGTTCAGTTTTTCACCTTCAGACTCAATTTTCTAGATTTTTCAAAGCATATAAAGTTTGTTCGTTGGTTGTCCAATGTCTAATATGCATAAAACGTTTGTTGATTGATAGGCCGAAGTCTAATAACTGCGAAAAAGTCAATTATTAAAAGTTCACGACAAGGATATGAGTGGTCAGAAGTCCGACGTTGAAGAAGATACGATGTCAGGATGGAAGTAACCGACCTTTAATAGGTATTTTTATTTAGGATAATGATACTTTGACAACATTTTTTTGACAACATTTTAATATTGTCTACGTGTGATTCTGTGATTGGTCTATATTGATGTTTATGATTATTATTATTGATTATGAAATAATTTTGGACCAATCACAGAATGACACGTAGACATTGCTAAAATATTGTCAAAAAAATGTTGTCAAAGTATCATTGTCCTTTTATTTATAAAGTTAATATTGATCATTATTACGTTAGCTTTTTGTGACTTGACATTGTATCAGTAATAGGATTACAGACATTGTATCAGTAATAGGATTACAGAAGGATCATGGAATTTTAACAATTTTTTTGACAACAGACTATGTGTCATTATTTTATTGTTTCGTATATTTAAAACAGACCAATCACAAACTACTACATATATTGTTGTAAAAAAATTGTGAAAAAAATTGCTAAAAAACATTTTTCATTCTAGAATAAGTATAAAAACCTCTTTTTGTGAGAGGTGATACTTTGACATAGGCAAAACGACAAATTACGTTTTGACACAATAAAATAATAATAATTTAATTATAATTATATTATTTTTTAATTTAAACTCATAATATATATTATTATATTATTAAAAGTAGTGTCAAACGAATGTTTTTTTAACATTGTCAAATTAACTTTTTTATCTAGTGTAAAAAGATTTTTGTACGTTAGTATTACATAGGAAAAGCAAAACCATAACAATAACATAGAGATATTTGAGTGGATACATGAAAATCTGAGGATTTCAAATGATTGTTTTCAGTCTTGGTAGTCTTTATTTTCCCTTGGAAGAGACCTGATTAAGCCATAGACTTCAACTGGGCAACCAGATCTGTGATGAACTGAACGTCCTTATCAGATAAAAACTTGCCCCATTTCATGTGGTTTTCTCTTATGTGTTTCCCCGGCTCTTTGTCGTCTTTCAACATTAAAGTTTTCAATGCCTTTAGTACATCCTCTTTGTTAAAGTACCCATCTGCTTCCCTCCTATTTACTTCTACTCCTGCCTCCAAATCCTTCGCAACAAGCTTGGAGTTGAAAAACTGATCACCCTTTAAAGGCAACAGCACAAGTTGACACTCATTCACCATAGCTTCTATCACAGAACTAAACCCTGCATGACATACATGGCAGCCAACACTAGAGTGTTTCAGCACAAGTTGCTGCTGAAACCAACCAGTGTGCACCACTCCCCTATTCTTCACTCTTTCCAAGAACCCTTTTGGCAGTGTTCTCTTCAACTCAGATTCAGCAGAAAGATCAGATGGGAAATTTAGAACCAAAATGAAAGGTAAGCCGCTGAGTTCCAATCCACTGGCTAGTTCTTTGATCTGATCATCATTCAGAAAAGCCTCACTACCAAATGAGCATAATATGACAGATTTGGCGGGGAAAGTGTCTAACCATTTGGACCACCTTTCCTCAAGCACATCCCTTGATGGCTCAGGGACAAGTGGACCAGATAGCAAAACTGGTTTTCTAAATTGCTTTTCTATATACTCTAAATAAGGTCCTTCTATCTCCTTGCAAGTTTTAAACACTATGAACGAACACTCACCAAGGCCTTGCATGACTCGCTCATAACCAGTGAGGTTCTCACCAAACCTGTTAAAGAGGAACATGAAGTCCATGGCCTCAAAGGCCTTGAGGGAAACATCGGAGTTTTGAGGATACCCAGGTGGAGGGCTTTTAAGATCCTCAAAAGTTATGTTTCTTCCCTCGACATTGGAGAATCTGGAAGGCACAGTAATGTACGAATCAGAAATGGCAGAGAAGGTACAGAAACGAACGGATTTGATGCCGAGTTCAGAAGCGATTTTTGGGAGCCAGTGTTGTGCAAAGTCGAAGAAAACATAATGGGGTTTGAGTTCCAACAGAAGAGACTTCACCCGAGGCTGAGTAAGGTCGATGGCATGTACAAGATTTGCAGCCAAGTGAGGAGGCAAATCAGCAGTACTGCTTACCCCATTTGGGTACTGCAGTGAGATAATATTGATGGCTGGATTGAGATTAAGGGTTGATCTGATTCTGGAAATGTTGGACTCAGCTGACAAGAAGGTGATACGAACACCATGAGAGAACAACTTGTTGGATAACTGAACAAAAGGGTTAATGTGACCAAATGCAAGAAATGGGAACATAACAACATGAAGGTGGTCGTGACATTGAGTAGACATGTTTGTATATATTGTGTGTTTTTCACTGATACTGAGTTGTTTGATGAGGTGATAGTTGTTACTTATATATGCATGATTGGTGACATTGCTATGGTTGGGTTGGAGGATCCACCGCTGTCGGTAGTTGAACATTAATTTGATTCTAATATTTCTGCAATCGTTCCTCATCCGCAACCACCATTTCCACCACTTTCCTTTCCACTTGCCGACCTTTCTATCTCTAGAATTCAACATTTTCTCTTCTTACCAGTTGAGATTAAGAATGGAAGAACTACATATTTGAGGATTGCTGTAATAAGAATAACAATACTGTATTAACAATTTAATTATTTAAAAATGAGAAATTAGTTTAATTCATTATTATTATAATATAATTATTAAATACTTGTTTTATTGTGAATGTATTAATTTTTTAGAGAAGTATTTTGCAAGAAAAATTGATTATTTAACACATCTAAACTTTTATATTCATTTGATATCATATTTACTTTTTATTCTCTTCTTTTTTTTATATTTACTTTTTATTCTCTTCTTTTTTAATAAAAGTAAGTTATTATACCATTCCTCTTTTCTATTTTGTAAGAGAGTTGCACTTTACACTTTTGTTATACTTATGAGTGACTGAAAAAGAGTTCACGAGTTTTCAAAACTGAGCTTCATGCTATCCTATCACCATTGTTGACCACACGTGTGGTGAGCTCATTAGCTTTACTCTAATCACTTGACAATACGAACATTACAAATAACAAAACTAACATTTTTTTTTCTGTTTCAAACTATGATATATAAAATTAAAAATAAAAGCTTTCTTTTAGAAAATTCGAATTTAATTAAAAGTAAAATCAATATAAAAATAAATGCATATTTTATCAAGTTAATTTTATTAGGAAGAATAATAGATATATGGATTTCATTATCTTACTACAAAATAAGTTTAATGCAAAGTAATACTTTAAGAGAAATCAATTGTAAGTTTGAAGATGGAGTGGATTTACCTTCCATCAGACATTCATACACTAAAAAAAAGAAATCATTAATCTTTTACAACATATTTAATTATATAAATATCTCATTATTTTGTGACTATCACACATCTCCTTAGTATACTTTTTCAAGTTCGAAGACATGTTATTGTACAATAACATAATCAACATAATCAAACAACAGTATTATTCATTAAATAAATATTCATCAATTGCTAATAAAACCTTTTAAATAATAAATTTAATTAATGATTTGAAATTAATTACTTAGTAACTAAAATGCCTAAATTTAACTTACACATAAGGACCATGTAAATTTTTTTCTTGGAGGTGTACATCCATTTTTGAATATATTAAATAAGAGAGGTAACAAGGGTATTTTTTTTTCCTATTAAATAGCTACTTAGAATGTCGGGCTTAATAAGATATATAACAAGTATTAGTTTTTCTTATTATACACTTCATTAAGCTGTTCCACGTGATAAAATCGGAAAAGTAAAAGTTCCTTCTCCTTCACTCACTCAAACAAGTTTTTAGGTTTCGTAATACAAATAATTTTCGTCTTCTCTTCTTCCATTTATCTTCTAAACTTTGGTAAGTTTTTATGGTTTTTTCTTTGCATCACATGGAAGTCATTGATTTTGTATTGTTGTTTTTCACCATTGAGGTTTAAGACCTTAAAGTTTTGATTTTTATTGATCTAGGGTTTTGTTTCATCACTTTTTATAACTTGTAAGATAAACTTAAATTATAAAGTGTACTATTGTAATTTGGAGTGATGTTTTTATTTTCTGTGTTGCGGATTTGTTGTATTACATATGGCTTTTATTTTTTGCTTCATTTTATATTTTTCGGTTTTAACTGTAGCAGTTCCATTGGCTGTTTGGTATTTTCTGTTTTTATTCAGTGGTTATTGTTATAGCATGGTCAATGGCTGTGTTATTATGTTTCGGTTGTTATTTTGTACTGATATAATCGGCCAAGGTCTATAATGGCTATTTAATAGCATTTTCACGATCAATGAAGTCGTACACAAAATTACAGTGTATCTGTCGAGGAGTGTGTGTAGTGTTTTATTTTAATAAAGTGGTATAGAGTTTTGTTGGTCTGAATATCGAATGAAAAAAAAGTAGCAAATGAAAAGAGAGTCCAAGAGATGATAAAAGTATTGAAAAAAAAGTAGCAAATGAAAAGAGAGTCCAAGAGATGATAAAAGTATTAAGCCGGCTTGTAAAATAAGGTTTACATCTTATTTATATATTATAATTTTGTCTTAACTCTAGTCGATATGGAACTTCCAACAAAAAATAGTAAATGAAACTTTGTTATAACTTATTAAAAAGACAAATTATGATAATTAATGCGAATAGATGAAGGTGCTAATAAAATTTCAGGACTTTTAGAAAAGGTCGACATTATACAACTCGAATAAGCAGTTGAGTAGAGATTGAAACTCAGCAAGGTGACCATGTTTGATAGGTCAACCAGACATCTGAACAATCTTGAGAAAGAAAAGAAATCGTAGATAGAGTTTCGAGAGTGCTTTGATAGCTCGGTGTAAAATTCCACAAAGAGCCCGAACAACCAATAAATACTGAAGAGCTCGGTAGGAAATTCGATCAACCAATTGGAGAACCAAGCTAATCTAAGACATTAACTAGGAAGTTCAAGTAGCTCTTTGTGAAACCCGACTATCTTAATATAGTTTGAAGTTGTCCAATTAGTTTAGTTCGGAAACACAACTAGCTGGAGACTAGCTTGGACAACTCTTCCAAATTTTAAAGATATAAAAATAATTAGCATTTTATTTTCAATCTTCTTTTTTAAAAAAATTAAGATTTATAGTGTCAAATTTAAAATTAAAGATTTATGGTAATAAAGTTTTAAATTCTTAAAACTTATAAAAAATAAGTAACAAAATTTGAATTTAAAATTAAAAAAAAAACTACTGATTATCCGTTTTAAATAAACTATTTTAATGCCTCTTAACCATTTTTACATATTTCTAACATTTAAAAAAGTTTGTATTTAAAATGAGAAAAAGAATTGAAAGTTGAAGAGTTAAAAAGATTTCAACATTCTTAATTATATTATAATATGTAATAATATTCAATAATATAATAATAGTAATAAATAAAATATGATATAGAAAATTAAATAAATAAATGAATAATGACATTATTAATAAACTAAACATAAATTAAATATTAAAAGATATATCATTTTTCAATTTACTCAACCTAATTGTATTTTCAAACAAAATCAATTATGAAACTATTGATACGATTTATAATATTTTATTTTAAGGAAAACATTATAAATAAGAGTTTGAAATATAAAATTGTGTTAACACATGATGATTTCATTAAACAAGTCCAATG
This sequence comes from Vigna umbellata, assembly GCF_029865625.1. Taxonomy (NCBI): domain Eukaryota; kingdom Viridiplantae; phylum Streptophyta; class Magnoliopsida; order Fabales; family Fabaceae; genus Vigna; species Vigna umbellata. The sequence continues at coordinate 37,670,654 of NC_142172.1, read as the reverse complement.
TTTTGTAGTTTTAGATCATTTACTATTTATATATTTTTTTCATCCTCTAACTTTTTATATTTTGTTTACATTTTTTTATGTGGTGTATTTTTTTAGTTTTATATTATCTATTTAATAATTTATGTATTTTTCATCTTTTTCAAGGAGTCTATTATTAATATTTTTCTATATTGTCTAATTAATATTTCATTTAAAATTGAATTAGAATTCTTAATTTTTATTAACTCAATCTTAAACAAAATAGAATTCTTATATTAAATTGTAACCATATTTTATAATCTCAAACTAATATGATAAAATAGACAACTTTTAAAATCTTGTGCAGATAAAATACTAGTTTAGAAACATTTCTTAATTATATATTGAAAATGAAAAAAAAATTAAATATACAGAGGTGCAGAAAAAAAAAATTATGAAAATACGTGAAAAAAACGCCCAAATATATGCCAATGGAGTTTAGATTCAAATACCCTATCGAATCTTTACTGAATTAGGGGGTTATGATGCCGGCATGAAGCACATTACTCTATATATTATATAACTTAGTTACAGTGTAGATATAATTGTTACATAAAGTAGAACCTTTTATCTTGATATAACAAGTCATTTCAATACCGTTCCTTTTCACTAGAGTTACAAAAACAAAAGCCACCTAAGTATAGTATAACACCGTTGCACAGACCTTGGATTCTTATCAAATCCGAAACTATGCCAGAAACAAAAATACATACAAAGACCTAACGTGTCATAAAAGGAACACATAGGTTTTACATGCAAGCCATGCATGAAAAGCTCTTCAACAAGTGTCACACCATTCCTTTAGGTCCTGCCACCCAACCCTCCACTTACTCTATCCTCTATATATAATCATTTCCTGCACATCAAACTCCACCACATTGGCTCCTAACCCTTTTTCTCTCATTTTTCACCACCATGGCTGACTTTTCCTACCACCAACAATCACAATCTGCACAACCATCCTTTTGCTTTCGCTACCGTGATGATCCACACCAACAAACCCTTTGCACCCAGGTGGCTAAGGCAGCCACAGCTGTCACCACCGGTGGCTCCTTCCTTGTCCTTGCTGCCTTAATCTTGACCGGCACAGTCATTTCTCTTACAGTTGTTACTCCACTATTTGTCATTTTCAGTCCTGTTTTGGTTCCTGCAGTCATCGCAGTTGCCCTCCTGAACCTTGGATTCTTGGTCTCAGGTGGGTTTGGTGTGATGGCTATCACTGTGTTGGCATGGATATATGGATATGTGACTGGGAAGCACACATCTGGTGCTGATCGATTGGACAGTGCTCGTCACATGCTCTTGAACAAAGTACGAGAGATCAAGGACTATGGACTAACCCAGCAAATCAGTGGTGGAGCTCAGACTTATTAATGAATTAATGAACAAATCAGTGGTGGAGCTCAGACTTATTAATAAATGAATGAACAAAGTTAAATGTAGTTTTTTCCTATGTACTCATCGATTAATTTGAGTTTTCTCATCATCACTTTTGTTATTGTGTTTTCAGTGAATTAAGAAAATCTATTTGTCTGTTGCATTTTTTTAAAGTTAATATCCAATTTTATGATTCTGCTTGCCGCTTGTTCTTCTCTACTCTTTATATATATCAAGAGCAATTTACATTTACTTTTCCTTTTCTTATTTTTTCTTACACTTATATATATATATATATATATATATATATATATATATATATATATATATATATATATATATACTTTCTTTAGCTTTAAAATTGTTTTTAACACTAGTGCAGAATTGGCCTTTAACGTCACCCAATAGACGTCGGTTTACCAAAACTCCAACGTAAATAATTGACCGGTGACATAAATGTAAATAAGTGAGTGTGTAGACGTCCGTTCTGGAGGGGCCCCAACGTCTATAATATTATAGACGTCTGGCCCCTCTAACGGACATTTAAAAGGCTGAAGCAATCAACTCTTCAACTTCCCCGTCAGCCTTTTAGACGTCCGTTCTGGAGGGGGTCGGACGTCTAATAGGCTGACGGGGGAGTTGAAGAGTTGATTGGTTCAGCCTTTTAAACGTCCGTTAAAGGTGGCCGGACATCCGGCCCCCCGAGGACGGACGTCTAATAGGCTGACGGGGTGGTTGAACGCATTAACTCTTCAACTACCCTGTCAACTGCTTAGACGTCCGTTCTATAGGGGGTCAGACGTCTATAATATTATAGACGTCCGACCCCCTCTAATGGTCGTTTAAAAGGCTGAAGGGGAAGTTGAAAAGTTGATTGTTTCAGCCTTTTAGACGTCCGTTAGAGGGGGCCGGACGTCTATAATATTATAGACGTCCGGCCCCCTCCAGGACGGACGTCTAAAAGGCTGAACGCAATTAACTCTTCAACTACCCTGTCAGCCTTTTAGACGTCCGTTCTGGAGGGGGCCGGACGTCTATAATATTATAGACGTCCGGCCTCCTCTAACAGACTTTTAAAATCTCCCGCGAAATTCAATATTTAAAACCAGAAGACGTCATATTAGTGACTGTCCCGACGTCTATAGTAGTATAGATGTCCGTTCTGGAGGGGGTCGGACGTCTATAATATTATAGACGTCCGGCCCCGTCTAACAGACTTTTAAAATCTCCCGCGAAATTCAATATTTAAAACCAGAAGACGTCATATTAGTGACAGTCCCGACGTCTATAGTAGTATAGACGTCGGGGCCCCCCAGCAACGGACGTCTAAGGGCATATATACCAAAACGCGAACCCGCGAGGAGTTACGCTCATTGTTCATCGTCTTCCTCGCGTTTTCCCTCTGCGCCTTGCATTTCCAGATTGCTTTTATCTAATTTGCACCATTTAATCTTACTTTTATTCCGATTAAATTGTTCAGTGATGAAATATTTTTCATTTGGACCGATTAAAAATCGTTTTTCGGTGCGTTTTGGTGCAGTTTGTTGCGTGTTCTTGGGCAGCGTTTTTTGGCCTACGTTTTAGGTCGTGCACTCCTCCATTTCCCTCCATTTTCATTTCGAAAATCTGCTCTTCAGGTTAGTTTCTTCGTTAATAAATTTTTTATAGGGTTTTGCGTATGCATGTTTTTGACTTTAAAGTCTGCATGTGTTATTGGCTTTTGAATATGCATGTATTAGTTGTGTTATTATAGTTTTCATGTTAGATTATAAGTATCAAGTCATTGAGTGACCCTTAGTTCTCGTTTGAAATTTAACACAAACGATTAATCTTTTAATCGTTTGTGTTAAATTTTGAATTGTCCAATTGGACAGTTTGAGAAAATTAATTTTCATAATTTGCAATAACATGTGAGTTGAAGTATATGGTTAAGATTGATAAACTTTCGGTTTAGTATTTGTGTTGTTCTCCGGATGCATATTTGATTGTGGTTATCGTTGACTACTCTCATTTCGTGTATGTCGGAGACCAATGCGAAATGCTGCCGAAATTTTATCAAATTTATCATGTAGACTTCAATGCACGTGTCTTAGCAAATTATGAAAATTAATTTTTTTGAATGGGTAGGGCCTAACCTTGTGAGAGTTAAAAACTTAAACTGATGATTTCACGAATATAGAATGGATCGAAGCTGGATGAATGAACGTCGCATCAATGAAGAATATGATAAGGGTGTTTCGGGGTGGTTGAACGCATTAACTCTTGCAATATAGTTATGACAATTTTACTTTGTGTTTTTAATCTGTACAGAGTTATTGGTAAATCTCGAGGTCAACTAGTTCAAATTTTATATCCAAAGGTTGATTGTCATTTATAGTTATAATTCATTATGTATGTTATTGAATGATCTAAATTATTGACGATTTAGTGCATCATTTTAGTGTAACCAGCAGCAGGATTCATGGGAATGTGGCTTCTATGTCATGTACTGGATTAAGACCATCATTCGAGCTGTAATTACAGATGATTGGAATGAGGTAATGATGCATACCTTGAAGACATTACAAATCAAATTCAGCTTTAAACATATATGAAACCATAATGAATCTTTCTTCAATTTTGCAGCGCTTCAAGTTAACATCTCCTATACCAGAGGAAACGATTAGGCAAATAAGACATGAGTGGACAGCTTATCTTCTGCAAAGATGGAGTTAGGAACAATTTTATTTGTTGTTGAACATTGATTAGTTTTAGTTTTATAAGTTTATATATTTATAGTTTTGGTATTGGATTATTTTGTACATTAAGTAGAACTTTCTTTATATGAAACGCAAATATACTATACTATATATTGTTCTGGGACAATTTTCTGCTTTTCAGGTGTGGTTTTAATGCAAAAATAAATTCATTTTGAAAAAAAAAAACGCCCAGTAGACGTCGGTTAGTGCACTGACGGACGTCTATAGACGTCTGGCAGTGCACAAACCGACGTCCAAACCCCGTAACCCTAAACAACCCGTTCAGCCATATAGACGTTTGTTCTTGCACAACCAGACATCTATATAGACGTCTGTTCTGACAAAAATGGACGTCTCTATAGACGTCCGTTCCTGTCAGAACAGACGTCTATATAGACGTCCGGCTTGGCACAACAGACGTCTGACTAACATCACCCACATAGACGTCGGGTGCAGATCGGATGTCAAAAGGCCAAAATAACATACGTCTAAAGGCCCTTTCTGCACTAGTGTAACCATTCTCATGACCCATTTTGAAAAACAAATTTGATTTATTTTGATAGAATTAAAACAACTATTTTGAATCATGGTGACTAATTTTTTAATGAGATTATAAAAATGTATAGCTTGAAAATATATCCTTATATTAAATTATCTATAGCGGGTATATATCTTTATATTATATTAAACTATCTATCTTTATAGTATACTTTATATTATATTGGAGTCGGGGTCGGGATTAATGTCAAAACAATGCAGGAAGAAAACCTGTTGTGTAGAAAAAACTCCCATTTTCTTTATTCCTATTTTCTTAAAAATACAAATTCTAAGTGTTTGTTGGGAAATCCTTGTATTGTTGGAATAGCCAAGTGAAACAATATGTATAACTAAAGAGATTGTTGGTACATAAAATGGGAGAATAGGTTCAATGAAATATAGTTTGTGGTGTAAGAGACGTCATAAAAAGGAGATAGAAATGCTTTTAACGAGAAATACACATAAATGATGTAAGAGACGTATGACATACTTATCCAATATGTGACGAAATGATAAGAGACGGGATAATCATAGGCTAAATCAAGATACATTATTTTGCAGGAACTGAATTTTCCAAGTTGCTTTTCTAACTAAAATTGCAGAATCTCAGTCACGAAATTAAACGTTGTATTCACAGCATATATAGTCCAAACAAACAGTAAATTTACTGAATTTAAATTTACTGAATTTGAATCATGAATTGAAAATGTGAGCATATATACTATAAATTTACTAAATTTGAATCATGAATTGAAAATGTGAGCATATATAGTCGAAACAAACTGTAAATTTACTAAATTTGAATCATGAATTGAAAATGTGAGCCAGAGAATCCCTGCTCTCTAATTTTAATGTTTCACACTGTAACAGAAATAAATAGAAAATATATGAAACTGGTAGCTTGCAAATTTCTTCAGCTCCACACAACAAAGGAGCAATTGAAAGTTGGAAGGTAGTAAAAGTACAACAAAGATAGCAATCAAAAGTTGGAAAGTTGTAACAGTACAACAAAGAGAAGTTCTTTTCTCTGTCGTTTGTTTCTTTTATTTTGAAAAAGGGTTAGGAAAGGCCTTAGCTTTTGGATCTTATTTCTTTTCCCTGTATTGTTGGAGAATAGCAGCGCATGCAGCCACAGTCTTTGGCTTTAGAAGACCCAGATCATACAGTTTTATCATAAACAATCTCCAAGCCCTGCCAAATCATTCATTTCATAATTATAAGCAAAGCCACAAAAACTGCCAAAATGGAATAATATATATTATATGGAAATCAAAATATGCAGACAAAAATTGTTTAGGAACCTCTATTTCCAGAAAAATAGAGATTATTTCGCAAGATATATAAAAAGGGCTTACAAAATGATGAAAAGTGCAGCATTAGGTCAAAAAAATTAGAACATGGAAAACACAGAAGTGATGTTAGTTACCAGGTTAATGGGGTGGATTGGACAAGCTCAGCACAATGATATTTTGTGAAAGCTTCGTATGCCCAATTCATATGGCCATCTACCAGCACACTGCCACAAGAACAAAATTAATTACAGATACAAGAAAATACAAATCCAAAAGCAACAAGTTCAAATCCAAGAAGAAGTAAACGACTTGAATAAAAACAAGAACAACTTACCGATGTTTCTTCACAAATGAGGTCCACATAGTTACGAGCCGCTTCTGATCCTCAGAAAGACCAAGAAGCTCAAGTTTCTGCATATCAATTTTCTCAGTTAATAATGATTCCTCAAAACATAACTGATTTTGTTGTTTAGAGTTAAATAAATTGAAAACAGAAAATGACTTATACTCTTCTATCTTCAATCACTCTAGCACCCTCATTAATTTCATCCTCACTGTCTTCATCCTTTACCACTTCTTCAATATCCATAGCCTTTGTGCCCCCGAAATATAGCCATAAATCAGTAAAAATAGGCATAAATCTATAAAAAAAAACACAAAAACTATAAAAAAAAATGTCATTATTCATCACCTGGTATGTGTGAGAATGATAAAACGTTCGCTTCTTCCACCGAGCAAGCCTGAAATGTTTTGAAAAATAATGATGTCAAAACCTATATCCATTATGATCTTTGTTCCTTATATCAAGATTATAGTAGAACATGTTTTATTTAAGCACTACGTAAAGTAAAAACTATGGTTCAATTTTTCTTATATACAACTGAGTTTTATAACATAATAATAGTAATGTTCGATTTAATTAATAACATTTTAACAAGTAATTACACTATATATCATTACTTCCATATAAATTTCAAAAAAAATCACACTTACATATCTGGGTCACAGCGTTCACTTAGTAACTTCTCTTTCTCTTCAGCTTGTGTCACTGAACTTGTACCTTCATTCATGGGTACAAATGGAACAAAATCCGGACTAGGATGTAACATTATTGCATTCGAAACCTCATCTTGTTGCACAGCATCTTGTGGCACAGCATCTTGTGGCACAGCATCTTGAGGCACAGCATCTTGAGGCACAGCATCTTGAGGCACAGCATCTTGAGGCACAGCATCTTGAGGCACAGCATCTTGAGGCACAGCATCTTGAGGCACAGCATCTTGAGGCACAGCATCTTGAGGCACAGCATCTTGAGGCACAGCATCTTGAGGCACAGCATCTTGAGGCACAGCATCTTGAGGCACAGCATCTTGAGGCACAGCATCTTGAGGCACAGCATCTTGAGGCACAGCATCTTGTGGCACAGCATCTTGTGGCACAGCATTTGAAATCTCTTCATGATCATCATGATCAGACACTGATGAGACACAACCCTGAGACGGATCTGATACTGCATTTGAAACCTGTTCCTGCTCAACTTCTAACGTTGTAACCTCGTCGGGCTGGTCTTGTTGCACTGCATTTGATCCATCATCAGAAACAAATATTGGTAGGGAAATATCTGGAGTAGCATATAAAACAATTGCATTTGATCCAAGTAAAAAAACTGATACAAATAGTTGTAAGTCCCGCATCGAAAGTACCCATGTTCTCCTGTAGCCGAGGATTCGCAATACCAATACGTAGTTCCACGTCTAACACCAGCGGATCTGTATCATTTCTTCCATGAGATGAAGTTTTCATCTTTCTGCTCTTTGGTTTTTTGACACTTCATAAACATACTGTTAGTTAACATTTTACTTCATACCACGGATCTATATGAGGGTTCAGAAATTTCAGACCAGTGTGAAATTAAAATAGCTTACCAGTACATAAAAGTATCAACTTTTGGATCAACGAACTGCATCAATTTGCAGGGAAATTAAAGAATCAATTTGAGGACCAAACCCTAAATTCTCAGAAAACTTCGTATAAAGTATAGATGTGTGTGCCAACAATGATACAGAATTATAAAAATTAAAGAGAAACTGTTCGAACCTCTCGGAACCAGTTTTCGTTCTTCACAGATACAGATACAGATGGAAATTCTTCTGATTCCTGCAAAGTTATTCAGGCTTACTGTAATTTCGTCATCGTAAAGCTAGTCAGAGTTTTCAGAATTACTTACCGAAAATCCAAACCTAAATATCTGGTGCGACGACCTTAGGTGGAATTTTAAACTCTGAAACAATAATTCAGCAGAAAAATTAATAATATTAATATTATCAATTGATAAATTTAGGGTTTTGAGTCAAAAGTCTTAACCTTATAGTTTATACACCGTACCAAACAGATTGCGCAGGTGAAATTCTCAGTAACTGCAATCAAAACTTTTAAGTTAATTAATATAAAACTAATTGCTGTAATGTAATTTAATAATTAGTAATTAATTATTCTAATCAAATCAACATGTCGTTATATCATAATTTATATATATTTGAATATAATCATTAATTTTTTTTTAATCCGTTAAGAATATTTTAACATAGTTTAACTTCTTTTTGCAACTAATCTGGAAGAAATCCTTACGAAATAAGCAAGGAAAAGAGTAAGAATAATATTAAACTTACCTTCGAGTCTGTGCAACATGTTATGGTAAAACCTGAAATGATTTTTAGAAAAAAAAAATTATTAAAACAGACATAGCAGAATAATTACTCTTCCTCCTATTAGTGAAAAAAAACTAAAATATTATTTTGGTCTTTTAACTTTTATAAAAAATTCAATTAAATATTTTAAAATGATCTAAGTTATTTTTATTAGATTAATGTTAAATTTTTAAAGATATTTTGATGTTTGATTGATTCCATGATAATCATTACAAAAAGATAAAGGCTGTATATGTAAATCATCTTCTGTAATAAATTAAATACGTGTAATAATAAATTGTAGAATGTGCAAATCTGTTCATGAAAAAAAATAAAAACATAACCAATTGTAATAAACATGATTAATCATTTGATAATAATATTAGAAAAAAACTACTCCTCTTACTGTTCAATTTCTTTGGATAAGTTAAGGTTAATGTAGGTGGTGTTAACTGAGGAATTGTGGAACACACAACAATGAGATCTTTCTTCACAAACAGCATACGAAAATACATAATTTATTTTTGGGAATTCAGAATGTGTTATATATTAACTTAAATGCAATTATTCTTAACATAGAGATTGCCAGAAATATAAAGTATTATTAAAATGTAATTTTTCTTTGATGTATTAAGCTTTCTATATATAATCCCTTTGGTGTGTACCTTCTCTTAAGACTTTTTAATTTGAAATGTGATTGATAGTAATGTCTAATAAGATTTGAGTGAATATCCTGTCAGAGACAAAGAAGCTAAAATTCTTACCTGTAATAAAATGAGACAATTCCTGGTGACCTGAAGCATGTAAGCAATTTCATGTTAAAATGTATACCATATTTATTTATTAGAAAATTACAGAAAGTTCAGTCACTACCTCTACCACCAAAATAAATAAATAAGAATTTGATATTATAAAAAAAAATTAATACTTTTATAGACATTTTGTATAATGAAATTTACCAAGTGAAATGAGGCAATAAAGAAGATGAAGATGGCTCTTCTTTCCTCTCCTGTGTCCTGCCAGAAGCTGCTTCCATAGCTGCTCCAATTTCTTCAAAACTAGTTGAGATCTCAAGTTTCTTTGATATACCCTTTTCAAATCATAACAACAACAATCAATTCAACTTCTCCATTAAAGAAATTCAGTTCTTGTGAAGTTTATCTGCACCAAATTTTACTACAACAAACCTCTACCTCTGAATCATTGGAATAATCTCTAATGGAGATGGTGCTGCTTGTTGTTCGAGTATAATGTTTCAACCAATACTGCAACATGAAAAAAGGTTTGAGTACTACATCTATCACAATTGTGAACACTAAAGAAGAAGAGATAAAAGAAAAGCCTGAAATTGGACAAAAACAGTGTTCATGAATAGCATATATTTAACTACAACAAAAAAAAAGAAAGAATCAAACCAATATCGAGCATCATCAAGCAAGCAGATGCAAATGCAACAACATGTAATACCTTCAAATTACAAGAACGAAGTTGGGTGCTAAATTGAATCTCAGTTCGATATTGCAAAGGAGAATCTGGAGATATATTCAAAATCTCATAAAGAAATTTCAGAGATACTTTCCCATAAACGCATTTCTCTCCACCAGATGCTGTTAAACATAGAAGAAAATTATATGAACACACATATATAAATTAGAGTTAAAAAATTGCCCTTTTCAATAACAAAATCATCATAAGGTGAATGAGAAAAGTAGTGAATGAGGGTTTAGGGTTTTAAAAGATGAGATTTATTTTGGAAAAGCAAAAGTTAACAACTGAAGCATGTATCTCACATTCATTAGAAGCCACCTCCGAAGTCAACGTTCTTGCATTGACTGTAGACAATGAAATTGGGTTTTCCGCTGAAAAAAAAAAATTAGTTATAAAAAGGAGTTTAGTGAAAAATGGAGCTTCCGTCATATGCAAGCTGATGATATAAGCAATGATATGTATACCAGAAGTGAGAATGAAGAGAAAATATTTGTCACAATCAGTTTCCACAGCTAACTTTTCGATATGAGGAAGCATAAAACTTATTCGGACATGATTAATTCCATCCCAATCTATTCCAGTGGGACTTTCGAATGTGGATATCCGACGAACATGATACTTTTCTTCCTTTGAAAATCAAAACAAAAAAGTATTATAAATGTTAATAGAATAAGTCATTGAACTATAAGAAATTCTTAATGTAAGAAACAGAAAATGATTAATAAGAAGCACTGTTCCTACCCCTTTGGGTTCCTCCTTTGGATCCAACAGCCTTCCCAGACAGATACACATAGGAAAAAGAGATTGAATTTCTTCTACTTTCCACGACATCAAAACTGTCATTAGAATCCTATATTTTCAAATCACATACTTTGTTAGCATCAAATAGTATAGATATTTTCAAATAATAGTTAGTTAGGATAGTTAAAACTAGATGAAAATTAAGCTTTGTTAATTTTTGGAGCAAAATTTTCTTTGATTTGATAAATGGGAGAGCAAACTTTTTCATTTAAAATGAAAAGTGTTGTCAATATACTTACCAATTTACAAATCAATTCTTTTAATAATTCAAATCTTGATCATTATTTAAGAATTCTCTAGTGATAATTTAAATTATTGAATCTAAAAGAGTAAGAAATACTTTATGTAAAGGGTATTCACAATACTCTATTGGTGAATTTGTAGAGGCTTTAATGTAAACTTTAGTTTGAATTAATTTTGAGAGAGCTTTTATCTTGGTTGATTCCACTAAACTTTCGTGAATAAAGTTGGAGGGAAAGAATTTTTTTATAATTTTTTAATATTTAAATTTTTTTCTAATTTATTTATTTAAAATACCTTTCACAGTTTCTTAAATATGAACTTTTTTCTTGTTAGATATATTATATCTTTTATCTTTATCTTTTATCTTTTAGTTAGTTTGTTATTATTTCTTATTTGTATTTTGGGCTTAACCCATATTTTTTCTATTATAAATAGAGAACCCTATGTGTGTATTTAACACAAGGGGGAATAATCCCAAATATAGTTTTTCACTATATTCAACATGGTATCAGAGCTTAAGGTTCTTTTTTGAGGAAAAAGTTTCTGGTGCCTCTGCCACTACATCCGCCGCTGCCGGCGGCAGCGTCATCTACTGCCGCTGGCGGTGCCATCGTGTACCGCTATCACTACCGGAGTTTTAGTTTCGACTGATGATCACTTTGTTATCATCGTCTCGGCCAGGCGACTATCATGCCTTTAACGACACCTTCATCGGAGTTCCTTTTAAAGTTATGGATTTGCTCCCTTCTTCGTTGTGCATTATGCATGTCTGGTAGTTATTTAGAGCATCAAAGTTGCTCTTTTTCCTTTTTCAGGTGTCTTGATTAGAGAATTTTGGGTTTTTATGGTTTCTCTTTCTTATTCATCCATGGCTTCTTCCGCTGGTGTCTCTTCTGACCTCATTTTTTTGTCACTATTGTGTTTGACCCGTTTGTTATTTTATTTATAATTGTTGTGGCTCTGCCGTAGAGGGTTTCGCCTCTGTGTTGCTGTTCTTGCCTTGTTTTTCCTTTCTCATTGTATCTGTTGTAGAGGGTTTCGCCTCTGTGTTGCTGTTCTTGCCTTGTTCTTCCTTTCTTATTGTATCTGTCGCACAGATCTGTTGCGTTTATTGTCTCATTCTCCGCTGCTCTCCTTCATCCACTTTTGAAGTTGAAGTGTTTATTGCCTCCTTCTCCGCTGCTCTCCTTCATCCACTTTTGAAGTTGAAGTTTCACAAGCTGTTGTTTGTTCATTGCCATGTGATAACCCATCTCTGTTTGCCTCACACTCTTGAAGACAAATCATCTAGTTCAAAACCAAGTTCAATTATTTCAAGCTTGGTTCATACAATTTGTATGCTCCAGCTTGAGGGGGAGTGTTTCATATATTATATCTTTTATCTTTATTTTTTATCTTTTAGTTAGTTTGTTATTATTTCTTATTTGTATTTTGGGCTTAGCCCATATTTCTTCTATTATAAATAGAGAACCCTATGTGTGTATTTAACACAAGGGAGATTAATCCCATATATAATTTTCAGTATATTTAACATTTCTAATTATTTTATCTGTCATTTTAGTATAAAAATTATAAATTCTTAAGATAAATGAATTACCTCTTTATATTATCTCATCCAAACATAACATTAAAGTTTTAATTTTCCTTACAACTTAAAAAGATGAAAATTATTTTCATTAGTGAATTGAAAGAAGAAATTTATGTTAAACAAGATGATTGACATATATTTCATAAAGAAAGACTTAATAAAAAACAAGAATAAGTGTACCTTGTATGTCAAACACTATGAACTATTGTAATTGCATTGTATGGAGATGACTCAATATTCAATAGAAACCATTTGTAATTGATTGAATATTTCAAAAGAGAAATATCAAAAGATATGAGATGAACAATATGAGTTTGTTGCATTATGACATATATTTCATAAAGAAAGACTTAATAAAAAACAAGAATAAGTGTACCTTGTATGTCAAACACTATGAACTATTGTAATTGCATTGTATGGAGATGACTCAATATTCAATAGAAACCATTTGTAATTGATTGAATATTTCAAAAGAGAAATATCAAAAGATATGAGATGAACAATATGAGTTTGTTGCATTATTTTATTATAGCACATATATCATATGATCTTATAGCATGTATTAAACATAATTTTACCTCTTCTTGTGCTTAGCCTTTCTGTTGTGGTACAAGCATCTCTGAAGGAATCTTGGCTATAAATAGATATGTATATCATTAGAATAAAACACACAATAATATTATCTTCAAATAAAAAAATCTATCAGAGAAACTTCAGAAATAAAAGTTCCAAATAATCACATAAATATAAAGAACAATGGTAGAAGGAGTACGCGAGACTGGATTTTGTTGTAGATCTGTACAGGCCTGCAATAAACATTGAAACTGTTTGATGCAACAAGCTTCTGCTGTTCTGATAAATTGGTCCAGATATATTCAGCGTCTGGTTGATTTGTGCTTCTTGAATATCTACATGGGTAAACAGATTTCAGCATTTCTTACGTTGCATCACTTTTGAGGTTGGTGGAAAATTGCAGGAATTCCATGAACTTACCTTTCAGAAGCTGCACCTTGCATTTCTTCTGCAGGAGTCTGATTAAGATCTAACATTTACCCGAAACTCGAAATATGGAAAATTATCGAAAGCAGCAAACCTACGCAGAAAATGGTGCAAGAAATCATCAAAACCTATCTAAGGTGAAGAACCCAACCAAGTGAAACGTCAAAATACCTAGGATGCAGGTCCCCCTAATTGGAACGTTACTACAAGACTTTTTTTACCAGTATGGTCTGATTTCATTAAAATTAGTGTAAGTTTTAAAAAAAATCAGAGTTTAATACAATTTTTGTGACAAAAAAGTCATCATACGACGTTCATTCTCAGTAAAATCACTTTAACATAACACGATTTCTTTCCTTTTGAAGTTATACCAAGTAGACATGATTTGTTCAAATTAAATTTTTTTAAAAGTTAAACCATTTTTGTAATGTCGTTAAATTATACCAAAATGATAAAAATTCCTACTGTCACACTTATTTTTAACCTTCAAACTTTCAACTAATATGATATAATGTATAAATACAATTTAAGAAAAACAAAATCTAATTTTTATAAAAAATAATAAACATATTTAATAGAAGTAATAAGATCACTCAAATCCATATATAAGAAATGGAAAAAAAAAATTGTCACCGTACGATCTTCATCTTATTTAGTAAAAATACTTATTCAAGTTTTTCTTTGTATTCATCGTCTCCTTATATATTTTAAATAAGGCCATACATATATTGATTTACTCGCTAAATCCATGTAAATACATATATTTTTACATAAAAATTAACTTCGACAACCTTAGTGTTAGACTCCTCACTTTAAACCTTTTATAATAAATTTATAAATAATTCATCTCGGGATCGTATAGTTTGCAAATCTAATCACCAAAATGGACAAAAGATTATTTATGATATTTTTATAAAAAAAAATTGTAAAATTTTATAAAACACATTATACAAGTTTAAATAAAATAGAATTGAGAAATAATAGACATTTTATCTTATTACAAAAAAACAAAAAAGCACTAGAGAAACTAAAAAAAAAAATCTCACTTTTTTTTTCTTTTTCCATATTTTCTCTAAAATAATATATTAAGATAAAATAGGATATACACTCATGTGAAGGAATGTTTCGATTCTACACTAACAAGTTATAATAAACTGTATAAGGGATCAAAATATTATTTTCAATCTAAAACTTTGAAATAATAAGTTTGGAAGTATTTTTCTTAAGAATTCTAACAAATGCATTGCAACAAATAGTGACACTGTAACATATAAGAAACTATAGGATGAGGACTGAGAGTGAAAGAATCACTAAAGAAGGGATTAATGTAAATGAGGAAAACAATTAGTTAAACAATTCGTGTGAGATATCAACAATATTATCAAAAGTGGAAGCAACAAATTGAAAATGAGATTAATCTGGAGTATAATTAGTATCATTTGCTTATTCAGAACTACACTAACAACACCAAACCCTATATATGGGTAGGAAACAATTAGTTGAGCAACTCATGCAAGAAACATCACAAACAATATCAAAGGAATGAGTAAAAAGAATTGGACTTGAACATGAGATAAAGCTAGAGTATATTAATTAATATATGATATATATGCATATTCATAACAACACCAACAACTAGTGACAAAAACCTCTAGCAAATTCTAGAGTATCAAGATACCTTCAAATTTCAAATGTATCTCTCTCTTTCTTTTTAGGTTTATACATACCAAACTATCAACTAAAGACAACTTGAAGAGGAGAAATATTACATTGGATCCCTCAAAGTTGAAATATCCCTCACATGTTCTCTCATGTCTCAAATATTATTTAGAAATTGATTTACATAGATAGACATATATCTCTTCTACAAATATTAAGATAACCTTTTATAATATGTAAATAAATACAAACTCAGCTTACAAATTTGTTTTGTAAGATTAAATTAAGTGTAAACTTACATATTAAGAAAATATCAAAATTATTTAAAGTCTATCCTAAGCAAATTCTATAAGGTTATTATATTTCCATTACAAGACTCTTATTAAACCATTCATAAATATTTAATCACATATTTGATATGTTCATTTATCAACATGAATGTTGGAGATTTCACATCAAATAAAATAAAAAATGAGAGACATTAAACTAATACAACAATTATTTACTTAACTTTTATGGTTATAGGCAAGAATAAGAGATTTTTGTGCTTCAGGTTTATTTTCAATGTCATGTATTGCCTTTCAACACCAGTGCAGAATTGGGCTTTAACATCACTCCGTAGACGTCGGACCACAAAATAACCAACGTAAATTATTGACCGGTGGCATTTTCATAATAAGTGGGCATATAGATGTCTGTTAGGCGGGGCACCGACGTCTATAATATTATAGACGTCAGGCCCCCTTAACAGACGTCTATATGCCTGACAGGTAGGTGAAAAGTCATCTTTTTCAGCCCTAGAGACGTCTGATCCCGCCACCCCGACATCTATATTCGATTATAGACGTCGGTGCCCCTCCCAACGGACGTGTATATGTCTGACAGGTAGATGAAAAGTTATTTTTTTCCGTCGTACAGACGTCGGATCACGCTATCCGATGTCTAAATGGCCTGATGAAAAGTTGTTTTGGACGTCATATTAGTGAGGGTTCGACGTCTAGGCCAGAATAGACGTCAATTCACATGGGGAGCCGACGTCTAGTTTGCTGTTAAATCAAACCCGCTGTTACGAGCACCACTTCATCGTCTTCCTTCTCGCCTTTTCTCTCCGTGGCATTGCTTTTCCAGGTGCGCTTTTGTCTCTTTTGAACCGTTTAAACGTACTTTTATTCCGATTATATTAGTCTTTGCTTGATTATCTCTCACTTGAACCGATTAAAATGAGTTTTCATTGTGTTTTGGTGCAGTTTTTCTCGTGTCTTTGGGTAGCGTTGTACCACATTCTCTCTTTGCTAGTTTCCTCGTAAGAAAAGTTTGCGTCTTTTGGATGTCTTATAGCATTTCAACCCAAAACCGAACTTTGGTCCTTGTGTAGTTCTATTGTCACCGTTCGTTTTCATTGACTATTTTAATGGAACTAGGCAAGGACCCAGATTCGGTTTTCGGTTGAAATGCCATAAGAGATCCAAAAGACGCAACATTTTCTATGACGAAACTAACAAAAAAAGAAGGTGCTACTACGCTACTCAAAGACACGGGTTGCAGTAGACGTCGGTTAATGCAATGTCTGACGTCTAAGGGGCTCCATAGACGTCAGACATTGCATTGTCTGACGTCTATGCACGTTGGACCTGTTTGAGTTCGACGTATGATTAACGTCACCCACAAAGACGTCGATTCTGGAGCTGACGTTAAAATGCCAAAATAACAGACGTTAAATGCCCTTTCTGCACTGGTGCAAATTTATAGTTTCATTCTAAATTATGTAAATGAATTTAGGCACTTCCTATACCTTTCTTACTCATTTTTTTTACTGGTAAGAAGAAAATGATAAAAATAATTTTTTTTTTTTAAGATTTGTTTTTGTCATTTATAACTTTCTACACTCGTTTGTACAAAATTAATGTAGGGGAACAACACCATTTTACATGTGAGAAGAAACAACTTAGATATATTAAACTAACAAATAAGTTGGAGCAGGCAATTGCCCCTATCAAACACCTGATATTTATAATATGATAGAGCCTGTCAAGCAAAATAATGTTTCTCATGATGAAAACTTACAAAAAGTTTGAACAAACTCCTAGTTAAACCTGCCAATCTCAAAAAATCTTCTACTAGTAAACCACTCCTGAATCTGAAAGAAAAAAAATGGTTAAGTTACATAGAATTAGTAAGAATATAATAAACAAAGCAACTTGCATTATGTTTGCTACCAAAGGTTATTACAAGGAAATATCCTTAGGCTATATTTTTTCAATATTATAACTAATTTTGTTCTTAAATCATAGAGCTCAAGTTTGAAGGTCAAAATGTACATCAATCATGTTATTATTAATAACCATGAAAATCAAGTCCAATACAAAATAATTCAATAAAAATGTAGAAATTTATTTGTATTTTTCATTCTCATGGTACTAAAACAAGTTGTTTATAAAACTCATTACATTTTCTAAAACATTTTTTCATCAACAAGAATGCATATATTTAAAAAAGATATGGAGTTGTCTCAACCCATACACGAAAGTGATATATATAAAATATATAGAAAAAAAAATTATATGCTTTCATGTTTCGCTTAACTCTATTTAAGACAACCTCAGGAAATCAATTCAAAAATATTATTTTTGGAAATCGAATATATATGAAATCAATCCTTTCAACTTTCATCAAAGGAGAAACCACATTATTTTCTTGTTAATCTAAACATCAATAATAAAAAAACAAGAAATTAGACAAAATATCTCTATTTTGCAAGACTTAGGGTTTAAAGTAAACTATAAAAAACAATTCAAATACCTAAATTTCGATATTAGACACATTACCTATATATTAGTATTCCATTCCATAAATAATTCCTTTAAATCTATAGATTGTGAGTTTATCTTAAAAAAATATATTTTTTTGAAAAATAAGTAATGTTTCTTATAATTCAAATAACATTCTTGATGCCCGTGCCCCTCATGAGTGCAAGAGGTGTGTGAATTGAGCAAAAGTGAGAAAAGTAAAAGAAGAACATATGAGAAGGGAATTGGGAGAGAAAGATCATGTACCTGGAGAAGGGGAGATTTGTGAAAATGAAGGGGCAAGAAAGTGAAAGAAATTCAGAGGTGGGAGAGATGGGTTCTCAGGTATAACATATTATATATATATATATGTGTGTGTGTGTGTAGTATGTTTTATAGTTTAATAATTTAGACAATAATAAGTGAAATAAAATATTTTTTAATTTGAAAATGATAAAAAAAATTCATGTATTATCCAAATCCGTTTCGATTGTAATTGATAATCTTGCATTAATTAGATATAAATACAAATAATATTCAATTTTTTAAATTAGGTACAAGACAAAGATGAGTTTATATATCTTGTCTGGTTTCATATCTGTCCAAATACTCAAACTTATTTTTATATTTATTTCCGTTTTAAATTATTAAAATACTTTTAAATTTCTTAGGTAATATATATTAATATTTTTATCTTTAGTTTATATATGTAATACACATTTACATTTATTTAATTAGTATTTGATATTTTTATTTAATATTTAAATAATTTCAATTTCTTTCTTTTTATTTGAAAAAAAAATGTATATCATTGTGATAATGAATACTTTATAATATAATATTTTCTTTGTTGCACTATTACACTAAAGAAAAACGACAGCAGTTATTTTCGCTTATATGCAGCGGTTCCGCAATCGAGATATATACAGGTGAGACAAAAAGGGTAGGCTTTTTGCCTCGGTTCTGAACCGAAGCAAAAAGGTGTGTGATTTTGCCTCGGTTCAAATCCAACCGAGGCAGTAGAGGTTTTTTTTTTCGTTTTCACCATTCGTCATATGAGTTGTTAGCCCTTGGCCACAATCCATCAATGCCTACCACTTCATCTCACACCACCATCATCAAAGATTCCACTACGAAGAACAAAGAACAAGAACGATGCGCTCCCACCACCACCTGCAGGGAATCAAACTCCACCACTCCACAGAGCATCAATTAAACATAAAACAACCCAAACAAAATTAGAAAAAGGAGACGGAAGGAAGTTTCCTCCTTCGCTGCGAATCAGAACAAAGAGAAGAAGAAGAACGAGAATGACCGCCCTTGCGCCCTCGCCGCGTCTTCGCCGCGCCTTCGCCGCGCCTCAATCACGCCATTGAAGATCCCTTCGTCGCGCCTCCATCGGAACAGAGAAGAGGAAAGAAGCCTCCCCTCGCAAACGAAAGAAAATGGGAGAAAAGATAGGAGCAGCGCAACTTGTATCTCTGTTTGCGAAATTTAACCTTAAACACATGTTATTACCTCGGTTACTTTTTTAACCGAGGCAATAAGGGTCTACGGCCTCATTTCTATAAAGAACCGATGCCTAAACGCTCTCAAAAAAATAAAAAATAATTACAAAAATGTCACCGCGCCAGTTTTAGGCATCGGTTCCTTTTGAACCGAGGCATATACCTTTGTGCGATAATTACAAAAAATGTCACTGCACCAGTTTTAGGCATCGGTTCTTTTTGAACCGAGGCATATACCTTGCGCGATAATTACAAAAATGCCACCGCACCAGTTTTAGGCATCGGTTTTGTTTGAACCGAGGAATATTCATTTGTGATAACTACAAAAATGCCACCGCGCCATTTTTTGCTTCGGTTATAACTTAACCGATGTCAAATGCGCGAGTTAAAATCTTGTTTTTTTACTAGTGTTGTGACTTTTACTCTTTTGTAAAAAATATTTAATTAATAATTATGGGTAAGGAAGAGAGAATATAAGAGCACACAAAGTGAAAATGTCTTTGAATATTATTATGTACACTTACAAGACAAAATCGATAATAACTTTATTGAGCCAACAACATAACTGAGAACAGAACAAGAAACTTGAATTAATACAACATTCTTCCTTAATTCAATTATTAAATATAATTATTCTTAACTCAACCATCAAACTTCCAAATTTGTCCTTTAAGGGCTTTGTAAAAGCATCAAACAATTGTAGTTGAGTAAGGCACTAAATTAGTTTCAGTTTTCTATTATTAACTTGCTTCCTCAGAAAATGAAATTTGGTCTCTATATGTTTGCTCCTCCCATGTGACACGAGGTTATTAGTCAAACTTATTATTGATTTAACAAGTAGTTGAATGAGTCTTTTAATTTCAACTTTCATTGTTGTCAAGATGGAATTGAGCCACGTAGTAGAAGAACCAACTATATATTATGTTTCATGTGTAGATAATGTTACGATACGTTACTTTTTACTACACCAACATATTAGTGATCCCATTAACTTGAACTAGAAACTAGTAGTGCTTCTTCTATCACTACCATTACCTCACCATCAAAATCTAACCAAGTAACCAATTCGTCTGACATTTGGATGATTGTATGAAACAATATCCCACAATCTAATGTTCCTATAACATATCTTAGTATCCTTTTTGTAGCTAGTAGATGCATTTTCTTTGGCTGATGCATAAATCTACTAAGTACTTCCATTGAAAAACAAACGCCAAGCATGTTGTTACTTAGGTACCTAAGTGATGCAACCTTGTTTGTATAGGATGATGTCAACGTCTTCATTATATTCTGAAGCAGTAACTTTTGTCTCTACTACAGTTCTTGTTGCATTGTAGATTTTCATATTAAACTTCTTTATGATCTTTGTAGCATATTTCTTTTGGTGGAGAATAATTCCATTGTTGGATTCAATGAACTCAGATCCAAGAAAATATCTCAACTTTCCATCAGTCATTTCGAATTCAAGCATCAATAAGTCTTTAAATTTCTCAATTATTGAGATATTGCTCCTTGTTATCAATAAGTCATCCACGTAAATGTGCACTAAAACTAGATTTGCATCATCTTGGAGTTTTATTTATATATATATTCCATGTTCCACTAGACATTTCAGAAACTTGTACCTTAGCATGAATGAGTCCATCACTTTCTTCTAGGCTTTTGGTGTGTGCTTCATGCCATATAATGCCTTCCGTAACCTATACCTCTTGTTCACACCTTTTAATCTTAAATCAAGAGGGTTGGGTGGCATTGACCTCCTCTTCAAGCAACATTCAGAAATGCAAACTTTACATCTAATTAGAATATAGGCCACCTTCTACAATTTGCAAATGTCACAAGCAGCCTTACAGTCTCAATCCTAGCCACGTAAACAAATACTTCTATATATAGTCTAAACCTTGTTTCTACAGAAAACCTTTGACAAACAATCATGCTTTTCATTTGGAAATGGTTCCATTTAGATTGAGTTTCAGCTTAAACACACAATTAACATCACTAGATGTCTTATTCAAAGGTAATTCAGTTAGTACCCAAGTTTGATTATTCTCAATAGCCTTCATTTCTTCTAACATTGAAATTCTCCATAAATCATGCTTCAATGCCTCTTCATGATTAATAGGTTTTCAATCTCTACTGATAATTCAACATGCACCAAATCACCTTCATCGGTTACTGCATTATTTAAAAACATGTTGAAATCCACCTATGACATTAGCATAGTTGTCTATCTAGTCTTTTTTTGTGCTTGTGACTGTGTAGGTTGCACTGCATTATCAATTTATCCAATCCCATTGTACTCATCACTTGATTTCTCTTCCTCACCTTTGAATGTTATTGAGACATTTTGTTTGGAACCATCTTCTTTACCTTACCAATCTCGCATTTTAGCCTCGTTCATCACAACATCTTTGCTTATACAAATCTCCTTCATTCTAGGATTGTATAATCTGTAAGCTCTAGTCGAATGGTATCCTAGAAATATCATGGTCTCACGTTTATCATACAGTTTAGTTCTTTCCATTGTTGGTACATGTTTGTAGCAAAATGAACCAAAAATCTTCAAAATGATTTATCACTGGTTTTCTTTCAGACCATACCTCTTATAGGACTTTATCTATTAGCTTCTTGGTGGGGCAACTTCTCCCGAGAATGAGTATGGTATTTTATTTTTGTTTTAGCATACTCCTTGCCATGTCAAGTATATTTCCATTTCTTCTTTCAACAAAACCATTGTGTCGTGAAGTATATGGTGATGCTATTTCGTGTTGAATTCTATTATTTGTACAGTAGTTTTTGAACTCCCTTGATATGTACTCTCCACTTATCAATATTTAGAGTGTCTTTCCACTTTGCTTTTCAAGCATCAACCTCACATAACATTTAATCCACAACAATGATCAAAGCACATATAGTTGGTTATTGTATCAAGGTTGGTTATATAAAATTATGTTTAGCTTGTACAAAAAGTCCAACGTTGCTACCCACTTATTTGGTCACTACTCCTTACTTGCGTTTTAAAGTTGGTTTTTCAATTTTTTATCCACAACAATGACCAAATTAAAGCAATTTTTGTTGGGATATCGTAATTGTGGTAGATAGGGAGCACATATCAATAGTTGTTGTATGAAGCTTTCTTGTATTATATGTCCAACCTATTGAAAAAGTTCAACGTTGTTATCCATTTATTTGGCCACTGCTCTTCACTTATGTTTCAATGTTGGTTTTTCAATTTTTAATCCACAACAGTGACCAAATTGAATCAATTTTTGTTGGTATATGGTCATTATGATGATGTTTGTGGCAGATAGGAAGCACATATCGTTGGTTTTTATATGAAGGTTGGTTGTATAAAATTATGTTCAGTTTGTACAAAAAGTCTAATTACTACTCCCCACTTGCATTTCGGCAAAACAACTACAAGTGTTCGACTTCATTGAAAATGAGTGAAACACAAAGCAACAGACGAAATAAAACAAGCAAGCTAGGTTTTCTACCTTAAACTCATAATGGAGAAGGAACAATTCGCACTTGGGAAGGAACAACGACTACCTAAGAAACTCACCAACCAGAACGAATTCATCACTAAAAGACTTTGTTCACTTGAATAGATTTGGGGGAGAGTGATTGAATGGATTTGAGAGGATTTGAAGGTAAATTTTTTTGTTGTTTATTTGAGTGGATTTAGAGGTAAGTGAGAGTGAATTTGGAAGTAAAGTTTGTGAGAATTAGTGTAAGATTTGATTGATGTGACAGATTAAAAAATTTACTTCCAAATTCACTCTTACTTACCTCCAAATTCACTCAAATAAACATAAAAAAATTTACCTTCAAATCCTCTCAAATCCATTCAATCATTCTCCCCCAAATCTATTCAAGTGAACACAAGAAAAACACAAGCTCAACACAACAATAAACAAAGGGTATAATGGTCCTCAAAGGTCGCCAACGACAATCAAAAGGAAAAATTGGCCAATGAATAGGAAGAATAGAAATTTAAAAAAGGAAGTTTGAGAATTAACCTAGGTTTTCTAGACTAAAACTTGAAAAAGAAAAAAAGAAGGAAATATCGCGTCATTTCATGCTCACACGGCTTGTATAAAATAATAAACAAAAGAGCGTAACGGTGACACTTGTGCTGTGTCGAAATGCTGTAAAAAAAAAGAGTTAACATGTCATTTTCTTTTTCAAGAATTCTTTATTATAAAATTGCTGCTTCTTTACCAAACCTAACATCAAGCTAATAAAATCCAATTGAGTAAATTATTAATTTAAATGGCCATAACAGAAAATATAACAGTGCATCAATTACAAAAATTAAAGAAAAAGACTAAAAGTTGTAATAAGAAAATGATGAAATTATTAAACATATATATTATATAAATAGTCTAAATCGAGAAAGAGAAATTGAGATATATATATTAATGGGTTTGTTGGGAAGAGGCAATAAATATGGTGATTTTGAATTGGTAAGAGGGTGTACTAGTGGAAGAGAGAGCAAAGATTGGCGAACACATTGAAAGTGGCTTCATTCTCGTATAGACTTTTCTCATCTTTCCTTGGACTGAGTTTCTTTATATTATTATGATGATGATTCTGAAATAACAATTTATGACCCTTTGTGGTCTCCACTCCAAATTAATTATCAGTAAATTTTCAAGATTTGGAAAAGTAATTAATCAAAAACTAAGATGCATAGGTCTGCAAGCTGGAACAGGTTTTCTGATGACTACTTCAAACATGCGACGAGTGGTTCGTCTTCAGGACACAGATCATCTTATTCTATGTTCGATGGAAGCCATTTGCCTACTTACGATCCCATTGCAGACTTGGCAAAGAAAGAGAGGGCACGTGTGAAGCTTGCAGAAAATGCAGTTCATCTCATCCCTTTTGTTCTAATTGCTTGTGCCGTCATTCTTTGGCTCTTCTCAAATCCAGGTAAATCATGCATTCAACTACAGATCTTAGCTGTTTTTTTCTTTCTATTTCATTTTTCATCATCTTAATTTTTCTTAAATGTATCTTCATAATGTTTGGAGTTCAAATTGAGATTCTTGATCTGTGTTAATATGATAGAACATGTGTAAAATCTTATAAAAATATATAACAAAATATTTATATATAATTTAATGTTTTAAGATTTTGAAGAAAAATGGAATATTTTATTTCTGTTGAAAATTTACATATATATAAATAGAGCAAACTGTATTTTATAGAATTAAAATTTATTTTTTAACAATTTATTATAATTTTAAGTTTTCAGAATTCAAGTATGAGTATTATATATAAAAAACACAGATTCATTTTTAAGTTTAAATTAAGAATAATATTAATTTTTTATATAAGTTTAAACTATTATTTCATTAACTTTTTAATGAATTTATCCATAAAGTGCTCTTTAATTATAAATTTCATGTAAAATATCCTCTTTAAAAAAAAGTTTCACAAAGCTATATATTTAACCTATAAAAATATATAGGTTAAAGAATGTGGTTAATGTCTTAAGACTTTTGAAGAGAAATGTAGTGGTAGGTTTATTATTCATGAATTATCATTAACTACTGATATATCTTCTTCAATTTCATGATTATATATAGTTATTAAAGTTTATATGATTTTATTGTAAAATATTCGAAGTTATTCAAGGGTCTCTTGAGCAAAAAAAAGATGTTTGAAAGAGATATATAGAGCTTGAGTAAGAATGTAATAAATAAAAATTATTTGTGACTGACAGTTTTATATCTCCTTGTATTTCTTATGAATAATCAAAATGAATCATGAATCAAATACATTAAACACTTAAATATGAGAAAAAATTTAGTGCTGGTATTAGCCAGAAATAAATATTAATTTATTTTATTTTATTTAATGAAA
The DNA here is from genome assembly GCF_029865625.1 of Vigna umbellata. Classification (NCBI taxonomy): domain Eukaryota; kingdom Viridiplantae; phylum Streptophyta; class Magnoliopsida; order Fabales; family Fabaceae; genus Vigna; species Vigna umbellata. Next base: position 37,645,059 of record NC_142172.1, on the reverse strand, counting down.
TTGCTTTTAAAATATTTGTTATTTTTTATTTACTTGTATTTTTAATTTTTGATGAATTTATTTTGTTCTTGATATATATTAAATCTGAACAAGGATGATTTTTAAAAAATAGACATTTTTAATAAAATGAAATATGTAAATGCTACAAGGATGGAAGGGAACATACGAGAGATGTTCATGAAATAAGATATGAAATTTTGAAATTTGAATTTTATTAACAGATGCAGGAGGCATTGGAGATCCCATTGGAGCAAGAATTGAAGGATTAAGTCTTGAAGGGGAAATTGAAAGCGATAGCGATGGAACTCAAATGGGTTTCTTACCTATTGTGAGTGCAGAAGAAGCTTCCACCAAAGATTTTGGTGCAGGAAAAGATTTAATAAATTCAAAGAATCTTTAGTTAATAATAGTTTTAAGTTTATAACTTAGTCAATTTAACATGTATCCAAACCACTCACGTAATATTCTTTAATTCTTGCAATTATTTCCTGATGTTAATCAAAATAAACGCAAGTTTTTTTTTCCTACTTATAAGCTTGCTATATATACATTCACAACATTATTGGGAATTAATCATCATGAAATGTAACAAAAGTGTTCTAGTTTGTAGTTATATATATTTATTTCCAATTACACCCATATATTCTTTTTCGTAATTTCTAAATATACTATATATTTTTTTTATGAAATTCAAATCAAGAAATTATAGACATGTATGTATCATCTACGGAATTTTATTTACTTGGAGAATCTATTTTTTTCTTTTTTTATAATAAATAATTTTATATTAACTAGAAATAAAACTAGTTTATAAAATATATGTGAATATAAATCATATCTCATAAATTAATTTTGTGACATTAAATTAAATTTAAAATCTATCTTTTAAATTAAGATCAGAATCATATATTATAATTTATTATAACAAAGTGAAAATTATGGTTCATTATTTCACCCACATTATCAGAAAGTTTTTCATTTTCAAATTTTATTCACTGAACCATTAAATTTCACTGAATTAAATCCTAACCTCACAATTGTGTAAAATAATCACTTAGAAACATTGAATTTTTTGCTTTTTAAATCTTGATCTCCTCACGATTTATAAGATTCCTCAAATTCTTCTCTATTTTTATTTTCTTTAAAATATTTGTATATCAAGTTCATCAGAAACCTTTAAATATTAAAATAAAATATAATTAATTAAAAATCAATTATAAAACTGACAATAAAAAAGAGTCGAAATTACTTACATAAAAGTAGTTAACTAATTTGTTCTATAATAATGCTTAGTTTTTTCAGTAAAACTTATTCTCTTAATTTCATTTTTTTATTATTAATCTTAAATTTATTTATTTTGTTTAAAAAATGCTTAATTCAGCGTCACTTACATCAACAGTTTGCATATTTAATTAATTCTTGACTAAGCATAGTTAAAAAATAATAATAAAAAAGATTACAAGTTGAAGAGAAGTCATATAGTCTCCCTGAGTAAAAAAAAGTGGTTGTGAACCATAAAAAAGATTTGACAGAAAATTTATTATAGGAAGAGAAAAGAACAATAAAATAAAACAAAGATAAGTGACATTGATAAGAAAAACATGAAAGATTTGTAAAATGGTTAAACTCCTCTTAATCTATATTAAATTTTAAATTAATCAATTTGGACGGGTGTTTTACTATTTTTTTTTTAATTTTGATATATTCTACCACGAGTATTTGAAAATTTGTAAACAACGCCTACAAGTTTAGGAATTTATTACATCAACACGTATCAAACCAAAACATAAAAAGATATAAAAGAAACTTATAAAAATATCACCTTAAACATGGGTAAATTTTAAAATATTAAAGATCAAAAGAAAACTTATCATGAAAAAGATTGATGATATTTCTTGAATCAATGCCCTCTAATATTGAAGAAAACCTTGAAACATCTTTTAATTAATTGTATATGTGAAATTTTAAAACTGTCAAAACAGGTAATCTGGCTTGACCCGGTCCATAGTGAGTCAATCCAATCCGACTCACTTATTAGCAAGCTGAAAATTTTCGAACCCGACTCGACCTATCACGGGTTAGTGAACTAAATGGGTTAACTCACTTAATTATAAGTTTTTTTTAAAATTAAAAAATATATATATATATATAATTTTTTAATTAAAATCTAAATAAATTTGAATAATGTTATATTCCAAAGACAATTCAAAATAAAAACAAATATCATAACGTCCAAGTATAATCCAAGAACAAGCACAAAAGACGAAAAAATAAGTTTTTAATATTGATAATTTTTGTATCACTTGTCCATTTATAATAAGCTTAATTGCTTACGTGGTCCCTATGTTAAGTGGTTTTTTTCAGTTTAGTACCTGATTTTAAAAGTGCATACATTGGGTCCCAAAGTTATAAAAATGGTATGCATCACGTCTTCCGTTAAAAGTGCATACATTAGATCCTAAAGTTGTAAAAATTGTATGAATCACGTCTCTTCTGTTAAATTGACAGAATCAGAGTTAACTTTGTGCTGACGTAGCTATGAAATCAATATGGTTTCTTCTCTCTCCTCTACTTGTCTTGCAATGTTTCGGCTTTTTCTCTCTCTTTTATATTTTTTTTATATCATACAGTGTCATTTACTTCTAGTATTAAGTAATTCATTTTTTAGGTAACTGGTCCAGTTGTTCTTCTTCTTTTCCATAAAAATATTTTAATTATAGTTTTAATTATTTTTTGTATTTTCCTTTAAAAGATGTTATTTAAAATTTAAATTATTTTTTGCATCATCAGGTGCTAAATGCTAACCAAGACAAAAAAAAAGTTATATATGAATTACGTAATTAATTCAGAACACAAAAAGTATTTCATAATTAATTAAAATTTAAAACATTTAATAAAATATATTAAATACTAATTGAATATATTTAATGCATTGTTTAGTTTTTAATACATTGATATAGAGTAAATAACATATTATAGAAAAGAGTTAATGGTGGTGATTACATGCTATTAGATTATTATTAAAAAAAAGAACTTTCTTATCTTTTCTATTATGTCTATTCACTTGTTTAAATAAACTTCTTAATAATCCGATTTTGTGATATTACATGCCAGATAAATTTAAATATTCTACACAAAAATTTGACATTAATATTTAAATTGCTATTTATTTTTATAAATTTTACAATTAAGCTAAACGTTAATGTTTAAAATATTTTCCTTTGTAAGATAAAATGTTAAAAAAAAGTTGTTTAAAGATGTAAGTTACAGAAACAAATTCACCTTAGATATATTCTAATGGAAGACTTTATAGTAGAACATCGTTTAATTTTTTTAAAATTAACATTTACAAGCCACTATATTAAAAATGACTTAGCAGATATTAAATAAAAAATAAATTAAAAAATTTAAATTACTTTTCTTTATCCTTTGTCACTTTCATAATGGAATGATAAAAATACTAATGTAATAAGTATTGTAGATAAAATATGTGAATATTTAGTATTTATATATATTAAATAATAGATATTTTAATATTTATTTATAAAGAAGTTTGATGTGAGTATTATATTATTTGTTTTATATCCGTTAATGAAAAAAATTAAAATTAATATTAAAATTAAATTTTATTACATTATATTTAATTATAATTATAATTATAATTAATGCATTTTTAATTTAAATTATATTAAATTTTATATCTTTTTTGGCAACTTTTTTAAATTGTATTTTAAAAATCTATAACAAATTTTAAATATCCATGAATATTCGTATGTTTTTAAAAATTTTATAGATAATTTTAATTCGGTATCCAACTATTAACCTAATAAATAATAAGTTTGACTTTTTTTCAAATCAAATAGTTGTAAATATTATCACTGGATCCGAAAACTAAAATAAAATATAGTAACATTAATCAGGGAAAAATGTTTTTAAGAAAGAAAAAGATTGACTTTATAAAATTAAAGTTAGTTTGCAAAAAAGAGTGAGAAAGACTACGATATTGCAGGAAAAACAGAGGAGAGAGAAGAAATGAGATTTCATAGCCACGTCAGCACGAGTTAACTTCCATATGTCAATTTAAGGGAAGGGACTGTGATTCATACATTTTTTTACAACTTCGGAATCCAATGTATGTACTTTTAAAACCGTGATTCATACATTTTTTTACAACTTTGGGACCCAATGTATGTACTTTTAAAACCTGGTATCAAAACTGGAAAAAAAAATCATAGGGACCAAGTAAGCAATTAAGTCTTTATAATATTATAGTCTTGAATAGATAAATTTATAATATTTTTCTCTATTGAAACATTTTTCTATCCTCGTCTACAATATAATAAAAAAAATTAACTAATAAAATTGAAACACAAAATAATAAATAATTAAATTAAATTAGGTGAATTGGTGAGTCAATCCGACTCATCACGGGTTCAACCCGGATGAGCGGGATTGAAAACTAACCCGCATAAAAAAATTACATTTTTTAAAACTCAACTCGACTTAAATCCGTAGTGGGTCGGGTTGACTCGTGAGTTACAACCCATTAACACTATAAAATTTAATGAATTTCCTTTATTCAATCTTAGAAGAAACACACACAAACATACATAAGTAATCATTTAAAAAAATAATTTAATTGTTTTAGTAAATTTTAGTTCGATCAATGTTATCTTCATATTTTAGTCTAATAAATTTATTTTAACAGAAAAGGAAAAAAAAGTAAATTTATGTTAAATTGATAATTTGTTTTTTTTTAAAGATTATTATTATTTGAGTTCATATGTATAAGTCAATTTATTTTGAATTTTTAATAAATATTGTTTACTTACGCCTCTTATTAGATATGAAATCATAACTTAAGATATTAAAGATCATACACCGATAAGAGATAATAAGATAAATTTATACTATAGAAATATGGGTGTAAATTTTTTTAAATTGGTTTTCTAATATTAGAGTTAGGTTTAAAATTTATTTTCTATATAGAATAAAAATCATTCAAATATTTTAGTGAGACGTGTTCTTTGATGGATCTAAAATATTTAATTTTACACTCAATATATATATATATATATATATATATATATATATATATATATATATATATATATATATATAGACGTAAAAAAGTGTATTAGAAATTACATGAATAATAAGACAAATTAAAATATATTTTTTAAAATGAAATCCTATTTTAATCCTAAAAAATGACTAACATATACCGCTTAATTATACTAAAATAAGTAAAAATAAAGTTCATATTATTACTATTAAGCTCAAACGAGCAATTAACTCCAAGAAAAATGATTCATAGACCTTAAAAAGGTCATTGACACTTAATATATACTTGGAAAAATAATAAAAATCATAGATTTATAGGTCATTGATGTAATAAAAAAAAGAGATAAAAAGAAAAATCATATACAGAATATGTGTAGATAAAATTAAGGTATACATATACCATTTCTCTGGCTCTAATTAAAAAGTTATAGTTGTAGAATCATTTATGAGGGTTGACCAGTCACAACTTTCATTTAACCCAACTTAAACCAAAAGCTATACCAGGGTTTGCATATTGTATGTCATACTTAACCACACCACAGCACACTACACCATACACACAACACTCTCAGAAAGCAAGGGAAGCCAACTTACTTCATCACCTACTTCTCCTCGCATTCGTTTGTGGTACACCATCGTATTTCATTCTTACCTACCTTAAAACAAAACTTGGTTGCTTTGCTGCTTCAAACAAAACATTAACTGAATATTCCACACTCCAAAAAGCCTCAGTTTCAATCTTGTTACTCCAAAACTCTTGTCTTTTTTTTCAACCTTCTTGAGATTTTGTAGGTAATATCCAGACTCATATAAGCTCTACAAGGGATCTTTGGTGAAGCCATGGCTATGAACAAAATCCTAAAGCTCATCCAACTTATTCTTCTGATGGCAGTAGCTTCAAAAGCAGTGTCTCAACCCTCTCCAGATTGCCCCAAAAGCTGTGGCAATCTAAGCATACCTTACCCTTTTGGGACACGCGAGGGCTGTTATATGAACGACACTTTCCTCGTCACTTGCAACCATGATAACTCCCCCACGTCCATTCCTCTATTGGGAACAAACAACATATTGGTGCTCAACATATCACTAGAAGATGGGGAAGTTATAGTTTCAAGTCCCGTAGTCCGTGATTGCTATGGCACCAAAAGCAAAAACTCAAACGACCAAAATGGTCTCAATTTGACCCACTTTTCAATCTCACCAAGCAGGAACAAATTCACAGCAGTTGGTTGTGGCACGGTTGGAGTATTCATCGGTTACGATAGCAGCAGAAAACATGTTACAACAAGAGGGTGTGTATCCATGTGCGACACGCTTGGTGAAATCAGAAACGGATCATGCGATGGCATTGGTTGTTGCCAAATCGGTGTTCCCGATGGAGTGTATGGTTTTGCAATGAAAAGTTGGAGTATAAGCAACAACTCCACCGTACGTGACGGTGACTTCAATCCTTGTAACTATGCGTTTACGGTTGCGGAAGGCTATTACAAGTTCGAGACAACAAATCTTAAGAGCCTCGAGAATCCGAGGTTGCCCTTGGTGCTTGATTGGGCTGTGGGAAATCAAACGTGCGAAGAGGCGCAACAACATCCTAGTAGCTATGCGTGCAAGGATAAGAACAGTTATTGCCTCGATTCAACGAATGGGATTGGTTATCGTTGCAAATGCAATCATGGTGGAAACCCTTACCTCTACGATGGTTGCCATGGTAATTTCTAATTTTTGGATTAGTATTTTACTTTCTAATATCTCATTTTTAGTAGATTAATTCGTTTAGTTATCCTTAAGTAACTGGATTCTTCTATGAAAAGTATATTTATGTCAAAAGAATTTAACTTTTTTATATACTAGTGATTCTTTTTATACTATTAATTAAAGGTGGTGGGTTAATTTTGCGAAAGGAAGTGAATTTAAGTAGGCAAAAATGCATGTGTTTTATTTAAAATTAAGGGCAATTTTTTTTAGAATAAATACTTTGTTTAATAAGTTGACCTTAGTTGACTAGGTTACCTCGTAAATTCATGTTGGGTTAGTTAACGTGTAAGCTATATCAACTTGCTTGAGAGTCACTTGCCAGTTTGAATGCATGAACAAGACTAAATTGTCATCAATCAATCAATCACTGATGCATTTAATATTTGTCTGATATGTGTATGGCCTGATGAACTAATTGGATCTTAAATTTGATCACAATCAAAAAGGCTTATGGTGGTTGGATGGAAAGGGAAAAAAATGGACTGGAAAAGATAAGACTATGAAGGAAAAGATAAGACTATGACCCATCTCTTGCTAGTATACGTAACTTGAGAGATTGAAAGCTGAATAGATATATTTTTTTTGAAGTCCATGTTTTAACGAATTTTATTAATTTAAACATATTGATAATGTATTATTTCCATTTTTATATAATTTTTAAACTAATAGATAAAATAAAAATACGATGGCATTCTTGTACTTAAAGACGAAAATAAAAGAAACGTTTCTAGATTTTCCTTTACTCGTTCTATTCCATGTACAAGTCTTTATCATAACTTAGTAAAGAAAACACGTTTTTTATCTTGATGCTTCATTTTGGCGAATGATTAGTCCTATTTTAACGTTGCTCTGTGATCTTCTTTGCATTCCTTGCTATATATATGATATAGAAAGCCTAGATAAACCAAAAATGAAATCGAATAGTGAGATCACTTTGTTTGGGTCAGATAAGGATGAATGCGCTTTGAACAGCAATCCATGCATCCACAAGAAAACCTGCAAAAACGCCCCTGGAGAAGGTTTGAAGTGCTCATGTCCAAAGGGCCACGAAGGAGATGGATTGAGAAATGGCCAAGGCTGCAGACCCAAAAGAGACAAAAACACAGGGAATCTTATTCTTATAATTGGATTGAGTAAGTAAAAAACATGTACATTCGTTCACACACAATGTTTCTTACTCTCTAGTTTATATTGTTGGAAGTCAAATTACGTAGCCGAAAACAAAGGATGTAATGTAACTGTTGTTCACAGGTTTGAGCTTAAGTCTATTGGCAGTGGTTGTGGGATGCCTGAACATATACCCTCAATTCCGTGAAAGAAAGCTCATGAAAATCAGGGAGAACTATTTTAAGAAAAATGGTGGCATGTTATTGCAAAGGCAGATTGATCTGGTCAATGGCTCAACCGAAAGAGCCACAATTTTCACTGCTGAGGAGCTCAAGAAAGCCACCGACAACTACGATGATGATAGAATCATAGGCAAAGGAGGACATGGAACGGTGTACAAAGGTATATTATCAAATGGCAGTGTTGTTGCCATCAAGAAGGCCATGGTTTCCAACCAAACCGAGATTGGCCAATTCATCAACGAAGTGGTCGTGCTTTCCCAAATCAACCATAGGAATGTCGTCAAACTACTAGGTTGCTGTCTGGAGACTGAGTTTCCTTTGCTTGTTTATGAGTTCATCACCAACGGTACCCTTTGTGAGCATCTACATTTTGAAGGTGAGGCATGTGGTGATAAACACAAACTTTCATGGACAACACGTTTGAGAATTGCAGCAGAGACAGCAGAATCTCTTGCATACTTGCATTCTTCTGTTTCCACACCCATCATACATAGAGATGTTAAAACAGCAAATATTCTTCTAGATGACAACCTCACAGCAAAAGTTTCTGACTTTGGTGCTTCAAAGCTTGTTCCTCTTGATCAAACTCAGTTAACAACGTTGGTGCAAGGAACCATGGGTTACCTTGATCCTGAGTACTTCCAAACAAGCCAACTAACCGAGAAGAGTGATGTTTACAGCTTTGGTGTTGTTCTTGCAGAACTATTGACAAGTAAGAAGGCACTTTCGTTCCTTAGGCCTCAGAGTCATAGGAATTTGTCCATGTATTTTGTTTCTGCAATGAATGAGGGTCGGTTGGATCAAATATTGGACAAGGAAATCGTGAGTGATGCAAGTGTTGAGTATGTGATAGAAGTTGCTAATCTAGCCAAAAGGTGTCTTAGGTTGCATGGAGAAGAAAGACCAAGCATGAAAGAAGTTGCTATGGAGTTGGAGGGAATAAGGATCATTGAAAAACATTCACTGGGAGGAGCAAAAGATGTTGCATCTCAGGAAGAGACAGAGAGCTTTCTCGGACCACGTTCTCATTTAAGTATTGATCATGGTGATGGTACAAGTAGCAGTACAATTTCTAGGTTCTATGATTTGCATAACCAGATTTTGGAACCACTTGAAGATGGACGATGAACAACAAACGCAGATCGGGATAAGTTGTAAGATTTCAGATTCACTTAGTTGTAACCATACAGTGAATCAAATTAAAGATTAAAAATTATTCATCAAATAAAAATGTCACTAGCATTGGAAGTAGAATACATAACATCACTTAGTTTCATAAACGATGCAGTTAAACATATATAATATATTAGAAATTTTAATATTTAGAACAACAAAATTTATTTAAGTTAGAGTTTGATTAAATATGTTAGTTTTCCTTTATACAAAGTGGGTTTTGTTGGACATTTCACAGAGTATCTTTTAGGAGTGCTTCATCCTACACCTCTAACATCTCATCCTGCACCTTCAAAAATTCCATTTTTAACCTTCTGACACCCTGCACCTCCAATTTTTAACTTTCTTCTCTTTCTTATTAAAGATATTTTAATAACTATCTTTTCATTTTCTTCTCTTTTTTATTAAAGACACTCTGGACCACCTTAAAATTAATTCTAATTTAATTTAAAATTTAAATATTATTTAATATAATTTTATATTTTAATAATTATTAAAATATGATTTATATTATAATAATAGCTATATTAAAAAAATAAAAATAAAATAATTAAAATAAAAATAAAAATAAAATAATAATAATAATATAAAATTTGACTTAATATATTCAAATATATTAAATTATATTAAAATATTAAAATATTAAAATAAATTAAATAATTATTAAATTGTAAATAAAAACAAAAATTTTTAAACATTTGTTATCAAAAATCAGTTTTGTTTTTTATTTAAAATTTAATCAATATTTAATTTAATTAAAGTTATAGTATTATTTATTATATTTTTATATTTTAATAATTATTAAAATATGATTTATATTTTTATAATAGTTTTATCAAAAAATAAAAATAATAATAACTAAAATAAGAGTAAAAATAATAAAAATAAAAATTATATTAAAAATCACATTTAATATATTTAAATATATTAAATTATATCAAAATATTAAATAAATTAAATAATTATTAAAATTTAAATAAAAAGTAAAATTTTAGAAACGTTAGTCGGATATTGACGTCCGATAAATTTATAATCGGATATGGATATCCGATAAATAAATTTTTCTAAAATTTTGATTTTTATTTTAATTTTAATAATTATTTAATTTAGTTTAATATTTTAATATATTTAAATATATTTAAATATATTAAATGTGATTTTTAATATTATTTTAGTTATTTTAATTTTTAATTTTTAATTTTTAATTTTTAATAAAACTATTATAAAAATATAAATTATATTTTAATAATTATTAAAATATAAAAATATAATAAATAATGCTATAATATTTAGTTAAAATAAATATTGATTAAATTTTAAATAAAAAAACAAAACTGATTCTCGATAACAAGTTTTTAAAATTTTTTGTTTTTATTTACAATTTAATAATTGTTTAATTTATTTTAATATTTTAATATAATTTAATATATTTGAATATATTAAATCAAATTTTATATTATTATTATTATTTTATTTTTATTTTTATTTTAATTATTTTATTTTTATTTTTTTAGTATAGTTATTATTATAATATAAATCATATTTTAATAATTATTAAAATATAAAATTATATTAAATAATATTTAAATTTTAAATTAAATTAGAATTATCATTGAGGTGGTGTAGAGTGTCTTTAAAAGAAAAAGAGAAGAAAATAAAATTTCTTTAATTAGAAAGAGAAGAAAGTTAAAAATGAAATTTTTAAAAAGGTTGGAGGTGCAGGATGTCAGAAGGTTAAAAATGGAATTTTTGGAGGTGCAGGACGAGATGTTGGAGGTGTAGGATGAAACACTCATCTTTTAGAACTTACTCATCATCTCTTCCATAATTCATGAATTGAATTGGTGTGGTTGATTCCAACCTAATGGGCTTTAGAGAAACACGCTCAGTCCATTAGGAAGGATAACTCAGCCGCATCTTATTTTAGCATCTTTTGTATTTTAGATTTGTATAATTTAAAATGTAATTTTTTGTATTTTAAAATATATAATTTAAAATAAAATTTTATGTTGTATTTTACATTATATAATCTAAAATATAATTATATTTTAAATTATTTAGTTCAAAACAATTTTTTTTATATTTGAGAATGCATAACCTCAAATATAAAAATTTATATCATAGTACAATCTAAAATATAAAATTTTATAAGGATGTGAATCAAAATCCTGACATTTTCTTCCTATATATTCTGGAATTTGGTTTTTGGAACACACAATAAACAATTCTGGAAAAAAAAATCATAAATCATTCGTCTCCTTCTTTTAGGAATAAATATTTTTCGGAAGCTTTTGATGGGTGAGTGGTGAAATTTGAGTGGGTGCAGGAAGCTTTAACCGAAAAGTAATTTCCCAGTAGGTGGGCTGTAGTGGTTTACAGGCCCAAACCTAAAAGTGTAGCCAACTAATCAAATACGAGACGGCGTCTTCTTCATGTAATTAAAATTCGAAATAAAAAAAACAATTTATTTTATACTTTAAAAAGTTAAAATCATATTAAAAAAGATAAAAAAATTGAACTATTTGTTGAAAAAAATATTTTTATCTATGGGGCATGTTATTTGAGCAACAATTCATATGATAATATATTTTTATTATTTACAAAAGAAAAATTAACAGATTATATTATGTAGTACATAATAATCTATGTTAGAAAACCTTTACCACCACAAGAAAAAAATCTCTCAAAGTGGTGCAATGGTTACACCAATATTTAGCAGAAAAATGTTGTCAGGAAGGTAGAAATCAATACAACAACTTTCCCAATAATATTTTGGGTATTCCTCTCTATTAAGTCTTAAATAAACACACCATAATCATATTTTAGACAAATCAAACTAAGAGAACTAGTGTAAGAAAAAAAAAGTTGTTTAGTATTTCATCTTAAATACTTTTTTACTTTAATTTATTTTCTTGACCACTTTTAAAAGTACTGTTCCTAATATTAAAGGTTTTGAATTAAAAAATAAAATAAAGGTAGAAAAACATAATCAAATTGTAGCATGACCTAGCTTGATGGCAGTTCAATATGGTTTAACCACTGTCAGCTACCACACAACCCCTTCTCTCCACACCAACCTAATGAAATACACATTCCAAAGTTGCAATATAGAAGCAACTACTATTTTCTTCTTGTTCCATTTTTTAAAATATTTTTCTTATATTTAATTTAGTCATTTTACTGGGTAGGTTATCAAACTCCAACTATATATAAGAACCCTATTGTGGTCCAAATAGTTAAAACTCCTTATCAACATGGAAAAGTTACTTTTGCTCTATTGTTCTCTCCTTTTTTGTTTTGCAACTATCACCTTCACATGCTCAGCTACTACTTACACTGTTGGAGATAGCTCTGGTTGGGACATTAGCACAAACCTTAATACATGGATTACTGATAAGAAGTTCAAAGTAGGAGATGCTCTTGGTAAGTATTTAACACTTCTTTCAACTCAAAACAAAACTATAGAAAGGACTTATATGTAATGTATTTGAATTATTTACACTAATACACCCTATATAATAGCTACAACATATTCTGATATACTGATATATTCAACTTATGCAGATACTTCTTGTAGAGCTGAAGTTGATAACTTTATTTGATTTTTTTACAGTTTTTCAGTACTCATCAGGCCAAAGCGTAGAAGAGGTTACAAAAGAAAACTTTGAGACATGTAACACCAGCAATGTTTTGGCAACATATGGGAATGGTAACACAACAGTGCCATTGAGAAAAGGTGGGGACAGATATTTTGTAAGTGGAAACAAGTTGTATTGTCTTGGAGGAATGAAACTTCATGTTCATGTTGAAGGTGATGATGACAAATCATTTGCTCCAACTATAGCACCTAAGGCTGTGGCTGGATCTGATGAAAACACTGCCACACTTCCAAACTCTCCTTCATCAAAGAAAAGCACACATCTTTCAGCTGGAACTCTCAATCATTGTGCAAGGAATGCACTTCAGTTTGTCTATATTGCTGTTATGGTTGCTGCATATTTTAGCATATAAGGACTGTGACTAAAATTTCTCTTTTGAATGTTATTTTGTAATATTGATTGATGAAGAAAAAGGTCAAAGTTTTGCTTAGTTTGGAGCATACTTTGTACATGACTGTTTGAGCACATTAAAGGATATTCAAATTCATGTTGTTTTAACAACACTACCATATTCATCCCTCATGAAAATGTTATGTCTAAGATTTGAGGGTAATCTGTCTTCTCCTTTCGTGATATTATTTTTCTAAACCTGAGCCATCAAAAAATATTTTTTATGCTATTATTTTTACATTTTTTTTTCTTTATCACTCTAATATTTATATGCTTTTGCATGTAAATTTATTAAATCAATTATATACATCACAGGTTTTTACAATGTATTTAGTTAAACAACCATTATATAATAAAAAAAATAATGTGTGATTTTAAATTATCAATCAAGATTAAAAATAGTAAAATAATTATTTAATTTGATCTTTTTAATATATAATTAGTTTTAAGTTATTCCTAATGAATTTAATTTAAATAAGATGAGTATAATTGTATATAGTTAGTCAGTATAATTATATATATATATATATATATATATATATATATATATATATATATATATATATAATCATTTTAAATTGAAAAGACGTAAAGACAAATACAAATATGATTAAGATAAAAGTAAATAAAAAAATTTAAACAATAGAATCATATTCAAACTTTTTGAAACCCCATTTCTTAAGAAATAATGGCTATAAAAAACAAAAGAATTTAATTATAAGAATATATAGTATACATTAAAGGGAAAGTAACAGTATCCTTCTTTTAATATATACTATCAATGTTACAAGTGTACACTTGCACAGACTTATATACGTTGAGAATTCTCAATTAGAAAAAAATATTTTGATACATTTTTACACTCATTATTTTTATTTTTCTATTACAAAAGTATGTTAAGTGAGTGTAAGTATGTGAACCTACTATTATCCTTCCTTCTCAATGTGAAGGTTTTGGTTAGGGTAAAAAATACGTGAAGATATTGTTTTATTATTGTTTTAATTAAATAAGTAATATTTAATATTAAGATGTATTTACCTTTTTTATCCCAAAATAAGTAATTGTTTTGATATTATATCTCTAGTTAGTTGCAACTACAAAGAAGTAATTAATGAGATTTAAATGAGTTTTCTGATAAAAAGGAATCACACATAACGATACTTTGCATTGATTAAATATTTATTAATTCATCATGACAAAGAGAAATCTCAATTGTTCAAATTTATTATTTACTATTAACTTTTTTTGCTTGTAAGTAATAGATATTAGATAAATAGATAATCTTGCAGAGTTGTAGTACTGGGCCATTTTGCTTCTGGTACTACCAGCAAAACATTAGTGTACTACAACATTCGAATTGTACTAACACGTATTTTTGAGTCCTATATAAGTTTGCAAATTAGAAAAAGTTTGACCTTTATCCTAAAGCCTCACTCTTGCCACACGCCTCACAAACCATGACCTCATTAGGTGCTTCTTTCTTCACAAACTTTTGCTGTTCTATTTTCAATCTTAATTTCTGTTTTTTCATCTGCTAATTCGTGTTTGCATTGCAGGGTTACAAAATGTGACTGGCATCAATGTTCTTTTCAAAGAGGTATATATTAATGCTTCTCATCACCAAATATACTTCAAAATCTGTTTTATTAGTATATATTATTAAGGTGCTCTGATTCAGCTACTTCAACAAGATGTTAAAGTTATAGTAAATTTATCATCATATGTTCAGTTTCTGAAAACAAAAAACTTTTGTAGTTTTTAGTTATTTCATGTGTGTTTACTCGCATAAGATTCAAAAGTTTACCTTAAAATGCTTTTCTTTGTGTATGTTTGATTTAAGTCAGATAAACTAAAATCGAGTTGAAATAGTAACTAATCGATGAAAAAAAATCATTTTTAATTTTACTTTTAACCTATTTTTACAATGAAAATATTTCACCGTTGATCATATCGTTTTAAAATTGAACACATGCATGTATAGCATTAAAAGATTACTCAGTGAAATAGTTATAGGGTTATTCTGACCGTGAGCTTATCAATGTATAGAAAGTTTATTTCCAAAATAAATTAAATGCATTTCAGAGATTAATTTATGAAATGCATTTGATATATTTAGGGAATAAGGTTTTGAGACATTTGGACGAGCTAAAAAGAATAGAGGGAAAATGGGAGTGAAAGTGGCAAATGGAGGGGTGGGAATAGTAGAAGACAGTGGAAGAAGCTTATGGAAGAGTTTGAGATTGGATGAGAATAGGATTGCTGGAAAGAGAAGAAAAGGGGAGAAGGAGAAAGGGAAAAAGTATTTTTAGTATTTTAAAATCACAAAAAAAGGTGGGAAGTGCAAATAGAAGAAAAGAAGTGTAAATAGAATCATTCAGGCAATCTAAACCAAACCCAAGAAATTGTGGGCCGGCCTGGTTTATTGGCCCATTAACTTTATCTTTCCTCCTTCTTTTGGGCAGTTTCTTTCAGAAATATCTTCCTGAACCCTCATAAATTCTTGTCTAAAATATAAATTTTAAATTTTAGAAGGTATATTTTAAAATATATTTTATATTTTATATTCTTGAGTGTATAATTCAGAATCCAATTTTCCAAATATAATTATTACATATTTCAGATTATATAATTCATGTATTTTTTTTTATTTTGTATTCTGTACAATCTAAAATACAAAATTTTTTATTGTGTATTCTGAAATACAAAAATTTATGGATACATGTTGAAATTATGAAGTCACAAGAAGAAATGGCCTTTTTCTTGAGGCATATCGTGTGTGTTCTTTACTATTGTTTTTCATGTACTTTTTATTTAAGAAAGCATGTTGTACACTGCAGGGTCCAAAAGTCAATGCAAAGTTTGAACTGAAGCCGCCACCATATCCACTGGTAAAAAGACCTAAAGTTTGCATGCTTTACAAGTTAGAATAGATTGTGATTCCAAGTTAGAATTGCATTAGCTTTTATATTTTTCATATATTGTTCTTTGAAACTTTGGTTAGTCTAATTTAGTAAAGAAACTTTAAAAAATGAAAGGATTCATACACAGGCATCTCAATATATGCATGGACTAAGTTACTATGATTAGTCTTATATTCTGCTCATTATGTGGACTAAGTGATTTGATCCTATGCTATAATCTGATTAAACACACATATAGATGATGATTCTCAAAATCACACAAGGCTCTTCTACTGGGAAAAATTAGTAACCACTTGATCGTATTTTGTAAAACATTGTGATAAATGAAATCTTTCAGAATGGTTTGGAGCCTGTGATGAGCCAGCAGACACTTGAGTTTCACTGGGGGAAGCACCACAGGACTTATGTGGAAAATCTGAAAAAGCAAGTTGTTGGGACAGAGCTTGATGGGAAGTCACTGGAAGAGATTATAGTCACTTCATACAATAAGGGTGACATTCTTCCAGCTTTCAACAATGCAGCACAGGCACGCATGCATTCTTATAACCAGAATCCAGTCTCATTCATGTTTCAAATTGTTGGAAATTAATCTTGTAATGCATACTGCAGATATGGAACCATGACTTCTTCTGGGAGTGCATGAAACCAGGTGGAGGTGGAAAACCAACTGGGGAACTTCTAGAACTGATTGAAAGAGACTTTGGTTCATTTGAAAAATTCCTTGATGAGTTTAAGGCTGCTGCTGCTACACAATTCGGTTCAGGATGGGCCTGGCTTGCATGTGAGTTAAAATCGTCCTTTTAGAATGTGATCATTTCTAAATTTTAACTAATCAAAAAGCTTGTTCCATTTTACTTTCTGTTTTTCTTCTTGGGTAAGTGTTTACTAAGAAATTTGCTCATATAAGCAAGTCACATTCACATACCCTTCTTGTTCATTCATTTTTGTTGATGAAATATAGATAGATCAAGCAAACTTGATGGGGAAAATGCTGCAAATCCTCCTTCAGCTGATGAGGACAACAAGCTAGTGGTGATCAAGAGTCCCAATGCTGTGAACCCCCTTGTCTGGGGAGGTTATTATGTAAGTAGCAAGAACTAGTTATAATGTCAATGTTCATTGTTCATTGTTTATCCTAAAATATGAATGATAGTTTGGTTTGATGAGGATCATTTTCCTGATAAATTCTGATGTAATTTCATATTAATTTCTTGCAGCCACTTCTTACCATTGATGTTTGGGAGGTATATATATTAAGCAAATTAGCTTTCTGTTTGTTACTGATGAAACAACTTGCACACACAAGCTTTGTAACAGTCATCAATAACGAATTGCTAACTGTGTAATCTTTTTTCCATTTTTGTGCAGCATGCTTACTACCTTGATTTTCAGGTGCTGTGTTTCTCAAACCATTTTATATAGCTAAAAGAAAAACTGCCAACATTCTGTTTCCAATAAATTCTTTGTATTGACTGAAATTCACCTGAATCTCGGTAATTTAGACATAAGATCTACCATTTTGGAAATGAGATCAAGTGAATTTTTCACCAACCAAAAAGAGTGTAAACAGTGTTGCTATCATTTTTTTTTCATGCAATTATTAGTGAGAAATGTGTTCAACAGATAGATTTAACTATGATTCTTTGTCATCTTTCCAGAACCGGCGCCCTGATTATATATCAGTGTTCGTGGATAAGCTTGTTTCTTGGGATGCAGTGAGTTCTAGACTTGAGCAAGCTAAGGCTTTAAGTGCATGATGTTGACTTGGATGGTGTGATGTGCAATGAGTGAATTGTTTCTATCTAGATAATGTAATATGCACATCCTTTGCACTTTAGATACATGTAGTATGAGGGTTAAATCTCTTCATCCTGCAGATTATGTTCTATGATCAGAAATCTTGTTTATGGTTATCTTTCACTATGTAACAATAAGATTGTTTATGCATAAACAATCAGCAAAACAATATTCTATGATGGACAACTTTTTCTCATGACTTATATGGGACCTTACCTTCTTGTTTGATTTATAAATTCAGAAAAAAGAATGAAATTCAGGGAATCATAATTTTCCAGTTTCAAACGTTACCTCTTCTTCAATATCAGAATTTTTTTTACCTTTGCTAGAATTCCTCTCCCTCTTCCCCAAACCCAACAGTCCATTACATAAATAAAATACAATTTAATTTAGTTAAAGCATAATGCAAAACGGGTACTGTAATGAATCCTTATTGGTCAATCTTGGTTTTACAGTGTTGTATATTTCAATATTGCAGTAGCATGTTAAGGAGACAGAGTGTTGGTATATTTTACCTTGTATTCAAGCTTTCAAGCACAAAAGATTAAGGTTATACTATTGGCTTCTGCGTTATTCGTTTGCCTATAAATCTACGCGAGAGAGAAATACAGTTGAATATTTCTTCAAAATTACAATCAGCACAGTTTTCAACGTTGACTATATGTTTTCTAAACAGCCTTTGAACTGAACCAATGATTTGTTCAGAAGAAGAAATATTCTAGCATAACTTAAAATTCTATCAGTATTTGGCCATGAACAAAGGGTATTAAGGAGTATACTAGTTTCAATACATCTCTATAGATCATTACAGGAAAATATAACCTGATGATTTAGTGTGGTATTTAAACTGCATCATGTAGAATGAAGTAAAGAGTTTAACGTTGAAGTTGTGGTACAAATGAGAAACATAATTGAGATAAAACAAGGGCTACTATATATGTATGCTTTGAAAGTAGAAAAAAAAAAAGTGATCATGAATTAGAGACCAAAAGTTCATCCCAAATACTGTCCATGTCTAAGGAGGGCATTCTACTTAACTGAACAGTTTCCACATCTGATATATCATGGTGTATACTTTTGCTTTTCTCAGTATTATCAAACTGCCACTCCTTCATGGTTGAATTCTTGTCATTTGTACTTTTCAATTTGCCATTCTCATCAGTGTGCTTGTTGCTTAAGCCTGCTGGTGAGTCAGTAGGCTTCCTGTG
Organism: Vigna umbellata; assembly: GCF_029865625.1. Classification (NCBI taxonomy): domain Eukaryota; kingdom Viridiplantae; phylum Streptophyta; class Magnoliopsida; order Fabales; family Fabaceae; genus Vigna; species Vigna umbellata. The sequence goes on along the minus strand of NC_142172.1, from coordinate 37,625,743 downwards.
AGAAGAAACACCTTGAGATATTGCTTGTAGTTTTGCCTCCACAAGTGCTGCAGTGGTTCCATTCAGAGAATTGGCCTGGATTACATGCTTGAGATCTGGGAAGTTCAACTGTGCATATTCTCCTCTCAGTATGTATGCTGCTGTGTCATATGCAATGGCAGCATCTTCAGCTGTGTCAAAAGTCCCTAGCCAAACCCTTGTCCTGTTTCTTGGTAATCTAATCTCAGCAACCCATTTCCCCCAGTGTCTCTGCCTCACACCTTTAAACAGTTTTCCTCTTCCACCATACTTCATAGGCTGAGTCCTAGTGCTACTCAACCAATTCTCGTTGAAAGACTTCAGATTCTTGTTCGTTTTGTGTGCATCACTACATCCTTGATGCTGGTTTTGCCCAAAGTGAGGAACTTGATAGGTGGGGTTAGAAGTTACAGACATGACTTCACCACTTTTCATATTTGATGATGATGAGTACACCATGGAGGGTTCCTGCAAAACCAAAGTCAAGTTTGGAAAATTGGGTGGGGCAGAAGAAGAGGCTAAAGAAGCAACAGGCTCATCAAAACATGGTGCCATAGTCAATGGTGGGAGAGTTTCCAAAAGATTTAGAGGAATGGAGCTGTTTTTTGTGTCCGAGGCTGGGAAGATAGAATTGGATCGGTTTTTCTCTCTCACATTTTTTATGTCTTGAGGGCCATTGAACTTTGCAGGGATATGACTAATCCATGTGGCTAAAGGTGCCTCTTCTTTCATTGAAGTAGAATTTGAACATGAAAGAAGTTGTTGAGATGATGTTATTGATGAGTTTTCCCCACTTCTTAACACATGAAGATGGTTAGAGGCAGTAAGAGAACGAGAACCCCCTATCATTGCATTGTCCAAAAACTTTGATCCTGTTTCCATTTCCTGCAAACAAGTTGAAAATTTCTTTTGAGTGAAGATTTCCTTCTTTGGAAATGTACCCTTCATATAGATCCTTCAGACAGTAAATCTGAGATAGAACACTGACAGATAGAAATGATTAAAATCCATGCACTCCACTAAGTACATTTCCTGAGGACTAAGGCACACCTCACATTGGCAGGTATCAGTTAAGGTTTATTATTATAAACAATAAAAGTAACCTACTTTTTTTCATTAGGAATATGTTGTGGCTTCAATCAGGTGTATTTCTTTATGGGGATTTCATTTTTTACTTACAATTTATGGTTGCATTATATGACATGCTTTTCCTTCACAACCAATAGGAATCAGACAGCTCAAGCTTTTTGGATCAGCTGTCATACAGGGTGCAAAGTATTGAGAATTGACATTCGTTTGATGACAACAGCTTCCTTAATTTAAGACCTTCATGTTCATTGTTTGTTATTATATCTGGTATTATTCTTTCCTCTCTAATCATGTGATTTTGTTGAACACCCACATGCTATATTCTTCTCTTGACTGTGCTGATGTAATTTAATGCAGAAATCCAATGAACCAATTACAATTTGTTTTTTGTTACTGATACATTTCATACACACCAGAGTACAAAAAGTAATAATTTTATATTTTAGAAAAAATGAAATTTAGTTTCTAACCACTAAGATGACAAACTGCACTATTTTTCCTCCTTAAAAAGGCACTAAGTTTGGAAGGTTTGGTGGTGCAATTGATTAACAAAGGTTTATCATTTGTTGTTCTTGTTGTTTTCCCTTTTGGTGCAAACAAAGGTTCATTATCTATGTTATCATGTACACGAATACTATATTTATGAAGGATTTAATTTCAATATCCTTTGTGTTATTTTGATGAAGTCAGTGCTACCTTTTTCAGGTCTATAGCATTAAACAAAAACACTCAAATGTGTGAGCACAGCAAAGTATGAACTTTTTGAGTTTTTTATTTTCATCAAACACTTTGATTTCTTTTGAGAATGGCATAAAGACACTGAAAACGGTTCATAAGGCATATAGATAATGCCAATGAAAATGTAGCAGAAGCTAATGGTTAGAACAGGACTTCCATATTTGAACCTATAATGATTAAAACTGCACAAGCTTGTGATTCATTGCTCTAATTTGAAGACACCCCATTTGTTGATGCCACATGGCATGACCACTCTAAGGAAGTAACACCATTTTTTTTTCTATGTGAGACAGATTCTAGGCATCTTTCACTCTCCATGTAACTTTTAGTAACACTTTAAACCATTTACAATAGGTTCCTCCAATTGTACAACTGTTTTCTCAATTACTTTATAAGCCATGCACATGGTTGTGACCAGGAAAGAATGTGATGTGTGCCACAAACTGAATTGCTTAGTATAATAAACAGGACAGAAGGTGATGCATATGATGTTGCTTTAGTTAGCTGTCAACTTTTCCCACATCAACCATTATTCTTAATTCCTATGCCTTGGTTTGTACCTCACCATGATAATCAAAAAGAGATTAACATTAAAAATGGTCTTGCAGTTTGTGTAGTTCATTGAAATAAAGATAAAGATGCGTGGCTTGTCTCTTGATGAGACATTCAAATTTTCAAAAAGCTTAACATAAGTGACTGCAAATGCAATACAATTCTATTGTATATTTAGGGTTTAAATATATTTATATGAATAAAATATAGTTTTTTTGCATGCTTTTTGATGCCCGTAAGTTTTAAGTTTTATAGTGTTTGATATTTTATTCTAGTCTTGTCAAATTTTTATTCTTGTTTTTGAAGATACAGACTAAAAGTAAAAAAATAATATTTTACATGGACAAAAACAATAAATATCTAGCTATCTATATATATTTAACGTAAAACAAAAAAAAATTAAAAAAACAAAACATTTTTGTTAAAGATTTTATATGGGTATATAAAGCCAACCAAATTACAATATATAATTAGAACAATTTTACAAATTAATTTTATGAGAATCAGTTAAACTTAAATTTATTTTCTAACTTAATGTTAAAACATAAGATGTGCAAAATTTAGTATGAAGGTATGGGTTAAAGATTTCATATCCATTAAAGTTTGGTAAAACCAAACTATAATATACGAGTAAAGAAAATTTTCGTTTTAAAAGTTGATGTATGATGATAAAATACCAGATTATTTCAAAAATAAAAAAAATATTCAAATTTTATTTAATTATTATGTTATTCCTGCATTAATATGAATACGAAAATAATTTGAGTGAAGGTTAAGCTAAGTGAATTACTGAATTTTTGTTTTATCCAAAGCAAGCATCGGTAAAACAAACGTGTAATGGAGTCAAAATTAAGTAGAAGTTCTTATCATGTCTTTATTTAAGAGTACATTTGTATGACTTTTTCAACAACACCTATGTTAATATATGACAGAGACCTAAGATATGTCTATTAAAGTATAGTTACGTTAATATAGCTTCTAAAACACTAGTCATATGTTTTACGTTAAAATAGCTACAAACTATTTGTCATTAATTTGAGACCAATTTGGGTTTCGCAATTGACTGAATGATTTTGTGCTCAACTCTTAATAGTGCTTTTTATCATCATTATGCCACTTACAAAAATTTGTCATTAATTTATAACAAATAAACTTGTAGCTTACCTTCTATCAAGGAATCTCATACCTCTTACTTACACTTTGATTCCATAAAAAAAAGATTATAAAAGGTATGAATACATTGTAACTACTCATATACCGATCGATCAAACACGTCGCACTTTACTTTTGTCATCCCACTACGTTTTGTTGTAGGATTCATGAACCACTCCAATAAGGATATTCAAAAACTATGGACCATTATTAATTACCTCTTAGTAAAGTGTGTTGAAAAAGATGGATCATCTTCTAACTATAAACCCTTAAAAAAGGGCAAAAGGTTATAGATTTTAAGTTAAAAGATAGTATTAAATGAGTTTGAATGGATGTAAATTTTATTTTATAAATCAGTTTTATAGAAATGAATTTAATTTAAAATTTAATATTTCATATAATATCAAAATTATGATAAAATATATTTTAATAAAACTTATTGTTTGTTAAATTTATTATTTCATATAGATTATCTTAAATTTATATATGTTTACAAAATTTATTATTTAATTAATTATTCTACCGATAATAAAACTATTGTTATTGAATCATCATAAATATCTAATATCAGATTTTAAGTATATATGTCGATACAAAGAGTATATTCACGTTTACCTTACAAACAAGACAAATTTATGGAAATTAGCTTAAACTTAAGGCTGATTTCTTAAAGGAAAAGAAATAATGTTTAAATGTATATTTGGCAAAATTTTAGAAATCACAGTACGTTTTCTTAAGAAAAAAAAAGTCTAAATATAATATATTTCCTCTGCATGTATGTGATTCTGCTTTGTGTTTTACACTCTCTCTTTTTTTCAATTATTAAAAAATATGATATGGTTTTGTCACGAAGGAAACGGGATCTGTTTCTAATTTAAAGTTTTGGGTACAAATTTGTGGGGGAAATGCATGAACCCTTCGCCATCATATGTTACATATCTGTCTACCAAACTTAAATTTAACAATGTTGATAGTGGAACACAATATGCAATAATTATGTTTGTACATTTTGTTATTTTCTACAAAACTGTAGCAATCTAAATTACTGCTGCTTTTGTTGTTTTCGTCATAAATGATTAGACAGAAATGAGTCATTAACCTTTTATATAAAATATTAAAATATTATCTTCAATTAAAAATATTAATATTGAAAAAAATTATATATTTATTTATTATATTGGAAGACCAAAATCAGATATAGAATCCTAACCTTATTACAATGAGATTACAGGGGCTATTAAGTTTATTTTAATTAACCAATGGACAAATTATTCAGTAGAACCGTCTACAAATATAAATGATAAAATTTTAAATGATATTTTCAGTGACGTCCCCAAAAGTGAAAAACATATATAATAAACATCATTGTATAATATACGAAAGTAGTCAAGAGAAATTTAGGATTACAGACATCCTCAAAGTAACTTTAGAAATTAAACTTCAACTTCGAAAAGATCTAAACTGCAAATTTAAAGGGAAACAGTATTACAAACTACAGACAATAATTCGATAACATCCTAAGGAGACTAGACAGCAGCATTGTCCTCAACTTCCAAGGCCGTCTCCAAAAGAACCTCCTCTCCATCTGCTCCCACCCAAGTGGATGATCATCGCAAAAGAAACATACACAAGTAACACAAACAAGCAAGGGTGAGCTAGATATAAAAAGCATGTTATTTCATCTCACACGACATGCAAAAGCCACTCAAACATGGTAAAATGACATCACAAGACTTGTTACTTTATAAACCGACTCGTCCGGACTAGAATGATTACCGAGCTATGGCGGGTTATGCACTCGTGGTGGCCTCTACTGCTTTGCAAAGTCGTTGCCAATGGGTTCCACCCTCCCACACTCACGAGGTTAGTCCGTTCTGCGCCCTAGAGCATACTGGAAGCCTCCAAGACTAGGACCTCCTGCTACTACTCACCACATGATTCAATCCTCTCTACTTGATAATGATTGATCATTGTAGTTTTAGGAAAACCCCCAAAACTGAGCTACCATGCAATCATTCTACACACCACCAGGGCACCACCATTTATCCTCTCCTTGAGGATCATGGAATTACGTCCATGAACCATATTGTCACTTTGAAACTTAACCTAAGACATGAATAATCATATACCATCATATTATCATAGTGAATCCAACATATCTCATACATTCACATACTTCCTACATAAATCACATCATACTATGCATTCCACGACATTGATCCAATCAAAGATATCAAAAGAATAGACTTGACCCAACAGGAGTCGCACAGCGCATCCTATTCGCAAGGCGAGACAGGAGGATCTCGCACAGCGCACACCTTAATTCGCATAGCGAATTAAGTCGCAGCATACATCAGACTTCGAACCTCTCGCATAGCGCACCCAGGTCGCTATGCAAGAACTCAGACAGAGACCAACCTCCCCAAAGCTCTCGCTATGCGCCCCACTCGCCCTTCGAATTAAATGGGCAGTGATCCCAAACCACCACCAGTCGCATAGCGACAGGATTCACCATGGCGAGTCCATAAACAGAGAACATCACCCTCTGGTAATTCGCACAACGCACCAACTCGCACAACGAATTTCCCAGACAATGAGCACCCTCTACAGGGTCTCGCTATGCGAGACAACTCACATAGCGACTCTGCATAATCAGTAGAACGAAATTTCTCCAGAATTATAACCATTCCTTACCACTTCTAAACCTTCCTTCCAACTTCTAATGCCCCTAACTCATATTTCATACCTAGTTAAACTTGTCTAGGCGCTCCTAAAGTGACATTAACATGATTCTAAAGTGATCACTACCAAACTTTTCATTAAAACTCTAATGTTATTAAACTAAGAACCCAATTTCAATTCTACCCTGTTGCTAATGACTTTACTCAGTTTTCTGACCCTAACTAGTTCTAATTTACTCATCTAGACTAGTCTAACTTGCCCAATTGGTCATCGGAGAAGAACCCAATGTCTGAACGCATCAAACTCACCTTCGTCGCCAACACATATGACTAGTCACAACTGATTGGATCAGACCAGGGCTGCTCTATGATCAGGGATGTACCAACTCAGGTTTTTAAGGTCCCCATATCCTACCAACAAAGTACTTTTAACAATTCATCCAAACTGTACTATATGTTCTAGACTCCAACTGCCCTATTACAATGCATCACTTCCCTTCACACTAACCTGAAACAGTACATGTACACTCACCCACTACTCATATTGACTGTTTTACAGAGTTCTTACTCTAGAACAGAAATTCATTACAACCAACAACCTCATCCAAATCAAACAATGTTCAGCACACCATGATTCCACAACTTCCACACATCCAGCAGAAACAAATCAACATGCTCACCACAAAATATAACTCAACAGTAAATAATCATAAATCATCAAGCATACACATCATATAGTTCAAATAAAACATAACTAGCTCCCCTTACCTCAGAGTTGTATTTCCAAGCTCACAAGGACGCCCCTTTTTTGGTATCTCACACATGCGAACTCAATCCAAACCCTACAAACCACCAAAGTGGTGACAGCAACAGCTCTTAGAGCTTGATTTGGCAGAAACAGGAAAACGAAACCCCCTAGTAACATACAACCAGTAATGTTGCATGCTCTAGGTTCGAAGATAGTGAAAGAGAAGGGAAAAACGACTTACCGATCCAAACGAAAATACAATCAGTTCAAAAGGAAGCCTTCGGTTTGGTGAACGTCTGAGCACCTTCCAACCTAAGATTGAACGGTTCAATGAGCTGGAAATTTAGAAGGCAGAGAAAACATTTAGAGCAAGGGTTTTAGAGAGAGAAAAGGAAAGAGCTCAGGAAAGTTGAAAAAGAATTCTGAGAGATCCTTCCTAAGGTTAAGTTGACCTTAGTCTGATGAGCCTGACTATCCCACGTAGGGCCCATGGCCTTAAACTTTTTCAGGCTCTTACATTTTCTATCAAATGTACCTTAATTTTATTAATGAAATATATTGAGAAATAAATGTAATTTTAAATTTTAATTACTTTTAAACTATTATAACTTTTATATATAAATCAATTTTATTTATTTATTTTTAATTATATATATATATATATAATTTGCTAACATATATAAATTCTTAAAAGTATATTAAATTTTAGTTGAGAAAAATACTTTTATATGAATTTTAAGTTTTAAGATTAAATATATTTAAATAATTTTTTACTTTTTATTTTAAATCAGAATAAAAATTACTTTCTATTCTTTTATTTTAAATAAAAATAAAAATTATTAAAATATTTTTATATTTAAAATATATCTTTTTCTTTATAAATAGGATATATTTTTCAACTAAAATTTGATATACATAAATTAGTATATTATATATTTTATATCATACTATTGAATACCATATTTTAAAACATTTCCAGTTCAGTTTAAAACAAAATTGAAACATTTAAACAAAAATAATTTTTATTATGTTGATTTGTGCAATGAAATATATTTTAATTTAATTTATTTTGAAAAAAGATAAATTGAAATCTAAAGATTAGTGAAAATATGTATAGTCGCTTTTTTTTTCTATAACAAAGAATAATAAAATTATTATTATTATAATTATAAAGATTAATATAGATAAGTTTTATTTATTTCAGAGATAAGTTTTTATTATAAAAAGTTATTTTAGTTTAAAATTTGATTAATTTAAAAAAAAAATTAAAAAGAATCACTAAAAAAACATTTAACGACAAATTTGGAATAAAAAAGTGTACACCAAAAAAAAATCTTCTTTATTATTATTTTTTTATGAAATAGTTGAATTTAAAAAACAGTAAAATTTAAAATGAAAAATCACTCAAAATGAATACTTAAAGACACAATTGGAATAAAAATAATACTAAAATGATAAATCATTTTTATATGACAGTACTGATAAAAAAAATTGAATATAAACAACTAGAACCTGAGATTTAAGAAGTTTTTGTTAAATAATGTATTAAAAAATGTTACAAACTGTAAATATTTATCAAACATGGTTTATAGGATTAAACTAATGTTTAAGTAGTAAAGAGAATTGTAAAAATAGCTTACCAAAACATGTCCACTCCTTTGAATAATTATCTAATATTAGGCCTTATCTTGAACACTCCCTCCTTGCCAAATTGACTGATTGTGATTTGTCCTATTCCAAATTTTACAACTAAATTATTGATGTTCCTTTATGATGAAAAACAGCAATATGTGGTTCATTTATGTAACTAATAATTAAAATAGTAATGAAATGTTATTTTCAAAAATTGAAGAGAAACTCCTAATTCAAGAAACAATTGTTAAGGGAAGTAAGGGTATGTATGGAGTGATTACTGAGTATTATTTTTAGAGTATTGATAAAATATGTAATCAAAACTTTTATCATCGTCTTTGTGTTGGACTTGTATTAAACGTATTTATTTAAATTAATTTTACAAAAAAGTTAATTTTAAACTTCTTTGAACATATTGGTCTACCAACTGACCCTTAAATAAGATCTTCTTGAAGATCAGTGTCTCACATATATGTTTACTAAAGTATGAAAAATTTGGGACAATACAGAACAAGTGTGAGGCCTTGTCTCACCATTGACTTGGAAAGTTAAGTGGAAAATTTACATTAACCATTTCAAATAAATTTAATTTAATAAAATATAAATTAATTTTTAATTTTAATTATTTGTAAGAAATAAATACATATGGATACAAATAATACTGTGTCCAATTTATTTATAAATAAATATTAAAATATTTATTATTTATAAATAAAAATATCTGTAATATTAGTTATTTGTTACAAATTTTATTTACGGGTATTCTTTCATTATCGTCTCCTATAAATGGGCTTTTGCCCAGAAACCCAACACCTTCACATCTTCCATGAATATAATATCTTATGTGGTTCATGTATATGCATTTCTTGGCACTTCTAGAATTATACAGTTGGAAATATTCTTGTTTCGGTTATTTGTTATTTAGGAAAAGTTTGAAAGGCAACATGAATAGTCAAACATACATAGTCCTGAACGTGGAAATATAGATTAACGAATAGAGATCATAACGAGACTGGTTAAGTTAGTTTGACTTGACTATTTTACTTTTAGAGCACAAATCCATCTTCCTTCTCGATTTTATCTCCATTCTCATGTTTTTGAGAATTTTTATTTCATTTTTATCTTCTATCTGTTATAAATATTAATTAAATATTTTCTAAATATATAATAGCATTTAATATTAAATGTCAAAATCATGCTTTCTTTTTTCTCTTATCAAATATTAAAAATATATATAATTATATAAATATCATGATAAAAAAATAAAAATAATCATATATATAACTTTTATTTTGCTTGTCTAAAATGAATTGTTATGTAATAAGATAGTTTTTAATAAACAAATTAGATTAGCTTAATGTTCGTAAACTTATTGCTAATTAAAAAATAATCACCACCAAATTTAAGTTTAGAAAGTAATGATCTAAATATTTATTTAATTTTGTGTCACTGATACGATTGGGAAAGTATATTTTCACTATATAAAACAGCGTTGTGTGCATTATGCAATCACTTGGAAGTTTCATTTATGACCAGTGGCATATTATTATCAATCCGTAGATTATGCTAGAAAAAAAATCCCTTAACCAATCCGTTAAATTCTTTTACTAAATATGTCAAAAAAGAGTGCAAAACCTAATCCTGATTTCATTATTCCGCGAATATGACGGTGTTTAAATTTTAAATCTTCCATGGGAGAATCTTAATATCAAATTAGCTGGGTTAACATTGAAAGAATAACATACATGATCAAATGTTTTTGGTCAACAATTTTAGTTAGTTAAGTAAAAATTTATCACACTCAGTTTCATCAAGCCTGAAAAATTCAATTCATCATTCCCAGAATCACAAATTACAAATAATCAGTGGTACAAAAGAGAGATAATCTCAATCTTTTTCTAGGTTCAGTTTTCTTTTAATTCTAATCCAATTCACAATTGTAACAAGCAAAATCCAATCCTTCATGGAATCAACAAACTGAAAATAGGCATGTCTCCAAGATTTCTTCAATACTAAGCTGCCACAAACAGCCCAAAAACCGACGATGTAGCCAAGTCCTATGCTCAAATATAACCATAGTTTATTATGGGAACTGTCTTGATCTTCCTCTGTGTCATTAGCTGTGGTGCTTTCATCAACATGCTCTGAGCACTTAACAGACAGAGGTGTCCCACAAAGGTGTGGATTGCCCTCATAGATGGAGGGATCTATCAAAGTATGGAACTGATTTGTTGTTGGTATTTCACCAGACAAGTTGTTATAGGACAAGTTCAAATGTCCCAAGAAAGTCAAGGAAGCCATATTTGGAGGTATTGGACCTGAGAGATTGTTGTTGGAAAGGTCAAGGCTTTCCAATTGATGTAGCGCTCCAATGTTTGTTGAAATGCCTCCAGTTAATTGGTTCCAAGACAGGTTCAAGGAAACTAAGTATGAGAGTTCTGTCAGTGAGTGTGGGATCTCCCCAGATAGATGGTTGCAGGAAAGATCAATAAGATTTATAACATGCATCTGTGATGTGTATTCGATTAATCTTCCTTTCACATACAAATCCATGTGCTCATAGTACACTACAGAATTATCTCGGCCAATATAATAATCACTCGGTGCTTTGAAACCTGTCATGTTGCCTAAGCATGGAGGGATATGGCCTGATAAGTTATTGTGTGAAAGATCAAGAAGATGAAGGTATGGTAGCTGGCACAAACTTTCAGGGATGTTTCCAGTGAGTGCATTGCCTTGTAGTCTTAGCTCATTTATCCAAGTTCTGTTATTCCCGAGCCACTTTGTTATGGATCCAAAAAATGCATTATCTCCAAGATCTATTGTGTACAGATGGGGGCAATTTGGCAACACAGATGAAATCTCCCCAGAAAGATTATTGTTGCTTAGTTGAACTACCCTAAGTGAAGGTGTTGTGCACATCCAAGCAGGGATTCCTCCTGATAGATTGTTGCCTGATAGATCAATGGTATAAAGGCTTAGCTTGTGTCCCTCTCCATATAAAGGTATTTTCCCTGATAAACTGTTGTTTGAAAGATCAAGTAAAGTCAAATCACTTAGCAAACTCATGGATGAAGGTATGCTGCCAGTTATAAAGTTCCCTGAAAGATCCAAACCTTCCAACTGTGACATGCCTTGGCCAATATTTGAAGGAATTGAGCCAGAGAGAAAGTTGTTGCTTAGATAAAGAAAAGTCACACCAGACCAAACTGGAATTGACCCTTCCAAGGCATTAAACCCCAAACTAACATATGCAAAATCACAAAAGTGTAAGGACTTTGGAAGGCTTCCCTTCAATTGGTTGTAGGAGAGGTCCATAGTAGTGATCTGTGGTGAGAAATCCCAAAACCAATTTGGCACTCTATCTGATATTCCAGTGCTTTTGAGAACAATGGTCATTAGGTTGCTTTGAGTTTTGAGCCATGCAGGAAACTCAGGGCCTAATTGACAGTCATGAATTTTCAGATACACTACATTAAAAGATGGAGCCCAGTTTTGTGGGATGTTGAAAGTTAAAGACCCCCTTTTGGAGGACACAGAAAATGTGGACAACTTTGTGAGGTTATGGAAATGGTTTTCAGTTAGAAAGCCTTCCCAAAAATTCCCATCAAGGTTCAGTGTCACCAGTTCAGTGAGCTGACCTATGTTAGGTGCAATAGTCCCATTCATCATGTTGTGAGAAAGGCCAAGAAATGTCAAATATGACAAATTTCCAATGGATGAAGGAATTGAACCAGACAATTTGTTACCCTTTAACATAATGGTTCTCAAATTTTTAAGGTAACCCAATGAGGTTGGTAAATTCCCTGTAAGTTTATTGAAGGACAAATCTAGTTTCTCTATGCTACTGTTGGTACATATTGTTAAAGCCTCCACAAGTCCTTCAACATCACCAACAATCTCAAGGTTTGATGACAAGTCTAAACTATGTAACTTGCGAAAATTTCCCCATGAAACCTCAGTGATGGGACCTTTAAGTCCTGCACCGTCTAATTCAAGTTCTATCAAGGTACTGATATTGGACAGCCATCCTGGTATCAAGGAATCAACCGAATTGAAAGAAAGATCAAGAACTAAAAGTGATGTAAGGTTTAAAAATGGAAGAGTTTGAGGTAAAGCAGAAAGTTTACAATCAGATAACCTCAAAAATGAAAGAGATGGAACCCTATTGATAGATTGGAGCCATGAACTTGATGCTCTACTGAGATTCACACCACTCACATCTAGATATTGGAGAGATGTAAGACCAGACAACCAACTCAAATCAGAAGACCACAATGAAGAGGAAGGCGTTGACAAAGAAAGATACTGCAAATTAGACAAGTTTCCTAGCTGAGAAGGAACCTTTCCAGCAAAGGATGAACGGGATAAATTGAGATACCACAACTTATCAAGTGAACCTAAAAATGATGGGACTTGAACATTCTCAAAATCATTGTGACTTAAGTCCAAATAGTTCAAATGTTTCAAGTCAAGCAGAGAAGCATTCAACTCACCACTCAAAGGCCATTTGGTGTGTGTGGCTGACTCATTTGTAGCCTTGGAACAGATTTCTGTGCCTCTGAGGTTTAGCCTTATCACATTCCCTGCATGTTTGTTGCATCTTACACCCACCCATTTGCAGCAATCACTGCCAACCCATGAAGATAGACAATGAAAAGGATCACTTAGACTTTCTTTAAACTTAAGAAGGGCTTTTCTTTCCATCTCAATGCACTCAAAACTATTATCCTTAGCAGCAGAATTTGGCTCTATAGCTGCCATAACAAGTGATTGAAGCAAGAGTGAAAAAAGAATGATAGAAACTGGAAACATGGCTTGATTTTTCTCCATGACATTGAATATAAAACTGTGTTATCTTGAGCACCTTTTTATAGCCATAAGTGTGTTGAATTCAACCCTCTAATTACATTTTCATTTCTCATACACTTACTAACAGTACGAAATTTCCACTTAACATGTACTGATTGTTTATCAAACTATTAATTTGCTCTTAGTCTATCTGCCAGGTATTACTAACATTGATACTAATTTTTTTGTTCTGTAGACGGTGGTAGAATTCCAAGTGCAAACAATTTTGTACAATTAATTAGTCTCTTTATAATTGACTTAACTATTTTTTTTAGAGTGAGAGTTACGTCTCTGAAAATTAGCATTAATAGAAAATTTTGCTTTATCTATTTAAGGGTAGGCGTGTAGGCATATAGGCGTGTATTTGATAAATTATGTTAGTGGAGTGGAATGGAAAGTTAGAAGAAACTACTTGCACTGTGACAAGAAAACATGATGTCGTCTCGTGACTACTAAAGTACAGCAATCCGTGTTTTGTTCACTCAGGAGAAAGTTAATTTGATTCGGAAAACTACTTTAAAATTTTATTCCTTTGAGAACAGGTCAATGTTACACAGCAATATCTTGAAGAATTCACTTTTTAACATTTCCTAAAGAGGCATGAACAGATTAAAATTTTGAACTTTTGTTTGTTTTCATCATACGTTGTGGAAAGAAATGGAAATTTGAGTAAATTAAACGAAGTTCTGGAATCAAATTTTGTTGAATGTAATCAATCTACATCTAAGAAAATTCCTCACTAAGTAATTTACCTTACTGACCCAATCTCATTGGTTGACACTTGTCTCAAATAATGGTTTTTTCATCATTTTAACTTCTTTGTCCAAATGACTAGTTTACCTAAGTTTCATTACACCACTGTGATACTAATGTTATCAAAATTGTCATTCAATCCGGTTTAGTTTTCTACTGAGTAAATCTAATTTAATTTATTTATTAATAAATTAAAAAAATTTGAAACCAATTTAATTTATCACATATTTATGAGTTAAACAAGTTAGACTAACTTAATTATAAGTTTTTTTTTTAATTTTATAAAAATAACAATTTTTTTTAATTTAGATTTAAATAAATTTTAGTTTAAAATGATGTTAAATTTTAGAATCAATTCAAAAAAATATACTATAATTCAAAATCATAATAAATTTCAAATGCAATCCAAAATCTAACATAAAAAAGCAAAATTAGGTAGATTTGTGTGTTAGTTCAGTGAATCAAATTCTTAGTACGTCGAAAATTTTGAATCTCTTTTAACTCAGTTGAATTCAAATTCATTACAGACGGAATTGATTCACGAGTTCTAACGTATTTTTACAACGTAAGTATTTTCGTCTTTCCCGCTTCTTTCCCTTCTGTAACTCGGGAGTGATTTAATGGAAAGATTGATTTATCAGCTTCTTCGGCTTCTTATTCTGCATGAACCAATCTATCACAGAGGTCTTCCGCATATTTGGATTGATTTCTCAACCTTCGGTTCTCCTCCTCCTTCGTCTTGGTTGATGCCATTGTTGAAGAAGAAAGAATTAAAATTCTTGATCAAGTTTAGCTGATCACCGTGCTGATTAGGTTTAACTTAATTATTTTGTTTCTGCTATCCAACCGGTGTTGCTGAAACTCGTACTTCAAGTAGGTAGCACTGAAACCTATTAAACATGAAAATTAATGTGTTGTGATATTGATGCTTTTAGGCAATTTCAGTTACATCTGTTCCTAAAGCCTCGTTGTATTTTTCTTCAACGAATTAATATTTCGTTATCTCTAATTTCACAATATCATATATTTCTTTCCCCTAAGACAACTTATCAGTTTTATCTTATATTTTAGTCCTAAACTTTAATTTTCTCTTTTTACCTATATATAAACTCATTAATGAAATAGGGACCACACAAAATATATAACACAAATTTAATCTTAAAATTTTGTAATCTAAAATAAAATTTTACATTTCAAATTACAACATTTGAAAATCAAAATCATACACTATACAATATAAAACGTAATTCAAGAAATCAATTTTAACTTTCATTATAAATATTTCAAATTTTATAATTAAAAAAAATGAATATAAAATTCTCTAAATCTCCAAATGAAAAAAACATAAGATTCTTCGAAACATAAAAAAACATATAATAATATTTAAAACAAAAAACTATAAATATAAAGTGACACAATTAACAACCTTCTGATGATATTCATTTATGTTGAAATATATATCAAAATTTACCTCTCAATATCTCAAACTTCTGCCTAAACTTTAAAATAAAAAATCAATAATAAGTTACAACAAACTCTTTCTTGTTTAGGTTGTGTTTGCGTTCACCGATTTACTTTTAGAAAGAATTCGCAACGACGATAACTATATTCAAATACCCTATATTTTAGTTAATTAATTAAATTAAATTTTATTTTTAATTTTCTTAACCTTATATTTCTATTCTAGTTTTTGTGATTTTACATATGTTTGTTTGTTTTTTCATCTTGGTTCAAATGAATTTAAAGTTTAGCACATTATATAATTACTCAATAACTTAGTTGATAAATGTATACATTATTAAATATTAGAACAAAGTTATTCATTTTCTAAAATATATTAGAAAAAATGGTGGTGCAAAAGCGAGAACCTTTAATTATGTAAGAAAAAAAATGTAAAATATAAACAAAACAAAGCACACGAACATCTGGAACATAAAACCCTAAACCCTAGAAACTGCTTCTTCTAGAGCCTTCCCTCCTTTCCATAGAAAAGGAGCGTGAAGCATTTCCCTTCTGCGTTAGTCTCTGCAACTTCTTGAGTGCTTTCTCAGTTGCTGGCATCATGTACCGCTTTGCAACCTCCCTTGCCTCCAAAGCTAGGTAAGTTTTCTAAAATGGCACTGTTCTCTTCTGCCTTTTGAATTTTTTCTTCAACTTTTTTTTTTAATTTTCTGCCATTGCTCTTCTGGGCCCCTTAGGAAATGCCTAAGGATGGATCAAAATTCTAACTTTTTTTTGGGTTTTGGGTGGCATATCTTAGATAGATCCAGTAATGCTGATTACCAATTTGTGGTGTATTGTTTCAATATATCATTGTATTCAATGTTCTTGACTGTTAAATTTTGTTCTTATGATTGCAGAATTGCTAGGAGCAGCACTCAACAAGTAAAATACCATTCTTTTCATGGGAAATTATTTTGTTAAAATTGTTTTGAAATTAATGATCCGTTTTCCTGTAATATATATATATATATATATTTATTTATTATTATTATGATGCTGAGTATTGGGTTTTTGCATTCCAAAGATTGGAAGTAGGGTGAGTTGGAGCAGGAATTATGCTGCCAAAGACATTAAGTTTGGCGTGGAGGCCCGGGCTTTGATGCTTAAGGGTGTTGAAGAGCTTGCTGATGCTGTCAAAGTAACCATGGGCCCTAAGGTGACGATATTTTCTTTGTTTTCTTGTTATGTCTTATTGGGAAAGATATCTTGACTACAAGTTGTAGAACAAGAGGAAAGGATTGTAAATGGAACTTTATATCAAGTGTACGATTGTTGATCCCGTGTTTTTATTTAATCGCATATTTATTTGGTTTTCTGAAGGGTGAACATGTCTTTGGATCTACAAATAAAAGATATTGATCCTATTCTCGTCACTTTGGTTGGTGTTGATAATTGCTGTTTATGTTAAACTTTTAGGGGCGTAATGTGGTGATTGAGCAGAGCTTTGGTGCACCCAAAGTGACAAAAGATGGAGTAACTGTTGCTAAGAGCATTGAATTCAAGGACAAAGTAAAGAATATCGGTGCCAGTCTTGTAAAGCAGGTTGCAAACGCTACCAATGATGTCGCTGGCGATGGTAAGCTGTTATAACCATACAGGATTTTACTTTATGGGTTTAAACTTCTGCACTGGCTGCTTTCTTGCTAAGGAAATGCTAATAATGAGGGAGCAATTTGACAGGAACCACATGTGCTACAATTCTTACCCGAGCTATATTTACGGAAGGGTGTAAGTCAGTTGCAGCTGGAATGAATGCTATGGATCTGAGACGAGGTATAAATATGGCTGTTGATGATGTGGTGACAAATCTGAAAAGCAGAGCACGGATGATTAGCACTTCTGAAGAAATTGCACAGGTTTGTTTATCTTCCTTTTTTTGTTAGAGCCACTATTGGCATATTGCAGGAGATTGGAAACAGCAAGGATGCTTTTGAATCACGAGCATTAACCGATCTTTACAATTTGTTTGTGGTGGCGATAGGTTGGGACAATATCTGCCAATGGGGAGAGGGAAATTGGTGAGTTAATTGCAAAAGCTATGGAGAAAGTTGGCAAAGAGGGTGTGATCACTATCTCAGTAAGTAATTATATTAATCTTTTTAGGAAATATTTCTTTGGGTATTCTTTCTTGGTCCAGAGGGCATTTTTTTATGTCCTTGATATAATCGATATAATGTTCAGTAGATATTCCCCCCTATGATTTTTAATTCCAACCCACCTATTCTTTATTATGCCTTTTCTGTTCCTCCTCTTTATCTTTCCTCTTTCAAAGGGGTCCATGGTTTGAATAGCAATCCATTTCTTAATATGCTAGGGGTTAACTTTTATAAACTTTGTCAGGATGGCAAGACATTATATAACGAATTGGAAGTTGTTGAAGGAATGAAGCTTGACAGGGGATACATTTCTCCGTATTTCATAACAAACCAGAAGAATCAGAAATGTGTATGCTCTCGCTTTACATATCTACTTTTCTGGAGTTTACGTTTGTCCTTGGTCATGAGTCTTTATTTATTTTTGTTGGATATTATATGTAACCATTTGATGTCGCTGTGCCATTAGGAACTAGAGGACCCTCTCATTATAATCCATGAAAAGAAAATCTCGAGCATAAATGCCATTGTTAAAGTATTAGAGTTAGCTTTGAAGGTGAGCAATGTCATTTCCTTCATGTTGCTTTGATTTCTAGAATATTGGTATCAGCTGACGCGTCTATATCTCCAGAGACAAAGACCTTTGTTGATTGTTGCTGAGGATGTGGAAAGTGATGCCCTTGCAACTCTTATTTTAAATAAACTTCGTGCTGGAATCAAGGTTTGTTTTTCCTATATGAAGTCGTACCTTTCAGTTCTTAGTGCAATTAATTTTGGATTATTGATATTGCTTATTTAGTCTGATATTTGCTGCATATTGGTTTAGGTATGTGCAATAAAAGCTCCAGGTTTTGGTGAAAATCGGAAATCTGGTCTCCAGGATCTTGCTGTCCTTACGGGGGGTCAAGTAAGTTTTCTGTCTAGTAAGTTTTATGTTTGCTGATTTCTTTTCTTAAATTCCATCTAACAAAAATGATATATTTTCTGTATTCTTCCAGCTTATCACTGAAGAGCTTGGCTTGAATCTTGAAAAAGTGGATTCGGAAATGTTTGGCTCTTGCAAAAAGGTAACCTTTTAGCTTACTTTATTATATATACCATGTGAAGGCATGATAGAGCTTTGGTATGTTTTCTTTTTCATTTCTCATTTCGATGTTTTGCTTGAGGGTGAATCATGACTTTCCTTTGGGTGCTACTGATTGTGTTTATACTTAAAACTAATTTTCATTGATTTTTCTCTATTATTACTGGTTAAATGATTTAGACTACTAAATAGGTTTTTCATTGTTGTATAGATAACAATTTCTAAAGATGATACTGTTATTCTTGATGGAGCTGGTGATAAGAAAGCAATTGAAGAAAGATGCGAGCAGGTTTGTTTGAAACTTATGTTAGATTTGATTTTATTATTGTTGCTATAATTTGTTTCTATGTAGTAATAGATCAGATTGTCGATGTTTTTTATTTGTTTTTTGACAAATCTTTATATACAGATTAGATCAGCAATTGAAAACAGCACTTCAGATTATGACAAGGAAAAATTACAAGAAAGATTAGCCAAACTTTCTGGGGGTGTTGCAGTGCTTAAGGTACCTTGGTTGCTATTAGGTTTTTACTTGGCAATATAAAGTTGTCATGAGAAAATTGACATTTCAAATTAAACTTTTGCAGATTGGAGGAGCTAGTGAGGCCGAAGTTGGAGAGAAGAAGGATAGGGTGACAGATGCCTTAAATGCAACCAAGGCTGCTGTAGAGGAGGGAATTGTACCAGGTAAATTATTAGCACTACCAGTTGTAAGCTTAGTGTTTTATGTTCCACCAAATTGATATGTTATACTCTTAGCGCAGGTGGTGGTGTCGCCCTTCTTTATGCATCAAAGGAGTTGGATAAGCTTCAAACTGCCAATTTTGATCAGAAGATAGGTGTCCAGATTATCCAAAATGCTTTGAAGGTTAGTGTTTTCTTTTTTTCTAGCTTTTTTATTTCATAGATCATCTTCTGTTAGCATATCTTTAAACTTTCTTATTATACATTTCTTGCTGGATTTGGTAATATTTTGGGCTTTATTAGCTCTAAATATAGTATGGTTTAACTAACTCTTTTAACTACCTGTGCTAACAAACAATGCAGACTTCTGTGCACACAATTGCTTCAAATGCAGGAGTTGAAGGTGCTGTTGTTGTTGGCAAACTGTTGGAACAGGATAATTATGATCTTGGGTATGATGCAGCTAAAGGTAATGATTCTTTGTCTGTGTTTTCATGACAGTACTTATTTTTGACTAAAGATGTGTGACCCTTTTATTATTACTGATTCTTTGTATTTTTCTTTTCCTGCTTCATAATTAGGTGAATATGTTGATATGGTTAAAAGTGGAATCATTGATCCATTGAAGGTGATCAGGACCGCCTTGGTTGATGCAGCCAGGTAAGATAGGATGTTTAGGGAACTTTTTGTAGTTATTGATGTATTAGATTTGTTTTATGTCATGCTTTGCTTGATGCCTATCTATTCTTTTGCAGTGTGTCATCTTTGATGACGACAACTGAAGCTGTTGTGTCTGAACTTCCAAAGGATGATAAAGATGTTCCTGCCATGGGTGGTGGCGGCATGGGTGGCATGGATTATTAAGGAACTATTTTGGTAGTTTTTTTCTGGACTTGGAGTGAAGTGGTGCGTCACCATTATTTTGCCTTTTTTTTCCGCTGATTTGTTGACAAAAGGCATCATGTATCCGTGTAAGCATAGGTAGAGATAAAAAAAATATGTAGGGAGAGATTGTGGTTGCAATGGAATTGAGGAACAACTGAAACATTTTTCAGATTCCAAATTATGATTGAACATTGTTCCACTCTGAAATTGTCAATTGAAAGACGGCCCCGAAATAATTTCAGTAGATTGAACTCCGTATTTTTCTAACATTGCAAACATATTAGTAGTTGACATTTCTCAGACGAGACAACTTTCTAACTTTTGTGGATAAGCTTTATATAAAGATGCTTATAAAATGGATTCTTTATCTAATATTATCTTTGTTTAGATCTATTAAAACAAAAGGGTGGTAGTAGTGTGATTTTCCATTTCAAAGATTATTTTTAATTAATCTTATTTTCTTAATGAAATGGTGGTAGTACGATGTCAAAACAATGAATTGCTAATTACAATTAACGTAGGCTGAACAAGTGCTTCAAGATCAATAGTCTACTGAAATTATTGTTTTACTAATGATAACAAGAAATTTATATAATAACGCTTAAAAATATTCTCCATCTCTATTTTGACAATTCAAACCCTGCAAGAGGCGCATATTTTCCCAAAAAAGAACGTGATTTTCATCAAGTGATAGCAGAACATAGTCAAAATAGAAGAAGTTGAGGAATCTTTCC
The DNA here is from genome assembly GCF_029865625.1 of Vigna umbellata. NCBI lineage: Eukaryota > Viridiplantae > Streptophyta > Magnoliopsida > Fabales > Fabaceae > Vigna > Vigna umbellata. The sequence continues at coordinate 37,604,546 of NC_142172.1, read as the reverse complement.
TTACCACTCTGACAAAGGGATTTACTCACATAATTTATACGAGGGTTTCATGAGGAGCACTATTTTTTCTACAATTTACACTTGAGTCTATATCACGGTCCATCCAAATTTATAGATTTTCTTGGATTCGTTCTGGCTGTCATTGGTTCGAAGTCTCGGACTAAAACATTTCTTGGTCTGTATTTGGCAAAAGGTACAAGGTGATCTTCATACCTCCATCCAGAGTCGGAAGGAAATTTGAATTGGTGAAAGATTGGGTGCCAGAGTCGGAAGGAAATTTGAATTGGTGAAAGATTGGGTGCATCAACCTGGTCCAACTCTCGTCCTTTAAGCAATCAACTGAGCTTTGTATGTTTAAATAAGAAAGGTATAAGTTGAAGAGCATATATCTAGTCGTGATCAAAATCATCTACTTCAAGAACACTTTCGAGTGCAGACATCCATGCCGGCAAACCGTTGGAAGCATCTTTTTTCACTAATACTTCTAATTTGCCAACAGCTTGCCTTGATACTCCATATCTGAGCAAAAGATTTCCAAGCGATCTAAAACTAAAATTATCAACAGGAATGGAAGCACTTAACATTTCCCTAAAAGTTTCCATTGCTTCCTTGGGTCTGCCAGCAATAGCATACAGGTTAAGTATATTGTTATAACTTAAATCTGTCAAGTGTCCCAATTTTCTTATCTGCTTTGCAATTTGAATGGCTTCATCATACATCTCCATTTTCTTGTACAAACACAGCATCATCGTGAAAGTAAATTCATTTACAGCTCCATTTTCCTTTAATGTCTCATATATCTCTTTTGCTTGGTCAACCATTGATCGCTTAACATAAAGAGCAATCATACTGTTTGAAGAATAAACAGTAGGAGCTTCTTCTGATAATTGAAGCAACTTGTATGTTTCTTCTGCCTTTTCCAGGTTGTCAACTTTCGCATACAATTTGATCAAAGAATTATATATTACTGTATTCCCTGGCAAGCCAGCTTTGTTCATTTCATCAACATAACTTATGGCTTCTTTAACCCTTCCAACGTCAGAGAAAACATTGATCAATATGCCGTAAACTATAACATCAGGCTCCACATCATGGTTAATCATTTCCCTGTATAAATCTTCAGCGATTTCCAACAGGCCTAATTTTGCAAAGCTAGAAATCACTGCACAGTATGGGATGCAATCACTTACTAGCCCTGCCTCCTGCATTTTTTTCAGATAAGTTTTGGCAACATGTGGCTGGTCAGCACTGGCCAAAATTTGTATGAGAGTAGTATAGCTGCATCTATCTGCAACTACGCCATGTTTTTCCATACTATCAAACAATTGACATGCCTTCTCATAGCATTTCCCCACGCCATAAGCTTTAATCATCACGTTGAACTCAAGGACACTGAGATTCTTCCGTTCTTGGCACAAAATGAAGACTTTCTCAGCTTCCAAAGTATACCCACGTTCCCCATATGCATCAATGTTGGAAGCATAGGACTCAGATGTCATATTTCCAGTTAGATGAAACCTCAGAAACCATAACAAGGACCTGTCGAGCATTCCTGCTTCTATGTACATCCTAGTCAACGCAGACTGGGTATATTGGTCAACTTCAAGACCCCGCTCATCCATTTCTCTTACAAGCTCTTCTGCTTCATGAACCATTTTCCTTATGGAGTATGCATACAAGAGAGTACGGTAACTCACAAGATCAGGCACGAGGCAGGCTTCCTTCATTGCTTCAAAATACTTTGTTGCCCTACCTATATCATTATGCTTAGCATAAAGAGAGATAAGAATATTATACGTTCTTGTGTTAGGCGAGCATCGCAGCTCTTCCATTTTCTGGACAAGCAAACTCACTTCCTCTAGTTGTCCATGGTTTCCACAAATGTGAATCATCGTATTGAACGTCACTGTAGTGGGTGCCACACCTCGTTTAAGCATCTCCATTAAAGTCTCGGATGCCTCTTTAAGTTGACCAGCCTTTCCATACGTATCAATCAGGGTATTATAAGTATGCGAGCTGAATGAAACATCAGCACACGCCACCCTTTCATCCAATTCCCGAGTATCCACCCCTTCATCATTGATTCTCAAAGGTTTGCTTTTGCTCCTCAAAGGTTTACCCGAAGACCACTTTTTGAAAAACTCCTCGGCTTTCTGAAACTCTCCTGCTTTCTTATATAACTGAACAACAATCACCATAGTGACCTCATCAGGCTCCACCCCATTTTCCAACATCATGTCAAGCCAAAAGAGCGCCTCTTCCCTGCGCCCTCCTTTGCTATAAACATCGATCAAAGTTCCATAAGTAGAACTGGTGGCAGCAATGCCTCTGGCATTCATCTCATTCCACAAACTCTCCACGCGTCTCCACTGGCGTGCCCTCCCGAGGCTCCTCAGCGTGATGTTGTAATGAATCACGTTTAATTCGTGACCTTTCTGCTTAAACCACTCAAAAATCTCCAAAGCTCTATCCCACCTCAACTGCTCCTTCAAAATAATGCTCCTCTCCTTGTTATTAATCCTGTCTTCCCACGGCCCAAGGGCCTCATCCACGTCGAGAACCGCATCCAAGGCTTCTAAAATCGCGGGAATGCATCCACCGTAAGAGACGCGTTTCGTCGAACACTTGGTGTGCGACTTCTCCGGTTTTCTCTTTCTGGGAACACCCTCTTCCGAATTCTGCACTGGACCGCATTTCTTTAAATTGGTCTCTGGCTTAACCGTGCCGGTTCCGTTATGAAGAGGGAGTCTCTGTTTTCTGCTTGTGGGGGTAACTTGCTCGGGCTTCTCTGACAGAAGAACCGCGTTTGCGTTTGAGAGGAGAGGTGTGTGAGTGTACAATAGCTGCAGCTTCAGTAACATTGCTCCGAACAGAAAGAACAACACTTCAGTGTTAGTTCAACGCAACACACACAACATGAGATATCCAAGTTTCGTTATTGCCGATTTTGGTTTTTCAGTTTCAGAGAGTCTTCTCCGAGTTGTGGACTACCTATGGTACAACGCTCCGTTTTAAACTGTCTTGGAACCATTTGATATTTCTGGTTGTTCCAGTTTTTCTTTTTTTCAACTATAACTTAATGTCTTTTTTAATATTTAAAAATATAATATAATATAAATAATTTTTTTTTTGTTTTAACTGTTTTTTTATACAAGGGTTTACACATACACAAAAAATGATTTTTTTAATAAAAATAAAAATAAATTAAATGCATTTCCTGCCTTTTTACTTAAAACAGGGTCATGTTCTATAATGATTCAAGTGCTTTGTACAGATTTTGTTTGTTTACTTTAACAATCCAAAACAATTTTTCAATGCTTTAAAAAATTAACATGAAAAGTGGGATTTATAATTTCTTAAATAATTTAAAACGACATTAAATTACACAGCCTTTATTATTTTCACAAAATACAAATATATATATATATATATATATATATATATATATATATATATATATATATATGTTGATTATTTTATATAAAAATATTAACCGTTGTAACAAGTAGACGATGGATCCGAAGTTAATTTTACAGGGTTAATTTAAGGAATCATCGTGATGATCCTTTTTGTGAAAATTAGAGTGTGGAAAAGCAGAAGCATAGTGATTATAATTCATCGTCTTCTCTCTACACTGCGCCGTTCTGAGTCTTTCTCAATCAGCCCAATGCGGAGTATAGCTGCTTTTTCAATCATCACTCGCTCGCGAACTCCATGTTTCTGTTTTTTTATTCTGGATTTTTTTTTGTTTGGTTGCAGATTAATCTTCTGAACTGTACGCGCTATCGGAGTTCGAAACGATGTCGTCGGGGCAAGTGGTTAAGCGTGTCAAATACAAAGCCACCGTCAAAGACCCTGGCACCCCCGGCGTCCTCAGATTGGTGCATTTGCATTCTCAACTTGTGCTATATTTTTGTGAAATCTCGTTTTCGCGTTGAGATTTTTATGGAATTTCGTTCGCTTTCTCTGCAGACTCAAGAAAAGTTCGTTTTCAAGCCCAACGATCCTACCTCCAACAACAAGCTTGATGTGGAGTTCAGATTTATAAAGAGTATTTTTTATTTTTTGTTTTCGTATTTTCTTTCCTTAAACTGACTGTGAAGTTTCATATGAACTTTTATTGAATTGTGTAGAAGTTATGGACCTCCGAAAGTTATTGACCTCACAATCTCAGTGTTTTAGTGATACCGCGTATGCATTACTTTTGATTTTCATTTTTTTGTTTTCTCCGCTGGAAAAAATTGTAGGTCATAAACACACTAAAGAGGGATCAGGCAAACCGCCATGGCTTAACCTTACACATGCACAGGTTGTTCTTTTGTTACTTTTTAATCTTGTTGCTCTTGTTTACATTTGTTCTGCTATTTATGCTGCTGAGTTGGTTCGATCTTTTTTTTCTTCTTTTACTTTTGAACGCTACTCAATTTGAATTTTGAATGCCTTTTATTTACTTGGGAATACTACACCTGACATGCTCATGCCTCTTCCTTTTTGTATGAATTTTTATCATATTACAATTTGATGTTCCAGGGAAGTTATATATTCGAGTTAGAAAGTTTTGCAGATCTTCATGTTTGTCGAGAATTGGTGGGTAAGTAACTTACTTTGGCTACTGCCAAACAGAACCGAGGCATGGTTTTGCTGTTTCTATATGCTTAAAATTTTATCCTGTGGGCTTCTTTAACTTGCTTTTGTAATTCTTGAGTTGTCACGTCATGTAGCTTATCATGAAGGCCTGCTATGTTGTTTACTCATTTGATCGGCTTAAGTTTATCAATTAAGCATGTTAAATCAGTAAAAAAAGTTAAATAAAATATGATTTCAGATGCATAGCATTAAATATTTATTTCCCTCGTATATTCGTATGCCAGAGAAGAAAATGGCGCCAGATTTCCTTTTTCTTGAATTTTGGGATGCATTACCCCGTTCCTTTTTTTTTTCTTTAATGCAGTTTTCTTAGGATTGAAAAATGACATGGTAAATTTAATATTAGAAGGAAGTTCTGAATTGTTGTTATTTTTTCTTTTATTCCTTTTATTTATGCATATTATATTTTTATTTTCAGTTGTTTTGTATATCTTTCCTATAATGATGTTTTATCTGTTTGAGCAGGTATTGCCCTTAGCAAGCATGTGCAAGGAGAAGCTACAAAAGTTATTTCTGAGGAACAGCTAAGCTCTGCCGAAATGACTCTCAGGATAAAACTATTGCAGGAAGATAGGTATTTGGTTTAAAATAATGCACTTTAACTTTTAAGAGAAAGGATTAATGATTAATGCATGCCAGGGATACTCCATCCAGTGTCCACCTATCACACATGGTTAACCACGTCTGTAAATATGGTTATTTGCCTTACAGGTGTGTCATAGTAAATACATGTGATTGTATGCAATTATTAATTTGTACTTGTAGCAATAATAGTTAAATGTTTCACAAGTGGTTAATTGTATTGTGAGGTTATTGAAATGTCTGAGTAATAATTGTTAAATTTTCGTCACATATGTTTACGGGTAGAGGAATGTATGCATATAATTATAAATCTGTACTTGTGACAATGGTGGTTAGATATGTCTTACACAAGTAGTGCAATGATGTTATAGAACTGTCTAATTGTGATTAAATCTTCCTCAATAGTAATCAAGAGTAAATGAATGAGGTTACAATTATAAATATGTACTTATGCTCTAATGGTTCATTATGTCTCACAAGTTGTTAACATTGACCAAGGCTATTTAAATATCTCATGGTGGATGTTGGAACTGGACAATTATAATTTTTCAAAAGAAAATAATTATTTATTCGTGATCTTGCTCTATTATGATTCAAGTTCTTTTGCAACTAAGACCATTTAGACATGGTCTCTGTGGTATTGTGCTGTTAGCTTAAATTGTCCTTTTATAGTTTTCTTGCTCAAATTCCATGCTGTATAATAAATTAGGAACTCAATCTGTTCACTTTTCAATATTATTTTTTGTCTACTCTAGATGTTATCATGGTTTGAGATATTCCTCATTTCCTTCAATGTTACTAATTTTGTTGAAGTGTACCTTTTGCAGCAAGTTGCAGACACTTCATAAGGAACTTGTAGCTAGTGGTAAGCTTACAGAATCCGAATTTTGGGCTACGAAGAAGGTAAAGATATTCCCAAAATCAATGATGTTGATGATTGGTTTCTATTATGATTATTTGAATAAATTTTAGGCATGAAAAATACTGTGCAAAGTACTTTTGCAAATAAAATAGTGTGAAATATATGGTCTTCTACAGCGGTTTCACAATTAGATATTTAAAGGCATCATGCAGTCTATTGACTTTTTTCTACTTTTGTTTTCATACGGATATTCTTAGCCTCCAAGTTTCTTGTAACTTTCTACTATTCATCTTCATGAATTTCTTCTTTTATAATTTTAATATGCTCTACAGAAATTGCTGGATCAAGATGAAAGCAGAAAGTTAAAACAAAGGATTGGATTTAAAAATTCTCTGATATTTGACACAAAGCCTATGAGTGATGGACGGGTATGATACCACCTCTCCTTCTGCACTGATGCTATGTCTTTATGAATGCACTTACTTGGATGTCATGATGAGAACATTGCAGCTCAATAACCCCCAATTCCAAATTTCATTGTATTAATAAAAAAATCTTACTCCTCTCTTATAATTTGCAAAACTCAGCTTTTGGAAGCTTTTAATATCTAAAAATACTATGACAATTGCACATTCAACTTCACAAAATACAGTTAACTTTGCACATCAAAACAACTTTAAAAAACTAATTAACTAGTAATTTGTTTTAGTAATTTATGAAAACTTGAATCAAGTAATTTTTTTTTGGGAGAACGTATTAGCTGTGTTTTCTATGAGCAGAATCCTTATCGTGCCTATTACCCTCATTTCTTACTGTACTTAAAAAATGTTGGTTGAATTTTTCATGATAAAACTTGATTAACTATCTTTGATGCTTGGTTTGTTACTTCTAATGGAGTTAAAGTCATTTTAATGAATAATGACAATTTTCTAAATCTAACACTGACTATACTATACAAACTGTAATATTCACATTCCCAATAATGTTGTTATACATTCATTGTCTTTTATTTTATCGTATGAGTGAATAATGACTCATTGCATTTATTCAACAAGAACATATCACATCTTAGTTATGTACCAGTGATGGGCTTGTAAAAGCTGGATGTCATTGGCATTCAACATTTTGGTATTTGACAGGGGTGGCAAAACGAGTCACACGGGTGACTAATGTTGTGTGTCAGTGAGATGAGAGAAAGAACTAAAACAAACAAATAAAAAAACCAATGATAAGGGCCACACGGGCCAGCCCGTTTTCTCATTCTAAAATGGGTTACGGGCAACGTGCAGCCAACGGGCTGACAGGCCAAATGGACTGGGTTGATACGAGTTGATAAGTTTAATATCCTAACCTAACCCGTGCTTTTGCACATGGGTTGATTGGTCAGCCCGTCGGACCTGTCCCGTTTTTTCTACCCGTGGTATTTGACTTGTCAAGAATAAATTGTATAAGAAACAAGGAGTGGGTCTAGATTTTCTGATTTATTTATGAGATCTCCATGAATGTATTTAATAATTATGGACTATCTCTCCTTAAAGGAAATTGTTTTCTAATAAAAGTTGAAGAAACATGTAAAATGTATTATTATTTTACATTTTCAAATCCCCTATTGTTTTCTTAATTCTAAAAACTGAGAACAGAAAAAAAATTATTTGAAAATTTTAGTGAAATGTAGGTCCTAAATTGAATTTTGAATATTAAAATTAATAACCTCGCAAGTCCTACATCCTTTTTTTTTTCATTGTTATCGTCGTATCTATAACAACCATTAAAATCTCAACAAGATAGTTTGATGTATATGACCAACCCCATCTAGTGAGATAAGGGTTCTTTATTGTTACTGAGCTTTTATTTAGTGTTTGTGAATTTTAAATCCATGTTTAGGATCTCTAAACAGTTTCTGTATTTTTTATGGCTTCTAATGCGTGGATACGATTTTAAACTAGTTCTTTTCCCTTGTTCTTCTTTCAGATAAACCAGGTTAAATTTCAGTTGACACCAGAGATTAAATATCAGGCATGCTTCTTACTCTATTTAACTTGATTTTAAGCTGAATCTTGAATTTTTAGATTCTGTGCTGTAGGTGATTATACTATTTGGTATTTGTTTAGACTTTTATGCACTGCCCGGAAACGAGGGCATGGTGGGTATAGATTGACAGTCATTTTGACAAAAAGCTTATGCATGTAATTTTAACTTGATGACAACAACCATTAATTGAATGCAATTACACTCACCTTTCCATGTGCATATGATATTTTAGACAATTATTTGAAGCATACTTTTTTAGCTTTCTCATCTTTTTGTTTGTTTTCTGGCGCATTGTGCATGCAATAGTTCATCATATTGATATCAAATGGAAGTGATACAACAATTAGTTTTACTTAAAAAAGGAAGTGGTGGTTTCATTATGCCTCTAGCATTGGGCTTCCTTCCATGTGGTCGGGTAAGACTTGGTTATTGTTGTTGTTGATGATGTCAAGTCAATAAATAGAGTGATAACTTTCAATTTTTGGGCCAGTTGGTCTAGTTGGTAAGGACCAGACTCATATCTCATGAGGACAAGGACATAGTCAAGTCCTGCTGCCGATGTGAGGACCTTGTTGGTGGATAATGTGTAAGTATCTTTATAAGTAGTCATAGAGCTTGGAGGCCTGTCCTGGCCTTGGGGAACTTCTGGGAGCTAACTCTTCTAGTTTTTTCTGTAACTAAACAAAACACACACATTTCTGAGAATCAGCATAATTAATGTTTAAGGTAAAATATTTAGCACTTGAAAGCCTGTTATATAAGATTGTAATTGTTTGAGCCTTATATTGTATGGAATGATCTTTTTTGGGGTGTTGGAGTTGGTTACTTCTCTGTTTAAGAATGTTTAGATGGTTTCTCAATCAAAGGCTACAATTCAAATTGGAAGATGAAATGAACTTACAAGATTAGTAATTACACTAACTAATGCTTCAAAAGGATTTTTTAAGTTTGGTTTTGGAAGTTCAAGGAGGGTGGTTTTGAGCTCAAACAAAGTTTAGAATTTAAACTGTTCATTTTTAATGTGGTGGCTCTCTTTTCAGTTTGACTATGGGTTGGGACTGGTATTTGGTTTATGACATATGTTTTAACTTTTCCTTCTATCTCTGCATGTGGTTTCTTTAGCATGGTTTTGTTAGGATATATTGCCATACTTAAGAATATATTACGGAATAATTTTGTTTGCTATTGGACCAAGAAACCTTGTGAGTTGTTTGCTTATTTGGCTGCTGAGGTTACCACTTAGGATTCTTATTGCATTTTGGGCTTAAAATAGGTTTATTTCACTGTTAGAGATTATGCAGCTTAATTATATATTTATGTTTCGTTTGGTTCCCTAGTATTTCTCTGCATTGGTTGGAAGGGTTTTGTTTTGATTATACTTGTACTTCATTCATTATTTCAAATATTCATTTCTTATTTAAGGGGAAAAAAATTGAATGTCTATTATCCTTATTTTATTTTTGCATTTTTTTGTTTTCAGATTTTCGCCCTCAAACCTGCTGTCCATCAGGCGTTCCTCAATTTTGTACCTAGTAAAGTATGTTGAAAATCTTGCTGGTGTTTGTTATTATCTTCTGCAATAGTTTATGTGCAATATCAAGCATTATCCTTACTAAATTATTTCTTTTCCCCCCATGGTCTCCAAATTCAAGATGAACGAGGTAGATTTTTGGAATAAATACTTCAAAGCTGAGTATCTCCATAGCACCAAAAATGCGGTTGCAGCAGCTGCCGAGGCTGCTGAAGATGAGGATCTTGCTGTCTTCTTGAAAGATGATGAGATATTAGAAATTGAAGCTCGAAAGAAGGTCTTTGTCATCTTTCTCTTTAATTTTTATTCTCATTGAAGACATTTTAGCTGCATTCTCCATTCCATTTATATTGATATGTCTTTTTGCAGGTTCGACGTGTAGACCCAACTTTAGATATGGAAGCAGACCAAGGAGATGATTACACACATCTTCCTGTACGGTGAATGAAACAATTCCTTAATCTCAAATCTTAATAATGTATTGTTTCACATTTTATGTGAGTTCACCCCTTTTAAAGTAAATTTTCAGTTCCAATATATAATCACTCTTAAGAGTTTACCTAATATAAAAAATATTAAAATGCCGACAAATAACATAATTTAACATTTCAACTCCATAATAAAGCAAAATAGCAAAGCTCCAACTTGTTAACGAAGTGTGTTGTACATAACTTCTACACCAAGTTGTGTTTAAAATTCATAAAACATAAGTTCTTAAAATCATAGCATTTGAAAAAAGCAATAAAGGTCTAATGTTTTCGAATCTAGACGTCCAATCCTTTGATAGCATTGTCTCCAAGATCATTTTTTTGTGTTTTCTAGGTTCATACAAAGAAAAGAAATCACTTACATTTGGAGATGAATGACTTATTTTATAAGATATTTAACTAGACAGATGAGAAAAATTGATGTTATGATGTTTGATTATGAATGGATGACTTAAGAAGGACATAATGTTGATGAAGAGAATGTTCCTTGGGGTAAAGACGATGGTAGCAACATTGTATCTGTTGGAGGAAGTTCAAATAATCCAACTCTTGAATTTTATCTTCATAATTTGGAAACGGATGCCAATTTTGATGGTGCACATTTTTCATCTGAGAAAGAGCTCAGTAGAGATGGTGATTTTGGAGATGTTATTGGACATGGAGATTTGAAGACATTAGTCCTTTTTTGGTTTTCTAAAGGCTATCATTTTAAGAACTTGGGTTTGAATTATTTATGCATGATTTGGTGTAGTTTGATCTTGTTTAGAAGTAATGTACTTCAAAATTTTGTTATTTTATTACTGTGGTTTTGATATTTTGCTTTACAAAGTTGATATGTTTAATTATTATGTTATTTAATCTATTATACTATGTAAAGCCTTGCTGGTTTACTAGAAGAGTTTATGGAGCCTCCACTAGTTGTTTACAAAAGCTGTCAAGTCTCATACTATATATATGATTTAAATTCCGTACCTTATGCTGTTAATTGTTTAGTAGTTAATTCGATTCAAATGTTCTGTTGTCTATTTATGCTGCTGGTTCAGAAGTGCTAGATTTGTGTTGAATTCCTGTGTGTTGACCTTTTGCCCTATTTGATGAGAAGGATCATGGGATCTTCCGAGATGGTAGCAAGGAAATATCTGAAGCCCAAAATTCTCTGTATAAGAGAACATTGTTGCAAGATCTTAATAGACAAGGTGCAGTTGTTCTTGAAGGAAAAACTTTAGGTAATTTCTTCTCTTCAAATTGATTTTTTCAGTGTCTACCAAAAACAATTTTGTTTCATAATTTTGTGTTCCCATATCATAATATATGTTCCCTAAATATTATTTTGTTTAATATGTATATCAGTAGTCAGACAAAAATTGTCTTCAGTGGTAAATTTGTAGGATTGGCAAATACTAATAATGCATGTCATAATTAAATTATTTCCTTGTGGTTAATTTACTTGACTCCTGTAGCCATATTGAAGTTGACTTTTAATTATTTCTCGAGCACATATACCAAAGTGAAGGGGGAGAGACTTCCTTGATTTGTATTATGATATTATCACTTTTCTGCTATTTGTTTCACTTCAAATTTGTCTGAGGACATTTTAGAGGTTGTGAAGAATTGTGGTTTGCAAATTGGAAAAGCTCAGCTTTTAAGAATCTTAAATTTGTTTTCTGTTCTCATTTATGTTGACAAATTTTATTGTCATTAAGTGTTACCTTGACCAAGAGTAAGACACATTTTAAAAGCATTTTCCCAAAGTCAATTGAGACCTTGGAGAGTAAAATGCATTCACATCTGGATAGTTCACATCTGGATAGTTGCAACTTTGTTATGGCCATATGGTCTGGTCTGATGAGTCAAATTTCAAAATATAAATGTAGATATGGAGATGGAACACCCAAGAACAGTAGCCGAAATTCTTGCTCGAAGAAAACAGAGTTAGTACGGCTGACTTTTTTCTTTCCTTTTTCCTATCTGTTCACATGGAGCAAATTCTTATTTCATTTCTCTGTATAGAATCTGATGAGGTTGTAGGCGATGAGGAGAGACAAAACAGAATTTCCAAGATGACCCCGATTGAAGATCTTCAGGCACAAGATGATCATCATTATGCACCACTCTGTATCAAGGTTCAATATTTTCTCAAGAATTAGATGAACCATGTTTATTATAGTGATAGTGAATAACTTGATTTATAAAATTGGTGCCCATTGGGGCAGGTCTGGAAGTATTAAATACACGCTAACAAATGCTTTAAATCTATTAAAAGAGCAACCACTGAATAACTTGTGTACTTTCAATGTAATAATTACTTCTTCAGTGAAAACTTTCTGTAGATGACTTATTGTCACTTACCTATGGACTTAGAATAGAAAAAACCCATAAATAATTTACTGATTAATAATTAATGTCTTTTTTTGATAAAATATCTGTAAAGTGTTCTGACTTATGTATTTGTTTCATAATCAGGACCCTCGTGACTATTTTGATTTTCAACAAGCTAATGCAGTAAAAACTTTAGATGATTCCCAACCTGGAATGGAGCAAATGACATGCAGTTTGGGTTCCGAGGAAGCCTATGGTTCTTTGATGTCAGCTATATCTAAAATCCAAGCTACTGGATTAAGGGATCCTCTCTTTAGTCCTGACGTCGCTCTTAAGGTAATATATATTTGCATCACATAATTCTATATTTGAAAAGAATACCATTTTTTAATAATCGACAGGTGTATATGGTTAATCTCTCAATATTTTGCTTAGAAACATTTGTTTTGTTTCTTTTGTAATAACAAATATTCTTTCCTATTGAAAATGAAAGCCATTTATTTTTTTCCAGGTACTTCATGGATTGACTAAAAATATCTCAAGCACCAAATATCATCTTGGGAAAACTTCTCAAGAGAGTGTCCTTGATATATTGCCCAATACTACCAAGGAGAAACTACTAGATGTAAGTCATCCACAATTGTTTGAGGTCTTCGAGAAGGAAAACAAAATATAACGAGTGGAAAGAAAATAAGAAAAGAGCAGGGGATAATCTTTTGGACTTCTATTTGCGCATTGAGATATAGCATTTTGGCATTTATTTTCAATCTTTAGTTTGACTTTTCATAATTTTTGTATTTTCTTATAGGGTGGTTCTGAATTATTGTATTTATATTTTTCATACATGCTCCATTCTTTCCAGCATTGGGTCTGCAGTCAGGAATTGCTTAGGCACTTTTGGTCTTCATATCCAGTTACAACTCAAAACCTTGTTAATAAGGTAAATGTTGATCTTTTGGGATTTAAAAGATCTTTAAATGCTGATTCTGATGCATGACCTATCTAAATATCGCTCCAATGGAATAAGTCTGGGATGTGGATTTGCTTGCAATTATCTCTTTTCCTGTTTCATTTTAAAGAGCAGTATGTTCACTTCGTTTTTATAAATTATTACGGTTTACATTGCAAGAAGTTTCTATTTGCTTGCATGTAAGTCAAGCAGTAAACCAGTTTGTCAAAAAATTATTACGGTTTACACTGAAAGGACACCACTATGTATCTCCCCTTGAGGATCATGGAATTACGTCCAATACTAATATTTTCCACTTTAACACCAACATGGTAATGCACACATAAGCCCTTAAAGCAACTAGAATAATTAATCAAAATAGCATACTGGAATAAATAGAAATGGCGGCCAAACAGAAAACATCAACACATTATGAGCAAGACCGAACACCCTATAAATGGTGGAGATCGAATGGTATCTCACTTTCCAATGGACAGGACCAAACGGTCCATAAAAGATAAGCCTGAAGAAGTAGCCGAACACTATTTAGGACTGACCACTTAGAGCCTTGGCCGAACACTTAGAGCCTTGGCCGAACGCTATGAGCTTTGGCCGAGCACTTAGAGCGTTGGCCAAACACTTAGAGCTTTGGTCGAGCACTTAGAGCTTTGGCCGAACACTTAGAGCTTTGGCCGAGCACTTAGAGCTTTGGCCGAACACTTAGAGCCTTGGCCGAACACTTAGAGTCTTGGCCGAACACTTAGAGCCTTGGCCGAACACTTAGAGCCTTGGCCGAACACTTAGAGCCTTGGCCGAACACTTAGAGCCTTGGCCGAACACTTAGAGCCTTGGCCAAACACTTAGAGCCCTTGCCGAACACTTAGAGCCTTGAGACCTAGTGTCAGTACAAAACCGAACACTCATTAAGAGACCAAACGGTCATGAACTAGTAAGACTCAAAAGAGACCAACCCAGTTATGAGTGAGAGCAGCACAAGACCGAACGGTCAACTGCAGCGTTCTACATAATTCTGCAGAACTCTGCATAATTATGAACAGAATCCAACATGACCATTTCTAACCATTTTTACTAACTTCTAACACCCTTAATTCTTGTTTTATACTTAATTAAACTTATCTAAATGATTCTAAACATTCCTACTACCATTCTAAAGTGATTAAAACTCAAATTCAACTCTAAAACATCAATTTTCCCAACCTAGGGACCCAAAACCCAATCCCACGGCTTTGCACCTTGTTTGATCAATTTAGTGACTCAAACAAGTCACATTAAGGTGGCTAAGACTGCCCCAACAGCCCAGTTGTGCTTTAGACCCCAAATGCCCAAAATCACTACCTCACTTCCTCTCAAAGTGACCTAAAAACCACAAAACTCCAAATTTCTATCCAACCAAAAATATACCAGATTTCACACTTAAATCACTTCCAATTGGTCAATTATAGCAATTCAAACCCATCCAAATCAATTCCAAACAGCTCAACACAGTTTCATAGATTTCACATATCAACACATACAATACAACATACTCAAAATGCAAAATACAACTCCAAACAGTGCACCAATTCAGAATCCAATATACATACACTTCATGCAAGCAATTTAAAGAAGTATTCTAGCTCTCCTTACCTTAGTGTAACTTGACTAGATAGCTCGCAAGAACACCCCAACAGTTCCTTCACCGCAAGAACTCAATAAAACCCTACAACCCCCCAAAATGGTGATGGAAGCAGGTCTTAGAGCTAGAATGGAGTGGAAAAATGGAAAAGGAGAAAGCTTAAGGCACCTGCAACCAGCAAAATGCATGTCCCAGTTCAAGAACGGAGAAGAGGTTGCATGGAGGGACTTACCAACTTAGAACCCGAAATGAATCGGTTAGCTTTTAAGCCCACTACGTTGCGGACGTTTTGGCGGCACCTAATCGGAGATTAAACGGTTCAGAGAAGAGATTTGGTAGAGAGAAGATAGAGTTGTGGTAGAGAGAAGGTAGAGAAAATCTGAAACTAAGTTTTAGAGAGACATAATGCTTAAGCTAATGGACCAGGATGTTTTAAATGGGCTTTTTAAAGTCTGGTCCCATTAACTTAATAACCTTTTTGCTCTTTTAAACTCTATTTTTCAGGCCTTCACATTTTGAGTTTGCTATGCCGTTACGGACATTTGATGATCTGTTTCCCACTAGGTAATTGTCAGCAAACAATTTATCACTTAGCTTTTCAAATTGGGTCTAATAATTCCTCTTACGTCTCTAACATTTGCCTGACAGAAAAACCTGTTTGTTTTAGGATTTTAGTAACTATTGAACTGATTTCTAATGGTCAGGTAAACTTACCAATCATCAATCTATAACTTATTTTTGTTTGAAGAGTCAAGAAACAGGCTTTGATACCATGTAAGGAACCCTGCTGGTCCGAGCAATTAAGCTGGGACATAAGTTTGGTGTTTTATGATCAAAATTGCAATATAAGTATTCTATGTCAGATAGCCATTAGATGACTTTAGAGGGTTTTTCCTTCTACGTGCCGTTGGTGGTAATTGGATCACACACTCATTATAGTGTAGATATGTTTGTAGTGATGCATTGAGAAATCTTTATGAATTCCATTTTATTATATATCTAATGTTTTTCTCACTCGTGAACTAAATGCAGACAAGAAGACTGAAAGATTCCATATCACAAATATATTCTAAACTTGAGGTACGCTTTTAGCTAAAGCCTCTTCTAGCTCTTCTCCCTGCTCTAACGCGTTTTCTTTTATTATGTTAATTTTTTGTTACCTGCATTAATTTTATTTGAAGAACTTAGTGTTTCTACTTTTCTTTGTTGCTTCTTAGGAAATAAAGGTATCTGCATCGTCAGACTTACGGCACCAGGTTTCCCTCGTTGTCCATCCTATGCAGCAGGTGAGCACAACATACTCATTGACCATGTTCATTTCTTCGTGATTTTCAAACTCGATAAACCACTTCCTACGTGATGAGTTATGTTTTGGTTTAGATATGTCGAGTTCTTAGCAACATGATTTAATCTGATCTTTGTCCTTCAATTTTTGTTTGTTGGTTCTCATAAATCTTATAGTTCTAGAAATTGGCTTACCTCTGTCACCACTTAGTGAGGATGTGGCATGAAGTTTGACATGTTACTTGGCAACGGTTTAATGTGACATGTTTAGATGCATGACACGTCAGTTAGCGGTGGTAAACATTTTTTAGATGTTTAAATATTTAGCAAAAGAGGCCAACTGAAGATCTTTTGGAGGATTAAAACAAAATTCAGTCATATTTACAGGAAGTGCTTCATGATTTTTCCTATTTTAAAATTTCCTCTCTGAAAAGGTTTTCTGTTTTTCCTGTATAGGTGTTTTGCAGCGATTGACTAATGTTATTGTTCAGTTCAATTTAGTGGATAGTCCATGCCCTTGTTTTCCATTGTCTTCGTTTTTTCTGTATCCTTCTTGTTTATTACATCTTATGGAAGATTAAGGGATACGGACAATTTTTTACTCAGGCTCTGGATGCTGCCCTGTTGCATTATGACGCTGACATTAAGAAAAGAAATGCAAGAGGCTCAAAAAAGTCTAATGGTTATGTTTAGGAGAGTGTTTTGGTCTCCCTTCACAGCGACCAACATACTATTACAATTTAGGAATGTAAGTTCCATCAATTTTGCCGTGACCAAAAACCAGAATGGCTATTTTATCTCCATATCATTATGAAATGAATGTCCATGAGACTTAGTCAGCAAGAGTCTTACTAGATTGTTAACATGTAACCTATAATTACTAGTTAACACTGGCCCTTGGAAAAGGACGAGTTAATTCACAAGTTTCCTACTTCTTCTTCACCCTCTGTCTCCCTGTACTATACCTGCTTCACTTTAGCAGTACATAAAACAAAGGATAAGTGAATAACACTGTTTACGAATTGCTTTCTGCGTTTTCAATGACGGAAATAATTTTACTGCATTGTGCTTACTAAATTTAGTATATTTGTGCATACTCTCATGTTGACAACTTGAAATTCTCCAATAGTAATTTTCTTTTTTATTAAGAAAAATAAATTCAACTAGAACTACAGAATGTATTGATTAGCAGCATAAATGGATTTAAAAAAAAAATATGCATAAGCATAAACTAGTAGGGGTTCATAAAGTCGTCGGTGTTTACTATAATTATAAAGTATGATGGCGTAAGTTAAAGTTATAGGTAAATCTGTAAATTAGGTCTATGTAATGTGGTATGGTTATATTTTGAAGATTAAAATGGTTGTTTATTTTAATTATAGTTATTAGATTAGTAACTGATATTAGACGTGGCTTATACACACTGCTGAGAAATTGGTGCCAAGAGTTTTCACACTATTTTTGTTCACCCAAAATGTCATGAAAATTGAAACAGTGATAAAAGGTATTATAATTTACATGAATGAATAAAAGTTGTTTATAATAAAATTGTAAAAATTAATTCCTTTTGTTTTTATAATTACATGAAATTTTTTATGATTTAATAATTTTTTTATTTTAATAATCATTATAATAAAAAAAATTATAATTTTGTTATCGTAAAAGAAAAAGGGACACATCAGTCATTGAATGATGTAGATGCTACCAGTGATGCAAGCACTTACGATGGCATCGATCCAGTGATTTCCCATTATCGCATTCTCAAACTTTTCAATACCCATACTCCGAAATTCACCACTCTTGTTCAGAGCCACATGGCATGGCATTACGTTTATAGTTGCTTTAATTATTATATTTTGTTTATATCCGTCTTAACGTTTCGTTTTATTTTGTATTTAAAAAAACAAAAGACGTGCTTCGCAAGGACAACAACATAGGACGTGTTTATTGGACTTTGAAAGCAATAAGAGTGAAGAAACATATTTAATTTAAGGCATGGATGAATATATATAAAGAGAGGGTTAGAAAGATGAAGAGAATGAGAAAAAGAGAAAATGGGAGAGGTGAAGCTACATGGGTTTTGGTACAGTCCGTTCGCATTGAGGGTGAAATGGAGCTTAAAGCTGAAAGGTATTGAGTATGAGAACATCGAAGAGGATCGATTCAACAAAACTCCTCAAC
Organism: Vigna umbellata; assembly: GCF_029865625.1. Classification (NCBI taxonomy): domain Eukaryota; kingdom Viridiplantae; phylum Streptophyta; class Magnoliopsida; order Fabales; family Fabaceae; genus Vigna; species Vigna umbellata. The sequence continues at coordinate 37,586,036 of NC_142172.1, read as the reverse complement.
TGCTTCAGTACAATCCTGTCTACAAGAGAATCCCCGTTCTCGTTCATGCTGGAAAACCCATTTCTGAATCCATGCTCATAATCGAATACATCGATCAGGTTTGGCCTCAACATCCACTCTTACCTTCTCATCCCTACCACAGAGCTCTCGCACGCTTTTGGGTCAAATACTCTGATGATCTGGTAATCACTTTCACTTCACAATTCACAATTACTTTAATAATAATCTCATAATAGTTTAATAATACTGACACGACAACATTGGTATCAATTTTTTAAAGACCGAGGGAGTTAGAGCACTCTATCGTAGCAAAAATGTGGAAGAGAGAAAGAAGGCCATAGAGCATATTTTGGAGCATTTGAGAGTTGTGGAAGATCAGTGTTTTGGTAAGGAAAACAAATTCTTTGGAGGAGAGAGTGTTAATGTTGTGGACTTGGCTTTTGGGTCCATCATCAAATATATTACTGTGTTGGAAGATATCTTTGAAGAGCAAATTCTTGAAGCACAGAAATTCCCTCGTTTGTATTCATGGTTTAATATCTTCAAATCTGAACCAATCATCGCAGAAATCCTACCTGACCAGGATCAAATGGTAGCTTTTGTTAAACCTCTTAGAGAACAAATTCTGGCATCTTCGTGAGAAAAGAAAAATAGTATACCTCTTATATGTATGACCACCTTTTGTTTAGGTTTCTGTCAATATAATTATGAAAGTAATAAAGGCTTGAACTTAGGTTTGTGCAAATATAATTATGAAAGTAATGAAAGTTTGGGATTCATAATTATGAACCTACTTTATTGTCTTTTAATGTGTTCTGTCATAATTATTCTTCTAGTCCAAGAACTAGAAACTAATTCTTTAGTCTTGTTAATAGTAATCTAAACATATTAATTAGCTTTAATATATATATATATCAGCATTCAAAAGTCATAAAAGAGCATATGCAAATATCTTAGTGACTAATTAATACTTTTTTTCTTTTATTACGAGTGATCTAGAGCATGGAACTAGAAAAAATTATCTGAAACCAATTTTTTTAAACATATATATAGTTTCATAAAAAAATATTTTAATCAAATATTTAGAATTTTAATCACAGTCATCAAAATACTGTTTTAGATATTAATCGTATATAAAATTAAACCTTTTCTAAATAAAATTCTGTACTGTAAACATTGATCCCTTGATCCACATGTTACCTAAAATATTTATAAATTTGTAGTCAAATTTTGTGCATTAACCCTGAATTTTCCAGAAAACTGTGATATCAATTATGTTCTTAAAAATAATAAATTAAAATGGCATGGGTTATTATTTAGATTATAGAATTACTTTATACAATTTAGATTTACTAGATCTACACAATAATAAATATTCAATATACATTCAGTCATATATACATTTTAGAAACAAAAGAAAAATTATGTTTATATCTATACATAATATCAACATCAGACACACATATTTTAAACTAATATATACAATAAAAGTGTCATAGAAAATTCACCTTAAATTAAATTATAATAAAAATGAATTAAAAACTTTGTCACTTAAAAATTTCTTCTGTCATTTTATATAAAAGAAAATTTATTTATCAACATTTTCATCACCGATGAGTCATCAATGTTTCATTCTAGTTTAACAAGAAAACTACACTATCAAAATAGTAGCATCTATTTCACCGTAATTATAAAAAAAAGCATCATCTTCATAAACAAAGTTTTTATATTTCCTTACTTTTAAGATGTTTTGGTGTATGATAAGTATGACTCTAATAGCCTTTGTTACCACAATTATAACATATATTTTCTATCTTATTTGTCATTATTTTTTTCTTTGTTAACATTATTGTTCCACTTAATATGATAAATTTCTTTTTGAAATTTTCTTTATAATAATATCTACCACCATGATCACTAACACGACGACCAAGGCCACGATCATAACCATGAAAAAAAGAATTAGATAATTGTTGCATTCACTTTTTGGGAATGAAGCATATAATCAATTGAGATTATTTTTCATCAAAATCTTATTGTTTTGTTCAACTACAAGGTATAAATAATTTTAGAATTGTGAAATCCTTTTCACGATATTATTATTGTAAAAGCAAATTAATTACTCAAATGTTTTATTTCTTTTTTTAGTGACATCACCAAAACCCATTATAAATAAATGTATTTCAGCATCTAATATCTATATTCAATATAAATAATTCTTTCTCGTAGTATAGGGCCACAAATTCAAATTTTATAAAGTTTGAAATGATTAGAACTAACACATAAATATTATAATAATTATTTCATGCATGAAACTATAAAATTACTATAACAATATTAAATGTTAAAAAAATAATTAAATATAAATAATAATTATTATAATAATAATAATAAATAATAATGATTAGACATGATAAAAATTGATAAATTCAAATATTTATTATCACAAAAATAAAAATATAAGATAAAATTGTAAACGGGAAAAAGATTAAAAAGAGTCTTAGTTTTCCCATAACATTGTCCTTAGAGAAAAAATGTTTGCAAAAGGATTGTTCTTAAAGAGAAAATATTCCTACTAGTTGTTGATTAGAACATTGTTTTGATAACGTGTTATAAAATAAAGCTTATAATATAGAGAAAAAAAGAGAAGAAGAGAACATAAGAGAAAATGTAAACTAATTTTCTATGTGCATTACTGCTACTAGTAAAAGTTTTATTTATAGATACAAAATGTAACTAAAAAATGATACAAATCAAATAATTAATACAAATATTTAAATAGTGTAAAGAGTAATAAATTATATGAATAATTGTAACAAATTAATCATATAAATAACTGTATCGAACCGATCATATAGGTAAATATAACAAATTAATTAACAATCATTCATTCATAACAAAATTAAAACTATTTATACAAGTATAATTTTTAAAATAAAATTGTCTTTAAAAAATAGATTTTTCCATGTTTTGTTATATTTTAAATTAAGTTTTTCGATTATTTTTAAAATGGTTACACCATTTTGTTATAAAAATTGTCATTTGTATTCTAATTATTTAAGTTAGACATCATAGTTTTGTAGATATTTTTTTAACATTAAAAATCGTTTAGCCAATTTAAAAATAATCAAAACTCAATATAAAAAAACTTGATATTTAATCTAAATTAATTTTTATTATACTTCTGTTTTTTTTGTTTGATTTAAATTAAAGATGAAAAACAAATCCAACGACATATTATATCTGCGTATAATATTATATACTACGTTAATAAGATTTAGCAAATGGACATATGTGAACAATTTTTAGCAGTTTTTTGATGATTTAATTATTATATTATAAGTATAGCATGTTTATATTTATTAAAGCATGATAATAAACTTATATTATAACATAAAATTACGTAATTTATTCATAAATATGAAAGAAAGTTAAAAGTATATATATATATTTATAATCATACAAAAAATAGCCATATATTTACTTTTTTTATATTTTTTCTAATAAAATATTTAGTAAATTTTAAAATATATTCAACAAGTTACCTACCGTATATTAATTTAATGAATTCAATTTTTATATTAAATTAAAATCAATCAAACTTAATCTCATTTTGATCTTTGCATTTGATTCAAGCAAAAAGTTGAATATAAAAACAAACTTCAAACCTCTGCTGTATATTTTATTTCACTTTGAAAATTCTTTGGCGGCTGTAAAAAAATTCAGTCAGCCAGTAGGTTTACAATCTTCACTGAGCTTACGCTATTTGCCTCTTTTTTCTTTTCCTTAACAAGTATAATAAAGGATTTTGACTTTAAAACTTTATATATATTGTTTAAATTATTTAGTTGTTAATAAAGTAGTTTACTAATTATCAAAATAGTTTTTTCAATAATAAATATAAAAATAATAATTTTATCATACTTGATGATTTATGACTAAGTGATAAAATTATTTTTAACTCTCAATATATTATCAATGTTTTAATTATATTTCTCACTACTAAATGAATATCAGTGTCTTTGTTATACACATTTCCATTTCTTTAAGTTCATACTCTATTTTTTTAAATGGTATAAACATCATTAATAGATAGTTTTCTTTATTCTGTATTAATTTTTTAAAATTGGAATAAGAAAAAAAAAAGTTGAACTTTCATTTTGATTTGTTTACTTTTCATTTCTATAGTTAACAGATAAAAGTATGAAAGAAAGAGAATAAAAAGTTGGTCTGAAGAGATAATATTCTTACAAATGTCAAGATTATTATATTAAAATAATAAAAATCATTACGATATAAAATATGCAAGGAATATTTATTCATTTGTGACGTAAGCCATTACGACAACTCCCGTTGACTAGATAAGGGTATATACTATAATATTATGAACCTTAAATACCAAAACTCAAGTATTTTACGCAAGGACTAATAACCTTGTACAAAAATTAGGAAATTTTATCATCAAATAGTATACTATATAAAAGGTAATATAATATTTGAAGATAAAATTTCTTTTTTACTTTATAATTGATTTTATTGTATATTCAAGGATTTAACTTCTCTGAAATATTAAAGATTAAGAATTTAATCATTGTTGGGAAAACAATTAACATTCTAACACATCTATAATTTATTATGAAAATAATGTTTCAAGTAACAATCAATAAAGAGTCCTCCTACTACTACACGGATTCAAGCAGATTTAAATTTTTGTTATACTTTTCGTTGTTGAAACTTTTATTGGCAATTAATATTTATTTTATTTGTGAAAGTTGTGGTAGATCGGATAAGCCCATGGATAGATGAGTCTGATATAAATAGGTCAGTGTTGGATTTGGAAAAATAAGGCAAAATGGGAGAGGTGAGGCTTCATGGATTTTGGTATAGTCCCTTTACTTTAAGGGTGGTATGGACCTTGAAGTTAAAGGATATACCATACGAGAATATAGAGGAAGATCGGTACAACAAGAGTGTTAAACTTCTTGAATACAACCCAGTGCACAAGAAAACTCCAGTGCTAGTTCATAATGAAAAACCTTTATGTGAGTCCATGATTATTGTTGAATACATAGATCAGGTTTGGCCACACAACCCATTGCTTCCTTCTGATCCCTACAACAGAGCTTTGGCACGGTTTTGGGTTAATTATACTGAAGAAATGGTACTTCTTCAAAACCTCCACATTTCTAGTTTTTAGTTTTTTCATTATCATCATGAGTCTGTGCATCTATACAACTATAATCTTCATTTTATTACATTAGCAATAATTAATTCAGTGAACCTTGCTAAATGACACTTGTGTCGGATGAACTTTTGAAGTTCGCTGCAGTTGTGAAATTCTTCCGTAGCATTACTGATGAAGAACGAGAAAAGAGCATGGAGAATCTATGGAAGCATTTCATGGTTGTTGAGACTCAGTGTTTTGGTGATGAGAAGAAAATTTTTGGGGGAGAAATTATTAACATTGTGGACATAGCTTTTGGGTCCATGTTCAAATTTCTTGAGCTTGCAGAAGATATTATTGGAGCGAAGGTCCTTGAAGATGAGAAATTCCCTCAGCTGTCTTCCTGGTATAATAATTTCAAGAATGTTCCTGTTATTAAAGAAAATCTCCCAGACCACGAGAAAATGGTAGCTTTTCTTAAGATTTTTAGAGAGAAAAACTTGGCATCTTCCTAAGAAAATGGTCTTCAAAGAAACAAATGTAATAAATGTGAGTGTTAATAAAAGAGTGGCGTGTGAGTCAACCCTCTAAGTATCTGAAAAGTTATTATAATGTTAACCATTTTCTTTAGTATATATATATATATATATATATATATATATATACTCTCCATCTGATGCGTAAATAGTCGTGAATACAATAGTTAAAAATAGTTGTATTGCTTTGATAGATCAAATCAAACTTCAATGTTATTAAGAGATATATTCATTCACACTTGATAATTAACTCAGATTTCAACTACAAACTCATAAATATAACTCGAATTTTTCTAATTTATTCTTCTATCTCTTTTTTCATTGGCACTGGATCAACGACATTCATTCATCTGCTCCCGTATAACGAATTATACGATCATCGCAGATACACAAACACAAACAAGTAGGGTGAGCTAACATGCAACAAATCAATTATAAAACATGCATAATTACTTTGATACACTCAACAAACATCATATAATAATTATGTCAGACACCCTCATACCATCATACCACAATCACACCATAGATACTCATCCCATCATACCAAATTTCCTAATAGACACTCGTCCCACAATACCCAATAAACACTTATCCCACAAGACTCAATAGACACTCGTTCCACAATACTCAATAGACATTCATCTCACAATACCCAATCGACACTCATCCGGATGATACGTTGATGAGCGGTCACGGGAGGTTATGCACTTGTGATGACTTCCACTTCTTCTTACAAATACACTTTCAAAAATACTCCATATCATCCACAAGGTTAGTCATCAACACTACGTCCAAAACCGGCACATAGACTAGGACCTCCTGCCCTTCTCACAACATAATTCATCATTCTCTACTTGAGACTGGATGATTATTAGAGTATCAGGATAACCTCCAACTAGAGGACCCTCAACATCAACATATACACAAATACCATATCATTATTGAATCTCTCCACGAGACTCATACCATGCTCATATTCCTCAACTCACATTATACCCTTACAAAATCTCTCCATAATACTCATATCATGTTCAGATGCATAAATTCAAATCCAATAAAATCTAATCATCGCAGAAATCATACAAAATGAATATATCACAAAATAAATTAACAATACTAAAATATCACCATAAATGGTCACCGGAGAAGAATCAAATGTTTGACGAATCAAACTCACTTTAAACGCCAGTACATATGACTAGTTACAACTTACTGGATTTGACCAGGGCTGCTCTATGATCAAGGATGTACCAACTCTGATTTTTAAGATTCCTCTATCCTACCATCACAATTAGAATTCATAATTCCATATCTACCACAATAACATGAATTCATCAGAAATTTTCATTCCAACAAGATATATTGCACAATAATTTAACAGTACATAATCTGTTCAACAAGATTTCAGTTAAAAACTTGTCGAGTAGACTTCCAGCAAAGAGAGGTGCGTCACAATGGACAACATAAGTACCAAGTCTTTCCTTAGCCAAAGTGTTCCTCAACTAGTTTTAACAAATTTCTTATTTACAGATTCAAAACAACAACATATTTTATTAACACAGAAATTCAATATAGATAGATATATAACAAGCACCTATGTTTTTCATTAACGGTATTCACACAGAATTCAAGACATGAATAGTAATAAAACAATACTAAAAATTTCTTCCTAACTCTTTCTTCTTTATTTCTCAAGCTTTCTCACTTGATTCTTTCTCTCTTTGTGGAGAATAGTCTTCCCTCTCATGGCTATTTATAGTCCAAAAATTTTACTATTCACCAATTTTTTAATATTATTTATTATATTAATATTTTAATCATCACTTGACATATTGGATCCATCAATAATGCCTTAAAATCTGAGTGTTTTATCATTTAAGCTACCAAAATTTCTTATTTAGCTTTCTACATTTTATAAACTTATTATATTTTCCATTCACAAAGAAATTTATTACTACTAGTAATAAATTTGTTACTATTAAGGTAAATATCTTTCATGGGTCTTACATTATTCATGTAACACCTGGGCACTGACGAGGGCGGGGAGTGATCGCCGGTGCAAGAAGCACGAAGTGCAAAGGGCACTGACAAGGAGCGGCTCCTGGCAGGCTTCCAGTGGAAGGGACACATGGTGAATCGAACATACACCGAGATGAGAGGAATCTAGAGACTGTATAGGTATGAGACTATACAGTTGAAGGATAGCTTAAAGGGATCTACTCATATCACCAAAATGCATTTGCTTTTCGGTAATCTAATCCATAAGAACTCCATAGTTAAGCATGCTTAGCCTGGAGTAATTTAGGGTTGGGTGACCTTCTGGGAAGTTTTCCCGGAAAGTATGCGAGTGAAAACAAAGCACATTGGAAAGCCTCGTGATGATGTGTGGAGGCTGTAAGTTATCAGATCCTAGCCTCTCCCAATACGGTGTGGTTCGAGAACGAAAGCGGAAGTTGGTGTTATTATTGTTATTATTATTATATTTAAATAATTAATTGTTTTATTAAGATGTATTCATACATTTTCAAGTTACAATAAATGTAATAAAATATATTCTATAATTGACTAAGAGGTAAGATGGCATTAGTTAATACAATAACCGCATTAATCTCCAAATTTAACTCGATATCAATTTTATATATATTTTTCGTTTATAATTACACGTATTAATTTGAATGTAGGATGATAGATACTTTAATTTAATCCTGTAAAAGATCAAACAAGCACTAAAGGAAATCATATCATATTATTGAAAAAAATAGAAAAGAAAATTAAAATTCATGAAAAATAATATAAAAAACATGTAAATGAAACAAATATCTAACAGCTAATTTTATGACATTTACTAATCAAATCACTTTATTTTTTTACAGAATTTTCCATCATCATCATAAATAGAAGGAAGAAAATTGTGTCCTGATTTATTATATTAAAAACAACAATGATTCTTAAAATTGGTATATGTTTTAGAAAGCAGAAGAGATATAATATTATTTTATTAAAAAATAAATTAAGATTTAATTTTTTTATAAATTTAGATATTTTTAATTAAATACTTACTAATTTCTTTTCTCTATTTAATATTAAAAATTTTAATTTTAATTAAATTATTGTTATTTAATTTTTCCATTAATTAAATAACATGATTATTATTTTACTTTATCATTTTGTTTAATAATTTATGCATATTAAAAGATTAATGATCACATAATTATTATAAAAATGATATTATAATTAATTAAAATTGATCAAACTTATAAAATATTAAAAACTTAAGAAATTAAATTGTAAAAAAATTAAAAACCGAAGTTCAAAAAATTAACAAAACGCAAAAACCAAAATTGTAAAAAAAAAGCACCAAAATTACAATTTTTTACAAAATATAGAAACTAAAATTATAATTAAGTATAATATTTATGACTTCATCTTTACTCAATCTGTTACAACAGGTTATTTATCTCGTGTTTCACTGTCTTTTCCTTTCTCTTATCTGCTATTTTCATCTCCTTCACCCATAAATAGAACTTGTATCTATCACTTCTGTTTTAAACATAAGAAAGTTAGGGAGGGGCAAAAAGAAAACCTCAAGTGAAGACATTGTTATGGGACATAAGTAGCATTGTCTTCTTCACCTGGATAGAATTTGTACTAGAATACTACATGATGCTAAATCACTATAATACAATATAAAAAAGATAAGGAGAAGGAACTAAATTTTACTGAACATTTCTTTACAATAAAACATGCATCAAGGAATAATCAACCTCAAGAATTATTCTGCATGGAAAATGAACATACCTCACCGCTCCCGGTCAATTCCTCGAAGTGAGTAATTACGTTTTCAAGTTGTGAAAACTGAGTCAAATATTTTACATGATGTTCAGCAGTATCAAAGTGATTAAGCTGCCACTGGGAAAGACCATCACCAATAATTTTTAAACCGCTTTTCAGTAATTCCACTCCTCTGCTAATTCCATCAGGAAGTTTCCTTTTTTTATTTGATTGGTTCTTGCGATCAACTTCCATGTTATCACATCTATCTTTCTCTTCAGCAATGGCTGAAACCTTTTGGACCATCTGTTTCAACACAAGGCCTTCTCTACCCAGCAGCTCAAGCTGTTCAGGGCTCGTTGCAACTGTAAGAGCTTTTTCCTTTTTAAGAAATTTTCCAAACTCAACCATAAATGTTTCCTGATTTGATTCGAGTCCTGAAACTATGTCATATGAAAGTGCTGCATCCTGTGGAACAAATCTCCATAGCTTATTGCACCTAGTCTTAGAAGCAAAATATCCAAATGCGGTAATTGCCAAATGAATAAGTGCCCAGTGCTGCTCTTTCAAGAGCAAGTGATATAATTCCCACACAGCGCAGCTCTTTGCATCATCGTCACTTTCTGAAATTTCCACGTGCACAAGTCCTGCAAGGAATTGAGCCAAATGTGGTTTGCATTTGTTCAAATGGGCTCCAGGCTCAGACAAAAAGATATTTTGAATCTCCATGATGGCTTGTTCAATATCATTTGCGGTATATAGTTGTTCCAAATATGAGATTATCCCTAGAGTTTCACTGAAAAGCTGGAGATAACGGTTCTTAATTACTTCGTCCACGGTACTTTTGTAATTAGAAGAAATTGCAACCAAAAACTTCAAGGCCCTTGCATCAATATCCGATAGTCCACTTTGGCTGTACAGAAAAGGGAATATCATTCTTAAAGATGACACCAATAATATTCAGGTTTAATGAACCGATACAGTGAATCAGATTGAAATGAAGAAAATTCGTGTCCATCAATAAAACGTTCAGATCAGATTGAAACATGCATTTGATTCTGAGGGGTCAAACCCAAATCTGACTTTCGCTTGCAAGATATAATTAGTCTGACATAAAGAGAGAATAAAGTATACAGAACTAGTAAATCCTTTTGTGTTCATGTCCCCATATGTGCTGTACGCAGACTATACAAGTAATTATGAATGGTAGAGATAAAAACAAATTAATAGCAAAATGGGCAAGCATTCTATATTTTTTAATGAAGTTTATACTTCATATCTAGTGAATTATAATAATCCAAAAATGGATGGAATACGACAGAACCCAGAATACTTACAGTGATGGCAAAGACGCAGAAAGAATAAAAACTGGAACACCAAACAAACCAGAGGAGCATGCTACCATTGATGCTTCATCAAAGTTGTCTATGAAGTCTAAATAATCAGACTTAATTCTTTGAATGGAAGTGTTTCTCAACTCGTCTGCCAATAAGTCAAGCGGAAAACCTTCCATGAACAGAGCCAAGCAAAAAATTGGTGACAACTGTGACCTCCCATCACCGACAAGAGAAATGTACACCTCGTTAACTATTGATTGTGCACCGTAGGTTAAAAGCATGCATATGCATCTTGCTAACTTTCTGAACGAAGAATAAGGCAAGAAAACTGAGTCTGAGGATGCCAACAGCTTAAGTAATGAGCATAGTTTGCCAAGGATGTTGCTTGCCATCTTTTTTTCAGCATGTCGCAGCATAAAGCACCAGCATTCCATTAAAATCTCCCAGCATAGAAAGTGAGGATGAAAGAAGTTCTCTAGTAAGAAAGACTCCAACTCCTCCCAAGCTGTGCTTGAAGAGATCACAATCATGAAGGTTTTGAATGCTTGCAAGAGGGAACTGAAAATAGGCCATGATACCAATTCTGCTGTTTTTCCAGAGCCATACAATAAAGGAAATTGCAAAACAAGTATGTGAGGATAGACATCTTCCTCAACTAAAATATCCAAAAACCAATTGAGCTTCCTTGCTATTGCTATTTGTACATCACCATCAAACCCACGAGAATATCTAAGAAAGTTAATAAACAATACAACCCGACCAAGTATTAGCATTTTTGCTCTACCCATACTTTCAAAGCTATTGCAAAAGATATCATTAACCCATTCAGGGTTACAACCACTTAAGGTTGGACAATCAAGGACAGAGTGACAATCCCCTTTATTCATGAACAACCATTCCAGCACCTCAAGCCTCTGTTCCAGTTTCAGTTTATGAGAATTTAGCAAAGACAATAGTAGATCCAGGGTTGTTTCTTCCAGTAGTTCGGTAATTATCATAGATGCACATTTCAGATGCTTTTCATTGCTTACAAAAATCCAAAAACATGTGATCTGGAGAACACACAGTGAAATTTCCCTGTAAACTGTATACGCCTGATGAGGATACATCGAACAAATTTTAAGAGTATTCATTAGGTAAAATTTCAATGGCACAATGATTCTTTTAGCTTCAATTACAGAAATTGCTTCATTGAGTGATGAAGACCAAGCCTGGGCAGCACATTTCAGAGGCTCCGTTATCAACCCAACCAAAGTTAACACTATATTTGCTACGTTAACTTCCGTAAAATGCCCACCGCCAATTTGAAGCAAAGAAACAACACCTTTCCAGGAGATATTAAGAATATTGACAGAATTGCCACCATCATTTGCAGCAAAAACACCAATTTGAGACAGTTTTTCTATTGCACATTTTGTTATGCTGATAACATGATCAACAGTGATAGGTTTGTCAGGCCCCGACCCATTTTCATCACTTTCCTCCCAGTTTACTAATTCAGAACGTGCCTTGCAAAATTTTACCACAGCATCAAGGACCATGGCTGCATCCTTCGATACTTCTGACCCAAATGATTGAATTTTCTGCTTAGGAGCACTAAATGAACTATGCTTAGGAACAGATACAAAATTTTGCATGGTAAAATATGAATACGAAAAATAACATCTCTGCAACATTATTTTTTGCTCGTCTGGACTTTACTACACAACTTCACTATCATAAAACATTTATAGAAATCATATATTTAACCACAAAACGACTTTATCGAAACTTATAACATCTCGGGGAGATCAATAATTTCAGAGGCATGCCATTTTCTAAAGACTTACAATTTCAGTTCAGTTTTGATTTACAACCAGAGAAGTTTTTTTATGCACCACTCTATTGTATTGACTTTACCAAAGTCCCACTCCCTTAATAATGTGGAAATGCATGATTAAGTAATAAGGTTAAAATAATAACTGACAATAGAACAGAATAAAAATCATATAAAATGTCCCCACATTGTCAAGTTTTGTTTTAGTGAGAGAAACATATTACCGTAGCATGTGATATAGAATCTTTGGTCAGATTTAATACTTCTGAAATGAATATTTCTACCGTGCCCATCAATTCCTTGTCACCAAAATCAGTGAATTTCAACAAAGTTGAAAATGTTAATGCAGAAAACCTTATGATCTCGACAAGAAGCTGCAAACAAGCAATAAAAATAACTAAGTAGAAAATGACGTAACTAAAAAAATTATCAAATAAATGTTTCAAGGCTGAAAACCATGCAATTAGTCCAAGAGCCTTACACAAGTCAAAGAGACTCGTGCATTTACTAAAGAACAACCACATTCTCATTTACCACTAATATATAAAAGAATCCACATAAGAAAAGAAGCAGTCAATACTTTTTACTGTTCTCTTATTTAAGGCTTCATCAAAATGAAAAAGTGATTAATTCTGTGAAGTGTGCTATGTGTCTAAACTATATCTCAACAGTGCATAGTAATAATAACAGAGGTTGTCAGTAAAAGCATTTATCAGCAACAAAATGCATTTTGGATATGTTCGTTTTCTCCTGTTTTTGGACTTCTGCTATGCTTTGTGCTTTTATGGTACTTTATGAGGTCTTGTGTTTCGTATTTATACTATAAAACTGAAAGTTCAATCAATGACAAATAATTGTCAGTAAAAGCATTTAAATAAAAAAACGCATTAGATATGCTCATGTTTCCATCCTTTTGGACTTCTGCTAATGATTTGCTTGCATGTGTTGTTAGGAGTCCCACATTAAATGATATAAGCTACTTAATCTTGTACTTAGGCTTACAAGTTGTTAGAATAATTATTAAGTCTACCTATGATAAGTATCAAGAGTATCTGCGATTAAAGTCTAACAGTTTGGCGCAATCATCTTCGTCCCCAAGTACGTCCACAGCTTGCATTTCTCAATCCATGGAAGGTCTAAACTCATGGGTAATTGACTCGGGTGCTTCTGATCACATTTTTGGTAATACCTCATTGTTCTCAACCCTTTCCCTCCAAGAAAAATCCCATTTCATTACCCTTGCAAATGGCTCTAAAACTTGTTCAAAGGGAGTCGGTCAAGTCTCCCTGTCTCCCTCTCTAACTCTGAAATCTGTTCTTTTTGTCCCTAATTGTCCATTCAATTTAATTTCCCTAAGTCAGTTAACCAAAATGTTACATTGTTCAATAACTTTCGATTCAAAATCTTTTGTTATACAGGAGCATGGCTCGGGGAGACAGATAGGAGAAGGATATGAAGCTGGAGGTTTATACCATTTTGGATCTCGTCCACAGGTATCTTGTGTTGCAGCTCTTCCCCCTAAAGTATTACATGATCGGTTTGGCCATCCTCACTTGTCAAAGTTAAAAAAGATGTGTCCTGAACTTAGTGGTCTTCAGACTTTAGAATGTGAGTCCTGTCAACTACGAAAACATGTTAGATCTGTCTTTCCTAAAAGGTCTCAATCAATGTGTACTTCTAGTTTCTCTATTATTCATTCTGATGTCTGGGGACCTAGTCGCGTCTCTTCTTTTGGTTTTAGGTATTTTGTTACTTTTATTGATGAGTATTCTAGATGTACTTGGGTTTATCTAATGAAAGATCGCTCTAAATTGTTACCCATTTTCACATCCTTTTTGAATGAAATCAAGAACCAATTTGGTCACGTAATTAAAGTCTTAAGAAGTGATAATGCTAAAGAGTATTTCTCATCAACTTTTTCTTCACTTCTTAGCTCCCATGGTATTTTCCATCAGTCCACTTGTCCTCATACACCCCAGCAAAATGGTATAGCCGAAAGAAAAAATAGACACTTGGTTGAAACAGCTCGTACCCTTTTGCTTGGTGCTAATATTCCTGTTCATCACTGGGGGATGCCATCTTAACTGCATGTTTTCTTATTAATAGGATACCCTCCTCCTCTCTCAATAATAAAGTCCCTTTCTCCATTCTCTTTCCCAATGATCCTCTCTTTCACACCTCTCCTCGAGTCTTTGGTTGTGTTTGTTTTGTTCACGACATGTCTCCGGGGCTCGACAAACTCTCTGCTGGTGCGATCAAATGTGTCTTTTTGGGCTATTCTCGGCTTCAAAAAGGGTACCGGTGTTACTCTCCTGAAACCAAAAAGTACTACATGTCTGCCAATGTTACCTTCTTTGAACAGACGCCTTTCTTCTCTCCCTCTGTTCAAGATGTTCATATCCTCCACCAGGTCCTTCCTCTTCCAGTGGTTGAGTCTAATATCTCCAATGCCTCAGTCAATCCAAGTCATGCCCAAGGTCCTCCCGAACCTTCCTCCCCACATACTGATATCCTTCGACACAGTACCCCGGTGAATAATCCTCTTCCAGAAAATGGTGGATCTCCTCCTTCAGATTCTTCTCCGTCACCATCTCCTGTCACGCCTTCTGGTGAAGATGATTCTGGTTGGCCCATTGCTCTCAGAAAAGGTACTCGTTCCACTCGAAACCCTCATCCCATTTATAATTTTCTTAGTTATCACAGAGTGTCGCCCTCCTTTTATTCCCTTTTATCCTCAGTATCTCCTGTGGTTATTCCTAAAAATGTGAAAGAAGCACTTGATCATCCTGGATGGCGACAAGCCATGATTAAAGAAATGCAGGCTCTTGACCACAGTCATACTTGGGAGCTTGTGCCACTTCCCCCGGGCAAAAAGGCTGTTGGTTGTCGATGGGTATATGCAATTAAAGTCGGCCCTAATGGTGACATTGATAGGCTCAAAGCCCGGCTGGTTGCAAAAGGGTACACTCAAGTTTATGGTCTTGATTATTGTGACACCTTTTCTCTCGTGGCAAAGATGACTACCATTCGATTGTTCTTTGCAATGGTAGTCATTCGTCATTGGCCACTTCATCAGTTGGATATCAAAAATGTCTTTCTCCATGGTGATCTTGAGGAAGAAGTTTATATGGAGCAACCTCCGGGTTTGTTGCTCAGGGGGAGTCTGGTATGGTTTGTAAATTAAACCGATCTCTATATGGGCTCAAGCAATCACCACGTGCTTGGTTTGGAAAGTTTAGCTCCATTGTTCAAAAATTTGGGCTAAAACGCACTGAAGCAGATCATTCAGTCTTTTATTATCATTCGTCTCCCGGGCAATGTGTTTACTTGATAGTATATGTTGATGATATAGTTATTACAGGAAATGATACTGCTGGAATATCTCAATTGAAGGAGTACTTGTGTAGACATTTCCAAACCAAGGATCTTGGGAGCCTCAAATACTTCCTAGGCATTGAAGTAGCTCAGTCAAAAGATGGAGTTGTAATCTCCCAAAGGAAGTATGCTCTGGATATTTTGCAAGAAACAGGCATGATTGATTGTAGACCGGTTGATAGCCCTATGGATCCAAATCAAAAATTAACAACAGAAGAAGGTGAATTATTCTCCGACCCGGAGAGATATAGGAGGCTAGTTGGAAAACTAATCTATCTCACTATTACAAGGCTGGATCTATCTTTTGCAGTTGGAGTGGTTAGCCAGTTTATGCAAGCTCCATGTGTTGGCCATTGGAATGCTATCATTCGCATTCTAAGGTATGTGAAAAAGGCTCCCGAGCAAGGGCTGTTATATGAAGAAAAAGGAAGTCTTCAGGTATCAGGATATTGTGATGCTGATTAGGCAGGTTCTCCTATTGATAGACGATCTACTACTGGATATTGTGTTTTCCTTGGAAGAAACATTATCTCATGGAAAAGTAAGAAACAAAATGTAGTGGCTCGATCAACAGCTGAGGCTGAATATAGGGCAATGGCTTCATTAACATGTGAACTTATATGGGTGAAGCAATTCCTTCAAGAGCTTAACTTCTGTGACATCCAGAGTATGAAGATGTATTGTGATAACCAAGCTGCTCTTCACATTGCATCAAATCCAGTGTTTCACGAGAGAACCAAACATATAGAAATTGATTGTCATTTTGTTCGGGAAAAATTATTGTCAAAAGAAATATGTACTGAGTTTGTTGGATCAAATGACCAACTCGCAGATGTGTTGACTAAGTCGTTAAGGAGACCTCGGATTGAGTTTATTTGTTCCAAGCTTGGTACATACAATTTGTATGCTCCAGCTTGAGGGGGAGTGTTAGAATAATTATTAAGTCTACCTATGATTAGTATAGCAGGGCCTAAAGTAGGTAGTTGTGTGTTGGGTTCTCTATAATGATTGTTCCTAGCAGTCTAGGACAATCTCTTCATCTTCCATCTATCTATTGTATTAGATTTCTATCTATATAAATAATAGAACTGAGAAGGGTCTTCTAAGCCCTTCAGAACCATATTTCTCTGTTTTAGATCTCAAGTCAAGTTTTCTCATCGAATGGACTAATCTTTTGAATTGGCTCTCCTCTGCTTAAATTCTAACATATGTTGTGATTTCATTGTGCTTTAGGAGGACTTTTACTTCCTTCTTATTCAAACATTGATGCCATAAATAAGCTAAGAGCAGCAGCAATGTGTAGTTCTTCACCTTATCATCACAATCAAAGCATTTAATTGCCTCTAGGGATATTGTTAGAATAATTACCGTTACATATCATCATTAAGGCTAGTCTGCTAGACTAGTAATGAGTAGTACCTAGTTCTGTACCTAGAGGTCTAGTGCAGACTCTTGGTGTTCCATGTACTCTTGCTTTTTCAATATATATAGAAGATAATGAGAGGGATCTGTTAAGCCCTCAAGAATATAATTTTATCAGTTTTTAATCTCAAGTTGGTTGCATTATGATGGATTTCACAAATCATAGCATGCAGGCATCAGTAGTTCGTGGTCACTAATTATCATTTGTTAGCTCACTTCTCAGTATTTAATCAATAATGGCAACCAATGAACAGTAATTAAACATTGAGACTATTCAATTTTTCCTCTCACTGTTTTTCTGCTGTCCTTCTCTGTCCAATGTTAACTCAGATATGTAACCCTCTTTAACCCCAATGCTATATCACATAGTAAAAATAAATCATAAAAAATAAAATAACTAGAGAAGCATAATACAAACATTATCTCTTCTTTCCCTGCATATATCAAAGGAAACTCAAGTTCAATTATATTTCTCCAGCAAAGACATCTCTTAAATGTCTATTTTCTGATCTTTGGGAAATAAAAACATATCCATGAATTACTTTTACTCCTAGTACAGGAGAGAACAATTCCAAGTTACAATTCAAGATCAAAATATAAAATGCTCATGAGAAACTACTAAAAATACATACAATCAACAAAGTAAGAAGCTTTCTTTTTCCTTTTGTAAACTAAAAAAACTTATTCAAGGATTATTTGAGAGATCAACCTATAGCACAGAACTCCTACCTGGTAAAATACAGAGCTATGTTCTTCTTCCTGAGATTCTTCTGTTGAAAGGAGGCTCATCTTTAGATGCTTGCCACACCAGACAGCAGCCTAATAGTGAGATTAAGTTATAATAAAAGAGATATATAAAAATTAGGAGATGTGAAAGTGCTAAATGATATATAAAGGATAAAGAGAAAGTAAAACACGTGAGACAAGTAAAGAGATACCTTGACTCCAAGATTGAGAATTTGTGGTAGGCAACTGGGTAAGTTAGAACCTATAAGGCGCAAAGCCACTTGTGTGATACTTCTATTTAGCATGCACTGTGTCACATCCAAACATGTGAAGTGCTCCCAAAAAGTCAAGCTAGCCGTTAAGGTGGGAACAGGGATGCAGACAATCGATAGAGTTCCAAAGTAGCATACAAGTACAATAACAGATAAAATCACGAAGTTTCACCAACAAACCATTAGGCCAAATGCATTAGACTTGAACCCCTTAAGCAAGATCATACATTTAGTCTTGTGGATAAAAAAAATCATAGTAGAAAAGAAAAACATCCCAAAAAGTAACCAATCAGGCTTTAAGGTCAGGGTTAGTCAGTCATAAACGACGATCGTGAATACTCTGTAACAAGGACATGTTAACTAAAAGAAAAACAAAAATCAGGAATTTAAATATCAGGTAAAACAATTCTTCCTTATTCTAAATTTTGTTTAAATCCGAGGCTTATATATTGCTTGAAATGGCATGAATCTTGTAATTTCAAGCATGAGCACTAACAAAGTGACAAAAAAAAAATAATAAGGCATCTATGTATAGGAATTTTGCATGTATTTGATTATAAAGCGGAATCTGCAGTGAGTTTTAAATGAACACAAATGTGATTGAGAATAAAGCAAACAAGGATACGACAACGCAGTTAACGACCGAAGCATAGTCGGAGTCGGACACGTTCTTGAATTCTATGCATCCAAGATCCTTAAACAACTGAACGCGATCCTCAACAACCTATGCATAAAACCCTAAAATCTGAGACCACAGTGACATAATGTAGTTTACAAGTAGAAACAAAGATGATTATAAGAAGAAGAAGCTTGCCTCGGAGGATTTAATGGCCGCTAGTATTTTCTGAATATCGGTGGTAGAGTTACCTTCCGCCATTTTACACACTCACTTCTGTCTTCTCTGTTCTCTTCTCATTTTCCGATTTTGCACATATCCATTTTGGATTGTGTTTTCTATTTTCCTTTTTCCCGCCAACACCAAACTAATGCAAGCTATTTGTTTTCTTTTCAGGTTTTCCACTCATGCCCTTTGGGTTGTTTTAGTTTAATATATACTCAGAATGAGATTTCTATTTTAGTATTTTTTTTTCACTTTTACCTTTTAAATATATAAAGTTTATTTTTTATGTTCGTATTTTTTAAATAAAAAATAATTGTTTTATCATTGTTAAACGACTATTTCTTAAATTAACTGTTTTTTTTTCATTTGATTTTTTTAAAATTTAATTATTTTTTATTATAAAGTTATTTACAAAACGAATAAAAAATATTTACAATAAAATTACAAAAGTTATTTTTTATTTTATAATTATAATAATAATAATTTTATTATTTTTTATTATCATAAAAAAATGTAAATATACATGCTCATAACATCACTAATTATAATTAATTATAATTTTATATATATATATATATATATATATATAAAGATTTTTTTAGTGTCTATATTTATTTTTTAATTTTACTTTTTAAATAAAAATATACTCTTTAAATAAAAGATTTCGAAAAATAAAATAATTATTTATCAATTTTACCTTTTAAATAACGATCTTTTTCAATTTTACTTTTTTAAAAAATTTGTTTTTTATTTAAAAAATTTATATACAAAATTATTTTTAATAAAATTCTAAAAATTATTTATATTTAATTTTGTAATAATAATAATAATAATTTTATTGTTTTCTATTATTAAGGCGTGTGTTTCACTTGCGTAAAATTAGTAATTTTGTTTATGGAATTTTTTTCTTTTAATTTTAATAAACCATAATTTTTGTTATAGAAATTGTTTACATAATTTAGTTCTTATCTTTTGTGATTATTCATGACTTTGTTAAATTTTGATCTTTTCAAAAAATATGTTTTTAATCATACTGGTGATACCATTTTCAATCCCATAAAAAAATTATAAGTATAATGTGATTGCTGTTTCTATGTCCAAAGTCATAAAATAATATAAGTATAATGTGATTGTTAGACTTTTTCATTCTCTCAATATTTTCTTTCTTTCTCCAGCCTATTTTTTTCGAGTTAAGTTATTTTAATACGAGTAAGGATTCATTTAACAAGTGGAATGATTTTTTTTTTAATTTTAATCTTTTACATTATTTTAAATTAACATTTGAGATTACGTAGATTATAGGTGTATTGTAATTACCTATCATAGATGCACAAAGTTTTACTAATGAAATATATTTCACTCATATTTTTTCTATTTATTAATATATATATATATATATATATATATATATATATATATATATATATACTTAATAATTATTTCTATATAAAAATGGTACAAAAAATTTCTTTATAACTAGATGACTCTTCGGAAACAAAAAATTCAAAAGCTTTACTTTTATTTTAAAATATATAAGACGATGATGATCTGGCCTAGATAGAAGCGGAAAGATTTAGGAATGTTTTGTTTCGAAAAGCCTTGTTTGGATGCTCTGTCCAATCTATATCCTTACTGTGCCATTTTAAGCAAATGCAATTGTTCTCCGACATCTTCGTCGGAAACTCCGATCCTCATGGAACTTTTTCCTCTTCCTCTCTCTCATTCTCTCCTCTCACAAACAAACTTTATCTTTCCTCCCTACAAAAACCAAGCTTCAACTCCCATTTTTCTCTTTTGGGTTGCTCTAACCGTACCCCAAAAACCTTGCGTTCCCATTGCAATAATCTCCAAACCTCATTTTCCACTGCACGAGCAAGCAAAAAGGTACCACATCACAATTTTTTTGTTGTATGTATAGTAAAGACCAAAGGCTCCAGTTTTTTGTACAATTCTGCAACATGCAAAGGTTTTGTTTCTTTTGGGTTAATTAATTTGAAAGGGAAAAAATGGTCTGTAGCTGGAAATGGGTCTCCCTTATTTCCTTCTTTGCTCACTTTATATTTGGTTTTTGTTTTGCTGTTGTTGTTGCAGGGTTGAAACTTTTGAGTTCCTTCATGGAACTGAGGTGCAGGTTCCTTTCCAGGAGCATGTTTACGAGAAATATTATGTGATCACGGGGATATATCAATGGTGATGGTGAACATTCATGTTCTTATCGTTGTGGAGGGAATCATTGTGTAGAATTCCTGGAAATTTTGTTGGTTCTCCATCATGAATATTCAAGTTTCTCTGCTGAGTTTAATTAATTTTAGAAGGATTTCGGAATACGGTAATTTAGACAGGTGGATGGCGAATGAAAATTTGTACCCTGTTTAAGGTTGGGAAAATCTGTGTTGGAAAAATTGTTAACTGGAAATTGCGTTTGAAGTGAAGGTAAAGAGATTTATCTGTTAGACTTTGTGTCTGGAATGGGCAATTTACACTAGGAGAAACCACCATCACTGGCTAAACGTGGTTAGATGTCGAGAATTCAGTGCTCTAGTGCAAAAAGTGGTTATAGGAAACTAACTATATGATAATCCATCATGAACAATGAGGATCCTGGCATTTCAGGCAAACAATATATAGATGCGGTGAATTTTGGTTTAGGCAACCAAATCTCTTCTGCTGAGGATGGACATGACATATGTTACCAAACGGGTGAAGAGTTTTCTGCGGAGTTCTTACGTGATCGAGTTGCCTTAAGAAGAATTCCTGTCATAACTGACACAGACATGCGTCTGCCAAACAGATTGGATGTTAACATTAATGATAATAATTGTCAGTTGGTTTATGAGGATCTAAAGCATGCTCTCGGGCTAAGGAGAGCAGATTCAGATGACAACTCGGATTTGTCAGAGTTTGCATTTGCCAGAGGATGTGTTGGTGAAGTTGACAACAGGACCTATCCTAATAATTTGAACAGATACCAGTTTGAACAAGGTGGTATCAGACAAGTATCAGGTACATTTTCTAAACAACTATCAGGTAACTTTTCGGAGGGAAGTGGTGGTGATCAAGTTAATTCAGGACCAAATACTTCATCTATGTACGTGGACTCACCTCAATCATACCATCCTTATGCATCAGTATTCACAGAAGGTTCTTTCTACAAGAAGATAAAGTTTCTTTGTAGCTTTGGAGGTAGAATACTACCAAGACCAAATGATGGGAAGCTCAGATATGTGGGTGGAGAGACACGGATAATATCAATTAGGAAGAGCATCGCATGGGAGGAACTTATGAGGAAGACTTCTGCTATCTGCAGTCAAACTCACACTATAAAGTACCAGCTTCCTGGAGAGGACCTTGATGCTCTTATATCTGTTTGTTCCAACGAGGATCTTCATCATATGATCGAGGAGTATGAAGAGCTTGAAAGAGCTGGAGCCTCTCAACGGCTAAGGATTTTTCTCATCCCTTTAAATGAATGTGAGAGTTCAAGTTCCAATGAAGCAATAGTCAATCAGCAAAGTGATGCGGATTATCATTATGTTGTTGCTGTTAACAGTATGCTGGATCCAAGTCCACAACAGAGTTCCAGTGGGCGAAGTTTAGCAAGCCATACAAGCCAATTTGGAAATACCATTGATTACAACAGTCCACATTTTCACAGAGACTCATCCACATCTGCATTTGCTTCAGATATGAAAGACTTTACCCCAACCTCTCCAAATTTTGCAGGCCTACTCTCAAAACCCAGTCCTCAATATTTTACGGCCCTAGCTGGCCAGACATTCAATCAAATGCCTCATTTACCTGCTCTTTGTGATCCCCAAAATTCTAATGGACAGCTATTTATGGATAAACCATATAATGCTATGAATGAAAGCATTACTCCCTTTGTTACGGAAAAAGTTCCACATGACAATACTCTGTATGTAGACAATGGCAATTATGTTGATCCAGTTGCATTCTATAACAATCTTGCTCAAGGGCATAGACGCGTGAATTACCATCCTAATAATCAATATATAAGGGAGTCTGACCAGATCAGGAGGCCTCGTGAGAATCTTCATCTTCACAGACATAACAGAAGCAACGATTTTGTCTCTTCTGCAACATGTAATCTAAATATTCCGAGTTATGAGAGACCTTTAATTACCAGTGATGGTTCATATCATTTTAACAATATTGTCTCTCATCCTCACGAGTCTCCAAGTTTATTGTCAGAATCTGATCCTAGAGAGGGTTCTCGGTACACAATGTTGCATGCACACTCTGACTCAACACTTAATGAGAATGATGAGAACAGTAAGGCCCACTTGCTATTTCCCCGCAATGTAGAGAGAGACAATTTTCCATCACGAAAAAATTCAAGTCATTTAGAAGAATATTCATTACAGCCTGGAGAGATAATTGATAGGAAAGAGCACCTGGCTAAGTATCAAAATTTGCCCATTTTTGGAATGACTGATAGCTATAAGAAAGTTTTAGATATTGGTAAAGAGAACTTGCAACATGCAGAAAAGAACAATGATTTCTTTGGTGAAACGAACAATGCCATAGATTTTAAACATTTACAGCACATCTACACTCCACATGGTGTTTGTTCATCTTCTCCAGATTTACAGAGAAGTGAATGCAATGCATCTACTGAGTCATTTGTCTCTCTCGAATCCCCAATAAACCTGAGGGGGCAAACAAGTGTGGTACAATTAGACAGAGCCACTTCTGAGCTTTCCATGAGGAGCCAAAATTCATCAAAAATGCATCACCAATATCCTATGTCTGTGGCAAAAGACAGTCAACCACTTTTCCCTGGCCCTTTTAAGTCCCAAAAGGACAAAGAATCCTCATTACCTATCTCAGTAAGTGTATCTCTTTTGAATTTTGTCAAATCAAAAGCAATCTTGCATATAATGATCACTGTATTTCATATTTCAATTCAGTATATGGACATGATTTCTTCCCAAAGAGAGGTTGCTGTCCCTGTCGGAGATCCTGCGTACTACCTGCACCAGAAGGAAGAAAACACAATCATTGAGAATCGGTCTTCTGAAAATATTGATGAATTCTGTGTCAACAGGCCAGTGTCTGATTCCAAGGGACCTAAAGATTCTATTTCTTCGGGTATCCAGTCATGCTTAAAAGTTGTCTCGAATGTAGATGAAAAGGTTGAAGTTGAACCTACATCTCCTGAAAAGGAAGGGATAGAATGTGGTAGTCCAGAATCTGAAAGTAAGGTGAGAATCAGCACATGAAGTTGCTGTTTATGGTTTAGGATAACTACTTTTATAATTGACACGAGGTTCTTGTCTAAATGATAGCATGCAAGGCCTGATAGTGGAAACATCAACAAGTCTACTGGTGATCGAGCAACTGCTGAAATAGAGTCTGAAATTTATGGATTACAGGTGAACTTCTGCAGTTTGGTATATATTTACTATTTCTATCTTCAATATTTTTACCTTGTTGGTAAAAAAAAAAAAATTCTTTCCCGTCTCTTTTTTTGTTGAGACAGTTTGCTGACTAATTTTTCAACCCGAGGATGGTGATTAAAGTTGTACACTCTAAATTGTATTGCCAAAGTTGGGTTTCATAAATTTAGTGTTTAATAGTTAAAAGTGATTTTTAAGTCTAGCCCAATGGTCTACTTGTTTTTTTAAAGGATAAATAGTTTTCTTAAAGCTATTGTTTTGTTTCTCCTGTGAATTCTGATACTAAAACTAGGCTTGCCTGTGTTTACTTCCATTTAGATGTGCAAAATGATATTGACTCGATAGACCAACCTATTAAACATGTTGCCTGAATTGTGTTTCCTGTGGCTTTAAAAATTGCTACCAGTCGTCTGCAAGGTCATATTGTCGGCCTGAAAGATTTCCCTATCTGTCATAGCCTCAACTGAACTTGGATAGCTTCATTTATCTTGAGCTTTGGTTGGTGAACCGGGTTTTCATCAGGTTCAAAATGTAGTCAACCTTTTTCATTCATTAAATAATGAGTTCATGCTTTATTGCTTTCTAAGACTTGGAAAAATGCTTGTCTTGGACTTAAAAAGAAGTCCATTTGCCTAACTTTTAGATTGGAGCCGTGTCCTTACATTAAAAAACTGAATTGGTCTGGCTCAAAAAGTTTGTTGATCCTTTAGATTTTAGATAGCAAACTGAACAAGAGGATTATATGTTAGAAATCCAGAACTGTCTGAACCTATTATTATGTGTGTGTTTGTGAGTGAAATTGTGAAATTATATTTTCATGATCTTCTATATTACGAAATAGAATCATCAGACAATAATGTTATAAATTATATTTCTGTTGATCACTTGGAGACTAATGGCAGTATTTGAAAATGAGAAAATTTTTAGACAGGTGTAATCCCTCTGGTAATACAATCTTTCCTCCAGTTGCTGTCTTCTTTTATTTTTCTTTTATTGTTTTACTTTTCTTTCCTTTTTTCTTTCCTTTCCTTTCCTTGAATCCATTTTAATAGGATTAGAAGAAAACAGATTAAAGCCCACATGCATATGTGTTTAAACTAGTTCTTCATATGTAATAAATTCAGAATATTGAAAATGATGATCTTGAAGAAATGCAAGAGTTGGGATCTGGAACCTTTGGAACTGTTTATCATGGAAAGTGGAGGGGAACAGATGTTGCAATTAAGAGAATAAAAAGCAGCTGTTTCTCGGGTAGATTGTCAGAGCAAGAGCGGTTGGTAGGTCCCCATAAATGATAATGTAGTCGAATTTTCTAGAATATCTATTTAGTTTACCTCTCAAATTTATGTTAATACCATTGCCTGTATAAAGCTGTACCTGGAAAAGTACTTACACGGTGAACGAGGCATTAACTTTCTTTGATTTGGAAACCCTTATTTTTACTGGCTGTTAACGTTTATTTGCTGAGAAAGCTCTTGTTTGACAATGTTTCTTAGATTAAGGATTTTTGGAGGGAGGCACAGATTCTGTCAACTCTTCACCATCCAAATGTGGTAGCGTTTTATGGGGTAGTTCCAAACGGCCCCGGTGGAACACTGGCAACAGTAACGGAATACATGGTGCATGGATCACTCAAGAGTGTTCTCATGAAGAGGGAAAAGTAAGCTAACCTACATATCTAACTTGGTAACTGTTAACTAGATTTACAATTCATCACTCTTATTAAATTATACTATGTGCAGAGTGCTTGACCGTCGTAAAAGGGTCCTAATAGCAATGGATGCAGCCTTTGGGATGGAATATTTGCATTTGAAGAATATTGTTCATTTTGATTTAAAGTGTGATAATTTACTTGTCAATCTGGGCGATCCTGAACGACCTGTATGCAAGGTATTTTGAGAGACAATAACTTAATTCCTTTTCTGACCTGAGAGATTTTAAACAAGTTATTCTTCTAAACATTTGTTGTCTTGATAAATGAAAAGAAAAGTTCACAATTCCGGGATACATATTGTTGTTTTACATTACTTGTTAAAGTCAGTTTTCCCAATTATTGTACAAATTTAATCCCAATGGTTAATCAACTACCAGACGGATTATTAGCTTTTCTCATTTGTTTAATATCTGTTTAGTAAAGTGTAATTTCTTGATATCTTTCGTTTTTCCCTTTAGAAATTTGTTGAAAGGCAAATAATTGAATAACCTCCTTGGTGGATGTGTCATCTATAGGTTGGAGATTTTGGCCTATCCAGAATAAAACGTAATACACTTGTTTCAGGTGGTGTCCGAGGAACCCTTCCATGGATGGCACCTGAATTACTGGATGGTAACAGTTGTAGGGTATCTGAGAAGGTTAGGAACTTCCCATCTTTCGTCTTGTTTACTTTAATTTTGACCAAGAACTTTCTTGGAAAGTATAATATTGAGTGCATGTCTTTTCTTGTTTCCTATAGGTTGATATTTTCTCATTTGGCATTGTAATGTGGGAAATCTTGACTGGGGAAGAACCATATGCTAACATGCACTGTGGCGCTATTATAGGTAAGGTTTTGTTATATGTAACTAAAACCTCTTTTAGTAATGGTCTTTTCTGTGATGGATGTGGCAGTTATTACAGGCAACTGTAATGTATTTTGCAGTTTAGCCTCAATAATCATATTTCTTCTTGTAACCTGCCCCCCCATCACAAAGAATAGAAGATACAGTTTCTACTTGGTTGGCATTTCAAACGTCTGTTTGGGGAAAAAAGTCACTTTTCCGTGCTAAGACACATGTGAAGTAAAACATTTGCTAGTATTCAATCAAATCAAGTGTAAACAATTCTGATGCATTTGATGCTTAAAACCTCCTATGAAGCATCAATTTAGTCAAAGACCCTAAACCCTATTAAAGTTGTCATCTTGGTGAAGTGATGTTAATATGCACAGTATAGCTTATATTGATACACAATTTACTTGTTTGTTTCATTAAAATGGCATAAAGAAGACCTTTATGTCCACATTCTAATTTACCCCAGGAGGAGTATGTGCTTGTAAAAGCTCTTTTTTACTGTATTCAATTTCAAAGTTAGCAACCAAAATGGTAAATGCAATAGCTAAATGATGAAGTGAAATATTGGTTAGCCGTAATCTTTGAGTTTGTGGATGAAATCCTCCAAAAAAAGTGTTACAATAGCAGTTGTGCCTCTTGAGGGATGCTTTGTGCATCTGATGTCTAAGAGAAAGGCATGCCATGCTACTGAATTTGTTTTAACTCCAAGTCATAATTTTGTTTTTTCTGGCATTTTTGGTAACTTAATTAGCCAGATCATTATTTGACATCTGATAATTGTAGTGCACCTTTAACCTCTCCAAATCATGAATGAGCATGGCATGCTGAATCAATCAAATTATGAATTTGAACAGAAATAAGCTTTGTTTGAATGCTAATGATGAGTTTGTTTACTACTAATTTAATGAAGGAGGTATTGTCAATAATACGCTCAGGCCTCCTATTCCAAAAAGATGTGATTCTGAGTGGAAAAGGCTGATGGAAGAGTGCTGGAGTCCTGATCCTGCAGCAAGACCAACCTTCACAGATATTAAAATTAGACTTCGCAACATATCAGCTGCACTTCCCAAAAAGAGACATAACATTGGCAATCGATGAAACTTTCTCTTTTCCTTGTACACTAATGAATGCAAATACCAAAGAAAGATTATTGACATTGTTGTATAGAAAAGAAACAGTAGTGTATAGGTATACATAAACCAAAAAAGAGTAAAAGCCATTTATTTAAATGTTCACTCACTGGTCTACAC
Source organism: Vigna umbellata (assembly GCF_029865625.1). Taxonomy (NCBI): domain Eukaryota; kingdom Viridiplantae; phylum Streptophyta; class Magnoliopsida; order Fabales; family Fabaceae; genus Vigna; species Vigna umbellata. The sequence goes on along the minus strand of NC_142172.1, from coordinate 37,557,553 downwards.
TTAAAAAAGTGCCTCACTGCAAACATTTCTTGAGAAATATCTCTTGCATATGGTTACGGGAATGTAAATATCCTATGCATAGTGTTGGAAAATTAGTTTCATTCCATTGCTTGAATTTTTACACATACTAAACTTTTAGATTATATATTTTGAAAGGATTTTTTAGTGTGTATGTGTGTTTTAAAAATTATTTCAAGAGGAATTCCAAAAATGTAATGCAAAAAGGTTTGTAGAAAGTTTTTATCTTAGTTTTCAAACGACTTACTTGAATGCCACTGTATTATTGAGCATGCTTTCATAGCCTATGAAACTCGATATTAATCTGTAAATTATTATTTTAAAATGAATATATTAAATCATATAAGCGAGTTTTAGGTAAAAAAAAATTGTGTTTATACGAACGGACGAGTTTAAATTTAATTTTAAAACTTCTTCATACTCCCAATGGAAATATTTTTATGGTAACAAGTTTTGTCAAAATTCAATAAAAAATGTCTAGATTTTGAATTTTATTTTTGATATAATTATTCTTATTCAACTTTAGTAATAAACTATAAAAGAAACTTCAGTTTATTATAAAAATTACATATAAGTTTTTTCTCCGAAAAGTTTAATATACTTGTTTTATTTATTCTAAACTTGGAAAAACTAAATCATTTTTTTAACATAATTTAGTTCAATAATTCAAATAATCTATATCTTACTAATCTAATAAATTAAATCTATAACTTCCTCTTCAGTATTATCTGCGCTTTTTCTAATGTTTTTCATGAAACTTTTTCTAATGTCTCCAAAAAAAGTTTGCACTAAAATCCTATGAACTTTTGACTTCTTTTTATGCGCATTCGAAAACATTTTTTAGAAAAAAAAAAGTACTATTATCTTTGAGAGAGAAAAAATACAAACTACACAAAAATCAAGTGGCACTAAAAAATTCTAATAAACTCCCAACTGATTAGAGTTTATGCATTAAATTATTGTTATAATGCCGTCGTTGTGACATATATTCAATATAATGATAAAATAAAACTAGTACACCATGAATATTTCATTAATATATTTTATAGATGGTTGGTGCTGACTTTTCATTATCGAATTCCGAAAAAAAAATTAATAGAAAATATAGATGCGTATGCTGTGGTTGTCTTAGCAAAAGTGAAAAAAAAAACAATAAAATGTTATTTCTTTTAAAAATCAACCAATTGGTAAGCTTTTCAAAGAATTTTGGAATTTTAAAATAAGCTAAAAAACTTATACACTCAACAGGAGGGGCATATTTGAGTGCACAGGATTGTCATGTGCATTTATAACAAGAAGAAAAAAAAAACAATTTTAAACAACACAAAAATAAAACTCTTTTCTTCTTCTTAATCAATCACTGTTATAAAGTCTAATTCAGTCATTATTTTATTTTTAAAATACACATCAAAGAATGTAAAAAAGTAAAAATTGCATTTAACCTTAATTTTTAAATAATGTAGAATTAATAAATATGATGAGAACACTTTTTACTTCGTTCAACATTCTTAATTATTTTCAGACTAACGAAAATTAAAACTGAATTAAGAAAAATATCTATAAAATAAACGGAAACTTTATTTAATAGAATAACTGAGTGACAGTTGCATGAACTAGAAATAGAGTGTTTTATTGTATCTTATTGAGTTATTAAAGTTAAAATCCAATAGAAAAAAGCTTCTAACTTAAACAACTCTATTCGACTTCGAATAATTAGGTGGAATCTAAGGATACATCTGTGTGTACCTACCATGTTTACATTATTCACTGAATATTTCGGGTGCTTGTAATTATTCCACGTGTTACCCATGTTTGTGCTTTTTTGGTAGGTAGAAAAAAAAGAAATAATAATAAAATAGTAGTGTTTTGATTTATAATGTAGAGGTCAATTCTTTTATTTGATTCGTTATTTTGAGTCAGGTCAAACCTTTTCTTTTATTTCGCATTTACTATATATCGAAATAGAAAGTTAGAAGGTATTGAGATAATAGAATTAATAAATATTTGATTATACTAACAATGCACATTAAATATAATTAACTTATTATTAACTTATTACATATTAAATTTATATTTATAGATTTTAAATTAACACTATTTTAATTAGAATCTAACTAATAATAATCATATTTAAATTTAATATAATCGTTTTTAACATTAACTCTTTATTCTCTTGATATCATAATATGATGGAATCGTTTGGTCTTAAACTTACAATAAGATCATACTATAAAAATAGAAATAATATGATTTATGTGTAGTGTATCTTTCACTTATAAATACATTTTTTAAAAATATTAATCAATTATAGGAATATAGGAATAGTAATGTGAGTTTGTCTATCCTTCTTAAGTCTCGTCCCACGTATCTAAAAAGCATGTCCAAACAGGCTGGTCCACAAAAGAATCGCGGGCTAGCTTTATAATCTCATCCTGCATAAAGTTCAACTTAAATGTTGGTTAGAAAATTACATGTAACAATAATTTTATTTTAATATATTACATTGGTTGCAGTTAATAGATTTACAATTGATAGTATAATTAAAATAAATTAAATAAATATAAGATTAACTATTGCATCAAATAAATATATTAAATTTAATTAAAATTAAACATAAAAATAAATTAGTATCTAAGTGGTTAAAATATTATATTAATTAATCATTGTCTCTTCACTTCAAAACCATTATTGTTTTTTCAATCTAGTATTATTGGATATAAGCTTGGAATAACTTTCATAATTCACTTTTTCATTATTATAATCTTTCTCGTCGTTATTTGTAGACATTTGAACTATGACAATGGTTAAAAAATAATAATAATACAAGAAAAATATGAAAACATAATAAGCTAAAAGGATTTTATTATTTTGAAAAAATCCATACTTTCAATTATAAGTAAAAATAATTATTTGTACTTATAATTATAAAAAATGTAAGAGAGCTTTTATATTTGTTAAGAGTCCTGGTGCGAGATGCAAACATTTGGATTTTTTTTATATATATTTTATATAAAACAAAAGAATAAAAATAGAAAAAATAATAGGAGAACTTACTAATTTAAGATCAAAATATAATAAATTCTTTTGTTATAATAAAACTATCAAATTAAAATACTCAACTCATACAGCATATTTTTTTAGTAAACCAACGAGCCAACTTGTAACATCAACCACATCATCATTCATAATCAATATTAGCTTTTATGTACAATATATTCTTTAGTTGACAATAAGAAAAGTAACAACTAACAACTTGATTTGTTAATAACAAGTGTCTCAAACTCCTAACAAAGTCAAATAGTAATTTTATTTATATATTTAGACTTATAATTTATTTTAATATTTGTATTTTTTTTGTCTGAGCCTTAATATTTGTGAAACAGAATCAATTTGGTTTATTATGATAAGGTTTAATAGCCAATTTAGTCCTCACTTTGGTTGAAAAATCTCAATTTAGTCCCTCGTTATAAAAGTGTTTTGAATTAGTCCTAACTTTTAAAATAGTGGGTCAGATTGGTCCTTTCTGTTAAATATAAGTTAACAAAATTAATGGTTGATGATGTGACACAACTTAAAGCTAACGAGGGACCAATCTAACACATCAGCTTTAAGCTGTGTCACATCATCATCCGTTAATTTCGTTAACTTATATTTAACGAAAGGGACCAATCTGACCCACTATTTTAAAAGTTAGGACTAATGTAAAACACTTTTATAACGAGGGACTAAATTGAGATTTTTCAACCAAAATGGGGACTAAATTGGCTATTAAACCTTATGATAAATTAACGTTTAAAGTGTTTGAAAAGTTTTACTTATCAAAATTTGAAATGTGTTATTCTAAAAAGTGATACCTGTCAGTAAAAAAAAATCTAAAATAAAAAATTCAAATTTTAACACGTAGCAACCGTCAAAGAAGTTAATGTTAATTTAATAAAATTGATTAAATATATCTTATTTAAAACATTTTAAAACTCAGATAAGTAAACAAAATTATATAACAATTAAAATGAATCATATAATTAAATACATAGATCAAATTATTAATCAACAAATAAAAAAACTATTTATTAATTTAAATTTGGTTTATTTGATTTATAAAATGATCCCTTGAAAGTGAATTCAACTTAGACAGATATATGTATATGTAAGATTCATTTGAACCAACTTCTTGTTGGGACCTATGTGTTTTTAATTTTTAAAGTATTGTTGTATTTTTCTTTTTTATTATAGCTCCTAATTTTATTTTATTTTGTCTTAACACCTCTGACATGTATATTATTTATCTTTAGTTCCTAAGAAATTATTTTAAGATGTTGTAAGAACTAAAACATTTTTGAAGATTTGAAACAAATAACAAAAATCAAGCAAAACCATGCGGGGACGGAAGTTCAGATGGAAAACTTTTAAGAAACAGAAATATACAATTATATTTTATGAAAACGCAAACACACACACTCGTATAAATATTCATATATGTATATATAATCCTTCTTATAAATTTATAATAAACAGTAATTAATTGAATATATAGAAGTAATTATCAGCCCGTGTAATTTTTTTAAAAATCTCTATATTCAAAGAAATAATGTTATTACTTATACAACGACGTATAAATTGATATTTTAATCATATTTAATATTTTCTCATGCATAGTTAAGAATTTTTCAATAAAATCGCAGTAGAGTTCAACACATTTATTATATTTAACAAAACGATTTTTGAACATTTAACGTAATTACACTTGGTTTTTGAACATGAAGTGTCTAGAGCTACTATTGATTTAATATTTTTACTAAAAAATAAATCTAAAAGGATAAATCAATTTAATTTATTCTTTTCATATTTGTTTGAATTTAAATTATAAACTAAATTCAATGATCAAAGAAATAATTAAAAAGTTTAAATAGTTTAATCGAATAATTTGTCTCCTTAAAACCAATATAATTAAATCCGTAAAGACGGATATATAGTTGAATTTTTCTTTTGGCGCGCAGGGAGAGAATTTTGAATTTTACCTCTTTCCCGGAAAATCTTTCACAGTGACTCTCAAAACACGCACTGCATATTTTGATTTGTTTAATCGAAAAAAAAAAGAGAAAAGGAGAAAGAAAAAAAACAACGAATTGAAAATCTAGTGTTCTTTGCGTTTTCACGAATGCGATGAACTCAAAAAACCAAGCGTCAATTAGGGCTTTCGGGCAGCGAACCATTGCTTCAACGTTCCGCAATCTCCCACCACGCAATCCTCTGTGAGTCACCTCTGTTTCGTTCATCAACTACAAAAATTTCGATTAATTTGTGACGAAGCATTTTTGCTTGAACCAGCTCTGAAGGAAGCGTGAGAAATCAAGCTTCACACAAGTGCGATATCACGCATTCCTCGCTTTCAAACTTCCTCTCCTTCAAGCAGCAAAGATCCCCTCATCTTACACAAACGGTCCAGGTATTTTTTTCTTACTAATTTTTTCCTCTTATTTTATCTATAACTTTATTCCCGTTTATTAAGATTAAATGGTAAAATTATTCCACTAATTGGTTAGCAATTGCTGGATCAGTTGCATCTAGTTCAAGTTTAATCAATGTGTTAGAATTTAAGTTTTGAATATCGTGAACATCTTTATAAAGAATAAAAAGTTTATTTTTTTTTATGAAATTATCTATTTTTTTAGGGGAAATCGACGCCTTTTCTGTCACCTATCGGTTTAAGAAAATGTGAGGAAAATCGAACTGCCAAAGAAGTTGGAAAGGAGGGAAACAGCAACAATGATAGTAAGCTGATTTTTGAAACCTTCAAGCACACTGAAGAGGACAAAAGAAACTTTGTCAGTGAAATTGGTGTTGATGAATTAGAAAATTCAGTTGGGGATACCAATCAAGATTCAAAGAAAAGGAAAACCCCGTTTGAAGGTTTGCTTCCCTGTTCTAACCAATTTGACCTTTTGGGGTTCTTAAAAGTTCAATTTAGCATTTTACGATTATTTCGTTTTATTTTGTTTTTTTGTGCGCTGAATATCCAAAGGCCAGATTCGAGGTAAAAAGAATTATTTGTGGAGTTATTCATCAATGCTTTTACAGTTACTATTTTACATTTTATTCATTATCCTGATTGGAATTCTCAAACCGGTATTCTAATTATAGTATTGTTTGCCTGAACATTCCCTGAATAACTGTTGCACATAAGCTTCTTTGCCTAAAAACATGTATTGATGTTATAAGATAATTTGGTTGTCTATTTCGCTTTAAATCTTTACTGAGAACCTATTTAAATCCACCTTTGGAAAATCAAATAGAATTGGGTCTCTGATTTCGTCATTTTCCCCCTTGATCAAGTCAGGGTTTGAGCTTTCTTTTGGGAACTTTACTATTTAGTATGACTAAGTTTTTTTGTATATGTTCAGCCTGAGTTCGGTGAGAAGTGAAAACCTAACCTTGCATTGCTTTTAATTGAAGCTTTCACAAGTATTTTGTCATGGTCGAGAAGCTCTATTTGACTTAATGTTTATGAATTACCACCTTTGTTACTAATCTATTTTGTCAAAAACTAATGATATTTTTCAAATGCGAAGTATTGATTAATTACTGTTTTCCATCTATACATATTTAACAATTGCTACAACAATAATCTATCGCAACAAGTAATGAGATAAGATATTTTGTTTAAATAAAACAATATTTTACATCTATTAAATTTCTTTTCGCCTTGAACACATCAATAGAAGTGAAACATAAGTAGAAAACATTATCGGAGGATTAGGAGAAGATGGTTCTTGTCTGTATTGGATTACAGGGTCAGCTGTGTAGTGGTTCTGATTGAGAAGACTGTCTAATCCTAAAATCATCTTTCTGCTGTGGCTAGCTTGGTGCTGGGATTCGTTTTAAAACACCTAATAGAAGGTTTAGAAACTTGTTTCGCTTGCCTTGATTGCAGACACGATAAATCACAGTAGTTTTCACTTTTCAGACTTAGGACTAGTTATTGGATAATCGGAGTGAATGTAATAGCTTGCCTGAAAATATATCCGGAAACCATTTGCTATGAACGTTTTTGATTGAACGGACATAAATAAAAGTAAGACAAACAAGTACTTTACACTGTTTACGGTTCTTTGAGAAACTGCCAAAATAAAGATGCTATACGGTTTCCAACTGAACAATCAGATTCTCTGGAAATCTGAATCAATATAAAGGCATGCTAGACCTCTTCTGCAAAGGTTTTGGATTTTCATTTCCTGGCATTTTTCTCACAGGTGAAAATGAGAGCCAAACTGCACGAAATCATGTGGTAGTTCTTGGAGGCGAATCAAAGTTAAAGCCAAAAAGACAAACCCATAATGGCTCTAACAACAAAAGGCCAAGGCCCCATTATAATCACTGTATGATTGCTTACACATATTTTGTGTTTAGACGATGGGTTTGAAATCTCAGACATTATAACGTACAATTTTTATGAGCAGATGCGAATGGCCATGGCTGGTGGGATTACGACATGGAAGGTGTTGACAATGAGGAATTGGGCTCCAATGAAGTATGGGAGGGCGTGGGATCCACCACACTCGGGGGAATAATAGATTGGCATTGATTAGACATTTTACGTGTTTTAGAGGAATTTTGTACTGTGCCCATTTTGCTTAGCCTTCATACCAACGTACTCTTAAACCTTTAACTCCATGTAGACAAGTCACTCAAAGTACAGTTATTTTCACTTCAATATAATTAGTTCACTTTAAGGCATATGCTGAAAATGTTCTGTGCCCCAGTTATTTGAAAAATAAATTAAAGTTAATGGCTGTAGTGAATTTCAAAAAGAACATGGAATACTACAGATGTCTGTGGCGTCATGTTAATTGTCCTTTTCGGTAGTAATGACTTACCAGAATGCTTGAAGTTCACTCCAAACAGAATCCTATTTAGTTTAAAATTAACCTATAAAGATGACTCAGTTTTGTCATTATCTATTTTAAAACGTTGCGAGTGTATGATAGTTCAGATTTGAAAATGTCAGTAACAAAATTTATGAAACCAGATTGTTTACATGTAAAGGAAACTTTCAATGTAGTTTGAATAAAGTAACAGGAGTTTGTGTCCACATCGATTCCGTTCTTGTAAATAAAGTAATTCAAAATCTTTCGTCAGATAGCGATAATAATCAGTTTTGTTTTTCTTGTAAATTGAGCAGATAGGAATAACAAATGTAGGGGGTATAAGATTGCTGACATGTTTGTGAAATTCTTGTATGAGCCTACAAATTTCAACCGAACATTAACGACGGTCGAAAATATACATAATGAACAAGTAACTGGGAACCAAACTCAACCTTGGACTGGTAAAAATGAGGGTGAAAAAGAAAAATGAAAAATAACTTGTTTATATTAAATTACCATTATAAATTCATTTCAGTTAAGAAATAAAATATTATTTTATGATATTATTTTTTAATAATCTTATTTATTTATTATATGAACTTATTTTTATTATCATATAACTATATTATATAATAATACTAGAGCAACCAAGGAATCAAAACACAACATTAATGATTTCAAACGGATAAGCATGAGATGGGCAAAAGAAAATCACGTAGAAGATTTTCTTTGCAGTACAAACCGTAAAGAAAGGCAAAGATGTAAAACTTCAACTGTCAGCTAATTTTTCCCTTCTTTATCAATTTAGCGAGAACTTCCTGACTTTTCTTTCTTCACAAATCTATGCACTAAATCATAACTATCTCCGCTTTTCAGTTTGGTTCAAGAGTAACGTAGAAAACAAACACACATTAAGATTATCTATTCAAGAATGATGACCGTTTTAATTTAACAAATTTTACTTGAATTCGGTGATTGATTTTGTCAAATCACCAAACTATAGTGGATAAGAACATTAAAGTAGAAGTAATGGGATGTCTAGTTTGATGCAACTTTGAAAATGAGTTTTCTTCCCAAACAGGTAAATCAGTTTCCTTCGAAGTAAAATCTCTCCAATGTAGGTATCAATTTTCAAAACATTTTTTTTCTAAAATTCATGCGCTTGAATTATAAATTGTCATATTTGATAAATTTGTTACTTTTTATGACTGCTAATTTAAAAGTTATATTTAATATGCAGAATAAAAAAGTTATATATAAATTAAAGTCTATTTTGAACAAACTTCTTCATAGGCATTTTTAAAAAATTTAAAAAAAATGTTTTATAAATTAAAATTTAGTTCATGAAAAAACTATTTTATTTTCAATATTATACTTTATAAATGTTTAGGAAATAGTTTGTCTATACGTGTTCTTAATTTTTATTTTTTACTTCATTTTGTCGTGTCATACTTTTAAATTTTCTAATTTATCTACCTAAGCTCTTAAGAAATTCTATATGACAAAGTCTAAATTTATTATTGAACCTACCTAACTAAAATTGAAACATTATAAATTTATCTAAAATACTAAAAACATAAGGCAAGTTTGTCTAGACGTATTCTTATTTTTTTTTCTTTATTTTATTGTGTCACATACTTTTAAATTTTATAATTTATCTAACTAAGATTTTAAGACATTCTATATGACAAAGTCCAAATTCATTATTCAACCTACCTAACTAAAATTGGAACATTATAAAATTATCTAAAATCCTAAATTTATTTTTGAAAAATCGATGGATTCAAATATAAGGCAAGTTTTCTCCAGAAGAAAACAAATGAGTAGATCATTCAAGATGGACTAACTTCACCAAAATCATGAGGGGAGAGAGAAAAGACTCAATGCTACATGAGGTAAAAGATGTTAATGTTATACTCTTAATCTAATTCAATAAATTGTAAACCTAAATCAAAATTTAAATTTGAAAGAATTGAAAAGTAGTCCTATGTTGAGATGAAAAAGAAAAAGAAAATAAGATTTTGTTATAATAATAATGTAGAGATACTGATAAAATAAGATTGATTAAGTCCAAACATTCTTATAACAAACAATAATAATATAAGATAAAATTATAAATGAATAAAATAATTATTCTTAAAGAGAATAGTTCGGTTAAATGTGTTAAAGCGAGCTAATATGACTCGATGAGGTTGTTTCACCATGAGATTAGTTAAAAATGAGTAATTGAACTCACACAAATTTGTAATTGAAATCAATTCGTTACATATTATAGTTGGTTGACATAATTAACAATGTTTAATTTTTTCAATTCATTTTATATATTTATTGTAATACAATCAAAGAAAATTAACTGGACTTCATAAGAGTACAATTAAAATGTTCATCAATTTTACCAAACATTATTGTAATATGATTGTTGAAAATTAAAATACCAGCTTTCATATATTTGATAAACAAATAAATTAAACATTTATACTATTCAAACATTATTGAAAATAATTTTAGTATTCAAAACCATTAAATCGTAGACCTCCACAATTAAAAATAATAAATAATTATAATAAAGTATTTTAAAAAAAATATAAGAGAATAATAAAGGGTTGTCAGTAGGTGGCAACCTACCTTTAATTTGACTCAAATTCGTTAACCTTAAAGTTTTGTAAATCAAATTCTGTTTGAACCATATACTAAAAAAAACTAATCCAACCTAACTCGATATCGTAATAAATCGGATTGGCTGATGGCTTCAAATTTATTTTGACATCATGCACATGCTCAACAAAATCACAATCATCTCCCAACTCAAATCAATATAGTGTAATGAAGTATCTTAATCCTATTGTGTTTTAAAAAAATAATGTAAAACAAAAATGTTAAAAACAGATGTTTGTTGAGTATTTTTTTTATACATTGTATTTATATGCAGAAAGAGTAAATAATAATAAATCTAATTATAATTAAATAATGTATAATGAAAAAATTGATTAAACAAAAGTAAGTGTAAATATTTATACATAAAATTAACAGGGCAAAGTACGAGAAACGAATAATTTATTTTGTTTATTTATAAACCTATACTAAATATTTTCCACATATTCTTTATTTCAAATTTATCTCAAGTTAATTTTTATCACCGCTCAAATAAAAAGGTAAAAGAATCTTTAATTAGTATAGTAAAATTTAAGTTTAGAAAATGAAATATGGATAATATAGTATATTTTGAACATAAAACTATACATTAAGAGAGATTTAACGGTAACTTGACAGTAAATACTCAGCAAATAATAAATTTTATTAAAATAAATTTTAAATTACTTTAATAATATATTAAATAAAATTTTAAATTTAAGTCAATTTTATAAATTTAATTTTGAAAATTTGTATCCATTTATATATATATAAATTTATGGTAGAAGTGAAATTTCAAACTATTTGACTAAATATTTTAAATTGTTTATATTAATGAAATAAGAATAAACTTTGTTTTTAGGGTCTTGACTCTAGAAGTAAATCTTATCATTTTAGTATATTTACATGTATACGGGTTTGGAATTTATTTAAATTTGTACTGTCACAACTTTCTTCATTTATATCGACATATTTATTGATTTATTGTCTAAAAAGCCCACGAGCAAAATAATTGAGGACCACCAACCACAGCTATTAGCCTATAATTGCTTCATCCGATTTATTGGTGATGATGAGCAAGGGACAGCAAGTGATTCTTCCGTTTGTTTAAACAGATTTGTAAAATAATAAAAATAATAATATTTATATTTATATCTTATCTATTTTTAGAAATAAAACAATAATAATTTAATTTCATTTATTAAAATATATTTTTAATCTATTATACTTATCACATTATATACAAACTTTTATCTCAAATTCACTTAAATCATAACACTCTTTTTCTTGGTTTAAACAACATTATAATTTATTCTCCATCTCTTCAAATCTATTTTTTCACTCTCCCTAAATCCTCTCTCTAATCCAAACACATTCTTAAAGAAAAAAAAAACAATTTAAAAAAGTAAAAATATTTTATTTTTTAATTTTAACTTTAAAATTCGTTACCAAGAGTGGGTACTTGATAAGTTAAATTAGAGATTCTAAATTGTTTTTATTTCTATATCTCAGTTTAGATTTCATTTGAGTGAAACAGAAATTGGGAAATTCTATTAGACTAACACTTCATTAGTTTACAAAAATTTAACTACTATTTTTTCTTTATAAATTATGTTGTTGGTAAGGATTATTGATAATTTAATTTATATAGAGAAATTTAAAATTACAGAGGGAATTAAGTTCAATACCACTTAAATTAAGGATTTGTCGATATAAGTTTAAATTATATATTACCTAAAATAAATAAGTTTCGTGAAATATTTATTATGATAGTTATCCACATCGAATCGGAATTAATTCCATTGGATCCAAATTTTGTAAAAATAAATAAATTTCAATTGAATTGGGATTTAATCACGGGTTGACTAAAACAAACATGTTTTTCTAGCTATAATTGTTTATTTGAAAGATATTAGTACCTGTCAAGAGAATTTATTGTTAAGATTTATTTGGTCTCTCAATAATTTACTTATGATATTGTTAAAGTTATGTATCTTACTTTAATTTTACTGGCATTGCTTTGTTAAAACCGGTAATGTTGATATTTAAATCTTTAATTCGTAGTTTCGATTTTGATAACAATATTTATTATCAGTGAAAAATATAAACATGCCTACCATTTTATGTGCAAGTGAAAACCTTGATTTATTTATCAAAATTACGTTTTAATTTCTTTTTTAATCTGATTCAAAAGATTTAAAGATACAATCTAAGATTAATGAATTAAAGATACACTATTACTTAAATAATTTGATTTTATAAGGTAGTCAGAATACAATTTAGATTTGTGATATTATTAAATAGTATTAATTATGTGATGAGTGCATTTAAAATTCAAATTTTTATGAGATTCTTGTGTTTAAATAATTCGTTTAAAATGAACGGGTCACTATTGAATTTATGATTTGGAAATTAAAGAGATTAAAACGTGATTTTTAGTTACATAAATCATTTTTGAATGTTTCAATGTTTATTTGTTCAACTGAAATTAGAATTTTATGTATTTAAAGCATGAAATTGAATGGTCAAAGCTGGTCCAATTTGATCAACTCAGAGATCCTATGCAATTTTGAAAGGAAAGAGATGGCTAAAGTGCAATTAGAAAGAAAATTCTCGACTTCTGTGTAATTTTGAATAAAATAAAAAGGGTTGAAATATAATTTTGGATAAATTTAAATCTCTTAGATATTTTAAAAGATAATTTGGAGAAAATATATCTTAATATATTTTATTTGATATTGTGAAATAATTGCCTTATTTAACTTCATCAATAAATATCAAAAGATAATATTTGTCAAATCTTTTTTAATCTAACAAAATATTATTAAATATTCTTAAAAACTGATTAAATGTGTTGAATATTGAATATTTGAAAGATATTAGATATAAGATAAAATATTTTATCAACAAAAAGATTTAGAGTCCAAACCCAATCAAACCTATATAAAAAGACCGAGAGGAAACATAAATCATAACTTATTCATTCTCTCAAACTCCTCCACTTGGAAGCATTCATCCACCAAGCTTCTAGGCTATTCCACTATAATTTCATCATGGATTCTGAGGTTAATTTGAATTAATGAATTTGTTTCTTTTGATTATTGATTTGAGTTATTCTTCTTCTATGTCTTTCATCTCTCAATCATATTAAAAGCAATGATTTTTGCTTTTTGAATCTACATGCATAGGAGATTTAAGAATAGACCTGATTAAACATGATTGAATTTGATTAGGAATGTACTTTGGTTGAATTCACTATGAATAATCTAGAAGAAAGTAGCATTTGATTGAGAATCTACTTTGTTTAATAATTTGAAACTTGAACAATAATCATTTGAAGAATATAGAATTAGCCTATTTTATCATAATTGTTTATAAGTTTTTTCTTTGTTCTTCAAACATTAATTCTATTAGCATAATTTTTCACTTTTATTTTTGAACATTGTATAGTATTTATAAGATTCAAATATTGAAAAAAAATTTTGATAAACAACTCAAAATTACTTTAATCATTTATACTTTCTTAACTATTAACTTAAAAATAATATTAATTTGATAATTGTTTTATTTTTTTATTATATAAAAGACACGAAATAACACACTTTATATATGCAAGATTTTCAGTATAAAATAACAAGTATAATATATTAAACAATTTATACAAAAAAAAATACTAGTCAAAAGTTAAAATACGAGAATGATAACAAATTATAAACTTATGGTTGGCGTTCTCTCTTGGCGAGAAAGAGCGTAACAACTCCACATGACCACTTCCATGTGTAGATTGAAAGAATCACTTTAGATACTGTGTGTGCGAGTTTTTGGTGACGCTAAACGCGATTTTTCACGTTTGAACAGTGTCAAACTGCGTCAAGAATGTGTGTCCAAACAGTGTGCATATTATTTTATTTATGTAATTTAATGTAATTTAAGCAGTCAGTAAATGCTAATTTATTTATACAAAATTATTAAATTATTAAAGAAGAAAAATACGAAAAAGTATAGTCTTGGAGACCGACATCAAGGTGGACCGTTATATAAAAGTGATGAGTGAAAGAGACCCGCAAATGACAATGGTGATTTACACTTCAATCCAAACGAAAGTTGTTCACCACCAAATACATATACACACTTTTACTTTACGAACACAAATTTTCAATCATAATTATTATGAGAGAGAAAAATTAAAACCAATTTAAGAGTGGCCACCAGAACAGAAGCATGTTATTTTTCCATTCAAACTTTCTTGTTCTCTCTCTTCCTCCTCCACTACCGATCCGAGTTTGATTTCAAGGAGCGAGTCGCGGACTCGGCTGCACAAGCGGCGTTTTCTCCTCTGGCCACGCATCATTCACTATGTTGCGCTGCGCTTAAATCCGAATCGAATCTGCCGAAACAATCACGTGATATTCGATAATCGATTTTCTCCGATCAATCACGAGATATTCGATCTCATTCGTTGCTGTTTCACTCCAACTTCAGGCACACACAAACGTTTTTTTTCTTTTCTTTTTTTATCTGCGCTTTGTGAGCGCGATCTTGGAGAACTAAGCGTGCGTTTGTTTATTTTTCTCGTTTGATATCTCTCGTTGTTCCGAGAGAGTTGTGTGTTGTGGAAACATGGTTAGCGGCAACATTTTTCATTGTAGAAAGAATTCGTGGCCTCCGGGAGAGTATATCAGTAAATCCACTCTGCAGCTGGTATATAATTTTTCTCTTTGTTATTTTTGGAATATCGGATTCTTATGAAGCTTATTGACACGACAACGATTTTGCTTCTGTTGATAACTTAATTCAGTTTGGAAATTCGATGGCGTAGTTTTTGTTGTCTTTATTAAGTGGCTCTCTGACTTTGGGGAATCGGCGTTCTGCCTTCTGATGGCGCCGCGCTTTTTGTGATATCTGAAAATTTAGCGTTTGCATGTGATATCTGAAAATTAAAGTCTGATTGTTTGTGTTTTCTTGGCGGAAAACACGAAGGATCTACTCGTTGCAGTTAGCTGAAGAAAAAAAGAGAGAGTGAAGTTAAGTGTGAATTAAAAGAATACTATTACTTAGCTGAGCGACATGGTTGCGAATTTGGTTTTTTGTTGATTGCTGAATTAATTTGGAAATTCGGTGTGCTGTTTTTATTTATTAAGTTGCTCTTTGTTGTTTTGTGAATTGGCGTCCTGGTTTCGTGATGATGATTTATCTGGAAATTTGACGTTAGCGTGTGATTTTTGTTAGTTGTAGTTGATTACACGGTGCTACGTTCACATGTCATTGATATTGATAGTTGATTTCATTTAAATTTAATCCGTGTCCCTGACATGGTTTTTGCAGTTTGATTATGATAGTTCTGCTCCCCCTGAGCAAGCTTGGAGAAGGAGATTGAACAGCCATGCCAATCTTCTTAAAGAATTTAGAGTAACTTTTATGGAAGCTATTAAAATGGCAAGTGTTTTTCCTCTCTCCCTCTCTCTTTCCCAAACTACAACTAATAACGTGGACTCATTGGTTTAGTGCATGGAATTCCTTTGCATATTCTTGTTTATGTAGATTGTTTTATTAGTATTTGCATCTCTCTCTATCTCACCCGATTGTCTATTATGTTTTAAATTTCCCAGGTTCGATTAGGGATACGTATTTGGTCATATGTTAGGGAAGAGGCTTCTCATGGAAGGGTAAATTTCAAATTCTCTGTTCTTTGGGTCATTCATTGCTGTTTAATTTTGTGTGGTGGGTACATTATACTAGTAGGTTAAAACATAGGATTCCAAACTTATTTTTGTTTGTCTGATTTCTGCAGAAAGCACCTATTGATCCTTTCACTCGCGAGAGTTGCAAGCCATCTGCATCTCAAGGAGTTCCACTTGGTGGGATGGGGTATGATTTGTTCCAATTGAAAGCTACCAATTAATTATCCTGAATACCATTCTTTACAAGCGGGTTTATCCATTTGGCCTTTAGAACAAAGAAATCTCTTTCTTCTTGTATTGATTTGAACATCATTTATTCCTAAACAGGAGTGGCAGCATATCAAGAGGATTTAGAGGTGAGTTCCGACAATGGCAAATTATTCCTAGCTTATGTGAAGCGTCACCAGTCATGGCCAATCAGTTCTCTGTAAGCTTTCCTGTTTTTCTGCTTACTATTGATGTGCTATATTCTTCTCTAATTGTATAGCATAAAAATGTGGATTTTTTTCCCTGACTGTCACTGATGTGCTCAGCATGTACCTTTTTTTGAAATGAATTATTTAAAATTATATTGCATTCCCTTAACAGAATAAGGATAATGGGTAGAATGTATATTAAAATATAAATACAAGACTTTTGGAGTGGAATGGTTAATTAGTGGCCGAGTTGGTCAGTGATGTTGTTAGACAGTTATATTGAGGGTTGGAGGTAGATATATAGAAGTTGATTAGGATCACAAATTAATGTTTCTGTGCAAACAGATGGATTTTGGAGTCAGGGTGCTTTTGTGCAAAAGGAAATAGAAATTAGTTAATCAAATATGATTGGTGTTTTGTATTTGAGCTTTTTAATTCTATCAGTATCAATTGCTCTCTACTTGATGAGATAGAACCCCGAGCTTTCTCTAGACAAGAGAAAAATAAAGTATGGAACATGGTTTGTAGTTTCACTAGTTGTTACTTTGTATGAATTTTAGTTCAAAGGTATTGTTAGAGCCTTCTAGTAAAACATCTGGCTTTCCCTTTTAACTGGAATGATCTTTATTGTTTGTGGCCATTCTGAACTGTGGTTTATAACACATATTATATGGTTTATTTACTCATGTTGCAGATTTTTATAAGTAGAGAGGGAGGAAACAAAAATTTTTCATCAGTTTTGGCTCCTGGCCAGCATGAAGGTTTAGGGTAAGGTGGCCTGTGTGGAAGTTTGTAAAACAATGTTTCATGACTTTGAGTGTTGCAAACATAGTTAACAACACTATTTAGCATTTTTGTAAATTTATTTTTTATGTTACAATATGCCTGTCTTTATATCTTAACTATCTAGTAATAAGAGAATACTAATCAGTGGTAATAGAAAATACCATTGGTGCGGTTAGACCCAATCAGTCCCTACATATAAATATAACTTTCTGATGTTCTCTTGGATGATGATGATTTGATAAATTAATATCTGTTATTAACAAAAAATTCTCTAATTTGACAGTCTGAGGTTTCACAGTTGCCCTATGATTATCTTGCTGACCTTTTTATTGCTTACATGAACTTATGTATGAAAAAAAAAAACTAGCTTTGCAGTATATTTCCGTCTTCATTTTTGAGAAAAGCTTTTGATGATGAAAATAATTGATAGGCTTAGCACAATATATGTTTGGTTTCTAACTATTACATAGAGGCATAACACAATTTTCTACCAAGCTTTGACTAGTATACTTCTAACTGCTACCCATTTAGCACTCGAGAGTAGATTGGCAACAACAACCCAGTTGCAAAATTGTTACTCTTCTGATCTGGCAATTAGTATGATTTGAATTTTGGATTCTGCTTAACATTTGGTTTTTCGGGTGCTTTTCATGTATCTAGATACACATACATGTACTCAAATTCATCTTTATTTGTTTTTCAGATCTAGTAAGAAACCTGATGATCAGGGCATATCATCATGGGGATGGAATCTAAGTGGGCAGCACTCAACCTACCATGCTTTGTTTCCAAGAGCTTGGACAGTTTATGATGGTATGGTCATTTATATTTATATGAATTGGTTCTTTGTTAAATGTGTATGATCCTTTTTAATTAATTACTATTTTCTTGTTCTCAGGTGAGCCAGACCCAGAGCTAAAAATATCTTGTCGGCAAATATCCCCATTCATACCACATAATTATAGAGAAAGCAGTCTACCAGCTGCTGTTTTTGTTTATACGGTGTGTAATTTTATTATTGTTACTTAAATTTGTATGTAAGAGAATGAAAGGGTCAGTTTTCTTGCACTATTGTTTGATATTTTTGTTTTCCTTTTAATTGGCATATCATATTATATACTAAATACAAACTAGTTGCTGCACTTCAGCTTTTTAGAGAAAAAGTTTTAATTGCATTTTTCCTAGTTTACATTAGTGTAAAATCTACTATTGTGTCCCTCCCCTTGTATGAAATGACATTTCACCTGTTTATGTTTGGTCCTCATGAAAAATTGGATTAGATAGAGGCATTGTATATGGCTGTTTGATTGTTGCAAATTACCTTCACTTTGACTTTGACTCTTTTCATCCCTTAAGATGTTTGAGAAATCCTTTTTCCATATGAGCTGTTGAATTGGGCGATGTTCCACCTTGGTAAATCCTTTTGGATGCCGATTTCCCTCTGGTTATTTGAACTATCATGCTTAATGGACATTAAGCAAAGTGGGTGAAGAACTTAATATTCCATACATTTCCCGTGTTGTACATTATTTTCATATTATCATATCCATGTTTAATTTCAGTATTTTGAGGTGTGAAGTAATATATATTCTCAGGTTTACTAAAGCTTTTACTTTTTTCTTTGGTAGTTGGTGAACACAGGAAAGGAAAGAGCTAAAGTCAGCCTTTTATTTACTTGGGCGGTAAGATTTTTTTTTCCTTAAGTGTTGTCTTTACTTGTCACAAAAATATGCTTGGGTGGGGATTATCGTGATCGGGCCATTGATAAAATAACCATCAATATTAATCTTCTGCAGAATTCCATTGGTGGAAGCTCACACCTGTCAGGAGATCATGTGAATGAACCATTCCGGTAAGTTTTTTCTTTAATCTGGGATGTGTTATTCAAAATAGAGTAGGCCTTATACAATATGTTAACTCCTTTTTCATTTTTCATTTATAGAGCTGAAGATGGAGTCTCTGGTGTACTTCTATATCACAAGCAAGTTATCAAACCCTATAGATATATTTGACGGTTGGTTTGATTTCTCTTTATTGTTTACATGGGAATGGTTGATAAAGCAATGACTTAAAGTTTCTGAATATTCTAAAGGTGCTCTAGCTTATATTTATAAACCATCTCTTTTAAATAGCTTAACAGCCTGTTGTTCAACATATCTCCTACAAACTGCTTTACCATTATCAATCATCTTAAGGGTTTCTTTTCCGCCCTAACTTTAATTTTGTGAGAGTAAGCCAAATTTTGTTGGTCATATGAGCTTGTTAATCCTTCTGTATTACAAATTGATTTTTTCCCATCATTATAAACTTAAAAAAATAATTTCCCCATCTCTCTTGATTATCTTGATCCATTGACTAAATTCTTCATTCTTTATACATGTTACTATTTTAAGTAATCCAAATCTCTTGATTAAATTTTTCTATTTTTTCAAGCTTTTACATTTTCCACCCCCCCACCAGTAAAACTCCTTAAGTTTTGGGCCGTTCATCACTTATCCAATATTTTATCATTATTAGACCAAAGCAAGACACACTTTTATTTCTTGAACGCTTCCATCACCAAGTTCTTTCTCTGTCCACAATTTTGCAACCTTCCTGATTTTCTAAGACATCCGATCTCAAATGAGGTTTGCCCTTCGTTATTCCCAATTACGTTTCTCCCACAGTTTCTTCTTCAAAAGAAATATTCATACCCTATGAGCTTCTATTCTTCTATTTGTAACTTGTATGGCTTTGTTTATGGTTTTTAAAATGAGTATTAAGGATCAAGGCCCTACATTGTGCAGCAAAGCTCACTTACCTTGTAATTCTTGCAAGCTTTTTTATTGTATCCGAGCTCCGTGCAAAGAAGAAATTTCTGCAGTGTCTAGTACCATAACTTTTCTCCAACCCATTTATTTTCTTAAAGACAGATGATACTTGAAAAATGTGTCCATAGGCCCATAATCAACACAACTATCAAAACCAAAATGTGCCGAAATCAGCAACATATGAAAAGAAAAATTTGCCATTTCCACTTACCCCAAAATCGTTAGATACTCAGCTTGAATTCTATAGACCCTTGCTTATATGATTCCCTTGTCATTAAGGTGCTCTTTGGAATGGTCATACTTTTGATTCTTATCGGTCCTTTGTCCCCTAATGCTTTTTCTCTGGAGACCTATCCTAAATCTTCATGCTCTTTTCTGATAAAGCCTTCTTTTAGTAAAAGAGGTATACCGGGTAATTCTCCCTTGGAAAATGGCAACAATTGAGCTTTCTTGAGTATTATTCCAGGTATAGAGTTCGTGTTGTTACTTTTTATAGAAAACAAACTCATTAAAAAAGATATGGAGAAAGTACAACAGCGGAAATTGTGCTAGGGAGGTGAATTAACTGCTTACCTCCAAATTAAATGAAACACTATTCTGAAATAGATTATTTTTACTTTGGTCTATCATTCTGGTTTGGGATTTTTCCATGAACTTGTAAAAATGAACTAAGAAAATTTAATTTTTTATTGCTACTAATTTCCATTAATTTGAAATAATATATGGTCATTGTCTGTACTTGATTTCTAAACTTAAGTTTACAATGTCACTATTCTGGTTTGACATATTTGCATGTACGTAGGTATAAATAACACGTTTCTTTGGGTCGGTATGTATGTAATTGTAAATTGTAATTAGGGTCTCATGTCCCCTAAACTTCTATGTAAATGAGGATTTTGGTGTATATATTAAGACCGTTCCAATATACAGGACAGCAAAAGGAAATCCTCCTGTCACTTTTTCAATAGCTGCATGTGAAACACAGAATGTTAGTGTTTCTGTTTTGCCGAGTTTTGGGCTGTCAGAAGGAAGTAGCATAACAGCAAAAGGAATGTGGAGTAAAATGGTGAAGGTACTGGTTGCTCCTCTTTTTGGGGATTTCTAAATGATATTTATAGTTTTCCACAAGGTTCTTCCAAATAATTTTTGTACGGAAAGGATATAGGATTGGTTCTAATTGATATTATTATATCTTGTTAAGGATGGTCAATTTGACCAGGAGAACTTCAATTCTGGTCGTAGCATGCCTTCATCACTTGGAGAGACACTATGTGCTGCTGTTGCAGCTACAGCTTGGGTTGAACCCCATGGAAAGTGCACTGTTGCATTCAGTCTTGCATGGTCATCTCCAAAAGTAAAGTTCGTGAAAGGTTGCACTTTCAACAGGTAATCAATGTTACGATGGAATATTAGGTAGTTAATATTTATCCTTGACCAAGGTCTCTCTATATTAAATAATAGTTATATGCGTACACCTGCCTGTACGAGTGAAGTTATTCATGATATGATTTAACTACCTTTAGCTTAGTTACATGAGCTACATTTTAGCTTTAGAAAAATTTGAATGATACTTTTAGTTATTGGTAAATCAGATCTGCCTTTGACTAGCTAAGCTTAGATGAAGATTTTTTGAATCTGTCTCACTCGGTTCCAACAGAACCCTTGTGATTTAAACAGGTGGTGGATACTATGTTGGGCAAAACAAGTTCTCATATATTAATTAGGGAGGCCATTTGCTTCAAAAGCTATGCTTTTCAAATGTCTGCTTTGTTTCTTTTTATGGTATATTTTCCAAGTGATCAAATTCTTGGTTTACTTTAGAGGCAATATATTGACTATTGTATCTCTTGAAATTGTATCCTTATTTTTTGCTTCTATGAAGGTATCCTTGCTTGCCTGCTCTTAATTGTTATTACAAGTGACTATCTTGATTTGTTATGTTGTTGTACATGGTCCATTGAAATATGATTATCCTAAATAAAGTTTTACTTAAGCTCCAAATGATTAGCATCACTCCTGCTTTATTTGGGACAGCATAAACTTTTTAATTCTCTCATGTTTTTTTGGAGGAGATTGTGCCTGTTGTTGCCAAATAGACAGTCTACATACAGCCCAATATCTTTTGTATAATTATACTTTATTAAGATAAATTTGCTTGATTCTTTTACCACAGGAGATATACAAAATTTTATGGGACTTCTGAGAAAGCGGCAGTGGACTTGGCCCATGATGCTTTGACAAGTATGTTGTATTGATATTCTCCAGGCCTGTGCTTTACTTGCATTTGTTGTATATAATCACATTTCAAAACAGAAAAAAATATGCAAATGTTTCTCAAGGGATTGATGGTTTCATCTTCACCTTATTAGATTTTTGAATTTTAAACAGATTACAGCCGGTGGGAAGAAGAGATTGAGAAATGGCAGAATCCTATCCTCAAGGACGAGACATTACCAGAATGGTAATTCTCAATTTAACTTCTATATTTTAATCATGAAGTATCACTGAATTTTTGTTTATTTGCTTGTTACGGGTCAATTCCAGTTTAGTATTATTTTAATATCAAATAGGAGGCTTTTAAAGTCTTGATGTCTATTAAACTGCCTGAGCAAAACTTGGGTTTTTTCAGTTGATGTTTGGCAGCTTACTTTTTGTGCAACGAGTTGCATTTTAGACTTGGTAAAAAACTTCACTTTGTTCAAAGGTTGGGTTTACGGGACCCTAAGTCAGAGGTATTCAGTCACAATTTCATCTCGTAAAACATAGTGTTACTTCTGTTTGAAGTCAAAAACTGACTGATCATGTGTGCTCTCGTGTAGTCGCTTTTGTCTTCCTCTACCTTGACTTGTGAAGCTGTCGACCATCTTTTTTTGGCTTCTATTGTTCCAGGAGAAGATATATTAATGTATTTGTAATTTATTTTTACAGGTACAAATTTACATTATTTAACGAACTCTACTTTCTTGTTGCCGGAGGAACAATTTGGATTGGTATGTATATTAGCACATTGTACTGTGGTTTTATTTTTTATTAATGTTTGGTTTTTTCATTGGAGATGCCTATTGTCATTTAATTGTTAATAAGATCTTTGAAACTGCCTAATCTTTCTGCCAGACTCTCCTTTGCTATCTTCAAGTATGCGGAATGGCCAAGATCGGGCAAGGGAGTTGGAAAATGCAGTTGTCAAAGAAACTGAAGATAAAGTAAATGGCAGAAAAAGAACAGTTGTGGAGCGCACAACAGATAGTACCTATGAATCTAACGCTACTACAGGACATAATTGTGTGGATGAAAACCTATATGGACATGATAATGATGATGATGTTGGAAGGTTCTTGTACTTGGAAGGAGTGGAATATATCATGTGGTGCACGTATGACGTGCACTTCTACGCATCATTTGCCCTTCTTGAGCTGTTTCCTAGGATTGAATTAAATATACAGCGTGACTTTGCTAGAGCTGTCTTGTGTGAAGATGGAAGAAAAGTAAGGTTTCTGGCAGAGGGAAACTGGGGAATTCGCAAGGTTTACGGGGCAGTGCCACATGATCTGGGGACACACGATCCGTGGTATGAAATGAATGCCTATAACATCCATGATACTAGCAAGTGGAAGGACCTGAACCCAAAATTTGTTCTTCAGGTGTATAGAGATTTTGCTGCAACGGGTGATTTGCAGTTTGGAATTGACGTGTGGCCGGCTGTCCGGGCTGCAATGGAGTACATGGACCAATTTGACAGAGATGGCGATGGTCTTATTGAGAATGATGGGTTCCCAGATCAAACTTATGATACATGGACAGTTCATGGTGTGAGCACATACTGCGGATGTCTTTGGCTTGCTGCTCTACAAGCTGCCGCAGCAATGGCCCTTGAACTGGGTGACAGGGATTTTGCGGAAACATGCAAAAGGAAGTTTTTGAAGGCTAAGCCAGCATTTGAAGAAAAACTGTGGAATGGTTCGTATTTTAACTACGACAGTGGATCAAGTGGTAACAGTAAATCCATTCAAGCAGATCAATTGGCTGGGCAATGGTATACTGCATCCTCGGGGCTTCCCTCCCTTTTTGAGGATTCCAAAATAAAAAGTGCTCTCAGGAAGGTTTATGATTTCAATGTAATGAAAGTTAAAGGAGGAAGGATGGGTGCTGTAAATGGCATGCATCCCAACGGTAAGGTTGATGAGACCTGTATGCAGTCTCGTGAAGTATGGACAGGTGTGACCTATGGTGTTGCTGCAACAATGATACTTGCCGGAATGGAAGAAGAGGCTTTCACAACCGCCGAGGGAATATTTCTAGCTGGCTGGTCAGAAGATGGATATGGGTAATTTCTTACGCCCTCTGTCATTCATAATTGTTTTTTTATAACCTGCATCCTCACGCTAGTGTCTATGAAGAAAGGCTAGGATTTTCTGATGCGTAAATAAAAATAAAGAAATATATTTTATAACTAAAAGTACATCAAGTTGAGAAGTTTACTTCGTGCATATTTTGCTTGTATGATCTATATGTTAATGTTAACTTACATATTAGTGTTCACTCCAGACACCCGGAGAGTATCAATGGTTCTATGATAATTATTTTATTTCTTGATAAAAATCACACATTCCGTAAGTTACTTAAAATGTTTAAATGTGGCAGATCTAAATTGTGCGAATCTATTATTTTCCATTAGAAAAATCATTCAGTCATTCCCTTTATCCCATATCAGGTACTGGTTTCAGACTCCGGAGGCATGGACAATGGATGGGCACTACCGGTCCCTAATGTACATGAGACCCCTGGCCATTTGGGGCATGCAATATGCAATGAATCGGCCCAAAGCAATTCTTGAGGCCCCTAAAATCAATATCATGGACAGAATCCATCTGTCTCCTGTTATTGGCGGCTTCTCTCATAATGAAACAGGTGTGAGAAAGATTGCAACAAAAGCAAGATGTTTTAGCAATTCTGTGTTTCATTGTGCTTGCTGATCGACAACATGTAAGATCATAAAATTTTTGTATAGGTAACTTTCACACAATTCCTACCCAACCCTCTCCTAGAGAAGCTGTAATAATGGCGGTCAAGGCCTGAGGGTAGTAATATTTTAGAAATAAGCAGAGATCGATTGTAACTTAGATATATAGCCCATTAGTTTAGGCAACGCAAGTCACGCTTCATTGTAACTGTTGTACTGTACATTATCATTTATTTGATCTCGCAAAATATAATTTACCACAGTCCAATTTCTAAAATGTTTTTCTTAAATGATTGTCATCAATAATGTTAAATATATGATGTAGGTGGCAATGGTTACGGTTTACAGGAGGATAGATAAATGCTGCGGGATGTTATACGCAAATAGACAGGGGGATAGTTGCTTTATGGTATGGCGCATTGAAGGTGGTCACTAACCCAATACAATTTTTTAACTGCTATAAATGAAAATACGATACTTGTACAACTATTTGACAATTAAAATAATATCAATTTTCAACTAAGTAAAACATTAGTGAAATGTTGAAAATTGCATTTTACTAATATCACGTACCGCATTCTTGTCAGTTTGATGGCTAACTCAGGACTGACTGCGATTCGATTTTCAATATCTGGCAATTGAATATGCGTATTTAAAGAGCGTGTTCCTCCTACCCATACCTCACTTGCGGCTTTTCGTCAAATATCAGATGGCTATCAACTCTGAATTGGTCTGCACAAACTTGTGCCTCTTCAGTGGTCTGTCAGGACCTTCTAGCTCATGCTACTGGAATATGTTATCCTATTCGTAGCCGATGCTCATGCTATATCTTTCTTCCTTTCTGACTTTTATTTCACATTTACACAATTTGCCAGTGAAGTGGTAGACATTCTTTGATATATTTCTTTTTCATATTTAAAAAAATGGTGTTGACAACTGCATTAAGAAAGTGTTGTCGACCAATCAAACAAAACAACCACCAACGGTTGGTCTTTGATGCACAGTATCATTAACTGACTTAGTAAAAAGAATATTTTGTTCGGCACTTGGACAATAATTACTATTAACCACATTCACGACTATTCTGCTAATCAGGGTTTAATTCCGACAATTTTATTCACCGATCATCCAAAGCTCAGTAAACTCAAGTCGCTCAAACAAAGC
This sequence comes from Vigna umbellata, assembly GCF_029865625.1. Taxonomy (NCBI): domain Eukaryota; kingdom Viridiplantae; phylum Streptophyta; class Magnoliopsida; order Fabales; family Fabaceae; genus Vigna; species Vigna umbellata. The sequence goes on along the minus strand of NC_142172.1, from coordinate 37,531,222 downwards.
CATGAAGATATAGATTTAGTACCAAGTATTTGATTGAGCTCAATCCAACACCACCGTTATTTGGAGTTCACTCGTATTTTAGGAAACTGCTCGCAACCGTTGCCACAAGAGCCTCTGTGCAGTCCTCCATTTGCCATTGTCGTTAGCCATTTACATTTTTTGGCTTATGATTTATAACAGAGTTCAAAGATGACCGTTTGCCTCTGAAGCATCTTCGAATTATCACAGCGTTACATATTTTGTGATGTAACAGATAAAATTTGAAATGGACGTAGTTGGACAAGGGGATAATGTATGTCTGAATATAGTCAGATATGACATCATTCATTTTGATGGATTAAAAGCGCCTGTTCGGTTCAATCTATGTTGTAATTTGGAGCAGTTCTGAATGTTCCAAAGCCCTGAAAATCTCTATAATATCAAGTTCATATTTATCAGTTCCGTTTTAACAGTTGAACAAACGTTCATAATAAGATTTGTTATGTACTACGTATCTTTATCAGTTCAATCAAAAACAAAAAATAATAAATAAACGACAGGTAAGCAAAATTTTGTGATACTTTGGAAATTGATGAATATGTACCTGTGTAACGATGAAGAAATGTATGTTATTCCTATACCATAGCTTTCCCTCCACATAAATCACATATGGTATACCCTAGACCTTCACAATATGGACATTGTGTGCCCTCATCCACCCATTCCAAAAACTGCGTTGAAAAATTCATTGATAAGTTCAAGAACATGTGCAGCATGGGTAAACAGCCACAAACGTTAATTTTCTTACTTGAGGTTCAATATTTGGCTCGCCAGATCCATCACACTCTGCAATTAAAGAAATGGAAGTTGGCAGGAGATTTCCAAAGTTGATCATAAATAATGCATCTAGGAAACCATTATCATACAGTCAACATCAATATATCAGAGACGAACATTATGGTTGCCCTTAGAATGGTCATTACACGAGAGATTAAACCATCCCAACTCTGACTGCTCCATTGGGGCTATTGGGCCATGCCAGCTATCATGATTACTGCTATAACAATTGTTATTCCTAAATCCATTTGATAGCAATGACCATGTTAAGTTTGAAGTCTAAGACTGTAGAAATTATCATCTATTTTTCTCAAGTAGAGTAGAGACAATTTTGAACAAGTCAAAGTGCCTAGTAGGCTGTGTTCAAGTAACTCGCACAAATAGGGATTAGGAAAAAGCCTCCCCAACAAGCTCAATATATAGAGAAAACGAACAGTTTCACCAAAACCTAAATGGTGGATAGACCATGTTTGGAAAGTCCATGAAGAAATCCTGCAGGAGGAATCTGATTTAGACAAAAGAACACCTAGGAAAATAAAGATTGTCCAGCAAAGGAAACGGCAGAATTTAAGGCATCAAAAGGAACCAATCATTGAGATGGATGACGATATAATGATAGAGCCCTTATTGTCGTTCAAAATGTCAATACTGTGATGGTTTCGTTTTTATCCAAGTATCCTTCTAATAGCGACCATATTGATAGCAGCAAAAAATATGCATGCACTGCTCCTAAGTCATTGATTCCTCCAAACAGAAATATATAGAAGGAAATGGGTACATGAAACAATTGAGGTTTGTACATTATGAGGATTTGGGAAAATTATATTCTGAAAAATACATAATACTTGCTTTGTTTCTTGGAGATTGCATAAAATTAAAAGTGAATTTACAATGAGATTTGACTTCCAGAACAAAGATCAATGAACCAACTACTGCATAATGGTCGTTTAATTGAAATAAAAGGGATAAGTTACATACCTGTACACAACAAGCGACCTTCTCCGCGACATTGAAGGCATTTTGTCGTTGCATTCTTGTTTTTGCTCCTATCAACTCCATCATTGCTTGCAACAAGTCTAGATGGCTCTTCCCACCGATTCTCTCCAAGGAGAAAAACTCTTCGCTGGGGAACTTCTGTTTCCTTATCAATTTTCACAACATTTTGCTGAACCTCTGAAATATCTGTCACTGAAGGAACTGCAGCTCCATTTTCACCTTCCTATATAATTCACATTTGGATTATGATGCAAATTCAAGTATTTAACAGTTTAAACAATGTGTTTGTTGTCTTAGAGAGATAAAATAGAAGTAGAATAATTCCTAGACCTCCATCCACAAGCTTAAACTTATGGGAGATGTCGTCCTTGCTAGTTGTCAAGTAGTGAATACATCAATGCTCTATCAAAAACCAAAATTTCACTAAGAACATAATAAAATAATGCAGAAAAATGAGAGAAGAATTTCCAAATTATGTTCTAATCACATAGAAAGAAATATATATTCAGATTTCCAGTACACAAACTATCATGTTTAGTTGAGAGCAAGGAGTCAAGTGATTTAGCAAAAAGCACACGGAACTAACAGTGTGTTTGTATTTACATGAGTCAAGGTAAAGCTAATACGAGTAACTTTCACGTTTTCTGTAGATTTTGATATTAATTTTTGTTGGAGCATGCGTAATTGAAGGGAATTTAGACTTAAGAAACATATTAGAGATAAAGTCTCAAACATTGGGACAGATTCTCAGGCTCGGCAACAAGGAAGGATCAAGAACTGCATCTGATATAAGCAGCATACCTTTGGTAAAACAAATGTAGATTGTTTATCTTGAGTCGTGCTGCCTGCATCCTTTTTCCTTATCTCCAAATAAAGCCTTTCAAGAAGTTCAGCAGTCATAATACCATCTTCAGGGACACCTAATGCAGCCTTTCAAACAAACATCTCACAACCATCAAAACCTCAAAAACAAAATTGTACAGGCATAGCATAATATGGAGAGCACTACATATATACAGTACTCAAATTTTCAGTTTATATTGAAAATTAATCCAAGACAAAATGTTGCCCTCTTTGCATGAAAATGCTTCATAAACTATATATAATGCAGAACAACACTAACTTGCCAAGTCTTCACAGCACGCTCTGTTCCACTTGAGAAGCTTGAGTAATCCATGTCTTCCTCGCCTGAGTAAAACCCCAATTTCAGCAACGCTTCCTGTTATTTTTCAACACATCAAGTAAGATTTCACATTGCACCAATTATTCACGCACAAATCCAATAAATCAACTCATAGAAGTGGATAACTAAAATTGTGATTGGATAAACATCTCCGGTAATCACTTGTAGGATAAGTAAGAAAATAAAATGAATTAAATTTACATTATAACTTAAAAGTCAGCTTATATACTTTAAGCTTAGCTTAGAAGTTAAAATCACAATTGAGTTCATAAGCAATGTTCAATTCTTTTTTCTGTCTTATTTACTTAAGAAAATTTATGCAAACAGAACCTATATATATTTTTTGGAAGCATAAAAAAATCAGAACCATCAAGAGTAGGAAAATGGAAGATCAACCTGCATTTGTCGAACCCCTTCTCCTTCAGAACCTTTCCGCAAAAGGCTCGTCTTTTCAACTGTAACAGACTCCTCAACCACCACAACCTCCTTCTCCCTTTCTATGACTTCTTCAATTCGCTTCTCCTCTGTTGTAGATCATTCAATTAGTGTTGTGTAGGTAAAACCAACAGGAGAAGTTGCACAATACAAGGCTAAGTTGGTTCCAAAGGGGTGGTTTTTGCAAAACATTGTTTGGATTGTTATGAAGTGTTACCTATGGTAAGAACTGAAACTATCAAACTAGTGGTTGCTATCTACAACCACATTTAGAGGTTGGTTATTACATCAACTTGATGTAAAATTAGCCTTCTCAAATGGGTCACTAGAGGAGAAAATTTATATGAATCGATCTCCTGGTTTTGATGTGACGGGACATGAAAACAAGATATAAAAATTGAAATAGGCTTTATATGGGATAAAACAAGCCCCTCGGGCCTTGGATAAAAATATTGCTTCTTTTTCCAGCTGGGTTTCGGCGGAAGCAAAACAAAATACGGAACTTATGCGAGATCTATTATAAGTGATTTAATGATAGTTTGCCTTTATGTAGATGATCTACCAATTACTAGCAACAATGCAGTACAGAAAAATAAGTTTAAAAGAAAAAATTCTGTTAAAGTTTGAAATGAGAGATCAAAGATTGCTATCTTATTTTTTGGGAATGGAATTTGTCTCCTCTAGTGATGGAGCTTTCATACATCCAAGAGAGACATGCAATTGAAATATTGAAAATATTCCAAATGCTGGATTGTAATTTTGTCCAAACACCAGTTGATTGTGGTATGAAGTTAGACAAAGAAGGAAATGGCAATGTAGTCGATGCAACCTTGTATAAAAATTGTTGGCTTATTGAGATTTTTGTGCAGTAACCTTATGGAGTGAGGTTGATAAGTAGATTTGCTGTTCATCCAATGTTTCTCGTTTGCTTGTAGCTAATAGAATATTGACATATGTGAAGGGCACTTTGAAATTCAAAAACATGACGAAATATTTCTAATGAAGTATTTTGCTACTGTGATTTAGACTGGTGTGATGATAAAAGGGACAAAATAAATGTACAGCACGGTATGTGTTTATGGCGTGTGGCGGGGCACCTAGTTCGTGGTGTTATAAGAAGGAGGCAGTGGTGGCATTGTCTTCATGTGACGCCTGACATTGCAACCTCAACGAGAACATGTCTAGTCTTGTTGCTTGAAAACTTGATGTCAGAAATTAAGATTAGAAAAAAAAAACACTATGAAAATTCTAGTAGACAACAAGTGGGCTATATACCGCAGTAATAATGACCAGGTAGCTGGTATTCTAACAAAGCGGCTGACAGATTCAAGCTGAGTATAGAGATGATAAGAGTGCAATAAATTGCTAATCTGAATTAAGGGGAAAAGCTGCTAGGAATTCAGTTTGCGCTGTGTTAGTTACTGTAACTATCTGCTTGTAATAGAACTGTAAATAGCAACTATGCATTATGACACATGTGCGTGAGAAATAAAAGTTCAAATTCAATACCGATATTACTTGTTGTCTTTCCCTGTTCTTCTCCGTTTTTGTGAGTGTGCGTTCTAACATCCTCCAACTTCCGAATACTCGAACCGCTCTCGAGAACCATATTCTTGTCCTTCAGCACCTGCAAGAGCAACGTGACATTCGCGACGGCGTCGGAGACGGAAGCCGGAGTGGACACATCGCGCGTGGATAAGCGACGCTCCATCTCCTGGATTTGGAGCTTGAGGTCGGAGATCTCGCGGAGGAGTTGATCGCGTTCGCGAGCCCAGCGCTGCTCCTCGCGAAGCCAACGCTGTTCGTCGCGGAGCCATCGCTGCTCTTCGCGGAGCCATCGCTGCTCCTCGCGGTCGGAGATGGAGCAGTGGGTGACGAGGGAGTTGAATTTATAAGAGAGGGAATAGGGTTTGGGAAGAGAAATTAGGGTTTTGGTGAGAGTGAGGGTGAAAGTGGGAGTTGCAGTGACAGATAGAAGAGTTGGCATAGTGGGATTTGGATGATGAAGGCCATTGAAGGATGTGTTGGTTATGAATATTTGTTCTTCTAACTAATATGGTCTTATCTTCTATCAGAGGATCCAAGCCAGACATTTGTAAGACTAAATCAAGTTTATATATAATGTTTTAGTCTCTCCTGGCGGGAAACTAATTATTCATTGTACTTTTGTTAATTCGCCCTATCCTAAACACTCGTTAATCTTAATCTTATATCTTCTTTTAAATAATGTATTTATTTTAACTCGGTTTTGGTTACCTACAAAGATATTACAATTCCCACATTATTTAAAAGTTGTATACAAAATGGTTTGTAGACATGTTTTATCTAAATTTACTTAAACTTCCTTTTTTAAAAAATATTAAATATTAAACGTTAGATACAAAAAACATGCCATAAATGTCAGTGTAAAAATATCAATTTTTATCTCATTCACTTGATTTTTATTTTAATAGAAACTCATCTATTAAAGAAGATACATGGTGTAGGAGAGTCTTTTATTTTTAATTGAGTTTAAATTTTGTTTAAATTAAAACTTCATCCGTTGAAAAAAAATAATGAGTGTCACAGTTTAAAAAAAATATAGTACTTAGTTGCATTAGTTGTTAATTAGACGATAAGCACATGTAACAAAATAAAGATTTAATTATATTAATTTTTAATTAAATTTATGATTTTTTTTAACTCGATCTATTTACTCAAAAAGGTGTTGAAAGTGTTAATTTAGGGAGGGGAATAACAATCTAAAGAATTTTATGATTTTATTCAAATATCATAACAATTTTATAATGTTACAACCATGAAATATAAATTCGAAATATTGTGTTGATTTTACCAATTAAATATTTATTCTAATTATAATAACCAGTGAAAATACACATTTACATGTGTCTTTTTTTTATGCTAACAAAAATTTATTCAACTATACTATAGAATAAGATTACTAAAAATAATTATAAAGTTAAATAATTTGTATAATTTTATATTATCAAATAATTTTATTGTAAATAATTATTTAAATTTAAAAAAATGTATTAAAAGAGTGTAATGGTAAAATAATTATTATAATTTACAAAGTAATTATTTTAATTTATACAGTAATTATTTTAATTTATAAAATAATTAAATTTGGATTAATAGTCCTTTAAAGAATAAAAATAGAATGTGATTCTTTTAGTTTAAATAACGGTTACTTAAATAATAAAATAAATAAAAATGTAGACATAAAATTAATCTTCTTCATGCATAGTCTTCTTTATATATAAATATATAAAAATAGATAATATAAAAAGTCAAGTTTGTCGGATTGGAACAAAGTTTTTATTAGAAAATGAGTTTTTAAATCTTAACTTAACTTCCAACAATTTTCAATGAATTTTATTGTCAAGTTGGTAACATTATAGGTTAACCCTATAGGTCACTCATATTGGTTCGACTGATCGACTTCATTACAAAACTTTGATCTTAGGTCACGATACTTTATATTAACGCAATTCGACAGGGCAATAAATGACTGATATAATTTAATCAAAGTCTGAAACAATTCAACCAAAGTTTGGTATAACTCGATCAATGTCTGATTCAGGTCGATCAATATCTAAAGTAGTTCAAATGACAACCCATTTTATCTTTTTTCAGCCTGTCATCAATCCAATAGTTTGTCATCAACCATTTTATATGTAAAAAATAAAAAAATTTAGTCTATTTTTATGTGATATTAGACTTTCAATAACAGAAGAAAAATATAGGTGGACCAACCCACCGGTCTAAAGATCCGACAATAGGCAGAATCATCTTGTAAAGTTCATTCTATTTGCAATTGACAAGCCTGATCCTACCCGTTTTAAAAGTCATTTGGACTATGTTTAAACAGGTTTAGTTGCCCCGTTTTAACAACCTAATTAAAAACACATAAACATGTGTTTGCTTTTTTCTATTAATAAAAAGTAATAAAATTATTATTATTATAATTATTAAATTAAATATAAATAGTTTTTATAATTTTATTATAAATATTTTTTATTTGTTTTATAAGTAATTTTATAATTAAAAAAACGGTAAAGTTTTAAAAAACAATCAAATTAAAAAATAGAACGGTTAAATTGAAAAGAAAACGATAAAGTTACTAAATGATCATTTTAATTTAAAAAATTATTAAAGTATAAATATGAAAAAAAAAGAGACAAACTCTGTATAGATATGGATAAGAATGATCGATAATATAAAGAAAAAATTGAAAAAATAAATCTCATTTTCTCACTGTATTAATTTTGAATACTTTATAAAATATTTAAATTAAAAGCTTCAAACTATACTGTTTCTGTTGAAATGAGACGAGGATAACTGCCTATCCGAAAGTATTGGGTGCCAAAAGTCCTCCTTGCTCTAGATAACTAATCGGGGTTGACCTGTAAAACACACTTTAAAGTCATAATTTTTCTTTGTAGTTTTTTTGCAATTCAATAGCAGAGTCAAAGTGGGTTTACCTCGAAATTAAACCCTTATGTATAGAGTTTAAAAGAATATGATCAATTAATTTACCTATTAATGATTATTAATGCAAATCTTAACCGCTTAACAGTAACATTAATTGCACCTTAATTATGCTCAACGATTGTCGGAACCGAACAGTTAAAAGATGCTTTCGTGACATATCAACCACTCGATCCTTTCCAACTATTTTATCACTTACCCTCAGTTATAAGCCCATAATAACATATAGATTGAACTAAAAACGTGATATGTTTTTCTTTGTTTAAACATATATTTCCCATATTTAAATTAACATGCAACTAACAAATTATTTTAAAAAATGTATTTAACATACACATATCTTTATACGAAGATGAATATGCATATTAAATAGGAAGATCTAATAAAATTAATTAAATCTCTTATTACTAAGTTAACATTGACTTATGTCTGTGTAGATCATATTTACATATTTTTATTAAATTTTGATAGTTTTGTATTATAATTATTGTTTATCATTTTTTATTATTTATCACATGTTTGAGATAAATATTATTTTAATAAAAACATGTGAATATCTAGTTTCTCCACAATAAAAAATCCTTTTAAATGATGGAAGTTGTCAAAAAAGCACAATAACAAAAGTATAATAAATAATAACGAGATAATAACTAATAATTATCACATAAATTACCGATATTTAGTTAGAACATGTTAACATTATGTAAATAATATAGATTTAAACTATTCCACAAAGCTTAATAAGTTTTATTAGGCTGTATTAGTTAATATGTTTATTTGGACGAGTAAAAACGACATACAAATTAAAATGTTAAATATATTTTTAATTCTCAAATTATATTTAAAATAATTTTAATTTTGTTAAATTTTAAAGACTATAAATATATTTAATCATACTGTAAATGGATGTTTGATCTCAAATTTAACCCGGTAAAGGTTTCTCTTCTAACTTATCTTTCATCTATTTGTGTACTTAATTTTTTATGTTGTTTTCAAAATAATTTTTATACTATAATCAAAATTATTCATAAAATATATAAACATAAAAATTTTAGTTGGTATAAATTTACTTTTGTTTATAGATGCAGACCCAGATGTTAAACCTCCCCCACCGACTGGAAAAATCCGGGGGAAAGGAAAGAGGGAAAATAAAAACCCTGGTTTAAACCAAAAGCAGCACCAGGAACCAAAGCATTCATTCCACTGCAATCGTAAAAGAATTCACTTCAGCAGTTCACATTCTCGCATTTATCAACAATCGTATTATCACACACAATGGATCTTCTTCACCAATACTCCGACGACCAAAACGACGACGAACCAGACTCCCCGTCCCAAAACCCTAGCTCTCCGCCGCGCCTACTCCCGGGCCGTACCGGGGCGCCCAAGGTGGACGACACCATGCTGGCCCTCACCGTCTCCTCATCCGCCTCGGCCCTTTCCAGGCCCATCGACCCGACTCAGCACCTGGTGGGCTTCAACCCCTCCTACGACCAGCTCTGGGCCCCCATCCAGGGCCCGGCCCACCCTTACGCGAAGGACGGCATCGCTCAGGGCATGCGCAACCACAAGCTCGGCTTCGTGGAGGACGCCTCCATCGAGCCCTTTCTCTTCGACGAGCAGTACAACACCTTCCACAAGTTCGGCTATGCCGCCGACCCCTCCGCCAACAACTACGTCGGCGACCTCGACGCACTCCGCTCCAACAACGCCGTCTCCGTCTACAACATCCCCCGCCACCAGCAGAAGAAGCGCAAAACCGAGGCGAAGGACAAGAAAATATCCGACCAAAACGATGAGGAGGACCGCGAGGAGGAGGACGGAGAAGAAGAGATCGAAAACCCGGCCTCCGAGGCGTGGCTGCTGAAGAACAAGAAGAGCCCCTGGGCGGGGAAGAAGGAAGGGTTGCAGGGAGAGTTGACGGAGGAACAGAAGAAGTACGCGGAGGAGTATGCGAAGAAGAAAGGAGAAGAGAAGAGCGGGTTTGGAGGGGAAAAAGCCGAGGTTGTTAAAGATAAGAGTACCTTTCATGGGAAAGAGGAGAGGGATTACCAGGGTAGGTCTTGGATTGCGCCTCCTAAGGATGCTAAGGCTAGTAATGATCATTGCTATATTCCTAAGAGATTGGTTCATACTTGGAGTGGACACACCAAAGGGGTTTCAGCTATTCGGTTTTTCCCTAAGTATGGCCATTTGATTCTCTCTGCCAGCATGGATACCAAGATTAAGATTTGGGATGTTTTCAACTCTGGCAAGTGTATGAGGACTTACATGGGACATTCGAAAGCTGTCAGGGATATTTGTTTCAGCAATGATGGGACCAAGTTTTTGAGTGCTGGCTATGACAAGAATATCAAGTATTGGGATACTGAGACGGGGCAGGTGATATCCACTTTCGCCACTGGGAAAATTCCCTATGTCGTGAAGCTTAATCCGGATGAGGACAAGCAGAATGTTTTGTTGGCTGGAATGAGTGATAAGAAGATTGTTCAGTGGGATATGAATACCGGGCAGATAACCCAGGAGTATGATCAGCATCTGGGGGCTGTGAATACCATCACCTTTGTTGATAACAACAGGAGATTTGTTACTTCTAGTGATGACAAGTCCCTCAGGGTCTGGGAATTTGGTATTCCTGTGGTGATAAAGTATATTAGTGAGCCCCACATGCACTCCATGCCTTCCATTTCGCTTCACCCGAATGCTAATTGGCTTGCCGCACAGAGCTTGGATAACCAGATACTTATTTATAGCACAAGGGAGAAGTTCCAACTTAACAAGAAGAAGAGGTTTGCAGGACATATTGTGGCGGGATATGCCTGTCAGGTCAATTTTTCTCCGGATGGGCGATTTGTCATGTCAGGGGATGGGGAGGGGAAGTGTTGGTTCTGGGACTGGAAGAGCTGCAAGGTCTTCAGAACTCTCAAGTGTCATGAAGGGGTTTGCATTGGCAGTGAGTGGCATCCCTTGGAACAGAGCAAGGTAGCAACGTGTGGCTGGGATGGGATGATAAAGTACTGGTACGTAATTTCTAATGCTAAGCTTCATTTAGTTACATAATCTAATATGCTGTTTCTTCAAATACGCTTTTGCTACCGTAGTTACTGAATTTTATCCTGGTTTGTCTGTTTCTAAGATGATATAGTTCAAGCTTTACTTTGTCAAGCTAATGTTCAGATTATGTTTGTATTGGCTAAGATTTTAGGGTGAATCACAATGCTTTTGATTGTAAGTTTTTATAATACAAAATAAGGTAATCCTAACATAAATAGACCCTACATAGATTTTATCTCTACTTTTTCTTTTCTTTTGATACCTCCCCGTTTTAGATAACATTGGATTATGGGGTCAGATTAGTTATTATCAGTTCATTGGTATAATAATCTATTAAAGGCGACGTGGGATGGTCTACGAGTAGAGATTTTTGTAAACCTCTAATCAGGTGAGGTCACCAAAGAAGATATTTTCCCTGTTCTTTGTAGTTGATTCTCTTCCATATCTACGTATCTACAATTGTTTGTCTGTCTGTAACCCCATGTACCTGCCTTGCTTCTGCTGTGTTATTCTTGAATTTCCATGGACGTGGGATACTCGGGTGCTAGTACAGAAATGCAATCTAAGGTTGAACAAGTGTAACTAGCAATTGAAAGTTCTCAATTTCCTTTTCCATCTATACTATTAAACCCTTTACCTGGCAAGTAGCAATTTAGCGATGCAAGTCTGGTATGATAAACGTCTGAATTTCCTTAGCATTCTAGACCTGAGACTCACAAAACATTTTTTTATCCAAAAACCTTAACGCAAACCATGTCTTCCTTCTAAGTGAGAGAGATGCAGAGGAATGTGTTCTACAATAATGGAATACTGTAGACACTTTGGGATGTCTGCATCTATAACTTTATGAGAACAAAGTATATGTTTTGGATGTCATAAGTTGCTGGAGGTTGGTGGTGTGCTCTGAATTGATATGTATTAACTGGAGGCATAACTACCTGTGAGAACCTTTGATGTCTTTTATTATATATCAGCAAAGAGCCATTAGTATCAGAATCTATCCCAAATTACTTTACGTCCTGGAAAACAGTTTGAAAGCAAGTTTATCATAATAAAACTTGTAACGTCCTTTATAAGTTTCAAAGTTAAGCTTCTGCAGGCATTTATAGAACCTTTCTGAACTTTTGCTTGCCATTTTGAAATTATAGCCAAATAGCATGTTCATCTTCTAATCTGGAGTTTGTACTGGAATAATTTCATAACTGCATTCACACCAGCACAAGTCTGTCATGTTTTTGTGAGGCTGACATCTATTTTAAGAAAATAGTGAATAAATTTGGTCAACTGATTCCTTTGATGATCTTCATGTTGGCAACCTCTCTTTAGGAGCACAATCCTAGAGACTCAGCCCTATGACATTTACCTTTGTAGTGTCTATTGTTTTCCTTTCTTCCTCTACCTTTCTTTTATGCTGTCTCGTTCCATTAAATGTGGAAGACAGAGTGTCTGTGACTGGCATAAATAGCTTGTTTGAAACTTGAATAATATTCAGGGAAAAAGGCTCTGATTCTAATGAATTTTTTATTAGGAATGAGAAGAATGTTATGATTATTGATCTGATAAACTCTTGTGGTGTAAATGTACTTAGGTTCCTAATTCCTGAGCCCTTTCAACTTTGACATCTTCATAATGTTTGATGGATCAATAGTTTGGATTGTGAATGATTTTTGTTTTGGTGAAATTAAGACGATTATAAGAATGCTTTACAAGCTGCTGCTTTCTCATACACACACGGAGAATTTCCTTGTAGTTTTTTATTATATTAAATTTGATATAGTGTGTGCTTCTCATCCATATTACCATTTTCATCACAGTATGCAACCATGTTGTTAGCCATTGTTGCACTAGTTCAATATGTGTCATAAGTAATATTTTATCTCAGTAGTTTTGAGTTATTTGACTTCTGTTTAGTATTTTGTCATTGGCTATTCAGGGACCTTGTATCATAATGGAACCTGTTTATTTTAAGATTGAAGATTGCAGATTTAAGACTGTTTAAATACAAGTTTAATGCTATGAAATAGTCTAACCTTTTGATAGACATGTTCAGGCAATATAAATTTAGCATCAATTGATAACAGATTCGGTGTCTTCATTAGCTACTCCTGTGTTTTGTTTAAATGAATAGCTACTAGCGGCATCTATAAAATTGTTGTAATATTTTTAAACCAAAAACACCTTGTTCTCTTAGTATTATTGTTGGTCTTTTAAATGTACACAGTTATCAAAATATGTGCAGATTTCAAATTTACCAAATGTTTACAATCATACAAGACTGCATAATATATATTTATAAGTATGTTATTTGTAGCAAGTCACGTGTACTTTGGGTTGTCTAACATGATACAGCAAATGTCAGAAAATAGGATTAGATATTTTGATCCTGTTTTAATAGACCTTCTTTGCTCTGAAATCAATAGAATTTAGTCATGAACCAATAATTGAAAAGAAAAAGAACGAGAAAGTTTTGTCGAATAAGATGGAAACAACAAGAAATAGGAGAGAAGTATTTCCTCCAAGGGTTGCTAAATTTACAACAACAAAAAATTGCATTTCACGTAGGCTTCTTCCCCTATTTATATCAACTATCTTAAAAATCAAGGTTAGAATTGTGGAAGCTGGATTCCGATTTCATCTTCACCATGATCTTCATCTGTCCTTCCTGAAAGCATTGTGATGCTTTCCTGCCATGGGAATGAGAACCCACTTGCAGCCAGTGTCAAACTCATCTCCGAAGGCTTGGGTAGTGATGGGGACGAGGGTAGAGTCTGTATAACAGTAATCACTAAGAGTTTCTTTGACTTTTTCCTTTTGTTTTTGTTTCATTGCCAAGCTTGTTGGCTGAATCTTCATCCTGCTTGTTGAGCAAGTGTGTACTGTTAGGTCAGGTCATCCGGCAGAAAAAGTCGTTTGCAATCCACATTATTCACTATCCACATCCAGCATAGAAATTCATTTATGATGTGTTTCTCCCTATTCATGGAAATGTCAACTTCTTTCTCCATCAAAACATCTTTGTTTTTCTTTCTAGTCTTCCTTCGCCAGTTTTGGTTTCTTCACCATGAAGGGTGTGGTTCTTGATTACCGAACCTTCAAAAGTCAGTAATCCAACGTTGTTTGCCCAAGAGCAAGGAAGAAAGTCATGTTCTTCCCCAAACCCACTATTCCCCCTCTTTTGCGGCAAATTTCTCACTTTTATTAACGGAATTTTCCCTCTCAAAAGATGACGGTTTATTGTTTTCATCTATGATATCAAATCTTTGATGCAAACCATATCAGTTTTTAATTCTGCCAGTCGCAAGCCTTGCTCGGTGACAACTTTCTCCCATGGTTCCACCTGATTAGTCATCATGATTGAGGATCGGCAGGTCGGACCAATTTGTTAAGAATTCATAATTGAAAAGAAAAAGAAAAGAAACTTTTTTAAAACACCATGAAAATAAAAAAAAAAAGAAAAAGAAAAAGAAAGAGAAACCTCTCTTCCAATGGTTGGGTTTCTCCTTCACAAAGGATTTTTCCTCTCTCAGAGAGCCAACTACAGGTTAGTAACAACAAATCTACATCTCTCCTATACTTCTCCTATTTATATCTAACTGACCAATTAATATTCTAACTATCTTAATAAACCTCTCCTTCTCCTTATATAGTAACATGATCTTTCTGATCAAATTAACAGGGTGTTTGTGCAACGCTTTCTATACCTCTATCCTCAGCCTGAATGTTGATGTATCTAAAATATTCTATTTGTTTATTGTATATACCATTTGACAGTGGTTGCTTACTCTGGGATTGATTTTTATCCCATCTACTAATATCCATATTCCTAGTCATATATATATATATATATATATATATATATAAAAATTGTAATCCCTTTTTCTTTCATTCTTTATGAATCTCTGCCACTATCAATTTTAACTCTGTAGTTTCTAACTTTATTGGATGATGTCTGTTTATAAAATTTGCAGGGACTAGTTTCTCCTTAATGTGAAGCGGAATAGTTTGGCAGAAGCAGGACAGAGAAAGGCACTACAAGATAACAAAAGGAGAACAAACATATTGAATTCACATGTTGATAGGTCTTCCTTGGTTAAAATTCCAATGGCTTTAATTGACTATTATCATGAGATTTCTCTGTCACTAAGGGTTACGTCCTAATTGCAGTGTTGTAGTTGCGGAACATAGAAAAGCTTTGCCATTTTTTGGGGACTTTTGTATAGTCATATATTAAGTTAGATATTCATCTGTATGAAAAATTCCCTCTCATGGTGCAGGATAATTTAATTACGTTTTATTCTGGGAATATGCATACATTGTTGGGTATTTTCGTCTACATCATTTAGAAAATATGTGTTCAGCATGCTCCCGTGACATGAATGTGGATTTTAATAATTGTTGACTTGGGTGCTAATTAGATAGACTTTTTGCTACTTATAATGTGGATATCACTCACTTTTCTTTTACATGGACTTAAACAATTCTATTTTAATAATTTTTTACATGATTTTATTATAAATTTATCCTTTTTTATATATATTTTATGAAAATATCACACCAAGATCCAGGATTGTCAACATATATCTTTCCATATTTTATGATATGAGAGAAATGTCAGAATGTTTTCTTTATAATTTATTTAAAATAGATTATGATATAATCGTATATCGTACTATATTGTTTATTTGATCAATTCATCACTTATACAAAAATGGTTTCGATTTCTCTATAGAAAAATTTATAAACATATGCATTCATTCTCTTCAAATATCTTGTAATTATATGCAATTTCTTGTACAATCATTATAAAGTATATTTTTAAAGTATTGCACTTAATAATCTAAATTGAATGTTGCACAGTTTTGTTAATATTATACTATTAAACCAGGACATGATATAAAATTCTCCACCCGAGATAGAAAAAAAATAATTAATTTAATTGAAATACAAGGAAATAAATTTGTAAATTTGCAATACGTGAAATTTAAAAATGCAATTAAAAGTTTTTTTAAAATATATTATAGCATGATTTGTTGGTTTGTATATTAGTTTAAACTTTAACTCTTCTTTTACGTAATTTCTCATTAATTATTATCGACCATTATCTTATCAGTTCTAAAATAGGATTTATAATATAGGTAAATGCAAAGGGTAATATCATATGTCTATGTTCTAAATTTGATTTATTTTAATTCAAATAAATAAATTATATTAAACTATATAGTAATTACAAAGGTCATAAGTAACATCCCAAAAATACAGTATAAAATCATATAATAGAATAATCACATATAATAATATTACAGCTCAGTTCTTACAAAAGATAGAAGATACAGTTAAGGCCGAACGACCTTACAAAAATAGCATAGAGTTAAAATTGTACAAATGGCTATAAATATAGGACGAACGACTTATAACTCTTCCTATGCTGAACGGTCAAATCAAAAAATAAAGTAAACGCATGACCGAATGCTCTTACAAAAGAGTAGACCAACAACTGACCGAGCGTCCTAAGGTTCGACATTCACGTCCATCTCTTCCAATGCTTCTTCCAGCAACTCTTCTCCTTCTGCTCCTACCCACAGGGTGATCATCACAATGACAAGGACGAACGAACGAGAATACATGACAAGACACGAAATAGGGTAAGTTTATGTAATTTAATTCAAGTATCAACATATATTTCACACAATCAACTAAACA
Source organism: Vigna umbellata (assembly GCF_029865625.1). NCBI lineage: Eukaryota > Viridiplantae > Streptophyta > Magnoliopsida > Fabales > Fabaceae > Vigna > Vigna umbellata. Next base: position 37,514,547 of record NC_142172.1, on the reverse strand, counting down.
AGATAAATCATTAACTCTTTCATGCAAAGCCTAATACTAGATTATGACTGTCCGGACTGTATGAATTCTGTGTAGCTACGACGTTCATGCACCCGGGTGATGTAGTAACTGGAATACCCTCAACAGCTGCCACCCGAGGTTAGTCTTATCTGTCCAAATTAACCATAAGGACTAGGACCTCCTGTCATTCCCACACATGACTTACCATTCTCTACGTGAGAACGAGTAATCACGGAATATCAGGATGAACCGCTATCTTAGCGTGCCCACATTCATACTTTACCAATTCTGATATCCATTCATGTGATATTCCTCCCCGGAATACTCTTTCATAATCAAAGTCATTTCATCCATATCATATTCCATCATCTTTCATCATTAAAACTTCAACTTAACCAATTTGAATAAAGATCCCGTAGGATACCAAATATCGAACGTTAGTTTTTAACCCAGAACGAGACTGAAAACTTGGAGTGAGACCGAGACGTCTCCAACTCAAAACAGATCAAATCGAGAGAGTTACTCACTTATTGTGAAAGGGACCGAATACAATAATAGTTCTCAGAGGTTAATATAATCAAACGTTATTTACCAAGTGAGCCAATTTAATGAACTAACTCTTGATAGTTCAAACCGAACACCGTAAAGCCTAGGCCGAGTACTAACACTCTAGGCCGAACACCATTAGAAACTGATATTGTAGGACATCAAATAATAATAACGGACGTAATTATATGAAGAAACCGAACGATATAAATACTTAGCTTTATTAATGAGTTTAACATCAAGGAGAACGAGTGATAGTCAAAGACTGAGCACTGTAGAGACCGAACGCTATTGAGTTTGGCCAAATGCTCTTATTTTAAAAATCATATTACTGAATCAAGGTCGAGCGCTCGGTTTAAGACCGAGCATCACTTAGTACAAGTACTTGGTGTAAGACCGAGCACTACTTAGTACGAGCGCTTGGTGTAAGACCGAACACTACTTAGTACGAGCGCTTGGGGTAAGACCGAGCACTACTAAACTTATAGAATAAAGGCTTAATACATATAAGATATCATTTAACTAGTGTTCAAGATCGAACAAAATATACAAATGCATATAGATATACTGAAGTTTATAACCAAATACCAAGGAACGACTACCCTTGGCCGAACGCTCATGTACGAAAATTACAAAACGGAGACGCTCGTCCTCAACTAGAATTCTCTCCAAATGAAAGAATACAGTTCCAATCGAGTCCACAAGAAAACCGAACACTATATCGAACAAGCGCTGGTCTAATACCAAACACTTATGAAGAACGAACGCTACTGAAACGAACGCTTGGTCCAAGATCGAATACTTAAGTATAACTGAATGGTCAATACTGACTCTCGACAACATCCCTACCCATTTCATGACTTTCATTAATCATCAATACTTTTAAACAACATACAATATTTCATCATCAACCAAATCATCAACACAATATCATTCCAGTTTCTCATATCTTAGATTCATATACTCATACAGCCAACAATGGAATAACAACCATATTTCATATCAACGAACATGCATCTATACAAAACAAGAATCTAAATCAAATTATATAAGCTTCTCTTACTTCTAAGCGTAACCAAACGTTCACAAATGCAGCATATGGTTCGCCTCTACCAGAGACCTTAGCATTCTACAGTCACGCCTTAAGAAACTAAATCAAACACAAGACCAAAAGTACTCAGAATGAGAGGATCAACTCATGCAACCAAAAATTTTGGTTTGCATGCGACAGAAAACACACGACTGAGGAAGAGATGAACTTACCAGCTCGGAATCAAAAACTGATCGGTTCAAACGAACGCCCTAGACGCCGGGAGTACTCAGGTGTGGTTTGTTTGATGATCGGAGGAAGAAAAGAGTAAGATTTTGTAGAGGGAGGATGAAGAAATCTTAGAGAGAATGAGGAGAAAATGAAAGTTCAGAACTTTGGGGAAGAAGGGTGCATGCAGAAGTGGCGTGAACTTTTGAAAACCTAGAATTTTACTCCTACCGTCATTAGCGAACGGCCAACCTCTTGCTGCCACCTATTTTTCCACTCTCTGATTTCCAACTCTCTTCCTTAACATTTGGCTTCCACTCAAATGAGGTTTTTAGTGGGTTTTAAATGGGTTCTGACAAATACTACCTACCAAAATAATTAAGTGGTTTGGTATGATATAGGTTTTGATTGACAATAAATGGAAGAAAGTAAAAAGTGAAATGACAATATAAAACATACTTAAAAGTTGTTTATAGGCGCGGTTGTATTTTTTTGTTAAGGTGGGTTAATTCATTTTTTATATTATGATTTCGTTTTTTTAAATTATATAAAAAATTAAGTCGTGTTTTTTATATACAATTTTATTTTAAAAAAAAGTATCTTGCATTAAGGACAAGTTGTGACTTTTAGGGTGTGTTTACTTTAGGGAGATAATTGGAGAGAGAGTGAGTGGATGAATTTGAGGCGATTTGAAGGTAAATTTTTTATTGTTTATTTGAGTGGATTTAGAGGTGAGTGAGACTGAATTTCGAAGTAAAGTTTGTGAGAATTAGTGTAGAATTTAGACCGTGTGACAGATAAAAAAATATTTAATGGATAGAAATTGAAGATTACCAAAATAACATTAGTTGTAAAAGTAATATAAAATGATAATGATTAATATTGTATATAATTGTAAAAAATATTATAAAGAGAGAAAATAATAAAAAAATAAATTTTAAAATTTTATTATTATTATTATTAAAACCACAAGACAAAGAGTAAAATAATAAAATTACATGAGTTCCTTTCAAATCTCTTCTAATGAGAGAGATGTAAGTAAATGAAAGATCCCGTTTTTCTATCTGCGCTGTCACCTTCAAATCATCTCAACGGAACACAGAACATTCTACGTTTCCATCTTCTTAAATTTTCGACTAAAAAAAATCATCGCAAGTAAACAAAACCTTAAAAATAAAGTCATGAAAATAATGTACAACTTCGTGTGTGTCACGAAGTTGCAAGGCCAAAAATGATTTTCATCATATTACATTTATTTAATCACATACTTAATTTTTTTTTATCTACGGTCAGCTACTTTTTCTAAAACTGATTCGTGTTAAATATTAATTACTTTTTCAAAATTTGTGTTAAACATTGATTACTTTTTCAAAAATAAGTTATAGTAAAGTTATATTAAATGTGACAATTTCTTTAAAATTTAAGTAAAGTTGATATTAAATGTGATAATTTATTTGAAAATATTTTTCACTTACGACGTTTGCTAAATACTAAATTGAATTAAAGTTACTATTGGGTATGACAATTATTTTTAAATAATTATCATTGGACGTGATGACTTTTGTTAAAAACTAAATTAACCTGAAGTTGTTTATTAATATGATGACTTATGTTAAATTATTTTGAGTTGAAGTCGTCCTCTTACACGTGATGACTTTAATATAATTAAATTTGAACTCAAAAGATATTTATATACGACGATTTTACTGTAATTATTTGTAGAGTTTAAGATTCATTGTAATTATTTTTGTTTCTGAAATCTTTATACGACTTTATTATTTTTAACTTGTTATAATTGTTAGTTGTGAATGTTGAACTACCTTAATTACTTGAATATTTTATTTAATTACTTGAATATTTTATTTATAGTACTCATTATGGTTTTTACTTATCAGTGACCCAAACATAGCTTCATGCTAATACTTGGTTAATGATGTTGAACTGGAAAGGTTTTTCCTTCCACCGGATGTTCTATAGGTCATCAACTCAGTAGACTCGTTTAAGTAGAAGGTTCATAATATACAATACAGTGTTAATGTCTAAACGGAATTTGATGTGTTGATAAATATAATGAAGACATAGAACACAAACTAGAATATCAACTCGTGGAATTAACTTTTACAAATAAATATTTCCTTATCATATTATTCAAAATTAATTATCACTTTATTATTTATTTTTCTTTAATCTTTGAATATTTCAGTTTCTTACAATCTAATTGATTTCAGTTTCACAAATTTTATTGAATAAAATAATGACTTAAAAGTAATTTTTTTTTTATTTTTCACAAGAAACAATAAAACATTCAAGTTGAAAAAATATCAGACATTAAATAAACAAAAATAATTTATAAAAAAGTATAAATAATTACAAAATTTGTTAAGAAAAACATAAAAACGTCCTTGGTAACGCGATTAAAAAAACACTTTACATTAAAATCAAGTTCACATAAGATTATATAAGAAAGATCGACAAAGAAAAAAAAAGTCATCCTTATAGATACAATCTAAAAAGAAAATTAAACTCGTAATTCTAAGTCCAACTTCCATTAAAAAAATAGTAAAATTTACTACTAATCACGACTTTTCTAAATAAATAAAAAAGTTGTAAAAATATGTTTGAAAGCAAGAGTTAGTGGTTCAAAGATTGATGTAAGACTACAAAGTTAAATTTAGAATCATGATTTCTTGATTAAAAATTAATAAGAAACACTACACAGATTGTAAAATTTATCCATGTCATTAAATTCAATACAAAATTCCGCCAATTTGATAAATTAGGACATGCCCATGTCTTTTCTATCAGGCACTATTTAATGTTTCTCCTAATTTCCAAACGGGGCTACCGAACCGAATTAAACCAATAACCAATAAACCGAAACTCGAGCCAGCTTTCACTTCCCAAGGATCTAACCTGGTATTCAGCTTTCCTGTTTTGTTCATTCTTCCTTTTGTTTGGACTTTTTGTTCATTTCGTTGATGGGCATCTTAGTTTGAATCTTTATGTACTATGTGTGTGAGCATGGACTTTTTCCCATATGGGTTTCTTGCTTGAGGCCAATTTTTTTTTTTTGGGTTCAGGAGAGATATTTTTTCATTACCTAACATGTTTTCAGTGTTTGCCAAGCTTTTCCATGGGTGAAGCAGACCTATGAAAGTTGTCTGCTTGGAGAATTCTAGCATCCTCGTTGACCTGTACTGTGAGCATGGCTGGTGAACTAGAAACCCTAGAAGAACTTTTAGTAAAGGAGGGATCTTTAGTTATGGATGGAAAGGATCTAAAGGTGGGTTCTGATTTATGCATAGAAGATGGTGTTTGCAGTAGTGAGGGTGTTACTAAGCTTAATGGGGATGTGGATTCTGATGGCTTAAATAAGGAGGGTAAAGGTGTGAGTCCTACCGCAAGAGAAGGTGTTGGGGTTCTTGGTGAGGGTTCTCAAGTTGTGGGGTCCTTAGAAGGAAAGAGTGAGAATGAAACTGCCGAATTAGGTGGAAATGATGCCTACTTGAAATCATTAGATGAGCAGAAGGATATTGATGACAGGGAGGTAAATAAATCAGTGGAGAAAGAAGCAATCAATGATGTTAAGGTTGAGTCAGAAGACAGACAAAGCATTAAAGAGAATGCTGGCATTTCAGAGCAAGTTGATTCGCATGAAGAGCAGGAAATTGAAGATGAAAACTTTGATGATGCTGAACGGCATAAAACAACGGGTAAAAAAGTCACAAAGCATGTGTCAAATAAGAAGATCTCAGGAGTCATTTTTCAGGCAAGTTATCAGCTGCCAATTGAAAAGGTAGGTGAGTTTTCTGTGTATGATTTGGTATGGGGCAAGGTGAGAAGCCATCCATGGTGGCCGGGGCAGATATTTGATCCCTCCGATTCATCTGTGGAGGCACATAAGCATTTAAAAAAGGACCGCTATTTGGTTGCTTATTTTGGGGATAGAACATTTGCCTGGAATGATTCGTCTCAGCTCAAGCCCTTTAGGAGTCATTTCTCTAATATTGTAAAGCAGTGTAATTCAGATGTATTTCAGAGTGCTGTAGATTGTGCTTTGGAAGAAGCCTCAAGACGTGCAGAATATGGGTTAGCATGTTCCTGCGTACCTGAAGATACTCTTGACAAGATTAAACTCCAGACTGTTGAAAACACTGGCATTCAACAAGAACTAAGTTTCATACGCAGAGTGGATGAATCTTTAAATGCCGAATCCTTTTCACCTGAGAACCTTTTGGAATACTTGAAAACTCTGTCGGAGTTTCCCACTGGCAGCTTTGATCGATTGGAGCTCTTAATTGCTAAGGCTCAATTGCTTGCTTTCTACCGTTTGAAGGGTTACACTTGCTTGCCTGAGTTACAATATTGTGGAGTTTTGGATAATGGCACCAACGCATTAATTAAGGATGCTGATAAAAGTTTGAGTGAAATTAATAAGCATGCAAGTCAATCGAGTAAAAAAGATGTTCAAGCTGGTGTTGGAAAAAGGAAAACATCAAACAGCTCCAGTCACAAAGGCAAGCATAATTTGAAAGATGATATATATCAAGAAAAGAAGAAAAGAAGCTTGTCTGAATCAGCAGGTGGGACTTCAGATTCTACACACGGTGATTATCAGTCAGGTGATGCCACTGATAATCTGATTTATCCTGCCTCTTCCAAGAAAAAGAAGACTATTGATCATTGGGCCGGTATTTCAGGGATGAAAGACCGGAGAAAAACAATTTCCCTTGCCAAAGTTTCTAATTCCACAAAGCAATCCTTTAAAATTGGTGAACGTATTCTAAAGGTTGCTAATCAACTTACTGGACCACCCACTATGTTGAAGTGTTCTGGAGACAGGTCTCAAAGGGAAGATGGTTGCGCTGAAGGTTTTTTAAGAAATGGGACTGATGTCTTCTCTAATTCTGAGAAGACTCAGAAGTCAAGCTTGATTGTTCCAGTGGAATATTCATCTCTAGATGATTTGCTACATTTACTTCAGTGGGTGGCACATGAACCCCTGGGAGATTATAGTTCCTTGAATATTATAGTGAGCTTCTTCTCTGATTTCAGGAATTCAATAATTGTGGCCAATGATTCTGGAAAAGAAATTTCGTCTGCAGAGAAAGCTGGTAGTAAAAGGAAGAAACAAGTGGGTGGATCACGTGAAAGGACTGAGACGGGCATCCAGATTGGTTCTGAAAAACAGCAGTCACAGAAAAGCAGCAGAAGAGACTACCAACATGCCCCCGCTGAGCCAGAAAAGCCTATTATAGTTTACACTCGTAGGTCCTACCCCAGGAAACAATTGTCTGAAAATAGTCATCTTGAGGTTCCTGAAAAGCCTTCTGGTTGTGTAGATGAGAATTCCCCAGCTGAACTTATTTTGAACTTTGCTGAGATGGATTCTGTTCTTTCAGAAATGAAACTGAATAAGATTTTTAGGCAATTTGGACCTCTAAATGAATCTGAGACAGAAATTGACAGAGGGAGCAGCCAGGCTAGAGTGGTTTTTAAGAAGTGTGCCGATGCAGAGAGTGCTTTCAGTAGTGCTGAAAATTTCAACATATTTGGATCAGTTCTTGTAAATTACAAGCTTAACTATACTCCAAGTACATTATTCAAACCTGCATCTTTTACCACAACGGTGGACCAGGACCAGGACATGCATCTTGATCTCTCCAATTCTGAACATAATACAGTCTAATTATTTGGTAAGTAACTTTTTGCTATTACATATGCAAGATTTGGTAATTGATAATTTTGATAGGTGCACGTATGTCTTATGATGGATGATATAAAAGCTGCATATTATCCTGATAGACGATGCAGTAGAAATAATAGAGCATAGCTTGAAGATAAAATTATCTTATTTTTCTTCTAGTTTTGAGTTGGGACTAATTGAATCATTCTCTTACTAGGTCATACATATTTTAGTACCACTAGAATGTTTTTAAGGAAGCATGTCAGCTGACAAAAACTACAGAACAGGGAAGATAAAGAGGAGGATGTTATAAAACATTCTGTTTTCAATCAGGCGTTTCAAGCCTAATGGAAAGGAATTCGCACTTTTGAGGCAACAATCTTGAGACCGCTGAAGAAAATATATTCAAGAAAACAAGGGTATTACTTGGGCATGTTTTATAAGTGATTTTTAGCTATTGTGATACCAATGCATCCTCTGTCAGCTCTATTTACTTGGATATATCTGTGTCACTACAAAATTAAAGTTTTAAGTCTGGGAGCAGTAGCATAAAAAACGTTAGATAGGTCAATTTTCACATTCAATTGTATATTAGTTTAACAATGTTGATAAGTAAACAGTCCTGTTTCTGTAGTTGAAACGGGAATCTGATCCATATCTTCCTTGGTTTAGCTAGTTTGGGGCCTCAGTTTAAATCTCACTGTAGACCATAGAGTTGAAAATACATATACTTTGGTTTTCCTAGAATTTTTACTGTGTTGTGTACCGTGCATCTTTTGTTTCATTTGGTTCAATTTGGTCATTTACTTCAAATCTGATTGTTTTGAGCACTAACCATAGATTCTGATAAGAACAAACCATGCAATATATTTTGGCAAATTTGCCAGATTCTATCATGGAAGACACAATGGAATCTGGTAAGGGAGATTCAGAACAATTATTTAGATAAGATTCTTTTTCCAATAGAATTATTCATTGAAGTAGTTAATTACTGTCACTGATCCTTATTGGGCTAAGAAGGCTACCTGGAACTTGCTATGATTCATCTAGCACCTCTGGGTGCTTCCTAAATAGATGAACTGCATATGCAAAGACAATAGGTAAGCACATCTCAGTACACTATTACTCTGCTAACTGAGTTGCCAAATTGATTTTGCAGGTTAGACCCGTAGATTTCTCCTCACCTCAAAGGGAAGCAAATATAGCAAGCATACCATAAGTAAATTACATTTGCAACTATACGGGGTGCTGAAAACTTAACAGCATATCATAAATGAATAAAACTGCTTAACCAATTTATTGCTAAATGGCTGCCAAAGTATAAGAAAACCTTTGAAGAACTTGGTGATGTTTCGATTAAATTTTGCAAGCAAGTCTTGTTTTTACCAAACTGAGTTTCCAGGTAAAATTTCACTGTCAAGACATACTTACGAAGTAACCAAACATATCATAAAATTGAGTTTATTCTTCAAATTTGAAGCGTCCCAAATTGTAAGTCAAACATAGTCTCGGGTGATAACAAAAAAGTGTTTTGGAGAACTAATACAACGAGCAAAATTATAGAAACAAATATGATAACCTTTGTATCTTTGAAGGACTGAATTTAGGGTTTATTCTTATTGCATCTTCGTTTTTCATCTTTCTCCCGGTGCCTTGCAAATGGAAAACTAAACATTCAGTGATATGTTCAGAAAATATGCAGTGAGGTGTTGTGGATCTATTATTCTTATGGGACACGTACTTCAATGGAAGATATAATGATATGTATTGCACACAATTCCATTAACTAAGTGCAAGGGCTACCAGTGTCAATTAGATGGTTTCAGTAAATTAAGTTTGATCATAGAGGATAGGTAAAAGAATACTTTATTAATATACATTTGTCATATATTAAAAAAATAATTCTTCTGTTAATTAGTTTTAGGAATTAATCCATTTGGGGTTGTCGTAAAATTTTATAAAACATTTTAAATAATTGTAATTTTGTTGTCCATGAGCAAATGGTGGCAGAAACATCGTAAAAAATGAACTTCCATGGGAACAAAGAGGATTTAGTCCATTATCAATAATTTAATAAGGTTTAATTGCTTCCTTTGTCCCCAGTTTGGTTGAATTGTGTCAAATTCATCCTCATTTTTAAAAAAGTTTCATTGTCGTCCTCACGTGGTGTAAAAGTTTCATTGTCGTCCTCACGTGGTGTAAAAGTGTCAATTGAATCCAAACATAGAAAAAATTTGTGTCAAAGTAGTCATTTTTCCTATATCTCTGTGTCTTCCTTTCATACAATCAAGTACAGATATTCATTTTACCTTATCCAATTTAAGGCTTTTCATAGCTCCAGAGAAGTGACATATGAAAGGAAGACACAGATATATAGGAAAAATGACTACTTTGACACAAATTTTTTCTATGTTTGGATTCAATTGACACTTTTATACCACGTGAGGACGACAATGAAACTTTTTTAAAAATGAGGATGAATTTGACACAATTCAACCAAACTGGGGACAAAGGAAGCAATTAAACCATTTAATAACACGTTTTTGTTTTTGCTCTCAATTATTGTTATTAGTTTTGACTCTTTTAATCTCTCGACATATTTATTGCTTAACTTTTATTGATTATTTAAGTCGACTGACAACGAGGTTCTCATAATGTTTCTGGCAAGGTCACATCCAAAAAATTTAAGATAAATGTATTTTGTTTGGTATTATTCATTACAATTTACTAATAACTAAATGTACTTTAAAGAAAATAACATACGTTTTAGATCATTTTTATGAAAAGTATTAAAAATTGTAATTTTGTTCTTATAACAAGGATTGGAATAATATTTTTTACACCAGTTAGAGTTATAATGGTAGATTAAAAAATAACAAGATGTTAGTGAAATTTACACTTATTTTTAAATGATGTTAGAAAATAAATTTTAAACTAAATTCATAACTTTACAAAATTAATTTATAAAATAAGATCTATATTTATGTATATATTATAAATTTATCGTATATATAATCGTGTGGAATCAATGAATTTTTAAATCAATATTATAAATTAAAGTCTTTTTTCTTCCTGTTAAAGTTTTTCTTTTTCTGATGAATTTTGCTCGAAGTTATAACTCAACATCGTCGCATTAAACACGATGGCCCGAAGCTGAATCTCTCTAAATAACATACCCCAGCAAACAGCTAATTCTCATAACTCTGTAATGCTACACATGCATAGTGTTCGTACAGAAAATTAACTTTTAAAATAAAATTATAATTTATACAGCATCACTTGAACATCAGTGAAGCTGCGAACCCTTTCCATAACATTGGTATTTTAGCAAGTGGACATTTTCTTAAGATTATAAAGGAAAAGAGAATCCAACAATTTTACCTAAAGTAAATAATATAACAACTGGAGTGTCTGCAAACATTAATCACAAGAAAACTCTTAATGCAGATGCTTCTGACCATGACAAGCTACAAGGTGAATCACATGCATAACCCCAACACACGTCTTTCCCTTCAGTTGGTCATGCAGCTAAATATTACATGTGTTAATAAAAATCTACTTTAGTGACGTAACAAAACTGACACTCAAACCTTCTACACGAGAGCCTACGTTTAAATCATTACACCATTGTTTTCACCCATGTCATGCGTACAAGCATTCAAGTCAAATAAAAAAGATGCGTCGAAACATCTACACTATTCATGGCTTTGCATTGAAGGTATAACCAGATGTTGTGGTTGCACCTGAAAATCCCAACAGATTTCAAAATTGTTATAGAAGCACGTAGAACAAATGTCAACAACTGATAGCAAAGAAATCACACTCCTTATACTTGAAAGTGTTTGAATTCCTATGTATGCCCAGCCAATCTTAAATGCTAAAAAGACAGTGATAAACAAAACAAGTCACATTTGATCTCCAAAGAACGACGGCTTTTTGGATGAAGCGTGCAAATAGAAATAAACAAAAAAATACTGAGCTATCTTTTCTTGCCGTTATGAATTATACTTTGGCATGTGTAGATAACTATAATCCTAGACTTTTAGCTGAAGGACAATATTAAGACAAGTACTCAGGTAGTTCCCAAGTGATTTCCAATTTAGGCACCACAGGAAACCTGATCGAAATACCAATAACTAGTATTTAATGTTGAAAGGCTAACTATGTCTTGGTTGGTACTATGCTTCAACATGAGAAACTTTAGAAAAGAACCATCTTATCATATAACCTTTTGTCCGAGACCCCAATGAGCCCATCCCATATTTTATTTACAGAATGGTATAGGGATTTTTGCTGAGGATGGAGCGAGTAATCATGTGACTAGAACTTCACTATCATGTACGATGAGGATAAACAATGACTAATAGAGATCGGAGAAGATTGGAAAAGATAGAGAACGTAGAAATGAGAAGAGAAGGAGAATGAAACAGCTCAATGAAAATCAATTCTAAGTCATAAGTTTTTAAACCAATGTACATAGTAACAGCAAAAGAAATCCACTTGCTAAGTAAAAAGCTATAATTAAACGGAGGTCTCAAATCCCTAGAGCAAGTCGGTTAACTGCACATTTTTCTGTGTGAATCAAAAGTATTCCACAGCCTAACAATTCCTTTCTAGACAAAAAAAATCACGAAGTGGAAGCAACCTCTCAACAAATATTTTTATTTCTCATACACATAACCAACAATCAACATATTAAGGACCCATCAACATATTAGAACCAAAATAACAAAGCTTTTAATGAATGTACCTCGCCATACTAACAGATATGATATATTTCCATAATCCTAATGTTCCTTTAGCATACACCATTTTTGATTGAGTATTCGATTGTAGCCCAATTTTAACTAAATACAATTACCATTAAAACTTGAATTTAAAGAAATTAAATTCCTCAATTACGAGCCCAAGAAATAGAAAAGAAAGTAAAGAATATTTTTTTTTAGCAAGAGTGTTGTCTCTTGTCATGTAACCCTCCTTGGGATTTCACTTGTGCACTCTTGGTCTTTTTCAGCTTCCCCATTCATGCTTTCTTTAGATTGGTACAATTAAATAATGCCAACTAACTCCTTAATTAGTGTGGGTTCATTTTTTTCTGTTTATATTCGAGGCCTTAGGGAGTGATTGGTTTTACCCATATTCATTTATGATTTGGTAGAATGCTTAACAAAAACTATCGCTCCACACGTTGCATTGTTGAGGCTGCATCTTGTCTTATTCAAAACAATTCCAAGCGAAGTCAGCTGAAGAATGTTCTTACCGATAACTCTTCTGGTTCTAAGGTTACTTCTTGCTGTGCTGGTTTGAAAAGTATGTTTAATTGTGATTTTTGTATATATATATATAGTTAAAATTTATTTTTGTCAATAATGTGTAGATAGTTACGAAGGAGTGTCACAATGAGGATGCACAATTCGCATTTGCTGTTGACAAAATCTTAGAAATGCAATCAGATCATTCAACTGATAACTGTTATTTTGGCAACGTTGCAATTCTCTACCGTAGGCAGGTGATGTTTATTGCTATCACAATTATGTACAAAACTAATTTCCCTATTTCTGACTGAATGTTTTTTTCTACTGCCTTTCTTCCTCTTTCAGGTATCAGGGAAAGCCTTCCAAATGGCTTTCCGTGATAGGAAAATACCATTTAACATTCACGGTGTGGCATTTTACAGAAAAAAAGGTAATTTATTTTACAATAAGATGAAACTGCATTTACATTGAACAACCAATGTTAAAACTATACATTTCTAGGCCACTGCTAATAACTATAGCCTTTCGATTTAACTATTTTAATGTCATTGTAAGTCTTTGGATTGCTTAACTTTCAGGGGGAGTCTGGTTAGTTTTGTAAAATTGCTATTTTATGGTCTATGTGGAGTAACCTACTGGGTATGTTGCTCGGTGGAGTTTGGTTTGTTTTGTAAATTGTTTCGCTCTCCTTATGGTCTCAAGTAATCTCCATGTGTTTGGTTTGGAAAACTGAGCCGTTTGTTCTAACCTTTGGGAAGCAAATCATTCAGTTTTCTATTGTCTTACCTCCCCTGAAAATGTGTGTACTAAATAATGAATGTTAATGATATAGTCATTAAAAAGAATAATATTTCTAGAATGTCTCAGCTAAAGGAACACTTATGCAATAATTTTAAGACCAAGGATCTTGTAAGTTTTAAATACTGTTTGGGCATTGAAGTAATCCAATCAAAGAAAGATGTTGTATTTTGTCAAAGGAAATATGCTTTAAATATCCTTACAGAGACATGTATGATTGATTGTAAACCAATGGATAGCCGTATGGACCCAAATCAAAATTTAATGGCAGAGCAGGGTGAAACTTTCTCTAATTAAAAAAGATATGAAAGACTGCCGTTGGTGTTGAGTCAATTCATACATACTCGTTGTATTGATCATTGGAATTATGTCATTTGTATTCTAAGATACCTCAAATGGCTCGAAAACAAGGTCTACATTGTGAAAATAAAGGAAATTCCCAAATTTCTAGATATTGTGATGTTGATTAGGTAGGTTCTTCAATGAACCACTTTGCTACAAGTTATTATGTTTTCATTAGAGAAAATATTATTTTTTGAAAGAGCAAGAAACAAAATGTAGTTGTTTGATCAACTGAAGTTGAATATAGGACCATGACATCTCTCACTAGTGAGCTTGTACGAGTAAAATAGTTTCTCCAGGAATCACTTTGCGACAAAAATAGAAAATAAAAATGGTAACTCCCTTTAAAAGAACAAGAGCAGAACACATAAGAATTCAAAAACGATTTCATAGCTTTTTTCCTCTTTCCAAGTTTAAGGCGAAGGCACACACTCAAACATTGTATTTATTTGCCAAAAATGAAGAGGGATTGGGTAGCTATATGCCATTGATGTTTTTCATTATTCTTATTTGTTTTTCTTATTTTTTATTTTTCTTTATGGAGTATCCCTTACCGACCAAATTCACTGTAACTTTCTTCTTTCTCTATTAATGATGTTTCTGTTATCTAAAAACAAACAAAACTTGTAAAACCACGTTATCTCCATGCAAATAAAACACAGAATGTGAATAACTGACTTCAATATCACATTATCATGACATCCAGAGCTTGGGGAAATTAACCCTAACATTCCACAGATTTGGCTTATTGTCGGCAGTGATTAAGCAAATACCTAGTAACATATGGAAACAAAGAGGTTTCTGAAAGGAAGGGCATAAAAACCACTAGTAAATGTCTTACTTCTAATATAGATCCAGCACTAGAGCAGCTTAAAAGCCCGGCAGTAAAACAGAATGCATTATATATCTATATTCCTAATATACTGACATTAGTAATTGAAGAGGTTAATAATTTTGATGAAATGAAATTTGAGTATAGTCTTTATCCAGTTTAAGAAGACTTTATTAGGAAACAGGTGCAAGAATCGATGAAACAAACACCAGAGACAAAAAATTATCCAGCAAGAGACGAAGATTGAGACACTTTTGTTTTATGAAGTATTCAAAAAAGCCTTTTTATTCACGGGGGTTGCCAACTGGTGGGAAAAGGGATCCAAAACTAAACAAACCAGTGAACACAAACCTGTTGGAATGAACCTCTCAATGGCTAGACAGCTTAATTAGAGTACCAATTTCAAAATCAATAAAATATCCTGAGATGTGAAACCTCTCTCCATTAATCTTCAAATTGCGTGTGCTTTTCTAAAGCAACAGGTTTCCAACAAAATTGTAACTCAATTTAGACTTGTAAAAGCTCCCTCTAAATTATATGTTTCAAAAGGACAATCTAATCTTTATGCTTGAGACACCAAGTACTCATGGAATAAAACTAAAAATTTCAAATATATTGACCAGAACTAAATGTAAAGCCACAAACTTAACATAAAAAATAAGTTAATCAAAATGATCCTCTCAAAGCTAAGAACAGCAATTGCACAAGCAACAAAGGGAAAATATCAAATTGCTGGCACTGAACTTTGCTTGTAAATATCAGTCCTCCCTCCTCTTATAAGAAATTGGAATCAATACAACAAACAATGGTAGAGGTTATGATACACTGATACTTCTATTTGTTTCACGTATTCATATTTGATACCGATATTTTCAGATACTTCACCAATATGTATCCATAAAGTATACAACCTTTTAAAGTGTTTTATAAAAGAACAATACTGCATCTAACACATAGGCATAAGCATGTATAAACAAAAAGCATTGACCTGATGAATAAAAGGGGGAAATCGTTCTCTTTGTGAATCATTTCAAAGAAGAAATGAGATGGATATATTGTTCCTATATGTAAATAATTGAAAGTAAACTATAATGACAATAAGATACAATTTTGTTGCTTTTAGTAAAGTCCAAGAAGTATGTTTTTAATTTGAATTTGCAGAATTGCAATTATATATTTATTATTTTATGAATTTTTATATATTTTTAAATGTGTATCTCATGCATATAATATCCTATATATTTTTAAAATAATTGTATTGCCGTATTGTATATCTGAATCATAGTGTAGAGGGTATTCAGAACATAAAAAGCCTACTACAATATTCAATTTTGCTCTTTTTTTAATAAGAACGTGCCTATTTTTCTATCTACATAATTGGGCTTGCAAGTGCTTGCTAAATAAATGAGCATTCAGGCATTCAATAGAGAAGGAGAAAGAAAGAATATTACCTGCAAACTAATATAGTTCAGTGAACCCTGATGAACAAGCTGCCATATACATTTAACCAAAAACACGCAATGAACCAAATCATTTTTCCTTAGAGATAATATCATAAGACTAATAATTGTTGAACTAAAAACAAAATTAAAAAAGCTATTCATCCACACCTGAGAATTTTGACCTGCAAGGCCAACTTGATCTGGTCTAGCAGATCCATCACCACCTCTAGCAGATCCTTTGGTGTCACCCTATAAGAATTTGTGTCCAAACATTAACATTTCCATTGACAAAAATAGTCCAAGATAAATTACAAATAACACAACCCAAGAGGAGGACTGACTAACCTCCGTCTGTGATATTGTGCACATCCCAAAGTCACCAACCAAATAAAAAGGAAAAGGAAAAAGTCAGTTAATTATAGTATAAGCAACATTATACAAGCATCCTCGTTTAAATGAAGGGGATGGAAGAGAACTTTATGAATTTTTTCCTTGAAAAGGTTCCTCGTGTACCTGGCTCAACCAGCCAAAAACCAATCCACAGTTCAAGATGGGAAGGGAAATGAAAACTGGGATGAATAATTCTCCTTAAATTTTAATAGTGTGTGTGGGTGTGGGTATGTATATATATATCTCAGTGTCCTATTTGTGTATCCACTAAAAAATAAAACAACAATGACAGAACTTTTATATATATATATGAACAAATAATTTATTACTATAGAAAGAGCAGATGCTGCAAACCAATATGTAAGAATCCTGAGAAACTTTATCAAGAAAGAATAAAAAAGAAAAAAAAATACCTCTCTGTACCTTGCCAGGTACACCTTAAGGGGCTCTATGTAGTCTTCAAAACCTAAAGTGGCCATTGCCCATAACAAATCGTCTCCATTAATAGTCTTCCTCTTCTCTTTCTGACATTTCTCACTAGCCCTGCACGGAATTCAGTAACCAAAAATCATCAGAAACTCCAATTGTCAAAAAAAACTGAAAACAAATCATTCTTTGCTACAAATGCTTGATATATAATCACACTCTCAAACAACCGCCAGTTGCAAAAACAAAAATTAAAAATCAAAAATAAAAATCAAAAATAAACATCGTGAACTCAAACTTTTGTTATCTATAGTTTGGAACTAACTCGCTGGTAATGAAACTGATAAACTCAGAAACACATTCCTGCATAGTATCTTTGGCGTCTTTAGCAATCTTGCCGTTGGGAGGCAGACCCTTCTTCATGATGCGGCTGATATTGGCAATAGGAAGGAGACGGTCTTGTTCCCTGGCACCAGACGACGAAGCTCGCGGGCTCTGCTCGCCCCCACTGTCGTGACTCGGGCTGACTGGCACATCCGACATCTCACAAACCCTACAAAACGCAAGGATTTAACAGAGAAACAAAGCGTGACAAAGGAAGAAAGAAAAAATGCAAAGTCTCTTGTGGATGTTTGTTTATAGACATGGATGAATGTGCGTGTGGGAAAGGAGAAGGAATGGATTGATTGGTGATGGAAAGTGAAGGGTGGGTGAGATCCGAGATGTGACATGGATGGACGATGTTTAACAGAGCAAAGTTAAATTATTACCGGTATGGGAGTGAGAGAGGAAGGAGGAGAATGGAAAATGGTGGTGGTTTTTGTATTTGGCGCGAGAAGGAGACCGATGATTGGTGGAATTGGGTTACAAAAACAAATTTATGCAGACAATAAGACACAGAACAAAGACATACTCAATTTCACTATTTTTACCTAAGTTCAATATACACCTTTCACTTTTCAACATTGTTCCCTCAATAAATTATATGCACAATCTTCAGCTTTTATAATTTAATTTACAATGTACAACTGATTTAAAACTATATATATATATATATATATATATATATATATATATATATATATATATATATATATATATTATATGTGTGTGTGAATTAATTATACATTACTGTCTTTTTATTTATAATCTAATTTAGAGTAATATGTAAATATAAGTTTGTAATTTATTTTTATATACATTATATTTTTACAATTTTATCAAATAATATATGTTTGGTTAAGTTTTAATAGGTTGAAAATTTAAAATTTTTATAGTTAAAATTTTTTAATTGTGTGACGTCATTGTCATTTGTTTTTATGTATTAAAACATTGTAATGTTCTCTTATTAAAAAAATGTTGTGATTAAAGTAAGGTGATATTAATTTAAAACATATTAAATAATAAGATTGTTATATTTTGTTTTATTTTTACTTTCATGCAATAACTTATAATTATATAACTTATAATTATTAATGAATTGTAATTATTATTATTATTAATAACGTACATGACAGATATTATCTTTTATTATATAATACACTTTTAATAAAAATAATAAAAATAGTTTTTATTTTATATTTTTTATATTAATTATAAAATACAGCACTTATAAAGATATTAATAAGTAATACATGAAATCAAATGAAAATGTTATATATATATATATATATATTTTTTTTTTTTTCTCTCCTATGATGCAATCACATGTAGTTATTAATGGACTGTTCTCGTCATTATTAATATGGGTGAGAAATATGATTTTTATTATATAATACATTTTTTAATAAAAATAATAAAAGTTATTCTTCATTTCATATCTTTTATAAAGTTTTAAATTTAAGATGTTATGAAATCAATAGAAATTTTATATATATATATATATATATATATATATATATATATATATATATATATATATGTATGTATGTATGTATATATGTGTGTGTTATGATCATAAAAATAATTGTTTAAAGATAAAAAAAATGGTATGAGTGATTATATTGATAAGATCTTTAGATTTAATCCATAATTTTTTTAAAAGAGTAAGTTAGTTTATACTATTTTTCTTTTATATGTCTTGCTTACTTTGCATGTGAGCTTTAATGTTTTTGCACGTGTTATCTTAGTCTTTTATAAGATTTTATTGAGACCGAAAATAATCGATTAGAATACTATCAGAAGACAGTGATCGGTTTGTTTTGTTAGTTAGGGTTTTCTGATTTTTTCCCCTTTTTCCCATGAACTCTATAAATAGAGTTTCTCCTTTTATTTTTTAGTAGAACAAAAATTATGTAAGAACACCATTACAGAGAATAAGAAAAGTTTATGTCTTTCTTACCTTTCGTGAAGCCTTTGCGCATATCTTCTCTTCTTCTCCTCTTCTCCTCCCAACAGCCATGGTTGAACGCTTGCAGAGAGCTCCACACTTTTTCCCTCTCTAGCTTCCAGAAGAGCCTTAAGCTCTCTCTCTTTCTCATTCGTGTGTGATGAAGGCAGCTTGTTTGCCAAAGCCTTTCCTAAGAGATATTTTGTCTCTCGGTTATGAGCAAGGTGGGCCTTTTGGGCTTCAGGGGATGTTGGGCCTTATTCCCAGTGGACTTAATGTTGATCAGTGGTTCTAATGGTATATCCTAGTCATGGTTTTGTTGTTTGTATGTGAAGTAAGTATTTTCTTTATTTGTGGGAATTGTGTGAGGGTTTTATAGAGTTGTTGGTCTTCAAACATGTAAGAAAAACTAACTACCACTTTTAAAGTCATTGATGCATTTATAGTCTATTATGCATGTTGAATTTGATCTAAGGTTGATCGTCTAATATGGGAATTTTTCGTGTGGTGGCTCAATGAATGAGTTATTATTGTTAGTGATATGTGATTGGTTTAAATTGTTATTTTAATCGATTGAATTAATAATGAAATTTATGTTGGGTATTATGATGGTATGTAGCTTGAATTGCTTGACTTTGTTGAAATCTGGTTATATACTAAACCTCTACGTTGTTTGAACTTAGACTTGTTAGCTAGTTGGGAATTAGACTAGGATTGATGGTTTAATGGGTGAAATCTTGTGGAGATTGTTTTTAGAGTGAGCTTGATGTTATGAGTTTGTGTTATCTATAACTTAGGTAGTTCCTTAGTTTGCTGAAATTAGGTCTCCAGTGTGCTTATCGTTGTTTGAGGCTTTGATGTGTTGTTTGTCTAAGTGGTATGGTGAGTTTAGTTTAATTTGGTTATTTTGGTACGTTGAGTTGAGTTAGGGGTTTTGAATCATTTTTAGTAATTGGATGTTGAAATGTTGGTACAATGTGTGTTTGAAATATGCATATGAAGTTAATTCAGTCATTTATTTGAAATGATTGTTTGTTTTGAGTATTTGGGATTAGTGGTAGACTGTTTTGCAGGGTTGGAGTGACATAAATCGGTAGAAATCCTATCATTAAAAATTATGGAAACTCGCTGGGGCAATGATATACTTGTTAAGCAGAGTCAAAGTCAGATAACTACTAACTTGGTAGTTGTTTGACAAAAATATATTTGTTAGACGACTTTTTGGAGGTTTAAAATCATTAAGTTCTTTTATCGCCGAGTGAGCAGATTCGTCGTTGGGTGAGTATGTTGTTTAACCCTTTTAACTAAGCTAACACATCTACTGGTTGATCGATTTGTTAGTATCCCTACATTTAATCCCGTTGAGAGTTCCTTCCTACACCTCACATGTTTCATCTTGCACCTCTCAATTGACAGTTATATCCTTTATTTAATAAAATCTGAAAAAGTATAATGATTTTTTGCATTATAAATATTACTTAAATAAATATTTACACATGATAAATATTATTTAAATAAATAAATAATTTCAAAAACATTAAAGATTAACGAAAAATATAAATTTCAAATTAATTATACAAGTGTCACAGTCACATTTCCAACTGAGACGCATGTCCAATTGCAATTAGACCACAAAATTGTAGTTATTATCTGTTTACTTTTTTTTAATTTTTTATTTACATTGCAAATCATATTTATTTTTATTGTTTTGTTTTACAAATTTTATGATTTATTTTATAAGATGTTTCTATCTATTTATATAACATGTTATATGCTGTTTCTTCAAATTTAGTTTTATGTTGTATGGTGTTTTATTTTTATGCTTTTATTTAATCGTTTTAGTTTTATGATGTTTTTTTCGTTATATATATTTTTATAATAAAAATGTTTAAACTTTTTTTATTTAAATTATAATATGTTAACGTTTAATGTCATTATTTAACAAAATATTAACAAAAAACTTTATAAAATATTAACAAAAATAAATTTCATATACTAACATAATAAAGCCAAAAAAGAAAACACTAAAATAATAAAGAAATAAAAAAAATTACATCAAAAATTACTTAATAAATAATACTTAAATTGTAAGGGCCTGTAAATTTATAAAAAGGGCCATTGGGCCCTATGTGGGGCAGCTAAATCTGACTTTAGGAAAGAACTCAGCAGATTCTAATTTTCTAAGCTTCTCTCTCTAAAAAATTCAAGCCCTAACTTTCTCTGCCTTCTCTCTACCAAATCTTGAAATTTGATGGATGCATTGTCATTTAGGTGGTGATTCTGCATTCCCGGAGTCGAGAGCTTCGACTTGAACCGATCAGTTTCGCGTTCTATAGTGGGTAAGTGGTTTTGCCCTTTTCCTCCACTGTCCTTGAAATTAGGGCATGCGATTTTGCTCTTGCATGTCCCTTGTGTATTCTTCTTTTCATTCCTTGCCCTATTCTAGCTCTAAGAGTTGTTGGCTGTCACCAATGCGGTGATCTGTAGGTCCTGTTTGGTTCTCCGCTGTGTGGGGTCCTGTTTAAAGTATTCTAGCAAGCTGTACAACTCAACTTCCAGGTAAGGGGAGCTAGTTCTTCTTTTTCGATTTAGTTGTATGACGTGAATGCATGATGATTTTCAAATTGGTATGTTGTTGGAAGCATAATTTTGATTTTTGCTAACTTGAAATGCATGTATGGAAGTGTGAGTGTTATGTGAATTTGGTGATTGATGGATATGAACTGTTTGGGATGATTTTGAGTGATGAATTATGTATGTTGGAACTGCTTTGGTGTGGAAAATTTGTTGTGGTGTTAATAGGAAGGAAAATCAAGTGTCTTAGGGTCACTTTTTGGTCATTTTAGAGGAAGTGAGGTAGTGATTTTGAGCAAATGAGGTTTGTCATGTTTTTGGACTGTGGGGACAGTTTCACCCACTGTATTGTGACTTGTTTGAGTCACTAAATTGGTCAAGATAGGTGCAAAGTGGTAAGATTGGGTTTTGGGTCCCTAAGTTGGGTAAATTGGTTCCCTAAGTTGGGTAAATTGGTGTTTTAGAGTTAGAAAGGAAGTGTGGTGGTCAAATTTAGAGTTAGGCATTCTTGGTGATCCTAGTCAGTTTAGATAACTTAGGTAGGTCATGTGTGACTTAGTAGGCATGTTTAAATGGTTAAAAATCAACTCCAAGTTGTAGAATTGAATTTAAACCTCTAGGTTGATAAAATTGAAGTTGTAGAACCTAAATCAATGCATAAACACTTTATAATAATGTTAGAAAGGAATAGAATTGTTTAGGTAAGTTTATTTTAGCATGAAAGTTGACTTATGGGTTGTAGAAGTTCACCAAAAGGATTAGAATTGGTAAAAGGGGGTAGAATTGCTCAATTATGCAGAAAAATCTGCATAATTCTCGCTTAGGCGCCCCTAAAGGGCGCTTGGGCGAAATTTTCTGTTGTCGTGTTTGTTTTTGATGGTTTGTGGGGTTCCGGACGTCCGTTTTGGACGTTCTTTAGTTCGTTCTGGGGGTTTTTGACCCTTCCGGAGCCATTGGTGAGGGTCTCCAAGCTGTTTGAATTACTTAAGTATTGGTAATTAAAAGTCCTAAAGAATTTTGTGTTGATAAGTGATGGTTTTGTGAAAGTATGTAATGTATGAGTTGTTTTATGACATGGTTAATGTTGTATGAGGGTGTATGGGTTTGGTATGAGACAATATAGTAAGAATGCACTTGAATGACTATGAAATTTTATGTTGATTGAATCAAAGTGGTTTATGAGGTACATTATTGATCCAAGAGGAATATCATGTGATTTAAAGTGGTCGGATTGAATATGAAATTAAGATCTCTCGGTGGGATCAGTTAGTGTATTGAATGAATGTGAGAGGCTTCCATATGGGGGGTTATCCCTAACACTCCAACGGTCTTTCATTCTCACTTAGAGAGGATTGACGCGTGTGGTGGGAGTAGTGGGAGGTCCTAGGGTAGGCGCTATCACTGAAGGTCTATTCCGCGGTAACGGACTAGCCTTGTGTATGGTCGGGTGGAACCCCTCGGCAATGGCTTTGCAAAGCAGTAGAGGCCATCACAAGTGCACAACCCGCCCCAGCTCTACATACATTCTATGTCCGGACGTGTCTAGAGTCTTAACATGATAGGATGCTTGTCTTGATGAGTTTTATGAAATAAATGCTTATGTTTATGATGACTAAGGTGTTTATGTGCGTATGGATATTCTGGGAAATGCTAGATTGATTGAAAATGAATTGTATGATTGTTTGAGACCTAGTTCACCCTTGCATTTGTATGTGTTGCATGTGTTTGCTTTCCCCCTTGCGATGATCATCCAATCCTTTGGATGTCAGCAGTAGGTGATGATGTACCTTTGGAGCAAGCTTTGGAAGTTGAGGAAGACCCAGCACCTAGTGCTTAGGATTTCTACTAGCTCTTATGTTAAATAGCTCTTCATTTTGAAAGACTTCTAGACTTCATTTTATCATGATCTGTATTTTGGAAACACTCTTTAGGTCCCATTGAATCTTTATTCAATCATGTATTTTGGAGAATTATGAACTTGTACTTAAGTTTTAAAACTTCCCAGCCAGACTTGGATAACTGTACTCCTTAATCCTATCTATTGTGTACTCTTAATTGCTTTCTATTATTATAATCGATGCATTCTACATATATACATTGCTATATATTTTGGGATGTTACATAAATAATTAGAAATTATAACAAAAACATTATAAATCATAAAATAAAAACAGATCAAAACATATTCCAAAACCATATTAAATATTATTTAACATAAAAACATAACATAGAAATTAAAATTACAGAATATATAAAAAATATTAAAACAAAAGTATACCAAATATTAAAATAATAAAACTAAAATATACTAACATAATAATGAAAAAGAAAAAAGAAATAAAAAAGACTAAACCGCCATATTAAACTGCGTAAAATTAAAATATACTTAGAAAAAAGAAAGGAATAAAAAAAAAAAGTGTAAACCACGTATCAAACTACGTCTAACACACCCCGCGACTTCAAGTGCGGCGAATATCAGCGAATATCAACCGCAACTCAATTACCGCGACTAACAATCATACTTCCAAATGCAATTCCCATCAGCTGCATCTCCAAATGCGACACCATCCGCACTTCAAGTGCAACGGGTCTTAAAAAATAGACTAGGAACATCTCAGCTGGTTCTTACAAGTCATACATAAGTTTCTATTACACTTTAAATTACATTTATTATGTAACATGTTTTAAAATAATATATATTACATTTCTACAAATTTTGTTCTGATAAATATTTTTATATTTTTTATTTATTATTTTGAACTATCATATCTTATAAAAAACATTGTTAAAATTTTAGAAATTTCTTGTGACCACTTACAAGAGATAACTTTTTAATATGAGCGAGTGAAGATACTTTAATATAAAGTGGTATGAAGTTAAAAATCCAACTATTAAAAATAACAATTTATATTAGTTGGACTTTTCATCACCCCAAACTTATATATTTTCTATTTATCATTTACTTAAGTTTAAATACTTTATAACATTCCATAAAATACTTTAAAAAAAATTTTCAAAAATTTATTAAACTCTTTTTGAATTTTACTATGACTTTGTAAAAATCCAAATTACAAAAATCTTAACATTTTAAACAAATTTGAGTCATTGCAGTCCAACATATATTTTAAATTATGTAAGATGTTCTCATGTAAAATAATATTTTGATTTTGAAATACCAACCCATTTGCCCTTTTAAGACAATTTTAGTTTTTTTTTTCTAAAATCAAATAAATAAAAAAAATGTTTTTCTAATGGAGGGAAACAAAGGAAAGAAAACACTTTCAAAAAGAGGGAGAAAGAAACCATAGTCATTAGTGGCCTCCTTCATGCGCCTCTCAGCATACCCTGTCAGTAACCGCGGCAGGGTTTGACGTTTTGGACTTCCCACCGAAATGACGGACCAAAGAAGTGGTCGAATCAGCGCTTATTTCAGTGCTTCGAAGCCCATTCTTTCTCGAAAAAGACCTTCGGATTCTTCTCCCCTTCAATGTCACCGGTAACCCTCTTTCTCTACTCCTTTCAATTTTCCATTTTCTGGAATGCCATATTTCTTCTTAATTTTTGAAGATCGAATGCAAGAAATAGAAAAACCGTCAATGCATTTTGAAACGCCCGTGCGAGAATTAATTTCGTTGTTTGAAGCTCCGTAATCTTTTACTGTTTGTAGAATCAAGAATGCTGGTGATGTTGGTTCCGGTTCTGTTGCGAAGAGAGTTCCCCTTGCGGAGGTACCGCTGAACATGTTCAATGCGGCTGGGAATTACCATGGTCCATCGTCTGAGTCAAATTACGGCAGCTTCAATTCAAGGAATGTGTCTGTTTCTGCACTTGTTTCCGCGAATGAGAATCTGTGTCAATCTTTGTTTGAAACTCCAAGGAGAGAACCTGAAGGCTCTAAACCAAAAGAGCTGGATTATTTTGCCGCGAGTGGCCTTCTTGATGACGACTTTGATGACTCTGTTTTGGAGCAGATTGACATTTTGGTCGAGCAGAAATCTGCAGAGAAAGCAGTAGAGCAGCATTTAGATCGTAGATGTGACGAGAAAGTTTTGAACCAGACCAATATTGCTGGTGAGGTTAGTCTGAGTTCAGGATGCAGTACTGTTTCTGTGGGGTTAGGAAATGGTCACCTGCTTAACTCTGGGGTTGATCTACATACCAAACAAGAGGAAGTGGATACAAGCTTGCAATGTTTATTAAATAGCAACAGCAGCATGCCTGAGGAATATTTGAAATACTTGCAGTCCCTAAATGACAGGCAAAGAGAAGCAGCTTGCACTGATATTTCAACCCCTTTAATGATTGTAGCTGGTCCAGGAAGTGGAAAGGTCTTCTTCTACTTTACGCCCTTTTTGGTCCTATTGAATGTGGACAATTTTCTTTTCCCTTTGAGTTTTTTGATTTTCATATTAAAGCTGAATTGTCTTTTTTTTTTATCATTTATTTTTTTATAACAGACATCCACAATGGTAGGGCGTGTATTGATGCTGCTCAATGAGGTGATGGAAAATAATCGTTCCTAAGAGCTACACGCTTTTCACTTACGTATCTTTGATACCTGTCCATCTTTTCTAACTTTATGTATTAAGGTTTTTTACCTCTGTAAATTTTGCTGCTCCATTGTTTGTAATTTCTATTCTCTGCTAAATATGAGCAGGGCATTAGTCCATCAAACATTCTGGCTATGACATTCACAACAGCAGCTGCTTCTGAAATGAGAGAACGTATAGGAGCTATAGCTGGGAAGACAACAGCTAAAGAACTTACTATCAGTACTTTTCATTCATTTTCCTTGCAACTTTGTCGTTCACATGGAGAAAAGTATGTTGTTCTGAATTTGATCCAGATTTCACTTTAAATTGTCCTTGATATGCTCTGCTTATAACATATAACTTGTGTCCTTCTCTGTTTTCTGTTATAGATACTGAAGTTGCTGCTAATTTCCTTGTTATTTAAATGCTAGTTGTGGCATTTATGGTAGTTCACAATTCATCAATTCACTACCTGATTTTGTAGTCAAAATCGAGAGATCAGAAACATGCTTAAAGACACAAATGACTTTTTCCAACCAAATATAAACATAATTGCATTAACTCTCCCCCTAAAAGTTTGAATTGAGTAGTTGGTGCTCATTACTATGGGTTGCCACTTAAAGCCATGGAAGAAACTTTTATGGTGAAAGGAGAGAAAGACCTACAAGAACAATATTTAAGATCATTAAAAATGGTGTATCACATCTTGTTTTAAAGCCATATTGCCAGTTACTTAATCATGTTTATGCATTTATTATATGACTGGATCTGTGTGAACTATGTGCTACATCTGCATCTGGAAGCTTTTTTTTTTCTCTTATTGCTAGAATGATTCCGGAATAATATTCAAATTATGCTGCAGGTTGGGTCGTACATCTGAATTCTATATTTATGGACAGGGCCAGCAGCGAAATGCAATTATTGAGGCCGTCAGATTGTTAGAAAATGAAAAGTGTAGAAATAAAGATGGTGCATTATTAATGGGTGATTTATCCAATAGTGTAGAGAATCCTAAACAGTTCAAGGATAAGGCAAAGAAATGGCAAAAGTTTGTAGCTCAGGTACTCAGTTTATTTAAAGAGTCAGTCTTTCCAAACCTTCTTTTGAAATGCTTTCGCAAAAGCTACGTTATCCTCTTTCAATTCTGTTGTAAAATTATAATCTCACTCATTGTGTGTGTGTGTGTGTGTATATATATATATATATATATTTAAATTTAAGTTGTATGTCTACAAGAAGTTCTATTTGTTGTAGAAGTTGCCTTTTTTTTATTAGAAGTATCTAGTGTATGTGTAAGGTATAATAGAGCTTTAGTGAAAATCACTATTGTAATTTGTAATTAAAACAATGCTAGTATAAATATATCATTGTGTGATGTGGCACTATGGCTTAGATACAATTTTGGCATACTCTTTGATTTCAAGTAGGTAGTAAAGCGGTTTGACCTGTCTTGCTGCTCATATGGCAAGACCTCTTGCATTCCCTGCTCAACAATGTCTGCGCGCATGTTTTTTTGAGAAGGATATTCCTAATTAACAAATCAAAACTAAGTATATTGCAAATTTTAATCTGAAGAGAAACTTTGTGTTAGAATATTGAATAACAACACATCTTTGTTGGAATAATGTCAAGGAAAGATCTCTCACTCCATTATCCTTGATGTTTTTATTATAAAGTGTATGTACGGGAAGTAAAGTGTCATTCCACTTAAGCTATTCCATTTATCTGGCTTGAAAGGGGTGTGTTTAGTCTAACAGAGACTAAAGATATGATATGACTTAATTACATCCTCAATGTACAAGTTGATTATATGGGGTTGAGTTAGACTTTAAGCCCAAGTTCTAATTCTTAGAAAGTGGTCTTGAAGTCAACCTCACAATGCTTGCAAATATTTACACCCATTTTTATACTATACTATGACCATATCTCTAGTCAATATAATATTTCCAACACACTTTCATGTCGAAAACTTGACATCTTGTGCATGTGACTAAATATTTGTGAGTGACTCGATAATGGGTAACATAATTGATCCAACAAACTTTACTATGATAGACTCGTATACCATCATAGAAAGCGAAATTTAAATTTAACTCAACCCTAAACATAGGTTTGTAAAGTGAGACTTTTACCCACTTATATATTATAATATGACATATTTTTAGTCGAAGTAAAATCTCCAATACACCCCTTAATTTTGGAGGCTAGACGTCTCAAGTGTAATATTAGATATTTGTGGGTAGTCCAATAGTAATTTGAGGGGCCCAACAAACCTTGCTAGGATAGACTGTGATATCATATTAGAAAATGAAGTTTAGTCTAACTCAACCTCTTAAAACTAGCTTGTAAGGATAGATTTATCCCTACTTATTTACTATAATTTGATTATATCTTTAATCAATGCGAGATCTCTAAGATTAATAATCATGGATAGTTTTATTTCTGACAAGCACAAGCTACTTCATTTCATCATGTTTCTTTGACTAGTAATGCATAATCTTAGAAACATTTGAAATTAAATATTTGATTGTATTATGTAGTTTAATAAAAAAGGCATCTTATTGGACAAATCAATTATCATGCAGAAAATTACTGTACACTATAATTTCACCGGTTTTATATTTCCACTATTTTCTTAATGTGGGTCATGTGACTTCCCTTGTATCTACGACGACTCTTGGCAGACATCTACCTATGTTCAAATTTCTTTGTAATCCAAAGCTTGAGTTCATTCATCTTCACGAGGCAGTTGGTTGTTTATGTTGTTAGGGACTGGAAAGTTGAGCTACAAGCTGTTTGCTTCTAAATTATTAGTCAGAAATTTTGTGGCAAAATCATGTATTTCTTTTAAATTAAGCTTTGTCACCTATAATTACTTAATAAAGATCTTTTAATTCTTATGATTAATTGGTAAAGTTTTATCCTGTCACATGCAATAACGTTACACTATTTTCAGGCCAAAGCTTCGGGAAGAACTTCTGCAGAATATCGTGCAATGGGCAATGAAATTGGAGTAAGCCGATAAATAAAAGTTTTTCCCACATGCATGCACTCACAAACACCAACAACATTATTTGCTTTTCATACGCCTACTTTATTTTTTCTGGACTATAATCAGGCAGAAATTCTTGAGAATTACAACAACATATTAAAATCTTGTAATGCTCTGGATTATCATGACTTGATCAGCTGTTCTGTGATGCTACTCAGTGATTTTCCTGAAGGTAATAATTTCATTTTCATAAATATACAACTAGTTAAAATCTATTCATTTGTTACAATTAGTTAGACTAACTTGTATTTGTTTAAACTATGAATAAGTTTTGAAAGAATCTCAGGATTCATGGAAAGCTATTGTTATAGATGAATTCCAAGATACTAGTGCCATGCAATACAAGTTTCTAAAGATACTCGGATCCCATCATAAAATAACAATTGTTGGTGATGACGATCAGGTGCGAGTTTTCTTCTTGATACCTAAATTTTGATAAGTCTGGTTGGATATTTGTATTTTTTTTGTTTCTGTCTGGTCTTTTAAATGCTCATCCTATTAACCATTGGTCTATTGCCTTAATTTTTCTTGCAGTCTATTTACAGTTTCAACGGAGCTGACATTTCTGGATTTACATCATTTCGAAATGATTTTCCAAAATACAAAGAGGTTTCTCTTTCTCTTGACTGATTTTGTTTGTGCTAGATACTTGACTTTTGTGTGTTTCATGCACATTAAAATAATATATTATCATAAAAAATGGATTTTAAGTAAAACTCAACCTTATAAAACCAACTTGTAAGGTAAGATTTGCAGTCACTTATATACTGTAAATTTGTTTTATTAGTAATCTCGCTAGGATGAGTTTTTTTAAATGGTTTTGGTAACATTTCAAGAAGTAAATTTTAAGCCTAACTCAATCTTATAAAATCGAGTTGTTAGGTGAGGTTTTTACCCACTTATATATTGTAAATTTGCGTTATCACTAATCGATGTGGAATCTACAATATATTATATAATGTACATTGCATTGCATAGAGATAAGCCTAGGCTCATTATAAAATATATCTAACAAATCTCAAGATAAGACTTAGAAGGAGAACCGTTGTTAAGAGGCAATGCTCTAAATTCTGAACTTTATATATAATCAATAATAGATATTCAAAAGTGACTTATAAGCAGAACGAATGACTATTTATAGCCATCGTTGCTTTAAAATTTAAATGAAAGACAATAGGGAAATTCAAAATTCAAATTCCAACTTGAATCTAGACTGTTCTAAGAATTGGCTGAATATGCAATGTGGTGTGATTTGTGCCATGCTCTCGCTTTCCATGCTTTTGTTGCTTGCTGGTCAATGCACAAATCAACACATCCTTTCTTTGCCTCATCTTCTCATCTTGGTCGAAGTTCTATAGCTCCAATTGGGCTTGATTGAGTACTTATCAAATCAACACAACTCTTGCTTGGTCTTTTTCATCTTCCCCATTCATGCATTCTTTAGGTTGGTACAATTAAATAATGCCAACTAACTCCTTAAGTAGTGTGGGTTCATTTCTTTTCTGTTTATATTCAAGGCCCTAGGGAGTGATTGGTTTTACCCATATTCATTTATGATTTGGTAGAATAATGGTTACATTGTTTCCTTATTAAATTTCTTAGTTGGATACTTGCTTAATTTTTTTTTTCAGATTAGGCTTAACAAAAACTATCGATCCACACGTTGCATTGTTGAGGCTGCATCTTGTCTTATTCAAAACAATTCCAAGCGAAGTCAGCTGAAGAATGTTCTTACCGATAACTCTTCTGGTTCTAAGGTTACTTCTTGCTGTGCTGGTTTGAAAAATATGTTTAATTGTAATTTTTGTATATATATAGTTAAAATTTATTTTTGTCAATAATGTGTAGATAGTTATGAAGGAGTGTCACAATGAGGATGCACAATGCGCATTTGTTGTTGACAAAATCTTAGAAATGTCATCAGATCATTCAACTGGTAACTGTTGTTTTGGCAACGTTGCAATTCTCTACCGTAGACAGGTGATGTTTATTGCTATCACAATTATGTACAAAAGCAATTTCCCTATTTCTGACTGAATGTTTTTTTCTACTGCCTTTCTTCCTCTTTCAGGTATCAGGGAAAGCCTTCCAAATGGCTTTCCGTGATAGGAAAATACCATTTAACATTCACGGTGTGGCATTTTACAGAAAAAAGGTAATTTATTTTACAATAAGATGAAACTGCATTTACATTGAACAACCATTGTTAAAACTATACATTTCTAGGCCACTGCTAATAACTATAGCCTTTCGATTTAACTATTTTAATGTCATTGTAAGTCTTTGGATTGCTTAACTTTCAGGGGGAGTTTGGTTAGTTTTGTAAATTGCTATTTTATGGTCTATGTGGAGTGACCTACTGGGTATGTTGCTTGGGGGAGTTTGGTTTGTTTTGTAAATTGCTTCGCTCTCCCTCTAGTCTCAAGTAATCACCATGTGTTTGGTTTTGAAGCAAATCATTCAGTTTTCTATCGTCTTACCTCCCTTGGAAATGTGTATACTTAATAATGTATCTTAATGATAAAGTCATTACAAAGAATAATGTTTCTAGAATCTCTCAGCTAAAGGAACACTTGTGCAATAATTTTCAGACCAAGGATCTTATTAGTCTTAAATACTTTTTGGGCAATGAAGTAGCCCAATCAAAGGAAGGTGTTGTATTTTCTCATAGGAAATATGCTTTAGATATCCTTAAAGAGACATGTATGATTGAATATAAACCAATGGATAGCCGTATGGACCCAAATCAAAATTTAATGGCAAAGCAGGGTGAAACTTTCTCTAATTAAAAAAGATATGGAATAGTGTCATTGGTGTTGTGAGTCAATTCATACATACTCGTTGTATTGATCATTGGAATTATGTCATTTGTATTCTAAGACAAATGGCTCCAAAACAAGGTCTACATTGTGAAAATAAATGAAATTCCAAATTTCTAGATATTGTGATGTTGATTAGGTAAGTTCTTCTATGAAACACTTTGCTACAAGTTATTATGTTTTAATTAGAGAAAATATTATCTTTTTGAAGTGCAAGAAACAAAATGTAGCTACGACTGAAGTGGTTGAATGACATCTCTCATTATTGAGCTTGTACGAGGAAAATAGTTTCTCCAGGAATGAGATTTTTGTGAGATTGAATAAATGAAGATGTATTGTTATATAATAAAGTGGTTCTTCACATTCCTTCTAATCCTGTGTTCCATGAGATGACCAAAGACACACACAAATGTACTATCATTTCATTTGAACAATGTTGTTATCCAAAGAAATTAGGACTGATTTTGTGAGTCCAATGATCGACTTGGAGATGTATTGACAAAATCATTGACAAGACCTCAAATTGAATATATTTGCTCTAAGCTTGGTACATACAATTTGTATGCTCCAACTTGATGGATAATCTTAGAATAGGTTAAGAGTAGGCTAAGTAAACTTTATTTCAAAGCTGATTTTTTGGTAGTTCCTATTTGTTCCTAGATTACTAGTGTTTTACTCTTTCCTTTCTCATTATTGTATCACAGATCTGTTGTATAAAAATATGACCACCTAAGGGAAACTTTTTCAAGCTCAATATATTTTCTTTCATTCTTTACTTTCTCAAATTATGTGTAACTGTTTTCAATTAGAGCTGTATTTTTTCCAAGATACCACGTTACCTTCAAAAAGAAAATAATCAGTCACGTGTATCCTATCAGCAAAAACCTTGCCTAGTCTGCACCAACAAAACTGCAAATTCTATGGTGTACAATAATCTTGTGTAGAATCCTACGCCAGGTTTTCCTTAAGATATTTCTAGGATGTGAAGAATATCTGTGGCAAGTCCTAGAAAATTAATATGAACTGGCTTTTATGCACCCTAAGACTCCCCTCTGTCAAGCTAAGCTATTGCATATATGTCTTGCATCCAGCTTCTTACATGTGTAAGTTATCCCTAGGGCTCATCAAGATTTGTTTAAGATATCTTCTAGACTATTTTATCATTGAAGTTCACAAGCCGTTGACAGGTTTATTATTATAAGTTTATAACTATTGGACTTGCAAATGATGGTATCTTTGTCTTTGCATGTATGCATGATAGGAACCCGGAAATAGTTAGGCCCAAACCCAAAATATCTAAGGTGTATGTTAGACAAAGAAGGAATGACAAAGTAGGGGATCAAAATGGCAAGAGAGAGAATGAGAAGAATCCTTCCATGTAACAAACTGCTGAGCTGACACAGTATGAAAGGAGTAAATCTGTTGTATGGGTATAAGGGGTGGAAAGATAGTGGAGGAGAGGGAGGGCTGGAATTGGCTGGGAATTGGGAGAGACTAGACATTCTCTAACTATCTAGAGATACTTTGTTTCTTGCTTTACAGATCTGTAGTCTTTTCCCTGGGATATACAATCTGTTTTCTTTACTAATAAATTGAATATTCAACTTTATTGTGTTTCCTTATTTCTGGTATCTATCAATGCATAATTTGTTTGCTTGTGCCTTCTTATAATAGGTAGTCAGAACTATCATTGCCATGCTTCGAACGACCCTGCCTGGTTGTGATGATGGATCATATAGTCGAGTATTCAAGGCTTTATTGCCGTTGGAGAAAGATAAAAAAAAGAGGGTACAGCTTTTATAAAGGTTTTCTGTTTTAACCTTCATAACAGATGAATCATATTGCCATTGCGGCTTCAAATACCTTCTTTAGTTTTCATATATTATTTCAGTGTAAATGTTTCTTTTTGATGTTTTTCCCTTGCAGATAATTGACCATATCAACAAAATATCAACAATTAGAAAATGTAGTTTCTTGTCGGCTGCCTCTGACATATTTAGTGCAAAGATTTCTGGTACCTTTAAAAGGTTTTGCAAAGGATTCTTTCCTAAAATGTTATGATGCTATATTAATTGTTTCAAGAAACAATTACTTTGTTTTGTTGCTTTGTAAGAGCGTGCATGGCCCATCTTATTTTCTTAGAGGTTGCATTCTTTTAATAAGTAAAGTATTTTTCTTCATCCCGTTTTATTGTGAATGCCATAGAAAGTAATCTACCTATCCATCTTTTAATTGAATAACAATGGCTTGATGTTGAAACTAGGATGATCAGCCCTATACATCAAGGCTTCCCCCTGGAATATTGATTATTACAAAAAAATCTTTAGTAAGCAATATTTCTTTTGAATGTGGGTGTTGTTTTTTTTTTTAAATTTATTAGGGTGTGTTTCTTGCTTTTGTGGTTGTCCCTTAAACTTCAATGTGAATTTCTTACTTCCATGGCATCTTACATGTGATGATAATTACCTAAGCTAGTATCCTTTGTGCTTTCTATCATTTCATAGATGCACTTTTTCTGTATTACTTTGGTGTATGATGTCTTTGATATAATGACATTCATAGCTGTTATTGATAACAGAAGTGAGCTTACTCATGGAAGGAAGGTTTTAACGACTCTAGAGATGATATCAAAACTTACCCAGAGGGTAAGCTTTTTCTGCAAACTTCAATCACTAATCTAATTTATGTTTGCAATAACAATTATTGATGCAATCTTTGTTGGTCAATGGAAAGAAAGTATATCTTGGTGATGTTTGACCGTTCTATCTTAGATATGTATGGAAAAAAATGAATAAGGGGATTTTTTAATACAGAGGACAAGCACAAACGCAAGCATTGAACATCTGGTCATGCACTGACCATTTGTGCTAAAAAGATTTCTTCAACTTTTTAGAAATATTTGGTTATGATGCTGAATGTACTGCAATCAAGTGCAGGGTATTGTGTCCAGTTCTAACTAGTTAGTTATCAGTTACTGAGAGTTGGGCGGTCAGTTGCAGTTAGCTAGGCTTTGTTGTGGTTAGGATTAATATAATATCTATCCCTCGTGAAGAATTATGTACTCCAACTTAATATATATACGCTGTATCAAATTCAGTTTGAATTATTCTAGATAATGATCTGTTTCAGAAATTTAGGTGGCATTTACTTTGTACATTTTCTGTTTTAATTTCCAAAGAAAACAGAAGATGAATCTGAAAATATGTATGATAGAATATTATAAAGCATTTTCTGAAGAAAATGATAGCAAAAATAAGCCAAAATTTGTAAATTCCTTGAGAAAGGATTTTAAGCGTTACTTAATCTCACAAAATCAATTTGTACGATGAGATTTACAAAACCCCTAGCATTACAAGGCTTGGCACATATTTAACTTAATTAGATCTAGGGTAAGCTTTGATACCATCGTAGAGAGCATTATAAGGCTTGGCATATGTTAGTCGAGATCTGCACCCACTTATGAGATCTCTAGCAAAATTAAAGGAAAATGTCTTCGTTTTCTTTTTGTTGTTCCTCTTCAGAAGCGACATTTAACCCCTCATCCTTGCGATCAGATTCATAAAACATCACTTAATGGTTTATGACATCGACATTACAATTGTTTGCATCAGTGCCTAATATGATATTGGTGCCAAGTTACATTTTTTGTACAACATATGTCAACATTTTTTGTACAGTATGATGTTGTTGGTTTTCTTTTGAACTAAGAGAGGATGCCTTATCAGCATGCTTAATTCTCTCCTCTTCCTTAATACTAATTTAGTCCAGGCAATATTTATATTTATTTGTGACAGGAAAAATCAATCTCAGCTATCATAACTTCTGTGGCAAACATGATACCCGAGGTTTGTCTTGCATCTTATTTGGAATATTTTCTATAGTATCCTATTAGTAGTGCATGGGTTATTGCATTTCCTTAAAGTGTTACAATCAATTTGTTTAACTGACTGGTAGCTGTTGTTTGAACAGTTTTTGTTTATTTTTAATCATATGTTGATAAACATTATTGTGTGTATGTATCAGTCATACCATTGTATTAGTGTACTACCTAGCATTTTATTTTAGATTTCTTGCTTCTTTTGTTAGATAAATATGAAGATATATTCATTTAATTTTGACATAAATTTGGATGGATTTGAGAATAAGTAGATAGTTTTTTTTTTTTTTTTTATCAAAATATTCCTTACAAATACAATGTCATATTCTTCAATATCTATTTAATTATTATTCCATGTATTTTGAATTTCAGAAATACCTTCTTGAGCAACGGGCAATCACTGATGTTGATGGAGGCACATTCCTCAATGAAGACTATGACATGAGATCTGTAAGTTTTCGATGCAAGAGGGAAACTTAGGTTACCATTAGAGATTGTTGTGTTAGGAAAAAAAATGCCTGTTGTGTTTGTAATGTACATATATTGAAAACTTCAACTTGTTTTTTATTAATAGTAATCATCGTGTATGCTTTTGCTCTTTTACCTGTAATTCTAGTTGGACTCTTGCATTACACTCGTGTTCTACATATTACTCATATTTTCGAAAACAATGGGCTCACTCTTAGATCCTTTTCTTCCTCTTACACATGGGATTAGTTATTCGGGTAGAAGTCTGAAGTTTGAATCATTTTGACCCAGACCTTGTTCATCCATGGTTTCTTCAGGTTCTTCAATACCTATTGGACGATGTCTCTGAGTTTCTATCCACTAAATTAGTTGAGGTAGAAGGGGAAAGGGAAATATCAGAAGATAAGGGCTGCACTTTTGTTTTAAAAGCATTCATTGATTATTTATTTGAACGTGAGAGAGAAAATTGTCGTGCTCGAAGGAGGAACAATGAAAACTCTGTGACACTGACTACCATTCATCAGGTACCTGTCTCACTTGATTAGCGTCTAATTGAGTTTAGCTCAATGATAACGAAGGTTTTAGTTTTTTTTTACTTGCAGGCAAAAGGTTTAGAGTGGGATGTTGTCTTCATAGTTAAGGTATGTGATTGCTCTTTGTCAAAACTTTTAACAGAAGGATATGTGCTTTCTTATGTTTCTATGAAATATATTATCAGATTTTTATACCCCATTTTTCATCTTAACCTGGATGACTATATGGCTATATTTACACCTCAATAAATTGCAACATGACCATGCTGCTCATTGGAAGTCAGTGAGTCAGCATACTTGGTGAAAAGGTGCACCAAAAAGACTTTTTTCCCTTTCAGATATTAATTGGAGATTGAGTTAAAACAATTATCAATTTGTTGCAGTTTAGTACTAGAGGAACACATCTTTGTTGTCACCTCAATCTTATGTGATTACCTTTTTCATGGATAGTAACTTCTTGCTGTGTTTGGCACATTCTTTTATTGTTATTTAAAAAGTTCAAGTTTTTTTTTGTGATCCTTTAACAATTTATTGATTGACTTTTGAACCTGGTCATCTGCAACATGTCCTTGCAATTGCTCATTGGAAGTCACTAATTTATTTGGTTTCTTGTGAATTAGTTTTTAACTAACCCAATTGGTGTTGTATGGTTTATGCAGCCTACCTCACCCAGTAAGATTAGACTATTTTGGTTAATGTTCACTTTTGTTTTTTGACTACCTTATGTGGGGAGATCATAGGTCCTTGGTTTGTTCAACAATTTACCACAAAAAGTTTTGAATTACCTTTGTTTTTAGGGCTGTGTTTCCTTTACTGGGTAATTTGTTGTATCAAATAGGCAAATGACTCTGAGATCCCGCTGTTACACAATTTCAAGGGTACTGTAAAGGACACTGCAGCCTTGGTTGAGGTACGTTGTTATTGTTTTTTAGTTGGATGGATAATTTGTATGTTCATTTGTCTTCAACTGGATTATTTTTGTTGAAATATGGGTGTAAATATTGCACATTTACTGTACAATAAATATAGATTTCATTGTAAGAAACTCCTAAAATTAAGGGATTCGGATTAGGAGTTTATTTGGTAGATTTGCTCCTTTTTTAGAGTCTTTATTTAGGGAGATTTATTTCCTTTATTTGAGGATATTCCTGTCCTTTTATTAGGATTTCATTTTTCCTCTAAATACCAATATTTTGTTTCTTTATGATATCAAGAAAAATAATGCCATAATTATTGGTTACTGCCTACACATTTTTTCACAGTTTTAAATTATGATTCTAATTTATTGTGACATTCCTAGGAAGAAAGACGCTTGTTGTATGTTGCAATGACTCGTGCTCGGCAGAAGCTTTTTATGCTTTACGTATTGATGGACTCAAACTGGCAGGTTTGTTTTGTGTAATTTTAAATTCAACTTCTTAATTGTCAGATTTTTCTAATTCTGTGCATTTCTAGATACTTCAACCGTCAAGATTTCTGAAAGAAATCCCCCGTAGTCTTATAGAAGTCCAGGTATTCTTCTTTCCTAATTATAAATTATTTTCGCTATTAAACTATAGTGCAATAGCTGTTTTGAAGTACATACCCTTTTTGTTGTCATGGTCTGCTCTAAAACCATGACAGAATGGTTAAGACCAACTCAAATGACCTTTTGCTTGAAAAGCTTACGGATCACACTGAATAAGGAATACATGCTCCAACTAATAAAAAAATAAATTAATGAAAATTTGGTGGAGATTTCTCTGTATGAACTTCTCAAGGATAACAAACACATTTCAATCACTTAATGGAGGTAGCTAGGATTCATGAAAGAAGTTCCTATCATTTAAATATTTAAATATGATTAATAAATGGGTGAGTTCTCTAACAAAGGTATTCAACCATATCATATCAAACCTAGTGAGTTATATGTATTGCAAAAATTAAACACTCTGTCGTTATACTTGCATTATAATTTATACTAAATTTGAACCACAATACTGGCCACCACTCAAAATGATGTGGCCTAACAAGTGAAACTTTGAAATCTTCTCTCCTTGAGCTAGGTTTTGGGATGTGCCTTGCCTTTGCAGTTACATTTTCCAAGATAAGAAGGAACAAAAGTAGATGACAATGCACAGAAGTGGGTATAATGAAAGGGAGTTAAATTGTGACAGCTTAATAAATTATAGATAGGATGAGGATTGCAAATTGTCAGATTTCATCTTGAAATCGATTGACATTAAGCGAAGTTTCCTTTCATATATATAAGCTGTACTTCAAGAATTGAGGTAGGTGATGTAGGACTTCCCACCCCACCCCTCCAAAGATGGTAGGCGAGCCTACCAAATAGACATTTTATTAAGATGAACTATAATTGACTTTGATACCATTTCGAACCTGATCTTAAAATTGACATTAAGAGAATTTGTCCAAAAGATATATAAGCCACACTCCAAGATTTTTGAGGTAGGTGATATAGGATTTCCCAACCCATATTTAACATATAATAACATCTCAAATAGCCAAGTCAAGTGGTTTAGCAAAATAATGGATTATCTAAAGTTTAGAAGAAACTAATTTATCTCTTATTGAGTCTCATTACATGCATCTGACACACACACACACACACTGCCTATTCTAGGAAACAAATTCCGAATATTGTGGGATTCATATGCTAGTAATAAAATGAAAATACAGTCAAAAGCAATAGGACTTAAATCTAGTGAGTTGTATATTCTTGTGTAGGGTGAAACAAATTTACAAAAACTACAGATAAAGCACGAAGCTTTTCAAAAGGAACCTACCCCTTGTACCACTGACTTGTTGATAAAAGAGAGACCAACTGAAGCAGATGTGGTCCCTATGCCTCCTGAAATACTTGATAATCATTCCAGTGACATTTCTAATGAGCTAGCACAATTTGATGAGGCAAACAGTGGAAATGATTTCTTAAGAAGGTTTCTCTATTTCAATAATCATATTACGGTTATTTGTCATTGATCTAAGCTGTATTTAGTTTTAGAACATTAATGTTAATCGTTACGTCTTAGTTTTTTTTTTATGCAGATTTAGTGTTGAGGACAGATCTATTGTTTCCCATTTATTCCATCAATGGGCCAAAAAAAAAGCATTTCAAGATCCAAAGAGATTGCTTGACAAGGTGATTGTTGATAACTGCATGTAATTTTATTTTAAAATTAAAGATCAAGATCTGGTAATTGAAATTGGATTTTTATTAATCTAGCATAATTAGTATTTAAGATATTTAGGTCTAATTTGATTTTGTTTTTTACTTTCTTCCTATCTCATCCTTGAATTTTTTATGTAATCATGGTAGTTAGGAACTCTCCTAGTCATCTCTGCTTATCTAACATGTAATTTTGATCAATCAATACTGTGAAAGATCGTTATCTTCTCCTAAAATTATACACATTTGTGCAACACTTATCAACTAAGAAGACCTTTTTTTATGTGAGAGTGAAAGGAATGAATATCATTAAAACAACATATCTTAAAGTGAAGGTTGACATTCCCATGCAATTTTGATAGCAAATCATCCATGACCATTGCCCACAATCCAAAACACATTGAATTTGATAGGCACTTCATCAAAGATAATCTTGATAAAGGTCTTGTGGTTACAACCTATGTGTACTACAAGGGTTTAGATGACAAAGATTTTTACTAAGGGTCTACCTCAAGGTAAATTCCAGGATCTTCTAGGCAGCTTGGAAATGATTGATTTTTGTTTACCAACTTGAGAGAAAGTGTTGGAAATAGCCTATTATTCCCATACTACAAGGTTCTGGGAATATTCCCATACTTGACTAGGGGAAAATATTTTTAACAATGTTCAACATATTTTTGTTTCCTTTTTCTGGACAATTTGATTGCTACAATAGAGCTAATGAGTGTATTGTGTGTTATTGTTATTGTTAAGAAGTGGACTTTAAGCCTAACTCAATCCCACAAAACCGGCTTGTAAGGTGAGGTTTGTACCAACTTATATATTATAAATTGACCTTATCTCTAGTCGATGTGGGACTTCCAACACACCCCCTCACACCGAGGTATATACATCTCGAGCGTGAGACTAAACATTAATGGGTGGTTCGATAACGGCCCGATAGCGAGTGAAACAACATGCCCAACAAACAACAAATATTGCTAGGATAGGCTCTAACCTGACTCTGATACTATGTTAAGAAGTGGACTTTTAGCCTAAATCAACCTCATAAAATCGGCTTGTAAGGTGAAGTTTGCACCAACTTATATATTATAAATTGACCTTATCTCTAGTTGATGTGGGACTTCCAACACACTCCCTGACGTCGAGGTATATACATCTTGAGCGTGAGACTAGACATTAATAGGTGGTCCGATAACGGCCCGATAGCGGGTGAAACAACATGCCCAACAAACAAAAAATATCGACTTACCTCCTCCTTTATTTGTAACAAACTAATCATTCCCAACTTGCCTACAAGATTTTTAAATCTACCCGGAGGAAGCCCTTTTGTAAAAATTAAGGGTGGGCAAACTGCATTGTTTGCACTGTACTACAAACCAAGTATAGTTAACTATAAAATGGTTCAAATAAATTGGATTGAACTAGAAAATAGTTTAAAAAAACTGAGTTGAACTATTTTTTAGTTCAGTTAACTAAAATATAGTTTAGTAAACTGTTTTTCAATGTAAAAAGAGTTTAAAATTAAAGCTAAAGCCTAAATGATACGTATTAATAAAACTGCATACAGAAACTGCATGTTTTTCTTTTTTTTATCTTAAAACGATTTCAGAATAAGTTTTAAAAGTTTATTTAAATTCTTAACTTAAATAAAATTTAATTGCATTGATTACATTAAAAAAAATTGATAAGAAAAACCTTGGTCAAAATCTATTCATCTATAAATTTCAACAGTATAATATTTTTAGTAAAAATAAAAATAATAATAAACTAGTATGATATATAATTATGAAAAAGTAGGATATACAAATATAAATTAATACAAATAACTAAGTTATGAGAAAAAAATAATTCATAACAATTTGTAAATAGTATTAAATGTGTTTTTTCTTTTCTATTTATCTTAAAACTATTTTAGAATAAGTTTGAAAAGTTTATTTAAATTCTTAACTTAAATAAAATTTAATTGCATAGATTACATTAAAAAAAAATTGATAAGAAAAACCCTAGTCAAAATCTATCCATTTATAAATTTTAATAGTATAATAATTTTTAGTAAAAATAAAAATAATAATAAACGAATATGATATATAATTACGAACAGTAGGATATACAAATATAAATAACTAAGTTGCATGTTTCATGAGAAAAAAATAATTCATACCAGTTTGTAAATAGTATTAAACATGTTTTTTTTGTCTTAAAACTATTTCGAAAGTTTGAAAAGTTTATCTAAATTCTTAGAGTGTTTTTTTTTAAAACTAACACTTAAAATTGTTCGTTTAGAAATTTAATTTAGGATATTTGTTTATTTAAAATCACTTTTCAATAAGTTATTTGATAAATAAGTTATTTGATAAAAAAATAATTAGTATGTCTTCATTATGTTTGGGTGGAACTGGAGTTTGTTTTAATGAAGTTGTATTTTTTTACTGTTTTAAAACAGTTAATTGAGTTAACTGAACTACTAATAGGAAAGTTCAATTTTTTTTAAATTGAACTACAAAATAGTATAATTCAGTTTTTAATGAAAATAGTTCAGTTTTTATAGTATAATATAGTATAGATAATTTATAGTTTAGTACAGTTAGGTTAATCATGCCCAGCCCCAGTAAAAATATATGCGATTTGAAGTTCTGTAGGAACATAAGTTGTAATCACAAAGTCTCTGTCAAGATTATCTTTGATGAAATGTCTGTCAATATCAATGTGTTTGGTTCTGTCATGTTGTACTGGATTATGGGCTATGTTCATGACAGACTTATTGCCACAATGTAGTTGCACCGGGTTCTCCACTTTGACTTTAAGATCATCAAAATGATTTTCATCCAGAGTCCTTCACACATTCCTTGGGCAAGAGCTCGAAATTCAGCTTCTGCACTAGAATGGGATACTCTATCTTGCTTTTTGCTTCTCCATGTTACCAGATTATCTCCAAGAAACATACAATACCCAGAAGTAGATTTTCTATCAGTAATAGAACCTGCATAGTTAGCATTAGTATATATCTTCATAGTAAACGTGTCTTCCCTTTTGAATAATAGCCCCTTTCCTAGACTTGACTTTAAGTATTGGGGAATTTTGTCAACTGCTTGCATGTGTCTCTCTCTTGGATCATGGGCTTGTGTGTGATAGATAAATCAATTTTCCTACCAATCTCTGATATTGGGCCTTCTCTACAGGAACACTTTCTTCACTTCCAATTCTGTGATTTTGTTCTATAGGAACTGTTGAGGTTCTACATCCCAGTTTTCCTGTTTCTTTGAGGAGATCAAGTATATATTTCCTTTGGGAGATGAAAATTCCGTTCTTGGAGTAGGCAACCTCTATTCCAAG
The DNA here is from genome assembly GCF_029865625.1 of Vigna umbellata. Taxonomy (NCBI): domain Eukaryota; kingdom Viridiplantae; phylum Streptophyta; class Magnoliopsida; order Fabales; family Fabaceae; genus Vigna; species Vigna umbellata. The sequence goes on along the minus strand of NC_142172.1, from coordinate 37,470,883 downwards.
AAAATATTTAGTTTTCCTAAGTCTTTCATTTCAAATTGAGCTGTCAATTTATCTTTTAATGCCAATTTTTCTATTTCATCATCTCGTACAATAATCATATCATCCACATAGACAAGCAATAGAGTGAGTTTATCTGTAGAAGAGTGCTTTATGAATAGAGTATGATCTCCTTGGCTTTGTCTGTATCCTAAGGAAACCATTGCTTTTGTAAATCTTCCAAACCATGCTCTAGGGGATTGCTTAAGCCCATACAATGCTTTCTTCAGAAGGCATACCTTGTTTCTTTCATTTTTCACTTCAAAGCCTGGGGGAATCTCCATGCACACTTCCTCTTTTAGATTTCCATGAAGAAAGGCATTCTTCACATCCAACTGGTGTAAGTCCCATCCAAAATGAGCAGCCAAAGCGAGAATAACTCAAATTGTATTCATCTTTGCCACTGGGGCAAATGTCTCCTCATAGTCAATCCCATACGTTTGGGTATATCCTTTTTGCCACCAATCTAGCTTTTTATATCTTTCTATTGTCCCATCTGCCTTATGTTTCATTGTGAATATCCATCTACACCCTATTGTCTTCTTGTCTCTTGGCTTATCAACAATCTCCCAAGTTGAATTTCTTTCTAATGCATTCATCTCTTCTTTCATTGCTTGATTCCAATGTTCAAGTTTCATGGCTTCCTAGATTGAGGTAGGAATTTCTGTGGCATCAATGACAGCAATAAAACTTTTGTGCTTATCAGAGAGATTGTTAGTGCAAACATACTGAGAAATAGGATATTTAGCACATGATCTTCTTTCCTTTCTCAATGCAATAGGTAAATCCTTAGTAATACTTACCTCCTCCTCATTGATATCTTTAGGGATCCTCACTGGATTAGGCAATTTTTCTTGCTCGAGAGTCGAAGTGGGTTGTTTTCTTCTTTCATATTTTTTGCCAAAAAATTTGTCTTCTTCCTCTTCTTCCTCACTGTGGACTATGGTAGCTTCATTGCTCAAGTCTTGGGCATCCTGCAAAAACAAACATGATAATGACAAGAAGGAGAGTTCATTCACTTCAAGTGCTTTCTCCCTCTAAAGTGGTGGACTGACATAAAAGGATTGTGTTTCATGAAAGGTGACATCCATGGTGATAAAGACGCGACGACTCTGAGGATGATAACATTTGTACCATTTTTTTATTAGAAGGATACCCAATAAAGACACATTTAAGAGCTCTAGGATCTAATTTACCACGGTTAGGATAATGAGAGTGAACAAAACCAACACATGCAAAGACTCGACTAGGTAGACTCGTTAGTAGGGGAGAAGAACGAACAAAAGACAATAGACACTCTATAAGACTAATGTCATTTAAGATACGAGTGGGTAACCTGTTGATGAGATAGGTGGCAGTTAACACAATTTCTCCCCAGTAATTTTTTGGAACAAACATTTGAAAAGAAAGATCTCTAGTTACTTCAAGAAGATGACGATTCTTTCTTTGTGCAACCCCAACATAGGTTAGTTCATGAACAATACCATTATGAGGCAAAAAATTAAGAAATTCATGATTCACATATTCAGTACCATTATCATACCTGATTCTTTTGATATTTTTTCCAAATTGATTTTGGACAAGACGGAAAAAATTAACAAAAATTTGAAAAACTTCGGATTTATTTTTCATAAGGTATGTCCACGTGACACGAGTACAATCGTCAATAAATCAAATGGAGAAATACTCTTTTTATCACTAACAGGATAAGATGCATGATGGTGTTTTGACAATTGACAAATATCACAATTAAAAGACTCAACGGCTCTTTGGTAAACAAATGGGGAAACAAGGACTTCATAAAACTAAATGAAGGATGCCCAAGCCTTTGATGATGTAACTATATTTGGGAATCTGCCCACGTCTCAGATGTAGCTTGTTGACTCATGATTTTTGTGTTGCTTTGGTCATCAAACTCTAAAAAGTACAACCCATTATGCTCCTTAGCAGTTAAAATCGTCTTCCCTGTGGCAAGGTCCTGAAAAACACAGTAAGTTGGAAAAAATGTTACTGAACAATTTAAATCTTTTGTGAGTTTTTGCACAGAGATAAGGCTATTAGCTAACTGAGGAACATGTAAAACATCCTTCAATACAATAGATGAGTCCAAAATTATATTCCCAGAGCCGCATATAGGTATAGCTTGACCATTCGCAACTGTAATAAGTTGTTCTTTATTTCTTTTACCATATGAGTCGAAGGACATACTAAAAGGTGTCATATGATCAGTTGCACACGAATCAAGGATCCAAATACGTTGAGACACATGACCAACAATATTGAGACAAATCTTACATTTTATGGACAGAGTACATGATCCAAAGGGCTTACTCATTGATTCAACCATTGCTTTCAAGCGCTCGAGTTCCTCCTTATAAGCTTGCATATCAAGATCTAGTGGTGGTTTTAATGAAAAACTACTCTGTAAATCATCTCATATTTCTTCTGTAGAAGAATGAAACATATAATTTCTACTTATCTCAGGAATCATGGATTGCCACATCCAAGTCATAATTAATGAATCTTCATTGTCCCAAATAGAAAAATGAGTGTTGTTTGGTCCTGGTCCTCCTCCATCTATGTGAACAAGTCTTGAACAACCCTTGAGAATCCTTCAAATAAATTGGCTCCATTGTAAGAAATTATGACCATTCAACCGACAGGTACCCCCTATATTTGGCAGGTCATTAGGACCCAATAGAATATTTTTTACTTCAGACATTCCGTAGAACGCAACCAGGAGGCTTTGGTGACCTTTTCCGAAACGACGATGGCATGTGGGTCACACCGAAAAAAGGAGCAGAACTTAAAACTCAGATCTACTCAAATATAGGCCAAATGGGTCGTCACCAACCCTAGGAACAGACTCAGGAGGCTCCGACAACTCTGTTTGTGGTGTCGGCGGCGAATGGGTCTCGTCGAAGGTGGGTGCGTAGGCTACACGCACCGGAGACGGTGGCGGTGCGTGGTGGCTTCTCTCCCGGAACGACTTTCGGCGTTGTGGTCGCCGGTGTTGGGCACACCTTTTTGCCCTTTCAACGAGCCCAACCGGCAACGGCAGCATCGGTGGTGGTCGAACAACGGTGATGGTGCGACTGTGCAGCGGAATGGAGCTCCAAGATCGGGAGCTCTTACACCAAGTAGAAAATATGACTGATTTTATTATTCTAAATCATAAAAAATAAATTATTATATCCTCTATTTGTAACAATCTAATTCTCCTAAAAAGGGAACTAGGGAAACAAAATAAAATAGAAGATTATACATCTATTTTCTCTAATTAGAAAGATTCTAAAGATATCTTCTCTAATTACAACAGTTATCATTGAAATGATTTTTTATTTTCTTACATAGTTCGAGTACGTTACATTGATAAGTGTCTCTGCAACAACTTGTCCCTACAAATCAATGTCTTTCCATGCAACCAAACTTGCATCTCACCCACAAATCACCTCAAATCATCCATGGTTACACTACTCACCCTGATATAAGCTAAGTGTTAGAGTCTGTTTGGGGTGGTTGCACTCATTAAATTACTTATAGTTATCGTTTGTCCTTGTGAAAAAAACATTAAAGACTAATATTTTGAAATGGAGGGAGTAGTTTTATAAATGTCAATAATGTTACATTCATGATTATGAGGGTCTTAGTTATATTAGTTAACTAAGAACATCTAAAATTCAAGTGTCTTATAATATACACATAAGGAGTCTTACTCTATTTTAAATTAGTCTTACCATGTCACATCACTTTTAAGCAATTTATTAATATTTGCTAATTTTTCTTCAATGGAGAGATCTTGTTAGAACCAACATTTTATAGTTTTTTATTTGTCTCCATCTTTTTACAACTTAAAGAATTAATTTAATTATTCAAATATTGTATTTTATTTTTGAGATTCAGGTTATGATACAAGCCTAGTTCTTAATTTTAAGGCTCCATCGCACCATGTCAGCTTTCCCCAGTAGGAGTTCCTTATAAAATCTGTCCCTTAAATTTAATGCCCTTTTTAAAACTTCCACATTGGAGATGTTTTAAGGTCTTTCTTAATCAATAAAATATCCCCAACTTTTATTGTTTAAATTTCTGAATTTGCGGGATTGTACAAAATCCCTGTGAAAATTCATAAAAATGAAACATATACGAACGTGCTGGAACTCAATAACTACTGAGACTTGTATGGTCTTTTAATGTTGGGACTTGGGAATTACAAACTAAGTGATTGATCAAGTCCCTCAATATCGATTTCAAGGAAATAGTGCTTTAGATGCCGTTAAGTGTTCCTTATGCTGTTATTATAAAATACATATATTTCATTATATTTTATCTCCATTTTATATATAATTAACAGCCACAGGTAGCCTAAGCATTTCTAGATATTGTGTGCTATAATATTAAGATATTGTTTTAGATAAGTATTGTAGGATGTACAACGTGAATATAATTAATATTTTCTTATTTGTTAACTAAATCACTTTTTCCTATCAACAGGTTTGTTTTGTAATTGATGAACGCCTGAGACAGAAGAGAAACAAAAACAAGGTCCAGCAATATCCATATTTTTCGGAGCTGTCTGTTTTATGATGCCTGTTGTTCCCTCTTTCTTGTTTGTGTACTTTGTTTTGACAGATTTCCAGTTATGTGGAATGAACCCTGTTACAAAGAGACGTGTCTCTAACAAACCTTTGGATTCTTTTTTTGCCAATTACATTGAAGTGCATGTACATATTTTATTAAGCTTGTGTTGAATATTTCCACTATTTAAATTTAAATGCATTGGCATGAAATATCGGGAGCTACTTAAGAACAGTGTTGTTGAATAGTCGCCATAACGCTGTTACGTTGTGGAATCCCTTGGATCTGCAATTGCAACTGTGTCTGCTTATGTGGACACTGAGGTTTCTTGGCTTGTCATCTTTGACAAGTCTCCAGACAGTAGGACTTTTGAGTTAATATGATGGCAATTTTGGTTCATTTTGTTTTTATTTGCATACGGCTTAATTTGTATACATATATAATAGATATATCTTTCAACCATTATGCAAATTCCACTATTTGGCTGCTGTGATATCTGCTATATGATGTAGATATAGCGGATTATTGGGTATCCACCACTTTCTTCAGTCTACAATTGATGACACTGCTTAAGCATAAGATTACTGTGCTTAAATGTTTTGGGACTCATGTGTTGATATACATATTCTTTTTCAAGTATCTATCAGAAACAAAAACAATTTCTCTTTTCGTTCTCCGTCTTACTGGACAAACTTTTTTACAGTAATCTGTAAAATATTGTTCTCATTACTTTTCTTAATGAAAGTTGTCCAAACTCACATGACGGCTGTTACTGGTGTAAATGTCTTGTTTTACGTTTTACAAAAATATCTTGATAATTGCTTTGAATCCTAATTTCTAATTTCATTTTCAGGACTTATTGAATACATTAAAACCTTGCTTAAGCTGTGACGAAGCATTTCGGTATGCTCAATATGTAAGCGCCTTTATATATTATTTAAACCAAACATGATTCCATTTCTAGGATACTGCATCTTTAGAAGAAATCTGATATTTATTTCCTGATAGGTTTTGAGATGGGAGCAGATTCCTGCTGATAAACGTGCTCATCTTATGAGAGAAAAACAGGTTTTCTGGATTTTCACTAGTTACTATTTGACTTTAGAAAATTAGTATAGATTAATGTGAATAACTTGTATCTTACATCATCTCATATTATATTTTTGAGAGTTTTTAATTTTTTTCTTCTGTTGGACATATTTTAGTTAATGCAGATAGGAAATAATATATTCATGCAATACTAATGGGTTTTATTTGTTCTTAGCAAGTTTTGCATAGTTAATTTTAGCCTAGAGTGTCTTCAAAGTCTATATCTAGAGACTGTATATGTATATAGATCATATGCAGAACCTTTGTACCACTCTTTATGTAGTATTGCGTTCTTTCTTCCTTTAATCTCCCCTGATAAAATTAACATGATATCATATAGGTACCATGCACCATGACCCCTAAACATGGAACTGTTCTGTTCCAATAGTTTTCCTCATTTTTGGATCAATTTGCTCATTCAAAACCATTTTCTTTATTTTTCGTGCAAAATTTTCCTGACTTGGCATCGTCTTTCAGTCGTAGTTTTCAGTTCTTGCAGCTGTTCTGAGACCACGTCTACTTCCATATGGCATGCTTCCAGTCTGCAAACCTCAAGTACCTCTGTGATTTTGACAGGACTATGAGGGTCTATGTTAAGAGAAAGGGAGTTGAAAAACAGAACATAGGTTATTAGGAAGTTTGGGGTTGTTAGGTTTTTATAGTATTCCTAGGAGGGAGGGAGGGGTGTCTTGTAAAGGAGATGTTGTTTTGTAATTGAGAAGCATTGACGTCTGTGACATCCTGTGAGAAGGGAAGCATTGTCCATTTGCTCCATTCGAACATCATGTTTGCTTTTGAAGTAATAAAGCTGTTTTCCAGTTTTAAGCTGAGTTTCTGTTGTTTTACTGGACCAAACTAGAGCCAACAAGGTTTCTTGGCAAAAAACCTAACAACCCCAAACTTCAGTTCTCTGACCAAAGCTAGGTATTGTCAATCGTAAACTGAGCTTTGATTGCGGAGTTCTTTTTACGCATCAATCAAGTTTCTGGACATGAGTATGAATGTCTTCCTCTATCGTTTCTCCCCTTAACAGCAAACCTGGGCTGTTCGCATAATAGGAAACTCAACTTGAACAGTTCAAACAACTGTGTGAAACCGTTGCTCTCAATCTCACTCGGCTGAACTCAATCAGTTGACAATCCTGTTCGGCCCTCACCTGATTAAGTTGCACCTCCTGCTTGTATTCTGTTCACTCACATGCAGACCAATTCTGTTGATAATTCCTCTCACAATCGGTCTACTGTTAATACACTATCATACAATTTGATTATATGTCTACACTTGGATCTTATTTATGATCACATATTAGGGTACAAAATAATCGGTCATAGATACAATTATACAAGTGAAAGAATCAAATCCCCAAATTCTAGTTACCGCATCCCTAATTTATAGTGATTATTTCCATATTTAGTGCGTATTAAATATGCTTATCTTTCATGATTAATTGGCCTTGATTTTCACGGTCTAGTATGCTCTCTTTTGTCTCTTTATTTTTGTTTAAACCTACTTCACATCAAAAATATGTTTTCCATAGTGTTTGGGTCTTTTGGTTCAAACTCGAGGTAATACTTGTCAGGAGCTTCTAATAAGTTTGGGCTGTGCTAATGTAATACTTCTTGCTTGGTCATGTAACATAACATGTGTTACTTCCGTCTTGGGATTTGTCATTTTTGTTTTTGCCTATATTGTAATATTTTGTAATTTAAGGACCTTATTATTTTTTATTTATTTCCTGAGAAAATATGTTTGTTTATAAGAAGCTGAAAATTAGGTTTCTAATTGTTTTAGGAATCTGTTAGAAGACTTGTTAGGATGCGGCAACGGGCAACACAGAATTAGTGATTGTATACCTGTAGGTACTAGATTGATTCATTTATAAATAGGTGCGAGTGGATCAACACGATCCTATAATTGTTGGTCTAAATAAGTCGATACACTAAACCAACCTTATGCAAAGCATTTATGTAATTTTCCCCCTGCTATTGAGTGATATGCATAACAAGTATTTTCGTGGAGAGGTACGTATATAGTAACCATGATTTTCGTTGTTTTCATATTGAATATAAGATTTTGGAGTATTTTTTCACTTTTCAGGAACATTTTCTTAAATTAAAGATTGAGAATGCAATGGGTTCTGCAACACCAACTGTCAAGCAGGTAACAATACTTGGTTACAAAACATGTTAGACCTTTCATTTTTATCTTTTTTGGTATTCGTGTCTTGTATGTGGTTAATTAAATATGAAGCTATTCTTCATGATGAATTTCACAAAAATTCAGAAAACTTGGATAAAATATTAATAGTTTATATCTAATTTAACCTTAATAAATCGATTTCTAAAGTGATGATTATCTCTATTTATATATTCATGTCTTGTATGTTGGACTTGAGTTTTCTCAATACACCCCTTCACATCCATCACTATTAGGACTGGAACATAGATAATACGATGACCGACCTTTTTAGTGGATCTAAGACGATACAAACTTACAAAGTGATTTAAGCTTAACTTAGTCCTATAAAACTTTTTGTAAAGTGAGGATTATTCCCACTTATCTATTGTATTTTAACACTAGTTCTTGTTGATCTAGGAATTTGGATTTTTTTTCCAGTAGCGATTTTGTATATTCACTTTTTACTGATTTGGGCGATGCAACCTACTATTACATTTATGAAGACATGGTTAGCTATCACTACGTTGAAATTTTATTTTGTTGATTTTTCGTGACTTATGATTTGGATTGGATAACTTTACTATGTATCTGAATTCTTACCATTTTCATTGTGTTGTTTGTACATTCATACCTTTCGTTTACTGACTTAATACCTAATGGTGGTGGTGTCACATTTCACAAGAAGTCTCCATCTCCAATGTTTTCATTTCTTAGTTAGCATTGCTAATGATCTGTAAAACGAAACTTTTCCAACTTTGGTTCATTGATTTTCTTGTTGAAACTTCAATGCTTTCTTAAGCATCAGATTGTTTTCTTCGCATGCCCAAGAATACTTCTCATATGACCCACTTTGCCATTGAGATTCATGGATTTTTTCGGTAGTAGTGTTAGATAACTTGCATTTATTTTTTGATAATGATTCGGTGAACAAATGGAGATTATTGTGCTTTATTTATTTGTAGGAATGTAAATTTGTAGTTTGAATGTGACATACGTTGCAATTGTTTTCGCAGATCTCATATTTGAAAAAACTGGGTTGCACTGTGACCCCTACATCTCGCCTTCATGCGTCTCATCTTATTGAGCAGTACAAATCACTGTAAGAATCCAGAAGTAAGAACCTTCTTTCAGTCTCCATACACTGAATTTCAATGTAAGATTATATTGCAGACTAAGCTGGTTTGCAAGCTTGCTTACAAATTTTGTTAACTAAACTGATGGACCTTTTTGATTCCAACCATCTACTAAATTTTTTCCATTGTTATGGAACAGTTATTTAATGTTATCACATTTGTATATTTATTTTCTTAAATTCCAACCATATGTATATTTATTTTCTTAAATTTTCGACAAAAATACTTATTCTTTTGTCTTAATTCACATTTGTTTACTTCCTTTCATTTTCTTTTATAAATAAAAATTAACGTAGAAGAGTCAATATATGTATATTTATTCTTAAATTTTCGACAAAAACAAAATGTAAAGTATAAAGAATTTGAATTGCTTTATCCATGAAATATTTAAGAAATAAGAATTTTAAAATTTTAATAATCTCAATTGCTTTAAATTCGTTGCTTTATTGTATTGTATTTGGGTTATTAATACTCGCCAAATGTAAATGAAAAAATGTCGTATGAATGTCGAGATTATTTGCAAATGATTACTTTGATGATAATCACCAATAAACTTACTCAGAATGGGTTCATACTGCTCCCACATTTCTTCTCACATGTCCTTGTTATTGCAAATCAAAATAAATCGGTACTAAAATATTTTATCAAAACTTGTTGCGATGATAAAAAATATATATTATTACAGCAATTTAACATTATAACACTTAAAAAAGTTCAAATATTGAGAATTCAAAATCCGCTCACCGCGCCACACCTCTTTTCACTGTAAACAATTTATTTAGTTTCAAACTAACACAATCCACACAAGAATTACTGTATCAGTCTGTTTGAACCTCTCACGGCCCCCCTTTTATCTGTTAGAATATGATCATGGAGATCAATTTTTCCATCAAGCACTTCATAATTAGATCATGTTTTTATTTACTTTTGGCACACAATTTTTTCTTTTTTGACAATCGCACACAATTAGAAAGCATTAAGAACACCTAAATATTGAGAGCACCTTCATTGGCAATCAATAAAAAATGAGGAACCTAACAGAACTAGCTCCCAATACAAGGATAATCTATAACCTAATATAAGAAACATTAGTTCGGAGACTACCCCTTCCCAACCCTAAAAAAAACAACGTTAAAGCCCAGGAATAGATTCAAGATTGTACTTTTCGGAAGATTCAGATTCAGTATCCCTCTTCTCCTGTAATGTTGGCGGTGTCATGCCATCAAGAGCTTGCAGGTATGCGTAGGAAGCAGTCCGATTAGATGGTGGGCTTGGATTGCTGATTCTGCTCGCAAGGAAGCGACGGATCAGGCCCCTCAGAAATGGAGCCATGGTTTCTGGCTCGTGTTCCAAGTAATACATTATTCCTCCCATACACACTGAAAACAAGAAAACCTGTACAAGTTGACAGCATAAAATGAAACAAGTTATGTAGTTGTCATGCAAGGCATCGCCTACTTCGCAATTCCTAAACCATGAAGAACCTTGAACCTTTGAGAAAAATGAAAACAAGAATCATAAACATGATTAACTATGAAGAAGACAATAAATGAGCGGCAATGGTGGGAGGCATTGTTTTCAAACTGATAAAATACTCACATTCTCTAACTACATGGATATATTGGACGTCAAAAAACATCTAAAGAGGCACCGACAGTAAAAACTAAATTTTTCTCAAGCAAAGTAAGGCTGTTTGCAAGAATACAAGAAAAATATTTTTGAAAAATGCTAGAAAAACAGACCAGAAAAGAGTTTACTCATTGCAATTTGAGAAGTTAACAGAAAACTAGACAAGGAGATTTGATTGGTGAGTCATATCATGTACTTCAAGAAACCTTCTTTCTCCTTGCTAGCAATCAATGGCACTTCCTTTTCTTGTCCAGAGCAGACTTGGACATCCCTCATTCAACCTTGTCAAATCCTTGTTCACTCGTTTATTTACCAAAAAGTCTCTTGAGTGTTTTAATTGTTACATACCAATTATCAAAGTGTCACCGTGCATCTTATTTCATTAGTAATATAAAGACTAATTTCTCATTTGATTTTAATTACTCTAATGTTTGAGAACCTATTTTATAATCTATTTCTGGAATGAAATGGTATGATGCTTTTATTGATGATTATACATGTCTCACATAAACATATTGTATGAAAAGTAAATATGTGGTATTTCGAATGTCTGTTAATTTTCTTTATCTTGTACAAATTCAATTTGAAAAAAAAAATACTAGATTTGATAATAGTGCTGAATATGTGAATCTTGAATTCTCCAAATTTGTCCCATAATATTATTATTCATCAACTAACAAGTGTTAACACTCCACAACAATATGGGGGTAGCAAAAAGGAAGAATTGTCATCCTCTAGTAGTTAGAGCCTTCTTTTTCTACATGTATGTTCCTAAAAGCTATCAGGGAGAAGTTGGGTTAGTGGTCACATACCTCATCAACAGGTTACACATTTGTGTCTTTAATGACATTATTCCTAATGAGTTTATATTCTCTTTTGTTCCCTCTTCTCGTTTAGTGTCAAGTCTACCTTGCTGGATTAGATGTGCTTTTTTTGTCACTCTCATAATTCTAGTCATAGTAAATTACATCCTAGAACACTTAAATATGTCTTTATTGGTTATCCCTCTAACAAAAAGGGGTACAAATGCTCTATGGATATCACCTTTCACAAAACAAAAATATTTTTTTGCCAACCCTCCCGTTTCAAGGCAACAATTCACTTTGACTAATTCTTTAACAAAAAATATTAAAGGCAACAATTCACTTTGGCTTCAGTGCAAGAAAAGTTATCTAACTCCAAGGTAATAATTCCTGAAGATAATAGTGAGGAGGAGATAAGTGTTATTGAGATTTCACCCATCGTATTGAGAAAGGAAAAAATAGTGTACTGAATATTGCATTTCTCAATATGTTTGCAGTGATAATCTCTCTAATAAAGATTGAAGATTTAATGTTGTCATTGATAGCACAAAACTTCCTACATTAGTTCAAGAAACCATGAAAAGTGAAAATTGGATTAAGACCATGAAAGAAGATGAATGCATTAGAAAAAAGCTTATTTTTTACAAACCAAGAGACAAAAAGGTCATAAAATGCAAAAGGATATTTACAGTGAAAGTGGACAATAGACAAATATAAAGTCAAATTGTTTGTGAAGATTACAGCAACTTAATGTGAAGAATGACTTTCTTCATGGAACTCTAGAAGTATATATGGAGATTCCTCCTTGATGATTTGAAACTCATGGTGGAATGAATAAGGCATGTCTCTCTTAAATAGGTGTGGTGATAGGTAGGATAAGTATGAATTTGGTTATACTCGTTTATGTCTCCGAAGTAAAAATGTATACCCATCTTCGTCTCCATACCAGATGGGTATGAAATTTGATATGGAGAGATATGCTATAATAGACATGCCATAGATGATAATCTTCTTAAATGTGGTTAGTATATGGTCTCTCGATGTTATCATTGTGGGAATCACATTGAAAATGTTGCACACTTGTCCATTCATTCATAAGTTCTAGTTAGTTCATGTGTGCATGATACTGTTAATCATCAAAGCCTTGATTGGGTGTTGTTATGTATTGACGCTTCGTATTAATCATCAAGCTGCCATCTTTTTGTGTCATTGATGGCATTAGGTGTAGCCAAATATCTACTTGTTTTGAAGGATATATGATTCATTATTCCAGCTTGAAAAGCCATGTCTTCCCTATCTTAAACATATTTGGTAATCTGTGCTCTTATAATGGGAAATGTAAGATGAAAGATTTCAGCATTCTAAAACCATTTGGCATCTCTATTAAAGTGGATCTAGCTCCTTCTGTCATACCAGTATCTTTTACTATGTTCTCCCTGTTTTTGGATAAAGTGCAATATTGGTGGAGCTGCTCATGGTGCTCTTGGTCTTGCAGCTTGTGGGGACCTATTTCATGATAGAGTTGCTGCCTTTGTTGGTTGTTTCACTCACTATCTTAGTGTACAATTAGCTAATTATGCAAAACTTCCTGGTGCTATCCGAGGTATTGAAATTGCAATTAAGAAAGCAGGGTATAGTCTATGAATTGAAAGTGACTCTATGTTCCCGGTTCAAGCTTTCTGCCATTATCATATTGTTTTTTGGTATCTTCATAATCAGTGGCAGAATATGTTCTGTGGCTTAGGAGCATGAGATTTCATGTATCTCATATAAATAGAGAGAAACCATTGTGCCAACGAACTCTCTGCTCTGGGAATTAGACATAGACGTACTACTTCATGGGATCTTATTCCAGATTTTGCTGTTTGATTTCTATAGGATTAGATGATGTCTACCAAGTCAAAGGTTTGTATAGTCCCTTCATTTTCTTTTGTATTTTTTTTTATCTTTTATGATATTTAGGTATGCAGCAAATAATTAATATAGCTTGGGATGTCAACCTAGTCCGAATTCAAATTTATGTGGTAATCATTTTGCATTCCTTCTTTACTTAAAATAAATAAATAAATAAGTCAGGAGGCCATACCTCAGCGTTCCTGATATTTGGAAGGAGGTGCCTGTTCACCAAGATATACCATAGTGAATCTCCTGCTCTGGGAAGAACATATAAAGCTAGCTCACCACGCTTAGCTTTTTTCTCCAGTAGCACAGATAGGGCAGATATTCCACCTGCTATCCAATATACCATCTTGTGATCTCTAGAAAAAACTTTTCTATGTAAACATATGACTGCCTGCACAACCAGAAAGACACACAGAACATTAAAATTACATTTACCGATAAAAAATATTATAGTAATAATAATATTAACAATGAGAACAACAAAATACACCTGAAAGATTCCAACAAAAGCAGACAAAAAAGCTGTCGAGCGAACACCTCCGTTGATGGCAAGCCAGAAAGTACGGAAAGGAGCATCAGTGAACTGAAAAAACATAAATTTTCACATCAGCAAAGAGAAATATACAAAAATTACAGAAATGTCAGCAATAAAAGTTAATAGTAGTAACATTGGTTGATGCAGACAGAAGTTGGCTATCTTATTCCAAGCACAAAAACGACTCTGTTAAAATTAGCAAGATAGTGTTCCCTTAACTTAAAACAAAAATGGCAGTAAGTAGTTAAGTTATGGGCATAAAGTTAGGGGTAAATATTGTGATGCACTGACCAATCACAAAATGTCATATAGGTCATATGGTCAAGTGCGTTGACTTTTACAATAACGATATCTTAAAAGTCATATATAGCTGTGTGCTTTACCCTGACAATGCATAAAAAATAAAAATTTGAAGTTTTGTAAGCCAGCAAAATAAAAAAAGGAACCTAACCACAAGCAATTTACTAGCTGTGTTTTCCTTCCAGTGCCTTAGAAAGGACACTTGCCACAAATACTTCCAAATTATGCATAACAGTTCTCTTTACAAAAAAATCAATTTTCTTGATAAATTATGCAAGTATATGATTTGCTGATATAGTAACAGAAAAAACTTAGTAAGAAAATACCTTCTGTAGGTGCAGAACAACAAAAGGCACAAAGGTCAAAGAAAAGTAAAGCGGGAATGTTTTCTTGAACGTTGTTGAAGTTGCCTTTACTTGATGGGCTAAACATGAATTTGTTTCGGGATGAATGATGGAACATGGAATAATAGAGGGAAATTCTTCCAACTTTACATAGTCAGACCTTCCTGCATGAGATAAGTAGGTATGTAGTGAAGTAACATCAACTGGATGACCTCTACAGCTATCCCTCACAGCCTTGTACACAGGCTCTGCAACTGGCCCAGTTTTCTGAATGAATTCTTGATAGGATTTTGGCAAGCTCTCCGGACGCATAACAAAGGCATACATAACCTGAAATATTTTTTTACTTGTAAAAATAATAAAAGTAACTTATGAAACCTGAAAAGATGAGATGCTATAGACAAAAATTTTAAGGTTTACATTTCATGAAATCAATAATGACAAATATTTTACAGACATTGAGGAACCCATCAAGCATCTCCCAAGAAGAAACAATCAAGTTTAAGATATTAACTAGTAGTTATACAAGGTAATTTACTTAACATTTTTGGCATAAGAGGAATCAGCCACATGGGATATATTAAGACAATTACGGAATAAACATTCCCGCGAGGAGTGTCCCAACTAATTATAAGAAAGTGCTAAATGGTAGAAACGTGTTATTGTGAAATGACTTGTGATAAAAGTAAAAAGTGTTATATTTTGTCCAGCAACCGTTCATTTTTTTCTCTCACCAGGATTGGCTATGAAGTTTTATAACAATAAAGCTTTTGCATCAAATAACATTCTTGTTCATATCTATAAAAATGCTTCATACTAGTTTTATTGTTATTTTACCAATATCAATTATCAGGCATACAAAAAGATTACAAAGTGATAGTTAACGGTAAAACCTGGCCCGAAAATTCAGAGTGAGGATTAAATACCTGAGCACAAGCAATAGCAAACAGCAATGAATCTCCATGCCTCCAATGACTCCCCCAAAGGTGAAACTTGTTCTTAGACTTTGCAGAGTTATAAGCACACTAGTATATAAGAATATGCATTAGCCTGGCATATGCAAATCGTTTACAAAAGGCTAAAAATGCATTAAATACATCCACGGAAGTCAGATTGCTTAGAAATCATTTTGGGGATGCACTTTAGAATACCTGGGCCAGCCTAGCCAACAGGTACAAAGCCAGTGTACGTCTCCTATTTGAATCATTCAACGCCAAAATTGAAAAACCAGCTATTGAACCTGCTAAAATTCTGCACCATCATCGCCCTAAACAAAGTCATAAATAAGCAACAGGTGCAAACACAAACAGCAGACAACAATATCCAAGTATTTTAAATATAGATGAACAAAAACTCAAAAAATAAAATAAATCATTCGAATAGAAAAGCTAGAAGAATAAATCCAGGAAGTGGTTCGACTTGGAACTTACGCATTAAGTGGTGTCTCTTTCTTTCTCAATTTACGCAACAAACATCTAAGAGCATGATAAGATCCAGTGAAACCACCAAAAAGTAAACCAATTCGGCATGCTTCTTCCCTTACTATTAGATCTTTCTCTGAAACAAGTTGCTGCAAACAACGAAAAACAACATCCATAAACTCACATTCTCCACTTACAAATACCGAAATACTAACATCTACAACAATACTGTCAATACTTCCACGCAATATACATATTACCTAACAAAAATTTAAAGCTACACAGTTTCACTCAATAATATTAGCTACAAAAGTATTGAACCGAAGTGAATAACATATGCTGGATCAATTTCAATAAAATATATTAAAATAAAGAATATGAAATCTCAATTGCTTTAAATTCCGCTTTAAGCTACTCCTAAACGACGATTCTGTTACTTTCTGCTCATTCCGATCAAAACACGACCAAATTTTAAGAGAAAATGTTTCAGATAAACAAACAAACCTCAAATCTGACACGAGGAGGAGATTTTATTCGAGTAAGAAATCAATGTTGTTATTGAAGGAAAATTAGGAACCCTAATTTGATTTTAACTAACCTTGAGATCGAGGAGAGAGGAGTAGGACTGCCTCCGAACGAGCTTGAAGGCGCGGAGAAGTATACCAATGCCGACTCTGACGCCATAGGAGAGAAGAAAGGTCTGACAGAGGTTGCCAATGGCGTGAGCGACGCATGATTCGTCGGGGCCATGATCGCAGGGAGGCGATTCCACACGGAGGTGGTGCTGAGCATGAGCGGCGGCCCGGCGCTGCCGCCGCTGGAGCTCCTCGATGGCGTCACGGAGGCGCTCCTCCGCTTCGCGGAGACGGCCCTCGGCGTCGGAATTGTCGGACGGCGGAGGCGATGATGGTGCCATGAGAATGGAATAGAGTTACAGCCCCACCATTCTTTGGTTTGAATTCTGATCACACCAAGTTAGTCATTTCATGGGTTTGTTTGTTAGAGCTCTTCCTTTTATTAATTGCTCTGTTCTCAGTTTACTTTCTAATGCCAAGCTAAACATACCTTTTAATGACAATAATAAGTTGGTTATAGGTTAAATTGTCTGAATTATTTGGAAAAAAAATAATAGTTAATTATTTATATTAAACTATTGTGATTAGATTACTGATTTTGTACAGATTTTATAATTGAATCTTTTGATGACAATTTAAATTTGTCAGAAATATTTGAATTTGCTGTTTCTTCAAAAACCTAGTTACAGATTAATGTATAAAACTAATTATAATTTTCAATTAAGGAACCTATTAAAGACTTTAACACTAACTATATAATAATGAAATTAAAATATAATGAAGAGGAAACGTTAAACATGTGTTTTTCCGTTTTCGTGAGAGTCTGACGTGGAACTTTTTATCTCTCAGTGCCGTTGTACGTGAGAAAGGATAATGATACTTTTGACAATATTTTTTTGACAACATTTTAACACTATTTATGTATCATTTTGTTATTGATTTATATTAGTGTTTATAATTATTATTATTGATTGTGGAATAATTTTGGATTAATAACAGAGTGACACGTAGACAGTGTTAAAATGTTGTCAAAAAAATATTGTCAAATTATCTTTTAGGGATTGTGAAAAACAAGTAGAAAAGTTCATGATATGGGTACGTAAAACAGACAAGTTAGATATTACTAAATCATTTTAAAGTATTATTACATGTGTCCACGCAAAAAGAACTTGAAACAGATTATAACTGTAATTTTACTTTTTTTAAATTAATTGCCTATTTTTGTTAGTTTTTAATCAATGCTATTTAATTATTTTCAAAAATTTATAAGTATTTATCTCTTTAATATCCTCCAATTTTTTCAAATTCCTACAAAATAATCCAAAAACATACAAGTATTTATCTCTATAACAACTATATACTTACATCTAAAGATAAATAAGAGATTTTACTAAATATAAATAATAGATAATTATCACACTTATCATTTATTAAAATTTACTAAAATTAATTATTAAAAAATAATTCTATAAAATAAGTAAAACTTACTTCGTTTCTAAATTTGATTCGTTCAAAAATACCTTTTAGCTTTTCAATTTAAACGTGGTATGGAAATATTTGAAAATTGAACAAAAAAATTGAAATAAAAAAAAAAAGAACAATAACACGATAAAAGGACATGGAGAGACAAATAAGGGATACGGTTTACATGTTTATTCTTTTTCTTTCTTTTATTTTTTTCTTCTCTCTTTTTTATTGTCATATTTATTCTGTTATATTTTTTTAACACGTCACAAAGAGCATTTAAATGTATTTTTTATAAAATTAATTTGTAAAGTAAATATATTTTTTTCTTTCGTGGACTGAAGGATTTAAATGTATTTGTTATAGAATTATTTTTTAATGTAATTTGTGAACGAAACAATCAACTACATACTTCTTATTATTCTAATGTTTCACCATGTTGACCACATGTATCATAGTCTAATGATGTTTCACTTCAAACTACACATCAATCTTTTGTATGTTTATGTACATAGAGGAAAGAATGTATTAGAAAAACGTACCAAATCATTTTACTTTCAATGAAATTGTGAAAACGCGACTGATAAGAACAAAGAGCAACTTTCCATACAAAATTCAATAAATTTTGTGATGAAAAGTAAACAAATTAGTTATTTTATTAATATTTAGATTACATAATAGTCTAAATAAAACAAATAACTAATTATATCATAAATATTTTATTATTATTATTATTAATATGTATTTATGTGATATATTACATTATTTGGAAGATACAATCATTTACCTAAAAAAATATAATTCATTATGGAAATGTTAAAAATATAATTTATTATATAGTAAGTCTTTATAGAACTTTCATGTTTTATTTATTAAGATCATAAATAAATTTATTTCATCTTCTTTTTTATAATTTAAGCAATCTTAATTTCTCACTTTTTTTTTCTTTTATTTTACTTTCTCACTTTTAATAATTTCATCTGAATAAATAAGGTTGGTTTAGCATTTCCTTTTATATTTACATACAAATGATAAATGAATGGTTAATAGGTTTTACAGGACAGTCTTTGAAAAAAGTATATCAATAAATCTTTAAAATAATTTATTATCTTGTTTGAGTATTTTTTGAATAGTGTAAAAATAACTATTATATAAACACAAAACTCATTTTTTCATTGACTAATTCTTTCAAAATCTTTTTAATTCAATTTCAAACTGATGCATTATCATCACATAAAATAATTCAAAAGAAATTACAATACCCACTTCTTATCTCAATTTTTAATTTAAATAAGTATGGTATGTTGCCTATGATGTTTCCGTAAGACCTCAAAGAATCAATCTGTTTATGGTTTGAACATTTTGAAATGGTTATCTAGCAATTTGGAATGATATGAAGGAATGTTGGTAATTCTTTCTTTGTTATTTCGTCATCCTCTCAAAGGATATATGTATTATTGTATATGTAAATACCATTGTTATCATATATTACAGGTAGTGATAACGAGAGTAATGTATAATTAAAACAATACCTTGTTCAAAAGTTTCGAACAAAAGATCTTATAAACTTGATATATTTTTCTTAGTATTAAAGTGAGATGATCTAATAATGGTTTGTTATATTTAAAGAAAAAAATTTTCCTGACATTTTAACGAAAGAAAATAAATAAATATTAAAGTTTCTAGACATACCAATAAATTTAAGTGTCAAACTTATACATGACTTAGAAGAAAACTTTACTCTAAGCCTAAGAGATACTCAAGGTTAGTGAATAAATTAAATTATCTCAATACAATAAGTCAACTTTTAAACTCTCATTGTTTATTATTACAATAGTGTCTAATAGATCCCAAACTTTATTAAACTGGTTTCTAAAAAATGCCTCGTTTATAAAAATAATATTCAAATTATTAGTTATTTTTATTGTAACCGAGTAAGGTCACCGAGTAATAAACACTCCAATTCAAGATATTGCATTTTTGTTAAAGGTAATTTAAAATCTTGCTTGATAAGGTAACAAATAAAATGTTACGATAAAATCAAATGAAAATTCATAATACACAACAATAACATTCGTCACAGTTAGTTCATATGATTAAAAAACTCTTCAAATAGCTTAAATTTAAAAAAAAATCCGAATATACCTCATATATGACAACCAAACAACATTACATACTACCTCTAATCATATCTTTCATAAAACCACACACATTGAGATGGATTATAATTTTATAAAGAAAAAAATAAAGTATGATGTCGTCATCAATTTGCCAACCTTTACATATATATATATATATATATATAAGAACTTCTTTATCTATTGTACTAAATTATTTTTCTGAAACATTTATCTTATGTTAGATAGGAAGTTCCATTTAAATGTTTTTCTCTTACCAAAACCACTGAGCAAACCTAAATATAAATCCATGTACAAAAATATGGCCAAGAATGAAGAGCTAAAAAAAGTAAATAATTCATTTACATGTACAAGGGCCAAAGGTGGATTGCATCTATCACCTCCAATACTTTACAAACATTCAATTTTTCTGTCCCTTGAAGGACTGACCATTGTTTTTAAACCGACAAGACTTCCGGACAGTTTTCTTCATAGTCTTCCTTAATTCTAGTTTTTTCTGATACCTCTTATCTCTATATATTTCGCGCCTATTCATCCACTTGGAATAATCTTTCCCAGTCTTACACTCAAGGAAATCTGCAAGTTCATCATAATCGGATAATTTTTTGGGGTCTCCTAATATGCAATTAAGAAACATTTCCCCATTGCAGGTTTTCTTTGTTTCATTATCGTCGTTACAGGAGGTGAAGGAATCCGTTCTGAAAAATACAGGATGATTCAGAAAAAGCACAAAAGAGGAATAGTATTAAAAATGAAAGGGCAACTTATTCACACAAAACATGTCTACTTCATCACAAAAATTTGAGGAAATATAAGATATTTGTCACTTCATTTCAGTGGAGCTTATGAATCCATTGCATAATCATCAATTTTTGGGGGTCAGAGAAAAAGTTTATGGGAAGCTAAGGGAAGGTTGCCATGTTCATGAGACACAACGGTATAAGCAAAGAATGAAGGATCCCTAACCCAAAGCGAGCCCAAGACATTCCACTAGAGCTAGCCCTCATCACTTGATTGAATAATGTTTGTTACAATATTTGGGTGGGAAAAAAATGCATGAATAAAATAACACAATAATAATTCATGCAATCTATATATCACAAGTGGAACCACAGTTAAATTAAACTAAATGGAATCCCTCAAACTCAGTGTACCATTAATGCACTAAACTAAATGAAGTTCCTCAAGATCTAAATATTCCCCAAAATTCCAAGATAAGAGAATATGCAGTATAATTTAATCAAATAAAGGGTAATCTTTCAAGTTTTTAAAGAGGCCATAACTAGGACAGAACACAACTGCTCCTTGACAAAAACAGCAAAATTTAGTGGGCCTCTAACTATACCCTACAGAGTGTTGTTTCCTTGGGCATAACAATGAATTGAACTTAAGATGGCTACTCAAGCACCCATTAAGCAAGCCTCAAATTACATTCTTCAATAGAGAAATTGAGAATCTGTGACTGGAAAAGACAACACCATGTAAAGCCTAGAAAAATATAGATACAATACGTACCTCAAATTACATGATTGAATTCTCCGAAACTCTGCTACAACTTCATAGACAGATTGGTTATCTCTTGCACCCTGCAAAATTTACCAACAATTTAGAATGAAATATAAACTTAATTCAAGTTCGTGAGAACCAAAGACACACAATTCACCTTTCCACTCTTATGACATGAAATTTCAGACAAGCAAGGTTGTAATGACGGACCCTTCAATGATTCCAAAGCAAGTAAATCCCCCTCTTCAAAAACAAACAGATACATCAATGCCATAAGTACGGATATACACCCCTTTGCCAACAATTCAAGTCCATTGTTAAAACTTAATGATAGCAAGCCTGTGAAGTGCACGAGCAATGCCTCGGAGACTTTGTAATTTGATTTCTGACTTTTCATCTCATCATACAAGAAACTTTGAATTGGTAAACAGATCTTAAACTGTCGAAAATAGTCAAAGATGCTGATCAAGAAATCATATTTCCCATGCACAGTGGCACTTTTCATGGTTTTCAAACAATCTGAATCACCACTATTACGTAGATACTTAACTGCTTGATGCAATGAAACACTCATCATCTTCAATATGGATGCAAGAAGACATATATCTTGTGCACTAGTGTTTTCCTTTATAGTGTATACTCCAGTGGCCTCTTGAGAGAAGGCTTGATGGATTAGGCAATTTAAGATTGAGGTAATCCCTTTCCTTAACGAATCATCAAATAGGTACTGTCTCTCCTTCATAAATGCAATATACTCAGTCAAAAGATCCGTTTTTGTCTTGGAAAACAATTTGCATTGATAAGAATCCCATGAATCATCTAACTTTGATAAGACTTTATTTAATCTGTTTCTGGTGCCATGCCGGATATACGATTCAAATTTTAGCTGACCTCTGTCAAGAAGGTGTGAGTTGGAGCATTTTGATTCAACATGAAAGCCATCTATTTGCAAACTAGACACGTGTGTAGAGTACAAGATAACAGATTTTTGCAGTGCTATAAGCTGGAAATTGGCTAAAGGCTCGGAAGATAAGCCAGAACCAATGGCTTCAGAAACCGTTGAAACTATGTGTGCCTGGAACATCTTTGGTGCAGAGAGCACAACAGGGTCATGTAACAACACAATGGAGGGCCCAATACTAAGTTCAGGAAATCTGAAATCCTTATCACAACGTAAAAATAATCTAACTGTGAAATCCTCAACTGCTTTCTCATCAGAAACTGACAGGATGAAATGAGAAGATAACACCTCCAGGACAATGGCAATATCACCTTGGTTGAAATGACACACGAAAAGCTTTTCATGGATAGAAGATACTGAATCAACCATCATAAGATACCTTCTCAACGGCTGGTGTCTTAAAAGTTCATCTGCAAATACCTGAGATAACATGTTCAAGTTTAGATTAATAGAACTCCGGTAAGAATCCTATACAAATTTCTATGTGGCAGATGTTTAAAATGCACAAAACTAGAGGGACAAGATTTAGCACAGCGGTAGATTGTTGTCTGGTGACCTGAAAGTTACAAGTTCAAATCCTGGAACAATCTCCCTGACAATAATAGGTGGGAGCCTAAAGCACTGGACAAAAAAAACTTTTGTAACAATCATTAATAATTTAATAGAACTACCACATAGACTTTTGGTCTCATACAAACTGGAACTAAAAACTTAAATTAGCTGATGAAACAAAAGCTATTTTCCATTTAGTGATTTCCCTTTTATTTCCAGAAAGCAGATGATTTTACCATTAAACTGAAAGCAGAATCCCATTGCCCATTGCCACATTACAGCTTTCCATCTTGGTTGCACGTAGGCAGCAGATTGGAAATGTGGGGACAAAAATAAATGGTTTATGTGGAATCCAAAGTGAAAAACACATACATACAAGAAATGAGAATGATGGAAACAATTGCATTACATGAGAGAAAATGAAACAAAGTTTTCTTGGGCTCCAAGCTGACTTGGTCATGTCAGAGGCAAGATAATAATGGTTATTTGACAAACTCGAATCAACTAAAAATTATTCAGATTAAAAAGGAAAAGGAAAATATCAGAAGAAACCAAAAAGAGGAAAACTTTACATCAAACAGCTTAAGAAAAAAGTGTTTAGCCCACAGTCTAACATTGTTAGATCCACACAAAAAATAAATAGAAACTTTACTTTACGCAGCCTCTGAAAAAAATGTTTATCACATCCACTTAATATTCTATACTAAGGTTCTGTTTAGGTAAAAATCTTCATAAAATATAAATGAATCTATCATCTCCTCTAAGTGAAAAAAAAAAAAAACTAAAATCAACAGCTTTTTATAGACAGCTTTCTCAGCTAAAATATCGAAAAGCTTGGAAGATATTATTGGAGGGCATGTATGGTTGGGTTCCATTTGTATATTTGGTGGAATCTGGCATATCTTAACCAAACCCTTTGCATTGGCTCCGGGTGCACTTGTAAGTGAAACGGTCAATTCTAATAACGAACTAAGTACAACTCATTCTACCTTCTTGTTTTTTTTCCTACAGTAAGTACTTAAGAAGAAGTATTTTCAAAAAGGTTCCAAATCTACAAGAAAATGATAACAGAATTATAGATTTAAAAACTAAATAAACAAAAGCAACAGCCAATTAGGAACCAAATCCATAATCATATAAGCTAACCTTAACCCGATAATTGGAGCATATAGCTATATTACGATATTAACTATGTCAACATGAAACCCACCTCAAGCAGCGCGAGCAGAAACGGACGACAATAATCATCGAAGTCCAAGTCCACGTCGGTGAGGAAGTTGCTAAAGCGCACGCTGCGATGTTCGGTGACATGGACAGAGAGAAAGGAATTGAGAATGCGAAAAAGATAGCGGCACTTGAGAAGGAAAAACTTCTGACAGGAGTGCGGGAGCGTTAGGAGAAGAAGACAGCAGCGCAGAATGAGAGAAAATTCTTCAACAATTGGCCACAGCTCCGAATGCGGAAGCGGATGGAACCGATAGTGAAGGTCATGGCGGTGGCACAAAGGAAGAGCCGAGAAGAATCGGCGGAAGATGGAGTGGAGTTGGTTGAAGAGGTTTTCGCAGACGCCGCGATGGTCTTTGCCTGCGAAAATTGGATCTGGAACGGTGGCGTTGGAGAGTCTTTGGTACAGTTCAACGTATTTTCTGTCGTCCATTAGGGTTCCATACCATCAGATCTGTCTGTGACTGAAGGCGGGAAAGAGAAGATGCACCACAACACAGATTTTTGAATTTCACAGACTCAATATTCTTTAGTACATTACAATCCAAACTACTTATTTCTAATTTTTTTAAAATAGATAAATTATTTTTTATCATTTAATTTAATATTTATTAAAAACATTTACTCTTAAATTGAAAATATCATTAAATTCACATATTTTTTTAACTCAATAACTAATTCAGTGACTAAAATTAAGTTTGAAAAAAATTCAGAAAAAAAAATTGGAAATTCACACTTTGAGTAAAAGAAGAAGAATATACCCAAGAATCCTTAGATATAAAAGAATTTTAAATTTCATCAAGCTGATCCGTCTTTGATTTTATTTTATGTTGATTTTTTAATCTCTTAATTTGTGTAGTGCTATATTTTTCTCATACAGTACTTGCTTTTTCTACAAAATTTTACTCTCTTTTTTCTTTTCTTTTTTAAAAAATTATATACGTCATTGCTAATAAAAATAACTATTGAAAGGGCATTTGATCACATTGGGTGCTTATGTTCCAGTGAATTTCAGGATCTCGACAATGAGTCCTTGATTGACAAAGATGATTATGTGGTTCTTGAAATTATCGGATAACCTAATTGTAAATATCTACCAAAGATTTTCAATATAAAATTTTAGCTAATTGTGTAATAACCTTACAATGCGCAAACCTATTAAATTTTTAATGTTAATAATTATTAGTTTATAATTAAATCAAATTTATTTATGATATTTTGTTATTCTTGTTATTGGAAAGTAACTGTTTTGAATATAAACTTGTTAAAGTGAAATATGAATTGATGCTGTAGTGTAAGATGATATTATAAACTTGTTAGAAATTATTGAATTAATAGAGTGTATTTTGGATAGATTTTGAAAGGTTTTTTAGGTATTATATAATTTTTTTTTCTTGTTTTGCATGTCTTTCAAATGATACATTATTTTAATTTGTGAAAATAAAACAAGACAACTCGTAGGTGTAATTTTTGTTGTTCAAAGAAATTGCTTATTGGTCAAGTGAAAATCAAGATGAAACAATTATCCTTGTAAGAAAATATTTTTCTTTGAGAAATAATTCTCCTACTCAAATGTTTTAGGTGTAGAGTTGAGGATCTCTACAAAACATTCTTTTACACTTAGCTTAGGTATTCTAAATGTCTTAGTCAAAGTCTTTCTGTTCAAGCTTTAAACCGTTTCGATGTATATGTTAAAGTCACTCTAACTCTTATAAATGGGTTTGTGATTAGTGAAATTTTAATCACGACCCAATCATGACATGTTCTTCATTAAGTAACTTTGATTAGAAACGATGTTTAGGGGTCTTTATTGCTATATGTCGTATGCCTGATCTCTTATCCCTATGACCGTGCGGTCAATTAATAAGCAATATTTATTTATCTTAGTTGGACGGTGCATGTTTATTGTAATTTATTGGGATTGATTGTCCTCTTTGATGGTCTCATCCATATAGTACACCAAACAAAATTATAATTTACTAACCAAGAATTTGAGTATTTAAACAACGAAAACCTTATAAAAAATTATATTTATTATATAAATAACTTAGAAATTTGGTTGACAATTATTATAGTTACTTAATTAGATGGAAAAAAAATATTATTTAATAAATGATGTTAAATTCAAAGTTTTTTTTTATTGTAATCGCTGGGTGTGATATAAATAGTATAAATGTGATATTTGATATGTTTCAATATATTGAAATGGATTGTAAACATTAAATTAAAAGACTTATATGTGTACTTTAATGGGATAATAAGTCAAATAAACAAACATTATGTAGTAAAAAGTTGATGCACTTTCATACATTAACATAAATGTGAGTCACTAATACTCTGTTTGAAAATAATATTCTATTTGAAAATGTAAACGTCACCGACTCGTTCAAGGTTGTCAAACGAATCCATACGAAAGTATGATAGATTATTGAACTTTCAAAAGAGCTTAACTAGTTTGAGTTTAATACTAAACAATCAATGTTTACTCAATTTATTGAAAGTGTTTGACATGGATTGATATTATTAATTATTATGATTACTAATGTAACATTTGTATTATGTTTTTAATTTTTAATAAAAATATCAGTTGACCACTTGATTGAGGTATGTAAAAGGACGTGAGTAACGTTAGTATTTCCTCTAAATATACATTTTTTAGAGTTGTTTATATATATATATATATATATATATATATATATATATATATATATATATATATATTGCAATAAATAAAATATTATAAACAACTCATTATTATAATATTCGAGTTTTTAGGAACGTTTTATAAACTATAAGAAATAGATCAGTAAATCGAAAGTATTTTTTTTTACTGAAGGCAAGAACAATGGACGAAATACATATTAAAAAACAAAAATATATAATAATTTAGAGAAAATTGTACATAAAAGTAACAAAACGGATTCATTCAACCTGTTCTAGCCTGATTTGTTTTTATCTCACCAAAATAATAAATGAATCAAATTGATCATAAAAAGAATAGGTCAAAAATTATAATTCGTCTTGTCAAGTTGATAAACTAGCTCATTTTTTATTTATTTTAATTTTTGTTTTAACTTTTTATTTTTTAAATTTGTTTATATATATACACACATAAGTACATATTGAAAGTATATTTAATTATATACATATTTTCTAAACTTTTATTTGATTAATTAAATTTTTTAATTAGATAAATTGAAATAATGATTACATTACATGTTAAATTATTTTATTATAAAAAATTATAAATATTAATCATTTAAATTATAATATCATTTCATATTTCATCTTTAAAACTATAGTATAAAAAAATTATTTTTTAAATTATTTCTATTTTAATTTTAAAATTAAATAAAGTCAATAAAGTGAGTTGACTAGCCTAATTTGAAAAGCTAAATAGGTTAAGTCATAAGGAACTGAGAAATTGAAAAATTCAACTCTTATTTTAACAGGCTGAAGGACTAGTCCGCATGTTATAGTCCATTTTAACACTCTTAACACTGCATTCTAAATAAGGACACTTCCAATTATGCTACTTTAATTTTTGAGGTGGTTTAATATATATATATATATATATATATATATATATATATATATATATATATATATATATATATATATATATAAACAATTTAATATTAACTTTATATTTTATAATTTAATAAATATAATTAATTTTATTCTTTAATATCAGCGTTAATAAGTTAGTTTTTGTTAACATTCTAATTCACATCCAAACGATGTTTGTCTTCGGTTTTACTAACAGTTAACCTTACATTACATGCATATAATCTATTTTACTAATTTTTTTACTCATATTAACTTTTTAATTGTTACATTTTCTAATTGTTAATTAACAATTGACCATTAAATAAATAACGGTACGAGTTTAAAATAATTAAAAGCTATATTTAATTGAATATAAGTTATCTATAAAATAAGATATACTGCGAATACATATATAAACATTTCCTTTTATATCCTTTTATAGTTATCAGTTAATTTAAGAGTATATTATACCGATTTTCTACCATTTCCATTTGAGGGAAACGTTTTAGTTTCAGATTATATAATATTAAAGAATATTGTATTCTGTATTGCAATGAGCAAAATACTGTAAAACTTTTAAATATGCCAAAGTCATATAATTCCCATAAGAGACATAGGATCTTGTGACATTTCCTTTTTCTATTGCCTTTTTTTGTTGCTTTTCTCCTAACATTCAAAGTATAACTAAAATGACAAGCATGATTTTTTTTGAATAAAATAAAAACAAAAAAATTAATTATTGTTTATTTTCAACAACTTCACACTTTTATATGTGAATAATTTAAAAAGGTAAAAAAATAGTATTTTATTGATATACATTTTTGAATTAAAAAATGTAATTTAATTACCTTAATATAAAAGTATTTAAATTTTTTTATTACGAATAATGGATATTCACACATGCAAGTGCAAGGTATAAGATTTTCTAAGAATTTCTTTCTAACATAAGCAGATTTAGATTATCATTATTCATCGATTTACTGAAGGTATGTCAATGAGTGCCAACAAAAGTTCCCATGATGTTTTCTGTCACGGCGGAATCAAACTTTTGCTATCTACTGAATGCTATATTTTTTCAAGTACGCAATCGAATGAAAAGTTGAACAAAATCAAACCAAAAAAACACAAAAGTTCTTCACTCAGTCACCAAACTGAAAGAACCAGGAACGCCAAGAAAGCAGTTATGAGATTCAATTTTACATTATTCCTATGTATTATGATAACGTTGTGTTATTATTTAGATGTTAGGAAAACAATTTAAATGTTTTTTTTAATGTATCTTTTTATGGAGAATAATTTTAATCTTTTAAAACAGATAATTCCTTAAATATAACCATTGATTTTAAATATCATTTCAATAAATTTGAGATAGAAACATCAGTTTGAATATTGCATTTTGTTTACAAAACACAATCCTAAACATTAATTTTAATGTTTTAAAATATATTAAACATTTTTAATATATTAATATCAATATATTTTAAAAACTCAGAAAAAAAAACATAAATTTTAATTGAGAATCTAGACTCTAACAGAATTATGCGTGTTGAAAGTCTAGTATTAACTAGAAATAAATTTAATTTATAAAAAAAATAAATATAATTTTTGTATACAAATTTATCAATTCTACAGTAATGAGATTACTGTTGTTAAAATAAGTTATCCAATTAGATGTGACATATCACATCTTAATTAGTTAATAAGTCAATTAAATCTAATTCATTTATTAATAAATTTAAAAAAAATTCAAATTTGGTATGACATACGATGAATTGGTGAGTTAAAAAATTCACGTTAACTTAATTATAATTTTTTTAATTAAAAATAAATAACAATTATTTTTCTAATTCAAATTTAAATCAATTTTAATATAAAATTATATTAAATATTAGAAACAATTTAAAATAAAAAGATATAATATAATACAAAATTATTTTAAAATCTAAATATAATTAAAAAACAATCATGATTAATTTATATCAAAATTTTAATTTTTTTATTCTGATTTGAATTCAAGCCAAATTTATTTTGAGAACACAAATGTACTATTAAATACTACTTCTTAATAGTTTATAATATAAAAAGTTTGGAATTTTTTAATTAACAATATTCATTATATTCATTGGAGACCAAAGTCAAGTGATTATTGTGCATATTCTTAAGAAAATGTGGTTCACACATGAGCAGTGTTGTGATTGGAACAGTGGGTGGTTGTTGGTGTTATGAGTGAAGAATCTGCAGTTCCCAATGAGATCTCTTGTTCCTTTTGCAAAAATATGCGTGGAAAGGAAATATTAATATTCCCTAAGTGTAAATTCAAATGGGTATTCATGATTTCTTCACCCACGGGAAAACACTTCACAAACAAACAAACTCTCCTATCATTTCTCCTTTGACTCTATGGGGACTCTCACATTGGGCTCCTAAATGGAACACCCTGTTCATAATTTAATAATCATCACACGTTTCTCTTCAAATAAACTGCCAATAATATCCTTTTCAACCTCAAAATAAAAAACACCAACACCATTCACACATTGGGTAATATGTAATTTTCTTCAAGAGAAACCATTGCCAATAATGTCTCTATAACAAGAAAAAGAAAAAAAAAACACTATGGCGAATTTTTTGGTTTTGAAAATTAGTTTGTGTAACATGAAAAGTGGACAAAAGGAGAGAATTATGACACTGTAAAAGCTTTTCAAGACATGCTTCCCTAGACATCTCTAGGTGTATTTTTATTTGAGCATTGATGAGAACAAAAAATAAATAGTTTTCATCTTATATTCTCCATTTTTTATTTTTTTTTTAAATTTATTTAAAGACTAAACTGCAATAAAAGTCAAAATGGACAATATTTTCTTAATAATATTATGAAAACATTTAATTTTATTTTCTTCAACGTGAGATCAAACTGAACTTTTTTATGACATTTGGATGGACAAAGGGTACTTGTTTGGCTTACTTTCAAAGGTTGATTCCTTCTAAGGGTGGAAAGTAAGAACCATTTGCATCATTGTTGTATTTTGTAGGGTATGTAATGATATATAGAGAACAGAGTTGAAGACTCTCTCTCTAAGTGGATAAGAAGAAAAAAATTAAAGTAGCATCATTGGAAGTGCCCTTATTTCAAAGAGGGGATAATAGTAATTTTTACATATCATTTGATGGTGAGAGATGGATACTGAATTGAAAGCTAGTTCAATTCTATATATTTCATGGGAAAAAAAACTCTAAAGTTGATAATACTAGTTTTCCTGTAAATTAAAAATTAACTTGATTTTTGAATAAAATCGATACGGATCCAATAGTAGAAAAGTAGTAAAATAAATCACAAACCAACTTAAATAACTTGTCAAACACGCTCTATTCAAAGTGACCATGACCAAGTCTTCAAGTTTACAGAAAGAATCCAAAAAATAGTAAATTAAATTATAAGGCAGTAAGGCGAATAATAAGTTCCATAAGAAAGGATGAAATTATGCTTGGATACTGAATCTGGCCATGCATCATTTTCCAGTTTGCAAATGTCTCCCACGATGTCAGGTTATTAAATGTTATAAAGTCATTCGTGATTATATGATAACAGAGAAGACAAAACATTCCATGTTAGCTTTGCCCCACCACTTTACGACGATTAAAAGACCACCAGATTTAAGCAATATTGCTAAGGACCACAGAAACAAACAGCTAGTGTCATCTAAAAACAAATGAAAGATTCAATGTCTTGATCGGAAATAAGACCAAAAATATATTATAAAGCAGAAGACGGATGGCACAGGAAGTGACAGAAATTTAGGTGGGGGAATCGGGTCTTTATTTCTAAAAGTTTGTTCAAGTTCCATCAGTACAAGTATAGACAAAGATAAAGATAAGTAAAATACAAGAACAAGAGAAAACCTAAGTAAATTCCTGTACCTCATACTGACCTAATTTGACTTATCCCTAATCCTACGCGCTACGGTCCCTTCCCTTGCCCCCTTAAAATGATCTGTTAGACAAAGGACTTTGATTTGTATTGTTGTGTAATCATCACCTCTGTAAAGTTACAGACCATTAGTCTACACAGTTTAAGACTCCTACTTTCTTTACATGTAAATAGAAGGTGATGGAAAAGGGAAATATCGCCACCACCGCTTCAACAAATTCTACCCCTGCTGCTACTTCAAAGATGTCTTGATGGAACACTACACCGTCCTTCTAGGGTTTCAACTTTTCCCATTCAAAACGCCCTGGGAGTGGCTTCTCATTCACAGGATCAAAGTTGTATCTGCAATGAACTCACATTATATATTAATGTGCTCGTGGACATATGTAACAGAGATTGAACAAGAAAGAAATAAGAAAACCAATAAAACCACTAAAGCATACTTCTCAATGAACTTCCTTTGCTGGGCCTCTTCAACTTCAGCAAAGAATTCATCCATTTCGCGTGAAGTTGGGATTTGCCTTCTATTTGCATGCTCGGTTCTTCGATTAGCATCAGTTGAGCAAGTAGGCCTGGTAGTTGAACCGGGTGTTCTGACAGTATCAGGGTCCCTTATCAAACTGCAAGGTGTGGATTCTCGAGTGCTTCTACAGCAAATAATAAACATAAAATTAAACATTGCAAATTCCAACAAATAGCAATTTAAACCAAACTACTAGATAAGAATCACTAAAAAATTAAAGTGTTTTAATGGCAAAGAATAAGGTAATACCCTAACAATATTTCACGTAAGACCAAGTCAGCCTTAAAACGGTAAAAAGAATATTGCTCATAAATTGAAGGCTGACCAGCACAACATTTAAAGCCAAAGAACACAGTTACAAATTCATTGTACATATAACGATTCAGTTATGAGAATATTCAACATAAATAAAATATGAAGGGAGTTTGGAGGAAAATGGACGTTGCGTAATGACTATCCCTTCTCTCCATAGTTTGTGCATGTCCCGTCATTCTCTCAGTAGATAAAAAAGAAAACTGAATGAGAATGGAGTATTTTTTTTTCTCCATCTACACAGCTGTTATAATTAATATAATAATAAAAATAATAGTATACAAAATTAATGTCTCATGAGGAGAAATTATTGAAATATTTCAATACATAGTTGATGAAACGAGTAAAAAGACCACAATGATAAAAAAAAAAGGTGTGAACTTTCTGACATTTTTATCAAATACCAACATTTCCTACCAATAAAAACAAACGGGTATAAAAAATGAAGTATCATGGTGGAATAAATTTTGTAGACTATTTTCTAATTAACATCTTCAAATAGGAAGCATTTTCAGTGGATACCAAGAGAAAATGTACACTGAAAATGGTCACACGACCTTCCGATATAGGGACTTATATTAAAAGCTTTCTAGGAAGAGAAAACAAAACATATTTCTACCTTGGAACCCTGAATTGATGAAAATATCATAGATGATAATAAAGAAATTCAACAAAAAACAAATTGCCCAAAAATGTCACAGAAATTGCACGCATAACTGAACAAACTTTGAAGGAAATCCTCATACCACAAAAAAAGGAACACAACACAACCGTTAAACGAGAACACAAAATTCCGGCATTCAATAATCTTTAGGGCACATATTCCGGAAAGGAATCGAATTACATTGCGGCGGACAAGGCCAAGAAGCTTAATAAATTGCTACAAAAAACCTTTGCCTTTCAAAACAACGTCAACTCAACTGAACAATCCACCGCAAATCCAGAGGGGAAGCAAAAAAAAAGAGTTTCATATTCACGTTTTAGTACTTTGCCCCCTCACACTCCTTCCAACCAGGACAAATCGCAAAAATAAACAATACCCCCAAAATATAGGGCATTCACAAACTTGAAATTTGTTTTCCCAAGCAAATCGCGAAATGGTAACAAAAATTAAACAAAAAAAAACCGTAGACATATTTAATAGTTCAAAAATCGAAACAAATTCGAGTTAAATTTGAAAAAGGGAAGGAAGACCCACCTATCTCTACCTTCAAAATCCAAAACATTCTCCCCAAACGACGCTTCCTGCACCTCAGCATTCTCATGCAAAGCACTCTCCTCCTTGTGGCTGCGCGCTGTGAGCGCAGCGTCGTGCTCCGAAGCGAGTCCGAGCCTGGCAGGTTCAGGGATTGGTGATTTAGGGTTCGGGTGTTTGTTCCGCCTGGGAGAGTGAAGCAAAATCGGAGGCTTCTGGAGGCGACGACTCCGGAGCTGGAGGTAGGAATCGGATGAGGGAGCTAGTTCGGGCTGAGGGTGTGATTTCTGAAGCGCTAGGGTTTTGGCGCGGGTTCGAACTCCCATGTAGGAGGTGGTGGCGTTGGTGGTGGTGGATTCCACAAGCGCCAGCTCTCCCTTTGGCTTCGCCTTCTTCATGTACTTCCCCATCTGATACTCAACCGCCGCCAAATCGCACTGCGTAGCGACGGCGACAGCAGCGGAAAACAACGGCGGAAGCTGAAGGAGTGGGAGAGAGTGGTTTGGTTTGTTTTCCGGTTGTTTTTGTTTTGTTTGGAGTGAGAGAGAAAGGAAATAATGGTGAAAGCCGTGGGAAAAGGAATATGGGAATATTTTTGGTATTTATATTATTATTTTATTATGTATTTGTATTTATTATACTTTACTTAATGCTTAATTAACGTTCTGTAGAGTATAGAATACGCTGTGCAAGATGGGGATAGATGATTCCTTTTTTATTTTTATTTTCCACAATGTTCATGTCTCATGATAATTAATATAAAAAATAGAAAATATGAAATTTATTTATTTTGTTTTAATTTTCCAAATTAAAAAAATAAAATTTTTAGGTGGGTGGGCCAAGGGTAGGCATTATTGGAATTTGCTTCCACAACATGTTGGACTCGCCTTATTCTTTCCTTCTTTTTCTTTTTCAATCATTTGAGATAATAATTTTTGCCGAAAAGAGAAGTAAGTATATTCAATCCTGACTAAAAAAATATTTAATTTTTTTGTTATATATTTATAAATAAATTCTTAAAGTAAGTTCAAAAAAGTTAAAATATCTTATAAAAAATTATAAGAATTTTTCATTACTCAAATAAACTTTATAAAAGGTCCCTCCTAACTCTCTCCAGAATTTTTTTATTTTTAGTTTTTTTTTATGAAAAAAAAATGTTCAGAATTCACAGTCAACCAATATTTTTTCTACCTAGTTAACTCTACCGAGGGTACAATTGTAACTTCATTCACGAACTATAGATTGAACTTGTGGTATTAAAAAAGATAAGTATTTAATTATTAGTGCCAATGAAATTTAGTATAATTATGTTTTGATTTTAGTGCGCCATAATGATAAATTTGATGATAGTAATTGTTATTATTATAATCATCATTACTTTAATGAAAAATTAATGCAGCCATGTTAGTGAAATTGCTGTCAAACATTTAAAATTATCAATTAATCAGAAATCAGTATAATAACAAAAATAAATCAATTTTATTTTTAAAATTATAATTCATCATCAAGTATTAATATTTTTCTTTTCTGTATAAATATTTCATTTTAATTTTTAACTACATGTTTTTAAAAAGTATTTTATTTATTTTAGTTAAATATATTTTCATTAATATCGTTCAACTTTAATTCACTTCCGCTTAAAACCAGAACCTTGTCCAATTCTAAAAATATTGTCTTAAACACGCAAAAATAACATCAATTATAGTAATAATTTTAGTAATATTGACGTCTTTTTGTTTTTTTTGTTTTCTTTCACTTTTTTTTTTATAGTTATCATTGTTAGAAATCTAATGCAATATTGCAATAACTTATCACTTTTTTAAGGGTGCCGTGACATAAAAAAAATTAAATTTTTTCCCTTTTATATATTATTTTTCTTAAATTTAAGATAACGATAACTTTTAAGTGTTATCGGTAAAGGAAAGGAGAGCTTCATCAAATTAACTAATATTGAAACGAAAAATTAATTAAATATTATAATAAATCATTTGTATTTAGTCTAATAGTGAGGATCATGTAAAAATTTAAATAGTTTTACACTATTATTTAATAAAAAATATACAGTCGGATGATAATCAAATATATAATTTTTTGAACATGATATCTTAACTTCGGATAAAATAATATTATTTTACTTATATGTATTCTTTATACCAATATAATGTATAATAGAATTTTCTTTATTTAAAATTATTTACTTTTTTAATAAATATTAAAATTTTCAAAGAATGGTCGCATCTACAAAACTATCATCCATTAACCGTGCATTTTATTTCTTTAATG
This sequence comes from Vigna umbellata, assembly GCF_029865625.1. NCBI lineage: Eukaryota > Viridiplantae > Streptophyta > Magnoliopsida > Fabales > Fabaceae > Vigna > Vigna umbellata. Next base: position 37,434,728 of record NC_142172.1, on the reverse strand, counting down.
ATGAAATCTTTACTAACTCAAAAACCAATTAATAAACATAATTGGGTTTATAGATATTTTTTTCTTAATTGAATTGATTTTTTAATGTTGCATTATGATTTGTGTTATAAAACATTTAAAAGGTGTGAAATATAAATGCCAAAAAATGAAATATATCTTTTCAAAACAAAAAAATTAAACCAATTTTTAATATTTTATGAAGTATATTTAAAAAATCTTCTAAATTAACTCAACTAACTATTATCAGATTTTTAAATTTTTGATATTTTTTAATTCTATGTGTATCAATTAAATGTTTTTTGTAATTTCCATGATTGTCATGGTAATGCATGTTATTTATAATTTTTAATGTTGATAAATGATTGTACAAAGCAAATATGATAAATATTTAATACTTTTTAAGGAAATCTTTTATTGCCCAAAAGGCTCATATAACTTCATTTAAGATAACTAGATAGATATAGTGTGGTCTGCAATAGAAAAAGTTAGTAATTTTCATAAAATTGTATTGCTCTAGCAAGCTAGTGAGCTATCCAATTTGTTTGTATCCAAACAAAACTTATCTCAAAGTTGGGAAATGATTCAGTTTTTATATATACCTAATTCATTTTAAAAAATGGTGAATCTACTTTCATTATCATATACATCAACGTCATAATCAAGTTTATAATTCATATTTTTTTCTCCTTAAAATTCACTATTAAAAAATTTTATATATATATATATATATATATATATATATATATATATATATCCGGATGTTTACTTGAGTATAATGTTGGATTATCAAGCAATGAAAGTGAAAAATTTAGCAATTATATCATTTAATGCCATTTTATCATAATTCAAAATAGCATTTAATGTTTTTTAATCATATTTATACACAATTTAAATAAACGTTTAATGAATTTAAATTTGTATTTGATGAAATTTTATTAAAATGCAAATGCATATTAATGAGAAGAAAGTTAGTTTCTAATGGTGTTTTCGTATTAAATATATTTTTAATTTCAATAAATGTGAGGTACGTTTACTTTTAGTCCTCAAGGAAAGGTGTTACTTTTAATTTAGTTATTTATTAATTTATTTAGTCTACACACTATTACTATTACAGTCAGGGGAAACGATAATGGTTATTTTTTCTCATAGACAGCGGTTCACGAATCGAAGCATATCCAGGCGAGGCAAAAAGTCTCGGGTGCGAATCGAGGCATAAAAAGGTAGGATTTTGTCTCAGTTCAGCCTTAACCGAAATAGTAAATTTTTTGATTTTTTTTCGTAGGACTTTATGCCTCGGTTCAGAGGGAACCGAGGCAGTATGTCTCCCTCTATTGCCTCGGTTGTAACCTGAACCGAGGCAGTAGAGTCCTTTTTTATTTTTTTTTTCATCCGCCAGACTTTCTGCTTCGGGTGTGACCTTAACCGAGGCCATAGGGGGCTTTTCTACCTCGGTTCTGACCTCAACCGAGGCATATGCCCTTGTTTTTTTTTAAATGAGGTCTGTTTCTGCTACATTTCCAACTACAGAAACAGACCTGGATATATATCTACAGCCAGAATAGTTCAGAATAATCCAGAAACATATATTTTGAATGAAAATTATATTAAAACATAAATATATTCAATGGAATCATAAATCAACTTCTTAGAAGCATACATTAATCCAATGTAATCATAAATCAATGCAATGTACAAAGTTAAACTAATAATAATGTAGAAAAACATAAAACAACTTAGAAGCATAAACTTAGAACTTACTATATCATAATATCTACTACATACTATTATATAATTGAATTACATATTTAGTCAGTGTTTTCCTCACGAGTTGAAGTGACTTCTTTAGAATTGGAGCAGTCCTATTGAATATCTGCATAAAACACAATGATTTCAATTAATGTATATGAAATCTAAACTATAGAGAAAATAAAATTCAAACCTAAATATTACAATTTGTCATCCATTGGTGTAATGTGCACGAATAATGGTCATCATCCAAAACATGACGTAGTAACCACATTCATATGACCCCGTTTGTTTATTACACTACAATATATCATCATAATTATAAAATGTTAAGTAACATCATTTCAATGGAACCAAATGTAACAAAGTATGGACTAAAATACCAAACCTTAAGGGCAACCCATGCAAGCATTTTAGTTGTAGCAGTAGATCTCCCAGATAACATCATATGTGTTGTAAGGGAACTATTAAAAAAATTGTTTTAGCATACATTTATATAACAAAGAAAGTTGAAACATTGAGGTTCTTACCAATCTACTACATGTCTAAGAGGGTTGGGAGAAGACTTATGCAATGAACAAAACCAGACAGCAGTGTTCTCCGGTATGGAGATCACAAGTAGCTGCCAATGACACCTGAAAATAGTAATAACTTAATTGTCATATACCAAAATTAATAAATGAAAATTTAAAGTTAACAAACTTCACTTACCCAAGTAGATAAGGGAAAAAATATATCTCCTTCCCCATTCCAAATTAGGTGGTGATGTATGTTTGGATATCATCAAATTTATTTCTTTCATGAGTCACAGAGGGGTCAATGAACCCATATACATCGTTGAACCCCTTCTTGTTACTAACATCAAACATATACCTAAAATGAAGAAATAATCTGATATAAGTAACTTGATAAAAAATAATTATATAAAAAAGTTTTCATAAACTTACATCATCTACAGCTGAATGAGTGTAATATTAATTTCTTCTCTCCCCGACGCAAGCTCCCTAACATCTTGATGATGCGAGTACAATGGGATCTGAGCTTCTCTTCCAAATGTAGTAGAATCCCAGTGTACATTCATCGGCGCATCTGAAATGATTTTAGCAAGCTTGTCTAACGCACCAAGAGGGTCGTCCTCAGATAAATGAGTCTTCTTCGGTGTAGGACTTCCCTCTTGACCTATCTGCTGTTACATGAAAAAATGGTTATGTTATAACGTCAATTAGAAATAAATATTAAAATTGAGAAGTATATAGTACGAGTGTTTACCGGGGGATCAAATACATCATCAACCAAATGTCTAGGTCAGGCGACAAAGGACTTAAATGCCTCTTCCACAGTGAAGAACTCATCTGTAGGCACAAGAAGAACAACATTTGGTAGGACAACTTCATTCACCCTGACCTTGACCTCATCTTCTGCAAGTTGTACACCATGCACTACAGTGGCTGTCTCATAACTGTACCACGAGAGATAAAAATATCAATGATATATTTTTATTTAAAAATAATTATTATGATTGTTTTGTATATTGCTTTTTTATGACATAATTTTGAATTCTTGTTATATAATTTATCTTTTAATTCTTCATAAAATTTTTTAAGTAAAAAGTAATAAATAAATAAATAAAATATGACTTTAAGTATATTAAAAAATACGCCTAATGAAAAAATCAATACTCTTTTAATTTTTCTATCGTTGATCAAAATTAATATAAAATATGTTTTTGCTACTAATAAAAAAAAGATTTAATTAACTTTTTTAAATTATATTTACAATAAAAATACTATTATTTAATAAAATTAATGATAACAACACGATTCAAAAATGTATTAAAAACAAAAAATAAGAAATAATAATATTTACATTAAATTGTAATATATTAAATATTAAAATAATTTTAATATAAGTGATTTAATGTTTTATTTTATTATTTAAAAAATTATAATAGGTATAATTTGTGTATGTTTTGTGAAATATAAATTTTATCTTGAGTTTAGTTTGTAATTTTTTATTTAATTTGTTTTCTAGTAAAATTTTATGTACAAATGATTCATAAACTTTGAAGTATAAGCATAATTAAGATATCAAAATTCATAATATCTAATACAATTCTAAGAAGAAAAGTAATAAAATAAAATAAGAAATTAGAATTTAAAAATGCGTTTATACATTGTGAAGTTATATTAAATGACGGTTAAAAAATATTAAATATGAATTGATCACAATCACGTGTTTAAAATAAAATAAAAAAATCTTATATTTTAATTAAATGGTATGTAAAGTAAAGTGTTTATTAATGAATTTAATATTTCACATATTATATATATGTGTGTGTTGTGTGTGTTCATAACATCCATATGTAATTTATGGACGTGTATATCATAAATATTAATAACTTTCATTATAAAAGATGCATAACAATACATGAATACATTGTTACAAGCATTCGTCACTTGAACTACTTTATCTCTCTTAAACCACCATAAACTAAACCTTCCATAAACACACTAAAATTCCACCCAACAATCCATAGATACAAGGTTCTTTGTTTTCTAACATTTTCTTTGGGATTCTCAGAGCCCAATGGAAAATATCCACCTTTTTCCAAACTTCAACAAATACTCACTTAAAAAAAAATTGTCAACGTTACAAAGGAGATTCTCACATGAAAGGAAAAAGGGAGAGAGAAAGTTTATTTGAGTGGAATTATTGTGTCTACCAAAGAGAATTTGGGTTGGGAATTAAAGAGAAAAAAAAAATAAAATAAGTCACAATGGATCAAGGTTTTGCAAGAAAAAAATTGGTAATATTAATGGGAGACAAAAAAAAGTAGTATAAAAAGGACTGCTATAGTGGAAGAATTTAGGAAGAATATCTTAAGGTTGTATTGTAAGTAAAGTAAGAAGGGTTTATCAAACATGCATTACTTTCTATTCTATTGAGTCCTGACTCCGTGCTTCTAATAATATTTTTCTTTTGCTTATTAAACAAAATGACCATTCTATGCTCTTTGAAAATTGAAACTGAGTCAAATTAAGTAAATGCATTAAAAAAGCAATTTAATGTTTTGGTTTTCTTTTAACTTTGTATTTTCGTTTTTTGCCTTTTTATCATTGTTTGCAATTTTAGTCTTTAAATTTTAGAAAACGTAAAATTTTAGTTTAATAATCATTTTTTTATGTGTTTATCTTATTTCATCTTAATATGAATCATAAATATAATATCTCAGTTTAAGGTATCACCGTTAAATAATCTAATAATATATATATATATATATATATATATATATATATATATATATATATATATATATATATATATATATATATATAATAATTAAAATATATAAAAGAATTTAGGCTTAACTATTATAACTCCTTCAAGAAATTTGCAAAACTATCTCTCGTTGTGTTTTCTTTATTATGTTTTTTGTTTTTACTTTCTTTTCCATCTTTTATGAAAACTTTATCCAATGTCCGTTACGAAAATAAAAAATGTAACATGTTACTTTTAATAGTATTTAACTACCATATAAATCATCACACATTAATAAGAAATAATCAACTCAAAGAAATATATATATATAACACATACATACAAAGATTTTATACCATTCAGAGGTGACATCACAATGAAATAAAAGGTGTAATTGAAATCTTTCAAAAACTGTTATAAAAAGAAACTAATATCTTACTTTATGTTTCAGCACCATCTATCATATACCTAACCAACATTCTCGTTTATTTATACCATTAAGAAAATTATTACAAACAAAAATAAAACGATAAGTTAATGTTCTTTATTCCATGCTCCTCTTACCACATATCTCACTTATTCTTACTTGATTAATAGATTTTTAACATTATATAATGTTTTGTTTTCTTATTTATATCCAATGTAAAGCTTAGACTCACACTTTGAATTCTAATACGTATTAGTGGCGTGTTGGACACCGGTTCAATATTTCAAAGACAATGAACATTTTGTGTCCGACAAGCACTATCATTTATGAACGAGATCAAAGTAAATGAATAATATTTAAATACATGAAAAAAATATAATACTAAACATTTTATAAGAGAGTTCTTATACAACATAGATTTCATAAGTAGTTAAAATAAACGTAGTTGTAAATACAATATGAAAAAAAGAATAACGTACCAAATCTTTATTTATTGATTCTTATAACTCAATTCATCTTGGATAAAACGTATATCAATCATTAACAAAAAAAAATCAATCAATCTATTATAAATTCAATATTTTAGTGCTGTCAAGATGGGTTGAAACCCGTGAGCCAACCCGGCTCACCACGGGTTTGAGCCGGGTTGGATTGGAGAAAAATGCAAAATTTTTTATGCAAGCCAATTTTGACCCGGCTCACATGGATTGAACTCGTGGTGGGTCGGGTTAGCTCAAATTAAATTAATTATTCAAAACGCACAACCTGCGTTTTGGGCTGCTATTTTTCCGAAAGTTCCCCTCTACAAATAAAACCCTAAGATGTTTCAAGAGAGCATGATACTGTGGATTTATCCATTAAGGACTCTAATTTAATAGATGGATAATATTATAGATTGGATAATTCAAGAATGTATCATTTGTTTTATCTTGTTTTTAGACCTATCTACAAGCATGACAGTTTTATCTTATGCTATATATTTTTGTTAACGGCTATATGTAGTTTCTTGGTCAAACGGTTGTGTATGTTTCATTAAACTAAATTGGCAAAATTTCATGCTTGATAGCTTAGAATATATATAACAATATATTTCTTTTGTTTCATTTTCTTTTATATCAACTGGTCCAATTATTACTATTTCAATTTGATCGATCAAAGTAACATGTTATAACTATTTCAGAAGAAGAGGTGAAAAAAAAATTAATTAAGTGAGCCAATGAACCAATCCGTTTAACCCACCAACTCGTGGTGAGTCGAGTCGGGTTTGAATTTTTTCGGCTTGCTAATAAATGAGTCGGGTTGGGTTAACTCACTAAATGACACCTGATGGGTCGGACCAGGTTACCTGTTTTGACAGCTCTATAATATTTGTTATTCTTTTCCAAAAATTAATTGTTTATATATTTAAAGATCGATTGTTTTAAAAAAATATATAATTTAGTTTTATTTCAAATTATTGTAATCCAATTTAATGAAAGGTTTATGTACACTCACAAACACATACTTTGCACGCGCACACACCTACACGTGCACAGTCACAAAGAAGCTTTTGTCATGGATAGAAATCGTATACAAGAAATAAAAATGACACACATTCAAAATTCAACAACTTATAGTAAAGGATTAAAAAAAACCTTTTCCTTTTTGTATAATTTTTGTAATTTAATAGTTGCCCAAATTGTACCTCTTTTGATAGTTGATCATTATTCCTCGCATGTGCATCCCAGGAGAATCTTTTAACAGGTATGCAAAATTTGGATCATACATAATTCCACATTATATATTTAATAGTTGCCCAAATTATAAGTGACTTTTTCATTGCATTAGGCATTTTATTCTTAACAAACATACAAAAGGTCACAACAATAATATTAATATATTTTACATATTTTAATATACAATTACGAGACAATAAAAATTATATATACCTTTTTCAACTGAAATAGAGTTACGATCTTCTGAATAATCTCACTATTTGAGGAAGTTTTCATCATTGAACCACATTTATTTCTTAATTTCATTTTAACCTTAAATTCCAATGTTCATCCATCAATCTTCATATTGACTTTAATTGCAGTAGCAATAGTTACACAACATATTTCCTATCAAAATTAACCAAAAACACCATGTGAATCCTAGTTAGATATCCTTTGCATATATATATATATATATATATATATATATATATATATATATATATATATATATATATATATATATATATATATATTTTTTTTTTTTTTTTCATATCAACATTTTTTAGGCTTGTAACATAAATCTTTCTGGTTTACTATATGTTGATAAATTACCTACTTGACTTGGATGTTGAATCTCACTCGATTTATTTGAAGACGCTGTACAATTGAAGTAATTGTTAACTTAACTTGATAGGATAAGAACTTCAAGTATTTAATTATATATAAGGGTTAAACGTGTAAAAACTAAATAGATATTTGATAAAAAAAAATATATGGATGATTTTTCTTTCATTTCTTCCATCTCTGGTATGTCATCATTCATTAACAAATTTTTTCTTCGTTTCTTCAATATAGATTTACTTGAAGGAGGTTAAGTGTTTTTGCTTGAGTTAAAATAATGACTATCATCTAAGATTTTTGTTCATGGTTTTAATTACTGAAACTTTGGGCCATAACTATCCCACAACATACAACTAATTATACCATAAGTACATATTAACAAGTATATAATCAAAACAATTCAATAACAAAGACTCAATCATATAAATATAAATCAATGTACTCACCTTTGATTTATGACATTAACAACAATATTCCGTGAATGTGACTTTGTTCTATCATTGTCACCACTCAAATTTTATCTAAACATAATAGCATAATAATTACTTAGTATACTATTTTTAAAAAGCATGTGCTTAGACGGTAAATAAGCACATACCAAATAACAGTTTAGGAGAATACTTTTTCATTCTTTATTTTCGTAATGCTTGTAAAGGTGTATATTTTGAAAGACACATTGAAAATTGATTGAGTTTTCATAATAGTTGCACTAATAAACAATAATAATATCCAATAGTTTCGTTATTTCTTTAAGATTTTAAAATTATGCACGACTTAAGTGTTACTCTCTACAACTTATCCTCCCACAAGGCTAAATCTCCCATTTTAATCATAACAAATATCATGTCACTCTACAAATCACACGTATATAATAAGTACATGCAAAATTGACTAATGATAACTTTTTTTTCATATCACATGAAACATGTTTTGAAATATGAATGGTATACATTTCTTGGTCTATCAAAATCATCATAATATGCTTATAGCAATTGGGATTTTCAACAAACCACACATCAATGATTCTAAGACCAAGTTTCTCTTGGAAATTCAAGTGTGAGTCTAAGTCTCACATTGGATATAAATGAAAAAGTAGAGCAGTATATAAAGGTGAAAGACCCATTAACTCATTGCCTTAAGGTTTTGGGTAAAGAGTGATGTCAATCCCTTATATAATTTATTTATATACTTGGTGAATCCAAGTTGAGTTTAAGTCACACATTGAATATAAATGAGAAAGTAAATCAAACAGTTTCAACATCTCCCTCTTACCATCAATATTTTTTTTGATATCAAACTTCTTGATTGTGTTGTACAATGTATATGAGTCTAACAAAAATACACAAATGAGATAAATAAACACTTCTCAATTTCTATCCAAATTTAATTTAAGAAAATAAATAATAGGCAAATATAAGTAACATGTAATATAAAAAAAAAAAAAAACAATGAAATGGAGCAACCAACATATTATGACAAGTTAGACATATTCAGAAATCAAATTAAACTTCAAAAATCACAATTACCAAGTTAAGGTACATAATAACGCAAGTAGTCAGTAAATGCAAGAATTTAACAAACAAATAAAATGCTATGTTAACTTAAATAAAACTGTAGATTAAATAAAGTCTAACGGTAACCATACAGACATGTTTTGAGACACTAACCTGCAGAGTAAAGCAACTAAAGTTGACCGTGACAATAAACACATTGCGAAACATGTTTTCTTATATAAAATGAAAACAAAATTTAATTTATGTCACAATCCTAACAACAGAAACACTAAATTATGTTAAAAAATAACAGGAGTTTTTTTTAACCTGCAATAAAAACAATGAAACAAATTACCTCACGCGTTAAGGTTATTCAATAACCACATATAAAATCATAAGAAAATGAAGCGGTAATATGCAAAAAATGAGAAACTTAAATAATAAAAATAACAATAATGATAAAAATAATCTCTATTCTTACTAGGGCAAACTTATTCTACAAAGTTATATTCTCTTCACGACTTCACGACTTCACGACTTCACGACTTCACGACTTCACCACTACCAGGTGTCTTTTCATCAAGTCTCCTTTTCCTATCATCAAATAGGAAGGCCTGTACAAAAACTCAAATCAACCATTGGTAAACATTTTTGGTCAAATGTGTGTTAAATGTAAAAGTAAAATTAAACTATTATTAAAATAATATTTATAGACTGATTGATTATGAACTTTCATTTGAATGTGTCGCACTTACGAGTTTATTAGTTTGAAGGCCCAATGATAAATTCGCTTGTTTTTGGCTAAGTCACATGAGACTTTGAATGCTTTCAACATGCATTTGGAGATGACGATAGGTGTTATCCTATCTTTGGTCTCCCACCCATGGTCTATGAAATATCTAAGGATTTTCAAGTTTGTTGGGAATCCAAGTATGAGTCTAAGTCTCATATTGAATAAAAATGAAAAAGTAGAACAGTATATAAAGGTGAAAGACCCATTAATCCATTGTCTTAAGGTTTTGAGTAAAAGAACGGTGTCAATCCCTTATATAGTTGGAGAAGACTTAGACATGAATTCGTATACACATATGATATACTTCCAGAAACCTTTTAGAATGGTACCAAAAACATAAAGTATTTCGAGTCTTGAGCCATATGTAATACAATCTGTCCATAAAGTATTAAAATTTTAGAATATAAGCACATGTAAATATAAATAACTTAAAAGACATAAATATATCCAAAAATTTTGACATATAGATTAATAAGCAACTTAAAATAAAATATAAACATATTATAAAACCTATTTTCGATACAAAATTACGACAACAACATTAAGTTGAGCTTAAGGGTTTTAAAAAAAAAACACATGCAATATAGAAAACTCAAAGCATTTTAAACAGAAGTAATATGTTAATATAAATAAACAAGTTAAAATAAAATGTAGACTTAGTATGAAAATAATCCATGTACAAAATAAAGAACATGAAGTTTATTTCTCTTTCTTCTATTTGTATGTTTTTAACATGTTACAAACTGACAAAAACATGTTCTCTTGTGTAAAAAATACGATTTAAAATATTTTACCATAATTTCAATAAAACAATTATTTTTTTTTATCATCCAACAATTTATAAATTAGTTTAAATAAAAAAATTGTATTTCAAAATTAAACTAATGTAACATTAATCGAAATTAAAAATAAACGACTTTTTGTCAAAAAGTAAAATAATTATTTGTCAAATATACTAATTTACATAAAATAGCCTATTGAAATTAAAAAATAAAGTACTTTTGAAAATTTTAAATGAAAACCACATAATAAAAATAATAATAATAATGATAATAGCATATATTTTTCTTAAAAATACAATTTTTATTTATATAATAAAATTTATATCATTTTATTACTCTATATTTGTTGATTGATTTATACAGAATATTTCTAATCGACGAACTAATTAATGGTTAAGAGTTATGAATATTTTCTCTTACTTTAACATGGTAATTCTTATACACATATATTATGGATAGTTTTGAAAGAACTTTTTTATTTTTTTCACTGCATTCCTATAAAAGGCGATAAGATAGAACGTTTGAATAAGATGAGAGTTAGGGTGTAGGAGAAAGGAAAATAAAAATCAGTTGGCGTGACAGCGAGCAGAACAGACGAGGGAATGGAGCAGGAAGAGCATGAAGTATACGGTGCAGACATTCCCGACGAGGAGGTTGACATGGACGCCGACGCCGACCAACAAGACGACCAACTTCCCTCCAATCACACAACCAAGGTCAGCTAGGGTTCGCAGTTAGGTTACGCTGTTTTTCTTTTTTCTCTCTTTCTCCGAAAAGTTGCATCAAGTATTTTCGTCAAATTCTCAGGAATTGGAGGATATGAGGAAGAGGCTGAAGGAGATCGAGGAAGAAGCTAGCGCGCTTCGCGAAATGCAGGCCAAGGTTGAAAAAGAGATGGGAGCTGTTCAAGGTAGGTTTCTTTGTTTTATTCTTTCAGATCTCTCTGATTTTTAGCGCTATTTTTGTGTCTTGACTTCAATTTTTGTATTGTTTGTGGTATTTCGTTTAAAGATTCGTCTGGTCCATCTGCAACTCAAGCTGAAAAGGAAGAAGTGGATGCTCGGTCAATCTATGTTGGTAATGTGAGGGTTTATCTTTTTTGTTCTTCCGCTTTTTTCATTTATACGTTGCTTTTTAATCACTTCGAACACTGTATTTCTTTGTTGGTTTGGCTGTTTGTTGGTCTGTGCTCTTCCATGTTGATGCTCGCTAGTTGTTGGTCCTTTGTTCCAGTGCTTTGATAACTTTAGGGTTTTTAAGGACTTTTGTTTTTTTTTTCGTTGCTAACGAATTCACCTTGTTGATCAAATTCTTTGACATTTGTCTTGTTGATGACGGATTATGAAATTTGGATCTATGAGGTATGGTGATGATAAATGTTGCTTAAGTTGTAGCAGCTTTCCTGCCGCATACTGATAAAAATTTGCGCAGCTTGTTGTCAAATGATGGCAAATTCATGGGGTTGTTTTAACCCATCACAGAAGTCACGGGAGACATATCAATGCATCTGGATCTTAAGGGAAACATATCAGCTATAGTCCTAAAAAATTTCTCAGGATCTCGGTTCTTAATCTAATTTTAGTCTGTAGTAAAGGAAAGAAAATAATAAGCGGAGACCAGTAACTGCACGTTGTGCTGTTTTTTCTTCTTGAAATGCAGGTTATACATTCCTGGATATTAATTGTCTCTTTTAGAAGGTGTGTAAATGGCGATCTAGATCCTTTGTATAAAGGCTTAACATAATCTTGTAATTTCAGTAAATAGTATATTGAGACAAGGATTCATCACCTGCCTCTCTTTTTCTCTCTTTGGATAGTCCCTGCTAAAAGTGAACCACTGTGATAATGGTTGTTAAACTTGAGTTTTGACTGGTAGTATTGCACAAATTTACTAGCTCATTCCCCCAAATTGAGCTAACACAGATGCAAAATCATTTTCAAGTAAGCTTGAGTAAAATCACGTGGATTGTATAGGTTTGCACTAGCTGCAAATTGGAGGACCAGTTGTGTGAGTCCATCAAGGTTCTCTTTTCAGACCAAATGACCATCTTAACTATTTTGAGGAATGAATGAAACTGAACGTGAATGTTTAAAGGCACGGTTCTCTGCTTCATTGCTGTTAAATAGCTGTTATATTGCTATTGTGTTGCAGAATTTCTCAGATTAATGACTGTAATTCAGTCTGCTGTTGTTTCTGTGATAGATGTCTTGGTTGCAGCATGCACCTTATATGCTTTTTCCGTCTGTGGGGCGAATTCTTGGCCTACTGAACTTTTTAGTTAATATTAGGCCATTTTTTGTGCATTTTATTTTTATCTGAATTTTGATCCCAGATTTAAAATACTAGTCAAATTCACTTTCCTCTAAATTTTCAATGAGTACTTAGTCAATTGACATTGCATCTTACTTATTCCCGGCTTGAAGACATGCTAGGGCATGTTGTTCACTTTTGGGTTGTGTGAAGCTCTTCACCCAAGTGCATTATGGTTCATCCATTGTAATTTCCAAGACTTTGTTAATTCCTGTTCCCAAAGCTTGATTCTGTGAATCTATTCAGTGAGTCCATTAATCCAACTACATGCCTTTTTGTTCTCTGTTACCAATGTGTGATATTATGCTCTCGGCCTCTCTCTACTGAGTTTTCTCTATTCTTGGTTATGAAAAAACTGATAAATTTGGTTTTCTGGTTGGACAAAGCATAGTATTTCGAACTTGTAATAGTATTTATAATTATCCCATCTCTTTGCTCTATAGACATGCTGTTAAATCTTTAAATAAATATTTTTTTCAATCCTACTTCTTTGTAGAAGTATAATGTTTTGAGCGCAGGTGTTCAATGTTTATCATTTAGATTTTTTGGCTTTCATGCCAATGACCAGCTGAATTAATGAAATTGATTTCGTCCAAAATTCCATTCATACCGGACTAATATTTTTAGTGATATCAGGTTATACTAACTAGCAAAATAATTGGTATAATTAAGTTATTATTGGCTTTATATATTAGAAATTTTGATGAAAACGAATTAGATTGAAACACTGGGAGTTTGAGTTATTTACAGGAAGGAAAAATGTAATGTAACCTTTAGAAAGTGGACTTTAAGCTTAATTTGTCTTTAACAAAATCGACTTGTTAGATTAAGTTTGCTCTCACTTATTTACTCTAATTTGATCATATCTTTGATTAATGTGGGGTCGTCAATATACACCTTCATGTTGATGACTGGATATCCCAAATGCAGAACTAGGTATTTGTGGACAGTTTGATAGTGGTCTAACGGCAGGTGATACTAGGACATGATATGATAGTATATTATAAAGTGAAGTTTAAATCTAATTCAACCTCATAAAATCACAAAATCGGATTTGTGTGAGGCTTGCATCCTCTTATATATTATAGTTTGACTATATATCTATCTATCTATCTATCTATCTGATGGATGTGAAGTCTTTAATACTAACAAAAAAGAAACAAACAGGAAAAGGTGCAGAAGACATGGTTAACTTAATAATAACCATACCAGAGTACTTATAGTGTGATATAATGTAGAGTCATGAGGCACAGCCTTTTCATGAATGGAGTGCATCACGTTTTTGTTGAGCAGCAATAGCTGCATGAATATGGGCAAATCCTGACCATGCAGCCGCTATGGTTAACAGACCGTTAGTCCTTTTTTTGCAACCAACATTACATTGGTTTGAGTGGAACTGGACCTGAATTTTCTAAGTGATGTTTTGGGTTCGAGTCCTCCAATGAAATAAACATGGTTCGAAGAGTTATTCCATTAAAGCTGGCTAACTAGATTTTTTGGCAGAGATTAATTATTTGTTAAACTTGTTAATATTTTTTCATATAATGTGGAAACAACTAAAATATCCATGTTTTCTCATCATTTTGTTTGATCATACTTAATATTTCTTTGGAACTTTTTGAAATTTCATACTGTTTTCTTCATCAGAGTGAAAAATGGGTTCAAAACCCTTAAGTCCTTAAAAAATGGTTCAATATGCGACTGCTCTGTTCCGCGAACTACTTCTCTTTCGCTGATGACTCATTTTCCAGCAAAGCTTTTGCTTTTTACTTTTGGAAGACCCTTGACTGTATGAAGTTTGTTCCTTCTAGCAGACTATATTCATAGTCCATAAATGTTTGTTTTGCCATCATTTGGTTGATTGTACTTCAGGTTTCTTTAGAATTGTTTTGAAATTTCATAATTTTTTCTGCATCATGTAGAAGAATGATTTCAAAACCCTTTAGTATTCAAAGAATTATGCAGTAGGTCATCAATAATCTCTGATAAATGACTCATTTTCCAGACTTTGTGTTTCTGAGACCCTTAACTTTGTCAATTCCACTTCTTCTCCTAGTATCTCTATCCATAGTTTATACATGCATGTGCTTCCCCCTTCTATTTTCTCTAATATCTCTTCCATGATTCACATCAAACTTCAAACTATAAAGATAATGAGAAGCATTGAACTGAAACCTTGTGTTTCTGTGACATGAGTGGCTTATTTATATTGACAAAAAGAAATCAATACAATAAATATTAGGATATTTGATTTCCTCTAATAGTAAATATACGATCCTAAAATATTATACATTTTATCTCGATATTTCTTATTATAAAGATATTATCCTTATTTCTATAGTTATAACACTTTTCCCCAAGCTAGGACATTTAAGTCGTCCTCAGCTTGCCTCAACTGTGATTGATCCTTGGTCCTTTTAGAGATTTAGTGAATGTCTGCCAACTACATACTAGAATTGACAATTCTAGTAGTGATATCTTCAAACATCATGGGTATCTCTATATCACTCATTAGGGCCATGCAAACCGGCCAATCAGGTCACCCATCTAGTGCCTACCGATGCGTATACATGTATATAGCAATATATCTAGGATCCACCACCCACGAAGAGTCACCCAAGAAGGACATATGTCATGCATCTCAACTTTAATCATATATCTATCCAGAGAATATATAATTAATCTCACCTTTTATACATCATATCATCAATAAAACATGTATAGAAGCATACACCAAATATGCAAACATCAAGCCTGACATAACGTCACACTTGAGCAACCTTAGCAACATACACAAAGCATTAACCATTTTGATTGAGCAAAGGTCTAACCGATTGAGCGAAGTGCAATTTGAGAGCAGCACCCTCCCAAAGCTATCCTTGCTCCAATGGTCGTCTTATCACTTAAGTGTCCATAGCTTGAGTGTTGCAGCTAATGCTTGAATGACATTCATATGTTGAAACATCATCCAACCATTTCCAGAAGGCCATTCACTGTCTTGTAATGTTTGAGTGGCCAACCAATGCTTGAGGACCAAGGCTATGTGTCATGTAGTACTTTATTCTATGACATGTGTACTTTGCCTCATGCCACACGTAAGCATTGAAAAACAATGCTTGAGCCACATGCCACATCGCACAAGTGTCTAGCCTAATGCTTGAGCGATGATCTTTCAGAGAAGAGAAAGTTGTCTTCTACAAGCCCTCACTTTAGCTATATACCATGATGCTTGAATGACCAACCCATCACTTGAGGAACTTAAGGCTGTTAGTCCAATTAATGTACAATGCTTGGCCTCGCCCAAGTGAGAACATGTTGCTGTAGTGATACTTTGCCTGAGAGCAACCCAGACCCAAATTTCACGTGAATTCCTTAATGCAGAGGGAATGTAGTGTGAGGAGTTTTAGAAGACTTAGATGTCAGAATGGACTAAGAAATAACTGTATAACTTTTATTTATGGATGTCACGTCTAATTCATTATAAAATCTAACATTAAAATATTACTGTGTTTTACAATATATTCCTTTTCATACAACAATAGTATTGTCAATGTCAGAAGTGGGTGAACCACAAGTATAATGCATGTGAGTAGTATAAATTTAATATGTATAATATTATCTTCAGTTTAACAGCCATATCTACCTTGTTACAGTGTTGTTGAAGTCAGCCACTATTCATAATTTACAACTCTATGCTTATGACCCTCGTAGCTGAAATGTGATGACCCTAGACATCTCTGAAAAATTAGACCCTTTCCTAGAAAGTTTTAAGGCTGCAAGATTTGGTGAAACCTATATTGTGTAGATTCACTGAAATACTTAAGTAAATTAAAAAAAAAAAACAAATTTATGCATCTTCTTAAGGCTGCAAGACCTATCATTTGCAATTATTATGGAAATCTTATGAATTATAACGGGACCTATTATTGATTATTCAGACCAACCTCATACGGACTTCATGTTGATGCTAATCTTAAAACTTAATCCATTTTCTACTTTTCACAAAATGACATTAATGTATTTGGTAACCTGAATGTGATAGGACTAGTGCTTCTTATGGTCACTTGTCTACCGCATGTTTAACTTTTCTGTTGGATGCTTTTAATTTAATTATAATCTTATATAGCTTTAATAGTGTTTTACTTTTTTTGTCTGGTTTCAAAATTATGTTTCAGGTTGACTATGCATGTACGCCTGAAGAAGTCCAGCAGCATTTTCAGTCCTGTGGAACTGTGAACAGGGTTACCATACTGACAGACAAATTTGGTCAACCAAAAGGGTTTGCTTATGTAGAATTTGTGGAGATTGATGCAGTTCAGAATGCTCTCCTGTTAAATGAATCAGAATTGCATGGTCGACAACTAAAGGTCTTCTTCACCATCAATTAATCTTTGTAAATTCAAATTAATCATTCCCTGTTTCTTTGGCTATACTTGAAATCTGTTTTTCCCTTCAGGTCTCAGCCAAGCGTACAAACGTTCCTGGAATGAAGCAGTATTATGGCAGAAGGCCTACTGGTTTCCGATCTAGGAGGCCTTTCATGCCTGCTCCATTCTTTCCACCGTATAGTTATGGGTAAGCAATTATTAAAAACTGGATAAAATGAATAATTTATCTTTGATCCATTTTCTCTTTCCCGTCTATGTTTTGTGAATTTTGATGACTTAGTAAAAAGTTTTTTCATTTAAATGGTGCCTTATTTCTGTTGTTTCAAAGTAACGAATATATTTGCTTGTAGGTGTTAGGCTATAGGAACCTCATGTTCAATATGCAATCCTAACAGCAAAGCAAATGCTTCGTTTATCTATTTGTTTTTTATTCTTATGGGCACATATACATACGTACACAGAAACATATAAGAAAGTAATACAATTTTTTTAGACTTTTTTTAATTCTATTAGTCTTTTTTTTAGACTTTTTTAACGGGCCCTACCCACATGTTGGGGCAAATTATAATTATTGTGATTCTTTCTCAACATTAACTTACGTATTTCTTACACGAAAGGATGTAAATCCAATTTAAAACTACATAGATTTAAGTTCCATATTAGTGAGCTTTACTACTCAGTACTAGAGTTTGAATACTGCCGACAGCACTTTGGCCAGGATAATGCCATCAGATGCTAAGTGGGGACTAGCTCTGCACCCAAAAGACGTAGCAATACCATGTGAGAGAACACCGCACTCCCAACCCACTGAAAAAAAAACGAAGAAAACCATAGATGCACGCAACACGTTATTGAGTCAAATCTGTTCTCACAATTAGAGGAGAATAAATCATATCATCAAGTGAGAATAGATATCACTTGATTTGAACTCGATAATGTGAAAAGGTTTAATTTAATGACAATGTATGTTTTGATTTCTCTGATCTGTAACTCTTTCTGATTTTTGGATAGAATGCTATTCTTTGTTCCCCGGACCTTGTATAATTTATTATTTTTTTCCTGCAGAAGGGTTCCAAGGTATAGAAGACCCACACGATACAGGCCATACTAGTGCACATTCACAGTTTGATAGGTGATCACATTTATTTATGAGAGCAGGCGTTGTTAATTTGCCATTGTAATAATTTTCGTTGGTGAAGCAAGAACATAAAGCTTCCTTTTCACAGAAGTTTGATGCCCTCGCCAGTTAACGCTGTAGAATGTATGATGCGGATAGTTTGATCACTTCATTACCCCTGTTGAATGTTAAAGCTGTAGAATTTGGCACTCAAGGGATGAAGGCAAATTTCTGTAGTTTATTAGATTGAACATCAAAATTAGATTTAGTGATGTTGGATTTTTGGAAGACTTGATGTTAATTGTGTTGGAATTGGTTATAGCTAGCTTTAAGTATGTGTGCTGTTGCGTGAAATATCCTTATCATGAAATTGAGTTATTAGAAAACGATATTGTTTATGAACTTTCATACGTTGTGCCCTTCTAATGCGTTTGGTTATTGTCGTGATGCAACAGTTTTAAGCTTTCTAATGATCGTCAAATCAGAATATAGCGATCAAAAATTAATTTAACAATAGTTTTGAAAGTCTTTTTCTTTTTTGTTGAGAAACTAAGGATGGGTTCGGGATAATTGCAGAAAGGTGACTTTAAGGTAATTTATTTTGTTTGGACATAAATTTGTTTTTTATACATGATAAAAATGTGTAGTTGTGAAAAGAAAAAAGGAACTGTTAAAAATATTTATGAACGATGATCTTTTAATTCATCAAATGTTATCTAAAGAAAACCTTTCGTAAAATTGTAACAGATGTTTCGAACATTCAGCATATTTTATAAAAGATTATTTCAATTTAAATCAATTGAAAACAATATAGACCTATCCAACAGGTCTTTCTTACACATTTCAAAATAAATGGATGATCTGAGAATATATCTAGTTGTAGAAAGTTGAATACTTCTCCATTTCATCAGTGATAGCATCTAGATGGACCATTTAAAATGTTTGAGAACTGAAAAGTTTTTTAATTTTTATTCCGGTAAAAAACTGTAACCAAATAATTTGTTTCTAATTCGTGCGTCACGTCGTTAAGTTAATCGTATTTACACAATATATCAGTACAGTTTAATAACGAAGTTACAATACAAAATTTAGCAGTGTCAAATTGAAACATCTTCAATTAAAAAGCCCCTTCTTTAGAAGTTTGAAGATTATTGAAACCTAAATATTCTTTTACTTATTATTTAATATTTGATGTTTGAAGGATAAAAATATTCATAATTTTTCAGCAATATTCACCCCCTAATAACATCTCACACATTGTGAGCAATTCTAATTCAGGTACACTCATCTGTTTTCCGTTCCTTAGTTGATTTCGGGAACAGAGTCTCTAGTCGTGATATTTGAGGCGACAATGTTTGCTCAATAAAATAATAAGCCCCTAAAACTTTATGTTCTGTTAAAGAATTGTAATGCTTCACAATAATTAATGTACAACAATCTTCAAAAAATGTCATTGTGAAAACAGCTGGACCCTGTTAACATAGCAAGAAGATGCAGGATCTTGGAGGCAACTACAAAATGCATCCTCATCCTTAGGAAATGACAAAGGCAGAGGATGGTCAGGAATGACGCCAACCTACATGGAAATGGTGGGTATTAGTAGGGGGAAACCATTTTAAGAGGTGTAAAATCAAGGGCAAACCTTGTCAATATCTGTATGTGCAGGTGTCTCATAGCGAGCAACTGTAACAACTAATCCAGAGCCATCTGAGAGCTCAAAAACTGATTGGATCTTCCTGCAATGTGTATAGCTCACATTAGGAAAATGACATAAAATTTAGTTTGTCGGGTTTGAGTTTAACCAAAAGTAGGTACCCTTTTCCATATGTTGGCTCTCCAAACAATATGGCCCGTTTATTGTCTTTCAATGCACCAGCTAATATTTCGCTGGCACTTGCAGTTCCCTTGTTTACCTGAAACAGGCACCAGATATTTAATTACTCTTAACTATACAAATGAGTGAATAACAAATTGGAATTCTGGAGGAATGAACCATGAACACAATAAACAAATTGTTTAGGTAACAATTACGTAATAACTGCATTATGTTTACTCCCTACTTTGACATCTTCATAACGTTTATAAACCTAGCTGACATCAGGTAGAACAACTCCCTAAATATTCCCATGACTGGAAAACAATAATCAAGCCATACTTCACAGTGTAGTCTACAAATAATCCTGACAACTATTTGCCATCCTCAAAATTCAAACCACTCACATCCCTAAAATTCCTACATTATCTCGATCTCGTTCTTTTCTAAAAAGATCCTTAAACTTGTACATTAAATTCTGACAAGATGCAGTCTCAACTTGTACAAAGCACATGTAAGTACAACACAAGCTCTTTGAGTATTTAAGCAACAGGTAGGAACCGTCCAACGTCTCAATTATGGAGGAATCAAGCCTAATGCATGGAAAACTAGTGTACAATATAGATGCATATTGTTAATGATAGAGTTTCAGATGTTGTGCATACTATGTTACAGGAAAAAAAAAATGCAAACAAAACTTAGATAGTTTGAAAAGTTATCTGTCGACCACAATGACATGAGAGAATATTTTAATTGTGATGTAATGAGTCAATGGAATTCTCAAACACCCCAACTAATTATTAGCGTTGCATCTCTGTTCAATGCCACTTGACTCTCTTGAAAGCTCCTTCTCATGCCAGACACAACTAGACCTCAGTACTTGCAAGGTCTGTAAAATCATGTTTAAGAAACTTGCCCATGAAAACCTACGAGACCACAAGAACTATGATATCTCTCTACTATTCATTTTGGCCAACTCTTTACTCGATACTGATGCAACAGAGGAAAGACATACCAGTACAGCCAGGGGTTCTGATGTTGCCAGTGCACTACTTCCATCTGTATCAAGTATATCTCGAACACCACGACTATCACAAATATACACAATTACTCCTTTGTCCAACCTGGTTGATAATATCCATTAGAACTTATCTTTTTTAACTAGAACTCAAAGCTGAACGCAAGATAGTTACGTAAAAGAAAATTTTAAGATAATGCTGGAGGGTGTCTGGATTATTGATAATTTAAAGAATTTCACAACCTATTTTAGTTAGGCAAATAATTTTAAATATTACGAGGTGTTTCTGATAATATTGTTTGAACACTTCTGATCTATAAAAGATAAGAATGATGGAGTGACCTATACAGACATGGAAAGCCTATAACCCGTAGCATCAAGCATATTTTCAAGTGCCACCAAAGAAAAATGATACATAATATAAGGTGTAAATTTGTCAATAGTTGATAATCCTATCTTACCAAATTTTGGCAGTCTCAATTCCTTCTGGGAAAAGACCACCACTGCAACAAATAAAAGGCTTCAGAAAGCTAGTGATTGAAAGTACATAATGGGAAATGTTCATTGCCGAATCACCTATTATCTCTTAGGTCCAAAACAAATGCATTAACATTATCGCTCCTTAATGTATTGATTGCTTCTTTGATAGCACCTGCAGGGAGGCACATCCACCAGAAAGAAAGGAAAAGTAAGATACAGAAACCTTTTTCATCATCAAAGAAAAAAAGAACCAATTATCAATATATTCAATAATGTAAATCATACTTAATCTAAATTGAAAGTGAAGTACAATGCAACTTTATAAGATATCAAACATAAACACAGATAGGATGATGAAAAGCATGCATAGAATGCTCAAGACTAGTTTTGGATATCTTCACATTTATTGCTTCACTTCAGTTCAGTGATGTATACTCCATAAAACAGTGAAAATTCTTATTGATCTTAATTTATGAAAAAAAAAAGTAAATGGTTGAACTGCATATTCCTGAAGGAGAGGAGTACAAATGGTTCACTAGAGACACTTTGTAGCTCTTACCCAGACCAAACTGCTGAGCGTAGTAAGAACTATGCCTTGAAATATTAGGTTCAAACAAATGTCACATGAATAAAGCATATATTAGTTAAAAATGATCCTTTTCCATAGCAGTAAAGAAGCAAGACAAATCGTGCTTAACCCTCCAATTGGTACTTACTTGAAGCCTTTTGATTAAAAGATGTTAGTTTGATATAACCAACTGTCGGGGGATCATTTCCTGAAGCAGGTAGCTTGCACAGTTTTGACTTCACTGGATTCACAGAAACTTTCTCACGCCTGATATGCAGATACTCTGGCGTTAGTTTTTTAATTAGAAATAATTGAAATTTTGGAAGAAAAAGTAAACATTATTTAAGCTTACCACCAGGTACGATACTACAGCTAAAACAGAAAAAAATTTAGGAGGGCTGACAACGGTAACAAAAAAGAGTTAACAATATAAATGTGGCTAATCGTAATAAAGCATTATCAAACTACAAGCCTTCTAAATCATCACAAAAAACAAAAATATGCTCAAAGGCCTACACTTCGAATTTACTTCTGTTTGGAAATGAAACTAACGTTAATTCCAGGTGTTTTATGTCCAAACCACTCCGAATAGTCAAAGCTATAGAGGTTCCTTCCGGTCCCCTGCAATTAATTTTAAAAGGTAAGGCAATCAATTGATAATTTCAAGGCAAATAATGAAAGCTTAAATTTGCATTTTTGTTTCAATCAAGTAACTAAAACCTTACAACTGGCTCTCATATTAGAGTAACAATAAAAAGACAGACAATGAATGAGGGTCAATCTTGTAAAATTAAGATGGCAGTCAGCAGATAAAAAACAGAATACAATATTTATAGTTATATCAACATGGTGCTACAATTTTAACTTGTTGGAAAAGTTTTAAGAACTAAATGCAGTCCTATTTCTCAGTCTTTCTGCACAATATTCACGATAATTTTTTTAATCTTTTTATGCCCCCTCCCATTTGTGGAGGAAAATATTTATTTGAAGGCATAAGTGAAATGTAGAAGAAAAACCCACTGTAAGCGCTCAGCTGCATCATATAGCCCCATGTTTTCTGTGCTTGTATCATCAATTTCCAGAATAACATCTCCAGATGAGACACCAGCTCTATATGCAGGACCTCCTGGAGAAGCTGAAATGACAACAAGTCCACCAGTTTGCACATCAGTCTTTGATGGGTAGCCTATTGATATCCCCACTCCTGTTAAAGCGCCTTGAGTTCCAGACTGCCTTCAATAAAACATTAGTGCTAGAGATTAATGTGTAGGGAAGCATATATTCTGCTAGGTTGGTCAAACGTATTATGCAATATGCAGCCAGGACAGTGAGTAAAATAAGTAAAAGGAAAACTTAAAACGAGAGAATTCTACCCTCAAACTTCTAAGCTTTTCAGGCTCCAAAAATCTGGTGAATGGATCATCCAATGTGGCAAGCATCTTTTTTATTGCCTTATCTGTGTTCAAATGCAATGACATCAATTTGAGGTAAACTGGTGCTACAACGAATGGTGCAATCGTACTAGATTTGAGATATATTATCATAACCATGTATGCAACTTATTAAGAAACAGTGCAACCTTCGTTTATTGAAGATAGAAATCAACATTCAATGGTTAACAAAAATTTCCACAGTTATGTTGATCCATCTGGACAATGAAGGCAAGTCAATAAGTTACCAATTGCGTAATTTTAGTCATTATTCACTCATGTTTGATCCTTCAATTTTACAAGAAATATAAGTTGTTTATCATAATTCACGTATAAGTGGCTTATCTACAATTAGTTCTCAGCATTCAAGAAAATTTTAGTGGCATTATTTTTCATCACTGTGTCCTGAGAACCATTTATTGGAATCAATGGTTAAGCATTCTACCAGTCTTTCTGTTACTTTGTTGGATATATGTGTATAAATTAGAGTTACAAACCTAATTTGCAGACACCAATTAATACAATTTACTGAATTTAGTAATGTAGGAATCAAAACTTGAGGGAGAAAATCAGAAAACATAGATACACATTGTAGGCACTTACAAGAATATAACCTACCAGAGGAGAGAAAACCAGGAACTTGAGTAAAATTCAAGATGAATGTATTTAATATCCATGTTATATAAAACTTCAATTACTCTACTCTGGGTCTAGTTCAAATAAACATCTCATTAAGAACTTACGAGAAAAAAAAATAGGGAGGTGAATTAAACTTCTCCTATAATTTAAAATCAAGTTTCACACCTCATGTTCTGGAAAAGTTAAATCAAGTTTGCAAGATTCCTAGACCTTGGAAAAGAAGGAGATGGAGACCAAGAAGGATATGGAAGGACGTTGTGAAGAGAGATTTCTTCGTATATACTATCCTTGAAGCCTTGATCTTTAACAATAATGAATGACATCATGTGAACCATGTAGTTGACCCTTACCTAATGAGATAAAACTTTATTGTTGCTGCTGTTGTAATGGACTAGTTTGATTTATTAAATTTTCTTATTTTCTTCTCTTATAAGTGTTTATCAATTAGTATCCAAACTGGAACCTAATCAAATTAGGTCTACTTATCTTCAAAACCCAGAATCAATAAAGTGATTGTGTTCATGATGCTATCAGAGCAAAAGTAATTCTGAGCAGTTTACTTGGAGGTTAAATCATCAGATATCAAGTGCATTTCAAAACATGATGTTTATAGATAAGTATAATTTGTATAACTTGAAAACATTTTCAATCAAATTTTCATTGTCTGAGCTAAAATTTCGCCCAAATTTAATTAAAACCTCGTACTACTTATAAAGTAGACACAAAGTTATTCGAAGAAAAGTTAATAACAGGCAAGCATGGCTGATTTCCTATCTCGAAAACAGAAAATTTACCATCACAGAATGTTGTTACTATGCAGCAAGTTGAAAAAATATGAAAAAAGGTTGAGAATGAAAGCTATACATGTTTCTTCTCGATTGTTCATTGGTTCATTGCGAAGTGCATCTTCTCTATACCTAAACCAACTTTGTCCATTAAAACTTTTATCAATATACGCTCGGTCAATTGTTCTCCACGCCTCCAGAAAGAGAAGATTCTCTTCAGACAGCCCCCCTAGAAGAAAGAACCAAAAAAGAAAAATACAAGGTTAAGACAAAACTAAAAAAATTCTATAAAAAACTCACTGTCCAGATATGTTTTGAATTTGAACCGTAGCTCAAAATCAAGGTGACTCACATGATGGCTCAGTAGAAGCCAGAGAAACAGACGTGACCAACATCACTCCAGTAACCAGCCGCACAAATAGAATAGAAGCACGCTGTCTTATGTTTTCTGAACAATCCTTCAGTCTCAGAAGACTATTATATTTCGTCCTTTTGGCAAAGAAACCCCAACTTGATGGAAAATAGCTACACTGAGGATAACAGATGCTGCTTATCCGTGACACAACTCCAACTGAAAATTCTCTTCCAGAATCCCTATTTCTATAACCAACACATTTATTCCTGCTATGTGCCAACGGAAACCGAGATTCCAAAACCCTTAATGAAAAACATTTCCATTGTGACACCTGCAGACAGTACAAATTACAATTCATTATGTACTTGTATTACTCAAATCAAAATAATCATGTCCTCTCATTGATCATATATCTATAAATTGGCTTATTACAGAGACAAATAAGTAAAGGGTAACATTAAAAAACAATTTTTTTATTCTCAGAAACCAAACAGAATGTGGGAATGAAACAGGGAAATGGATTAGAAAAAGTGGTGAAAGTGATGAGAAGATAAGGGAACAGTGAGAAATAGAAAGAGAACCTTAGGAATAGAGATAGCAGGAAAAGGCGTATTATGACAGCAACGAAGAGAAGAAGAAGCATTCACAGAGCTTGCAACAAATTCCATGGAAGACAGAAGGGTGGGTGCCACACCTCTGGTTCAGCCCTACACTTTTTCTTCCTTACATTATCGTTCATTTTGAAATTAAGAAAAAAAAATATATTAAAAATAAACAATTCCTTTTAATAAACAAATTATCCCTTTCTTTAACAGATCTTATTAATTTTATTACTGGAGATGATAATAATAATAATAAAAATATCGTTCGATAAACACGTAGTAACATTTATATCTGAAGCATCTTATATTCATAAAGAAATGACAATTTCTATTGTGAGTTTTTTTATACATATTTTTCTTATAAAAATAAGTAAATTTTAACTTTTTATGTGTTTGTTAAATATGTTTACTTTAGAAATATGTACTTGTTAATAAATAAGTCTTATTTAAAAAATAAAACTATTTTAAAAATTACTTAGTGTAAAAACACTTATTTTAAGTTAATCAAACTAGCTATTTATGGTAAAATGAACAAATAAAAATTGTAGCTTTCCCAAATTCTACTAAATTGTAATAATTTTCTCTATTAATTGTAATAGTTAAAGGGATGTGATCATTTCAGCTGAAAGCAACATTTTGAAATAGTTTCCTTTATTAATTAAAATTACAAGTTATAAATTATTTTTTGAAAGTGACAATTGCATAACTTTTTTTTTCATCCATACTGTTTACACTGCTGCTCAATTTTGTTAACTTCAATAGTTGTATTAAGTTTACAATTTATGTTTTGTCTACAAAAGAAAACTTGGTCAGAAAGAGTTTTTTTATTGAAGATATGTAGTAATCTTTTTCTGATGAAAATCTACTCATATGGAATATATATATATATATATATATATATATATATATATATATATATATATATATATATAATTTTTATCTTCTTAAGTTCAAGTATAACTTTAATCTCTTCTATTAACATTAGATTTGTCTATATCAACTAGAACTTTTATAGATAAAAAATTATAACAAAAAAAATAACTACAAATATGTTTTTACTCCTATTACTTTTACAGTCTATATGTTTTCATTTGGTTTCAAATTAAACCAACAATTTTACATAACATAATCAAATTATATCATTTATAAAAAATATAAATAAATACATAAAAATAAAATATTAGGCTATTTATATTGTATTAAAAGCACATGAAAGCATACTAAGCTTATAATAAAATTCATATTTCATTAAACATAAATAAATTATATTTATTATAAAAATTTAAATAAATACATAAAATAATTATAATACTTATATTATGTTTTATAAATAAAAGCTAAATTATCTAACTTATTTTATTAACTACCAAAATCCACTGACACAGCATTAAACACTTTTAACTACTTTATTATGTAAACATGAAAACTCTAATCTTGAGTGAATGAAGAAAATTACAATGCAGTAGTTCTCCTTGAACAATACTCACCTCATCAAAAGTTAATTTTAATCCAAAAAATAAAATTAAATATGTGGCAACCATGTGCTATTATATCCAATAGATTATATGACATACAGTTAGTCATGTTAAAAAAACATTAACCTTGTATGTTATGGAGAATTACATATGAGATTTTTCAAAAAGAGAAAAATAAAAGTAGATCAAAATTTTGAAGTGAAAAATTAATTTAAGATTTTCTAAAAAGAGAAAATAAAAATAAATCATAATTTTAAAGGAGAAAAACTAAAATCGTAGACAAAAACATGTTTAATCCTAATTTATTTAAAATAAATGATAAAGGAAAATAAGTAGCGATATTTTTTTAATAATGAGTCACGCTGTAATTTAGCCATGTAAAAAAAAAATACTTTTCTTAAACTCATATACTTTAATGGATTTTGTGTTGATACTTATCGTATTGATTATGATTAAAATAACAAAAGAAAGACACAAATGGAGAGAAAAATAAATAAATAAAAAGAAAAATTAAAACAAGAATAGAGTTATTTTAATTAGATTAAAGAAATTTAGTGAAAAAATTGTATATGGAAAGAAATAATAGTAAATTTTGTTTTTTCTGTATAATACCCTCGGGGCCTATATCCTATATATATTATTGAAACTTTTTATCCACAAAGATTGCATTTATATTTGAAGAAAAAATCATTGAAACAAGAAACCAAAAGTAACCGAAGAATGATGCCTCCGTCATCTTCTTCGCCACCAAACTCACCGCTGATGCATCCATCATCTATCATAGAAAAAATGGTGGAAAAAATAAATAAACCAAAGTTTGAAAATGAAATTGGTTTAAAAAATCCAATATTATCCTTTTGTGGTGGACAAAGGTCATGTCATGTCAGAAAATATCTCCTCCTACCTAACTGTTAAATAAAAAGATTCTCTTAATCTACCCAACAAGTTAATAGAAATATAAATTAAATATCAATAAGTTTTTTATTTAAATAAATAAAATTATATTATTTTTACAAAAATTGTTTAATTTTTTATTGGGGTTTTGGTTTTTACTATTAATTTTAATTTTCGTAAAGTGTATATATATATATATATATTTTTTCTGTTAATCACATGTTTTGAAGCCATTTGAAAGGTTTTTCTAAAGGATTAAGGTAATGAAAAATGAAAAAATTGTGAATTAAGAGGTAGCTAACTAAATAGTGTATAAGAAGATTTTAGAAGAGTGGGACGAAAAATGCGATGAGCGAAGAAGAAAGCAGAGATTGGGAATGCCATTGCTCATATCCAATTCCGCCAAAGCCTTCAGCTTCTCCAGGCTAATGTCCTCTCATCCTCCCGCACTCAAAACGCGTCTCAGAGGCGTCGTTTTCGACATGGACGGCACCCTCACTGTCCCTGTCATCGATTTTCCGGCCATGTACAGGGCGGTGCTCGGCGATGCGGAGTACCTCAGGCTGAAGGCGGAAAACCCTTCCGGCATCGACATTTTGGGTCACATCGAGACTTGGCCTCCTCATGAAAAGCACAAGGCCTACGATGCCATCGCCGAGGTCGAGCGTCAGGGTCTCGAACGCCTCCAAATCATGCCTGGTTTGCATCCATTTCTCTTCCTTTCTCTCTTTCACATGAAGTCAGCACAGTTTTCATGCTCGTTCTGCAGGTGCTTCGGAGCTTTGTGCTATTCTTGATTCCAAGAAAATAAGGTTCAGTTAAGCGCACTTTCTTCTTCTTCTTCTTCTTCTTCTTCTTCTTCTGTTCTCTGCTCTTTGCGAATTGAGATTCAGTTAAACGCCATATTGGTTATCGGTCCTGTTTCTTAGGGCATCTCATACAGGAGCAATCTACGAGTTTCTTGCATAAAAGTGGGTCCAACAATAGCATATCGACCTACATTCTATTAGTAGAAGCATTGTCAATAACTCCAACTAACTCGTTACTTAATATATTTTTTCATTTAAACTTGATTATAATATATAATAATATTTATGAAGATAATATTTTTTTATTATAAACAATAATTATTTCTGCAAGGAGCTCAAACTTTTTTTAAGCAATTTTCATTGCTATCTCAACAACCTCCAATCTCTAATGGCAAAGTTGCTCGAAGCAACTCTAAATATACATGTGAACCTAGGCGCATTGTTTAATTTGGACAACTGACGTATTTTTGTGATGAAACTCACTTTTCACGGTTTCCAATAAATAGTTAAAAGTTCAGCTTAGTATGTGTGATGAATATTTGTATTAAAGGTCAAGACAGATTACCGAGTTGTTTTCTCAGTTATGACAAGAGAACAATGCTCAAAATATTTAAGCAATCAGTTTTGTTCTATCTTTTCTTAGGACAGACTTAGATTCAGTTTATGTGAATGTACTTTTGGTAATCTTTTTCCTATTGAAATTAAAACTTTATCTCAGAAGCCTATGCGAATCTTTATTACTGAGGTAAAAATCTAATTCTGACCCAAAAAACTAATACCATAAGCATTTTAGGAACTACATTTAAGTTGTCCTTTTATTTATCCATACTGTATGTCTATGCTAAGATTTGTTGACAACATCTAGACACCAAGGCAATGAGTTGATAAAATCAATTGATTATTTGTTTTTTACTGCAGCACATATCTTCGACCTGTTCTAGAAGATTTTACAATATGAAGTTTATTTTGTGAAAAAAAGTATTTTTTAGCTAACTGTGTTTCCATTTGTTTGAAGTTGTTGTCCCAAGAAGATAAGGATAGTATGATTTTTTTTACAGTAGACATTTTGATCTTGTTTGTTATAAAATGTGAATAAATTACTCATGGTATATAGCTTTTTTTCAATAGGAGGGGTTTGATCACTAGGAACATGAAGTCAGCAGTTGATTTATTCCATGAACGATTTGGGGTGAGTTTGTCAACAAATGCAACTGTGTGTATGTATATATACTAATTTTCTCTGTCTAGGACAGTTGGATTGGATTGATACGGGAAATTATTTGTGAAATTAGGTTGTCCACTTTTCTCCTATTTGATCTTTGTCTTTGGCTTTGCTATGATATTATGCCAATATAAACTAGAAGAGCGTGACAGAGTCAGGGATTTTTCCCTGCTGCTTTCTTTTGTCCGTAGGTATGACATACATCAGTTTGAAAATGAAGTTATATAGTTGCTGGATGGATGCTTGTATAGAATGGTATCTTATTACATTACATTTCCATTATTGTAAAAAAAAGTTGGTGTAACATTATAAAGACAGTTTTAAAAAAACTCCTTTCTAAAATGTGCTATCTATGGTGGTACATCCGTCATAAAGTCACCATTATTGATTGTGACTTGAAGACTGAATTTTTAGTGTAAGGTTAAACCTCTAACTCTTCTTTCTTTTAAAATGTTGAACAACTATATATTATCTCTCAATGCTGCAGATTACATTTTTTCCAGCATTAAGCAGGGAATTTCTTCCTTATAAACCTGATCCAGCTCCACTACTGCATATTTGTTCTCTTTGGGATGTTCAACCGAATGAAGTAATAATGATTGGGGACAGCCTTAAAGATGATGTAAGTGATTATTTTCCTAACGTGAGTATTCAAAGGTCACACTTTTCATTGCAGCTGTGCATTGTACAATTTCAAGTGCAGTGATTCTTATCATCATCATTATTTGGGAAAAATGCTCACGGCTCTTCTTGGTTTCTCTTTTCACATTTGATTACAAATACATAATAGGAATAATTGCAAAATCAAAAGCAGAACATTAAATATTGTGGTAACAAAATCCTGAATCTAGAGAAATAAGAGCATTTCTTCAAATCTCTCATAGTAAAAATATTCAGCATCAGTATGCAAACTAGTCTGTTTGCTTGCAGTATATAAATCCTGTGACTTGGGTCCTTATTTTATTTACCTAGTGGTATTTTAATTTTATCATTATTTTATCTGTAAGTTTTATACCGCTACAAATATCTGCATTTGATCAGTCAAAGAATGAAGATTGTGCTGCATTAGTAAGTGTACACAAGGGGAGTAAGCTATGTATAACAAAAGGATAAATTATATGCTTTTAACATTTCCTTAACTATGGTGAGAGACAAAAGGATTTTCGTATAAGGTAAACACAATAAGTTATATGGTAAATTACATTTCCTTGACTATTCAGTGCCATATGATGTTAATTTACCCATGTTTATAGTCCCCCAAAACTATGATGAATAGAGGAAATTGTATTTACTGTTAAATTTAATAGTAGCAATCTGTTCATGTGGGAGGCAAAGTAGTCTTTGTTTTGTGCGAAAGCCTGCCAAATTTAATTGAGAGTTGTTTTATATTTGTAAAACGAATTACTATTTCCAACACAGCTGCAAACAAATTCCTTTCCATTTATGCTCTATTTTCTTAGTATATTTATCATATTTGAAATTGGCTGCTAATTGATTTATGCTTTATTGCTTGCTTAACCCTTTTACAGGTGGCTTGCGGGAAGCGAGCAGGAGCCTTTACATGCTTGCTTGATCAAAAAGGAATATATGATTCTCCCGAGTATGCTGATGTTGAATTCAAACCAGATTTCAAGGTGTCTTCCCTTGCTGATGTTTACTCAATTCTAGATGTAAATTTTGATCTGTCATCCTGATGATAAGGATCGTTCACGCGAGCCAATTATTGTGGTTTATGCCAAGAAGAGATATATGGAGGTGACATATTTATTAGGGTAGTTTCATTTCTTACCTTTGGTAAGGTCATGAAACAAAAATATCATTGAAAAATTTAGGTTGGAGGGTTTAATTAATAGGTGTCACTTTAATATTAATATTGTAACTTAGCTTGGATCATTTTCATTGTCTTGCATCGGCATGAATGCCATCCAAAATCACTGTTCTGAAAGTTAATGTCAGCAACATGATACATTGGATTGTGCTGTACATGTTACCTCTCTTTGGACTTGCAAGTACTGTAGATGTTACTTCACTTTCTTTGACTCATGGGTTTTGGCACGATATTAGCTCTATTTATTTTGAATATATATATATATATATATATATATATATATATATATATATATATTACATTTGGGGGTTCCAAATTAAATCGAAGATTATTTAAAAAAATTAATAGGGTACTTGTATGTTTAAGACTTACTAAATTAATTTATATGTTACAATAATATTATCAGTATAAGGGAGACTTAGGGTGTGTGTGTACATGCGTTGAACAAATTGATTTTAATTGATGTGAATTTGTAAAATTGATTTTGACTGAGTGATTTAAAAGTAACGTGATTGTTTTTGGATGACATAAAGTGATATGATTTTCATATTAAATGTTGTTTGGAAATTTGTTTTCAAAATTGATTTTGAGTGTATAATTACTAAAATGGGTATTCGTATTTATATATAATTTTCATAGAGACATTACTACTTTTCCTTCCAAAATTGTCATAAGAAATAATTTTTTAAGTGACTACTAAATCAACAAAGATAGAAAAATGTAGGATTGACTTCATATAAAAATGCACTATTATAATGCACTTCACCTATATGCAATTGCTTTACTAATTACATTATGTTAACAAAAAGTGCCTAGAGTATATTAAATGCAAAATTGCGTAGTCTATATGCAAAAAACACAATAAAATATATTATAATAGTAAACTACAATCTAGATTTCTTGCTTAGAATGTATAATATTTTTGTACGGTATCTCGAATACAATCCATTTCAATTAAAGACATTACATTAAAATTTTGGAATTGATACAAGTAACTAAATTGTTATAAGATTGTTCATCTAAGTCATGGATACTGTCTTCATTTTCATATTAACTAAATTGTAAATCAATTTCATGCTGAAGCAGTAACACTCCAGGAAAATACAAATATTCCTATATCCTGTATCCACTTTCATTTATCCTCCTATACAACATCTCATGATCCTGTATTTGATGGAATAGAATTATAATTCACCCAAATAATTATGGTAAACTATCGAAGAAAGCATTCGAACTAACAACCCTGAAAAACTAAAGAATTTGAAACAGTTGATTCACATAATTTTTTCCCGTGGAGGCATGGATTGTTGAATCATGCTATTATATTTGAAACGGAGATCTTTGCCATCCAGGTCGTAAATCAGAATGTGGACCCCATGCGGATCCCCATTTTCCAGTCCCATCATAGTGGGTAGCTATATTTTGACACCAATGCTGCAAAATGGGCTTGTTTTGAAGGAAACGGTTTTTCCTCCCCTCCCCTTTTCTTCTTCACGATGGTAAGGCTGCATGTGAACCTCCATGCATCTCATCTGCATATTGATTAGTTGCTCAGTATCGCGGAAAACGTTTGCACTCACCATGTTCAAAATAAAGTTAACCATATGAACTAAAACCACCTGTAAGTTCGGGCTTTTCTACCGCTTTTGTCACTCAAGTAATGAATTCATCTAGTTGGGTCTTGAAGTATCACAAAGCAGATGGTTTCAGAGATGGCTAAGCTAGAATGGCTGGCCTGGCCAGTTTTCAGTGTCTACCAGCACTTCAAAATTTGCAGCACATCAATACCAGAAGATTCAAATCAGGATATCACTATCAGCACAACCATCTGACATAATTGATACAAGGTCATCAAGCATTCCATATATTAAACTAGACGAAGGATGTGCTTTGTCAGCAACACAAAAAGAATGAGTTTTACCACTAACAGTTATCCAACTGCAACCTGGAATCTTTTTTAAACCTCTTTCTTTCATCGTTGTTCTCACCTCACTTACCACATCCCATCTTCTAGAGGAAGCGTATGTATTTGAAAGGGATATATAATTTGAAGGGTTTTCAGGTTCCAGCTCTAAGAGATGTCTATAAGCCAGGTCTCTTGTCCTTGAATTCCCATGCATTACAGAGGCAGTTAACAGAGATCCCCAAACACTTGGACCAGGATCTAAAGGCATTTCTACGATGAATTCCAAGGCTTGATCAAGCTGGCCTGATCTACCTAACATATCCACAACACAAGCACAAATTTCAACTGTTGGTTTTATATCATACTTAGTTATCAGCGACTTATATATACTAATGCCTTCATCTACCAATCCTGACTTGCTACAAGCAGAAAGAACACCAACCACTGTTATCATGTCTGGTTTGAACCCTTCCTGAAGCATTTTGTGATAAGTAATTACAGCTTCTTCTCCTCTCCCGTGTAATCCATACGCAGAGATCATTGAACTCCAACTTATAGCATCTTTGAGATAGGAATCAGATGCAAATGCCCGTCTTGCATAATC
Source organism: Vigna umbellata (assembly GCF_029865625.1). Classification (NCBI taxonomy): domain Eukaryota; kingdom Viridiplantae; phylum Streptophyta; class Magnoliopsida; order Fabales; family Fabaceae; genus Vigna; species Vigna umbellata. The sequence goes on along the minus strand of NC_142172.1, from coordinate 37,399,668 downwards.
CAAACTCCCACTTTTGGAATACATGTCAATCAAAGCATTGCATAGGGAAACATCATCGTTTAACTCCATTTTAATAGAAAACCCATGTATTTGTTTCCCTCCTGTTAATCCAGCAAGCGAGGCACAAGCGGGAAGTACACTAACAAGTGATACTTTATTGGGTCGTATCCCATCCTTCATTTGCATCTCACGAAGAAGAACCAATGCATCCTCAGGTGCTCCATTCTGCACATAACCATTGATCATTGCCGTCCAAACATACACATTTCTGTTTTTCATTTGGTCAAACACTCTCCTTCCGATAACAACTCTCTTACTCCTAGAATACATATCAATCAAAGAAGACCCCATATGCACCTCTAAACCCATCTTCGAATCAAACCCATTCTTCACCACGAAACAGTGAAGCTCCCTCCCAGAATCGCCACAACACACAGGCAGCAAACTCGCAACGGTAAAAGCATCGGCCATAAACCCCTCACATTGCATTCGTAAAAAAAACTTCCACAAATAATCATGGGAGGGAGAATTACAAATTCCCAAGGCAGCACACCCAGAAATTACAACATTGAACGAACCCACATTCCTCTGAGGCATTTCCTCAAACACCTTCACTGCTAGAGCAAACTCCCCACACCTACTATACATTGCCATCAGAGAATTCGCAACAACAACATCCGACAGAAACCCAACCCTTACACTCTTCCCATGAATCAATCTCCCGGAAACCAAGTCCTCAAGTTCACCAGAAACTTTGAAAACCGTCGCGAGAGTGTAGTCATCGGGCAACACACCATTGCGACCCATTTCTCCAAACAAATCAAAGGCTTGGAGAAAGTTGTGGTTTTTAACGTACCCATTAATCAGTGAGTTCCAGATGTAAACGTTCTTGGCCTCAACGGACTCAAAGACAGACCTTGACGATCTCAACCCGCCACACGTGGCGTATGCAGAGACGAGCCTTGTGGCGAGGAAAACGTTTTGCGCATATCCATTGGCGAGGATCTGAGCGTGAGATTGTTGAGCGAGTTTCTGAGCTCGAAGGTCGATGCAGAGTTGAAGCAGACGGAGGAGACTGTGCTGTGTAAGCGGGAGAGAGGGAATGGCAGAAGTGTAATAACGACAGGTTATTAGGGCAAATGTAAATGCCCTCTTCAGAACCATAAGAACCAGAAGTTGCGTTGAGTTTGAATTTTGGCGGTTTAAGATGAAACAGACATTTGAGATATGTTTCCATTTGCACAACAGGGCAACGTGGTTTTGTACTAGGCTTCCACACCAGCTCCATTAAAATCACCATAAATTCCTAAAATTATAAAATAAATTTATCAACTTGAAACTATAGGGTTCCAGCATTTTCTCATTGTTTCTTCCTTCTTTAACTTTCTTCCTCCCTGATAAAAAAAAAATACTATAAATAAGTAAGTATTCAAAGTAAAAAGGTTTAAAAACAAACTATCGATACAATATTGATTTCAACATGATAATGTCTTTACAAGTATCTCTATCATGTGAAATCGACAATCAAGATCAAAGACAGAAAATAAAAATTAAAAAACTATATATATTAATGCTCTTTGGTAGAGCTGTCAAAGGCTCTTTAATAAGATTTGGCCCTAGCCCATGTGGGTTGGGGCCAAAAAAGCTCACAGGGCCAAAAAAACTCTTTATTAAAAAAGTTCACAGGACTAAAAACCCCTAAAGCCCTATAGGCCAGGGCCAGCCCATGGGCTTTCATTTTTACAAAATTTAACGTCTAGAAACATAATATCATTATACAAGTAATCACAAATCATATGTATTTTTTATCTAGCTTTCATTTTATCTTTGTTAGTAATAACTTATAACCATAATTGATTCATGTATAATTATATTTTTTTACCAATAAAATTAATTTTCTACTTCATAACTGTTTCTATATTAATTAGTTTAATAATAATGCTTTTATACAATTATTTCTTAATTTTCAAATTTTGTTTTGATAATTTTTTCATCTTAATTTTGGTTTCTTAATTTTGGTTTGTAAATTTGACGGTTCAGAGATATCCACATAAAATAGGTTTAAAAGTTAAAAAATTTAATTTAATATGTAAAATTTTGATGGACTAACGAATTTATTTATAGATGGTAATCTATTTTGTCACTAGTTTAAATCAATATCATTCGATTAAGATTTGTGATCAAAATTACATTATTTTTAATTGGTGTGAACATGTTAAAATTTTGACTTAATAACTTTTTAACTTTTTTAATTTTCCAAATTTAATAAAATTAATATTTATTATTTACAAAGTTATATAATTCTTTTAAAAAAAATTTTATGAAACATATTATTTAGTCATTTACATCAATTTATATATTTTTATGTCTTTTTCATATATTTTATATTATATTCATTTGTCTTTTTTATTAGTTTCTTATTAAGAGACATTGATGTAATTTATTTATTATTATAATTTTTATTTATTTTATATGTTAATAATTAAATACAATAATAATTTTAATTTTAGTATTATAAATTATAACATTATATTTATTTAAAAATATTGTATCTATTATTTAATTATTTTTTATTACAATCGGCTCAATTATGATAAATATTTCAATAAAAACGATCTTTGTTGGGTAAAGATAAGTATGATTTTAAAATATTAATTTAATCTAAAAGGTTAGAAAAAAAATATGATTTTATAACCACTAGGATTACATCTAGATCTTGTATACTAACATATATGATATTTATAAGAATTTTGCCTAACAAGGATTTTCACTAAAAAGTTAGTTCTTTTATTACATGAAATTAATTTTAAACTTTACAAAGTTTGTGGTTTAATTTTTTAATGTATATATATCTATACAAAACATTCAACAAAAGAATTTTATATGACAAACTATAAAAAATAAAAATTTTACACCGATATTAAAAATTTATCCAATCAATAGATTTGAATTTAAAATCTATTCATAATTAATATTTCAAATATTTATATAGATATCATAATTCGATTATTGAAAAATCGAATTTTCAACTGTGTTAATTTTATAGTTTATTTTTTGAAATTTTTTTCATTTTCTTTTAAATAAAAAAAATAATAATAATTTTCTTTTTTAACTTTCCAAAATAATAAAATTATATATTTAAAATATACTTATAATTAAAAAATTATTTTAAATAAATTTTTATAAAATTAATATTTATACATTTATATTTAATTAAAAAGATATTAAATATCATGTAAATTTTGAAAATTATTGAACTTGTAAAGTAAATAAAAGAAATAACTAAAAAAACATTAAAAGTGAATTAATTTAGTTTGGGGGCTAGCCCCATCCTAACCCTACCCCAGCCCACTTTATGTGGGGCTTTAGGAGTTGGGGCTTTTAAAAAGCCCCCTATTAAAGGGGCTAGAAAATTGGGGCTTGATTTTAGAAGGGGTTAGGGTCAACCCATGGGCCAGGGGCTGAAATGACATCTCTACTCTTTGGACCAAAGATAAGAAAAAAAAAAAACAAAAGAAACTATAATTTGTTAGTTTTGTGGAATCCATTTGACTTTATAAGATTATGTTCAATATCAGGGATTAATTTTTTTTTTAATATTAGGAATTCAAGACAGGATCTAGGAAGGAAGAAGTTTGAAGAGATTTCAGAGGATTTGAAGATAAATTTTTTTGTCAAAATAAAAATTGTGAGAATTAGTATAGAATTGTATTGACGTGATAAATTAAAAAAATTTATTTATAATTTAATAACAATTTAAAACTTTATTTTTTAATTTTTGTATATTATTTTTTTTTTAAATTTTATTTTCTATTTAAAATTTAATAATAATTTAATTTAATTTAATATTTTAATATAATTTAATATTTATATATATATATTAAATCAGATTTTATATTTTTCTTTATTTTTATTATTATTACTTTTATTTTAATTATTTTAATTTTAACTTTTTGAATATAACTATTATAATAATACAAATTATATTTTAATAATTTTTAAAATATGAAATTATATTAAATAATATTAGATTTTTAAATTAAATTATAAATAAGAAACAAAATTTTAAAATTTTTTATTAAAAGATTACAGAGTTAAAAGGGTGCAAGGTTACTTTAATAAGAAGAGAAAAAGTTAAAAAATATTTATCAAAGAATTTTGTTTTTTGTAAAAGTTGGAGGTGGAAGTGAAGTGTTCGATGTGCAAGATGAAACACCCTCAAAAGTAAGAAACTTAGTTTTAAATAGGTTTAGAGTCAACAAATGGGATATGTGTTAAAATGACAGGTATAACACCATATTTGTGCTACACTAACTTTGTACTTAATATTACTTTACAAATAATTATTTTAATATATTTAATAACGTTTTACATATCATTAGATTAATCTATTTTAATCATTGAATATTTTAATATTAATTAATAATGGCCTAGATTTGGGATGACAAAAATATTGGTGTTGGAGTTAATAAAATCAAACTGTTAGTAATTATTATTTTCAAATAAGAGTATTTTAATATCTATTTATAAAGAAATATTATTATTCTTTTATGTATTAGTTACTCATAAAAAATTAAAATTAAAATTTAATTTATATTTTGTTAAATTATATTTAATTAAAATATTATTTATTTTATTAAATTAAATTAAATTAAAATTAAATTTTAATTTATATCTAATTTATAAATATTTTTTAATTTTGTGTTAAAAAATTATAAAATATTTTTTTAAAATATGTAATTTAAAATAGATATTTATGAATACTCACGAGTTTTAAAATATATGTAAATAATTTTAAACGATGGTTAACAAATAGAACTTTTTTTTATTGCAAATAGACATATCTATGTGACTCGTTGATATCTTTAACTTAGATCCTCACTCTCAATAAAAAAATATGTTAAAATATAACTATTAATGTTATAATTAATATTTGGATGTGTTTTTTTTTTAAGTATATCATACATTACATTCAATTTAACTATTTAGTAGATTTTTAAATATAACTATAAAGATTTGACAATAAATACGAATTAATGATATTTTATATTTATTTATATGCATTCAGTTACTTTCACAGCGTAGCAGCAAGGGTATAATTTTTAGGTTCGAGTGAGTGGAGATTATGCATTAATATTCTCCCTTTGATTAAAAAACTGAGATTATTATGCCATTCTTATGTTTTTAATAGGTACAGGTGTAGAGAATAATAATTTGCATTCATTTTTAAATTTATGATAAATATTTAAAGTTTGTTAAGTAATTGTTTTATAAATTATCGCTACGCACTTTTAAAAAGGGTTAGAAAAAAAAAAGTTATCATAGTTGAATTTCGGTTCCTATGTCGCTTCGGTTGCTTTAGTCCATTTATTTTGAGATTCATATATTTTACCCTTTCTATTTATAAGAATTAAAAAATATCATTTAAATACGCGAAGAAGAAGAAAAAAAAGTAATAATAGCATGAATAGATAATCATTTTTTTTCCTTATATTATTAGTATTTGAAAATTGTTTTGAAACTTAAAGATTATTAAGCTATTTACCACTGAGACTAATAATTAGTTTCAATTACCTTTAAAAAAAATTGCTGTCAAAATTTTATCCTCAAGACTTCTTAGTAGAATGGACTAAACTATTAGTACTCATTATTGACTAATTTATATGTACATTTTCTTTTTCATTTTATCCAACAATGTTTATTTTTAAGTATTGTAAAATATGACAGTTTGATTCGTATCATAAATCGAACTATTTATTTTATCAAGTTTTTTTGTGACAATATAATGTAAAAAGATATTAACATTGACCACTTTTAAGATAAAATCTGATTACCATAATTAATTAAAAGTTTATTTTAAAATTTATAAATATAAATAGAAGGTAAATATGTAAGTGATGGTAATACTACATTAATATTTGAATAACTGAATTTTTATTGATGTTGATATTGAAATTTTTTCTAAAAGTAACCTTTTAATTTACTGAACTAAGTGCAGCTGAAGAACTTGGAATTGAACATTATTTTCAAATTGTTGACCTCAAACCCGAAACACCTTATTGTAATAATCTTTATAAATTATTTTACTTAAATGCAATCTCAGAAACTGTTTAGAAAACTAAATAAATTTTGTAGAAATTAGTTTTTGAATGAAGTAAAAGTGCTTAAGAACGTAAATAATAATTAACACCTAAAATAAATTCTCGGACATAAATTAATTATTTCAGTATTGATTCTTTTATAATCAGTTCTCTAACGTCAATATAATCAACCTGAACCGTACGAATACAAAAATAAAAATAAAAATTCTTACGTTTCTGGTAATATCTCTCCCTCTGTAATTCCAGATTCTGAGATACTTGCAGAATGTCAGAAGCAGAGATCCTTCTTCAAACATGTTCAGGGTGTAATCAACACGTAAAAAGATTATTTGTTAAATAAATGAAATATACTGCGTAAGATGTGTGAGAATTAAAGAATCAAATTCTATCTTGGTTTAAGAAATTTTTATTCACCAATAAATGAAAAAAAAAAGAGAGAATTTGTAGTATGTGTTGGTTAAATAGACGAAAAGAATAAGGTGAGAAAAGATGTGTGAAGAAGCTTTATGTTGAGTTTTACCAATAATACCAAAACTATCTCATCATAATCTATGTTTAAAATTTGCTTATCTACAGAGCTTTATCATCCAAATGAAATGACTCAAAGGGTTTTACTTAGTTTCTTTAATTGCTTTATGTAATGTCTGCTAAATTTTTAAGCTTCTGCTTCCACCTTGGTTTCAGACAATTGCAAGAGGAGAAAATAGCTGAGAAATGAGAATTATTAAGAAAATGTAAAGGGAAATCTAGTTCATTTCTTCCACTTTCCTACAGCAAGAAAAGTTGTTAACTTAAAAGCAAAAAAGCAAACAAATTTGAGACTTTATGAGCAAAATTTGAGACACTTTATTAAGGGGTTATACAATAAAACTCACCTTCAGAAAATCACTCACTAGTCACTACACTGACTTGCACACATTCAAGAAACAATTAATCCTAACTCTGAGCTCCTTGTTTAGGAGCCTTATCAAGCCGCGACTCATATTTGTAGTACAAATCTTTCTAGCAGTTTTCAAGGCTAAATAGATAAAAGAAAAATAACTTTAACTGAAAGGAGTGACTAAATTGTGTAAACTAGTTTTGCTTGTAGCACTTGCTGCATTGAAATTGCAAAGAACATCGTCCAAGTTCCACAGTCCATCCCAGAGAATTTCTTCGTTTGAGGACTCTGGTGCAGAGACATTGTCACTGACATTGAACATAGAGTAGAAGTAACCCTGCTGCTCTGAAGTGTTTGGACACATGTTAACCATTTCTTGTGTCTCTTGAGATGTAGAAGGGACTCTGTGATCATTTTCTTCAAGCAAGTTTATGATCCCTTTTATGTCCAAGTTGAATTGGAATTGCTGCTGCTGCTGAACCTGCTGCTGATGCTTCAACTGCAGTTGTTGCTGTTGAAATTGCTGCCTCCTTGAGGAACGGATTCTAGCCTTCTCAGCAGCATCAGAAGGGCTTTTAGCCTTTTTCTTGAAATGGGTCCTCCAATAGTTCTTGATCTCATTGTCAGTTCTTCCTGGCAAGCTCCTTGCAATTGTTGACCACCTGAAACGTTATTGATTTAGCTTCACACGGTTTTATCATAAACATATATACAAGCTGAGAAAACCTTCAAAAATTACCTGTTTCCCCACCTAGCATGCAGCTCCTGAATTATGCTTTCTTCCTGTGGTGTTATCTGACCCTTCTTTAGGTCTGGTCTCAGGTAATTCACCCATCTCAGTCTGCAGCTCTTTCCATTTCTTTTCAGTCCTGTTCAGAGAATAGGTGTAAAGACAAAACACTAACAAGTACATTTGCTGATAAAAAAGAAAAATTTAGTAGGGACCTGCAAGTCTTGCAACAGAGTTCCATCTGCCTTCACCATGCAATCTGACATACTGAATGAGCAATCTGTCTTCTTCAGCAGTCCAAGGACCCTTCCTCCATCCTTGTTCCTCTATCACACCCCATCCCATGTTGCCTGCCATAACTCCCCAATACATACAAAAAGTCTTCTAAAGTTGTTGTCTTTTGGGAAAGTTTTTGTGTTGTAAATTCTGTGCTACTGATTTGTGTTCAATGTTTGCTGCATATTTATACCTGCAGCTGGACCTCAACTTCATTATGTCAGTCAACCAATGTTATTTTCTTGTAATCCCTGTCCATGTCACTGTTAGAGACACGGTTATGCTGTCTAGAGGGAAAAGACAACATTTTTTTTTACAAGAAATCACATGCTCTAGTTTAATAAAATTGTTATCAATGATCACGTTTGTTTAAGTATTCTTGTGAAATAAGTTTGAAGATAAAATATACTCTCTTAAAAAGAAAACAATTCAAACATAAGTGAGTGTTTGGATCAATGATAAATAATTTGCTTTAATAATTAACACTAAATAATATAACTATTTATTATTATAGGTTAGATGAAATGAAGTTTAATATAATTTAATCATCATTTTTATATTTTTACATTGATAAATTTCGCACTTAAAATTTAAAAAACAATCGGAGCATCATCATGATTTCTTAGAGAAGATAAATTCATTGCACATTTCTCCATTATATGTGATTTTACTATAAAATAGTTTGATGTCCAAGAGTAGAAATTTTAGGAATGACAATATTTAATAAATTAATATATACTTGTTACAATGAAATTAATTGTATTTATACAAGCCTAATCCGAGTTAAAAGAAAAAGAAAAAGAAAACATTCATTTTATAAGGCCAAAACGCACTATGAAAAATATTAGCTCCTTATATTATTTGAAGGCAAAGTGTGATATATTTATTATTCACTATACATATTGAATTATAGTTCCAATTATAAGAAACTGGTTTTATATAAGTTATGTAAATTGAAAAACAACGTGTAGGTAAAATCTTGGTAACTGACGAAAATACCCTTGGGGTTTATTATTTACGTCAGGTTGATATTAGTGAGTGTTTGGGGTTTGAAACGTGATTGCCTAAGAAAAATCGACTTCCTCACCAACAAAATCTTGAGCCGCTGAAAGAGCTTGGAAAATTGCAATCAGCCAATCATGGAATAACATACAAGAGAAGGGTATATTAGAAAATTCAACATTATGTTAAACTATTAGGTGACAAGCTTGGCGAAGATAAAATAAAAGAGAAATTAAATTTTTTAGTTGTTGTGGTGACACGTGTTAAGTAGGGTGATGGATCTGGACACAAAATTACTGTTTAAGAAGCATAATCTAAGGAATGAAACATAAAATATTAACGTTAGTGATGTTTTTTTAAAGTGAAAAGTACAAGATCCCCAATGGGCATTCCCCAGGTGTTGGACTGTTTGCCTCTTTCGGGGATCAATACAGATAATTCTGATTTTTCATTAAAATATTATTTAATTAGATACCATTTTTGGGTATTGGGGCCAATTAAATATTATGGATATGATGGTGTCCAACGTCATCTTGGGACAGCTGGTGTTTTTTTTTCGTCTTTTTAAATTCCAACCATGGTGCTTCGTGAACTGATGCTGGACATGTGAATTTTCCATTTTGTTTTCTTTGGTAGAGAAGAAAAAAACACAATTGATTTTGAACATATTGATGTTAAATTTCACACGTGAGGTTTGAGCTAAATTAGTCGCCACTTGTTTCTATAGAATCAAACTATGTTTAGTTTATAGGCATTTTTTATGAAGAAAAATTTGTACAAGTTATATATCTTATATTACTCGTATAAAAGTTTTATTTTTGACTAATACTTTTCTTTTTTTCTTTGAGATATTTACCGAATTCCATCTTAATATATTATTAGTGAAAGAAAATGAAAATAAATTCATCTTTTTGTTTTTTTATAATTCCGTTACTTTAGCTTAATGAAAACTTAAATTTTAAAGGTGAGAGTCAATAAATAAAAAGATATAGACTTTGATACCATTTTAATTCAATTTATAAAAGATTTTATGAGTTTATTAAGAAATGATTCACAAAAGATACATAAATTCAGATTCATATATAATATTAACACTTTTTTTAACCTAAAATGTTAAAATAATGAATTTATAAATTTTCATATGCTTAATTTTTTTATCTTATCTAATCTAAGATTTAGACAAACACTTAAATTCTCAAAAAAATAAATAAATTGTATTTATATATTGTAACTCAATCTTATTATTATTAATCGATGAGATCTCTAACAAATTTAACAAATTAAATTCTAAAAGTTAAGGTTTTTTTTAGAAAAAATGGGCTTTTGTTGATAAAGAGATATCGTTGTGCTCTTTAATTTGTTCCTTATCTATCGAAAAACAAGGGTCTTTACTCTTTATTCCACATTCCTATATAGTACTTTTTGGTATTTTAATCTGAAAAGGATGTTATGTGGATTGTTGATGAAGTGTTAGAACCCCAGAAATTACATCGAAAGCCGTAGTCATAAATTATGAAATTGGCTTGGTCACTAAAATCTGCAGACCAATTTCAAACTACATGGATGAATCATTTTGAGACATTCATCACTGGAAAAAAGAAGAAGCATGATCAACACAACCAAAACTATTAACATTAAAAATGTATATATATATATATATATATGTAGATACTGCAAGCAATATCCGTGTGTGGTACGGATCGACCATCATCAACATAATATAAATATACTTGTACTACTAAAACACTTTGTTTAACAGCTAAGCATGTGTGCGCACTCAAACCAAATTTTGAAAAATTAAAGGTGAAAAGAGGATCGTATGTGATTTCTTGTGTTTAACATTATTTTTTTTGTGGATACACATGTAATTTGCTCTTTCTTTGCTTGTCCTTTCCACATAGATTAGGATCAAGGTTTTCCCATTGTTGTCGCGGGGACACTTGAGAGTATTTAAATTCGATCATTATTCTATCGAATCTAATTGTTTAACACGACCCACATATATTAATTCTGCTGTGTCTTCTAGAAATCCATTTGTTAATCAGATCAGACTTTCACACTCGCCAATTAACTTTGCACTATCATCAAATTTAAAACTTGTGATACTGTTTACAAGATTGTGTACTCATCATCAACGTAACGTTACTCGTATAATTAATTGCAAGAAGCTTAATTAATTCAATGGTTAATCATGCTTTTAGAATTTTAATTGCAAGATTGTTTTATAGACGATTTGTTTGAATGGAAAATTGGATCTTAAAAAGCAAGGCCTAATCATGATCGCTTTGTGTTTGAAGGAATTACTTACCAGAAAATAAAGCAAGAAAGTGGAGAAAGAGAGATATGAATATTAATTAATTGTAGTAAAGATTAGAGTGAGAATTAATATAGCTAATAGTGTTGGAAACTTGGAATAGAAAAGTGATATCGTTTTTTAATTGAATACCAACATACCACTCTAGAGAACTTGTTAGTGTCCTCAAATCATGAACACAAAGTTAACACTTTTAGAATGATATTATGATCTCTAACAATCGCACAAGCATTAGCTTAACCATAAATAGTATATGCATCAACTTATTTAGACCCTTTTGCACATCCACTCACGCTACCCAACCTTAAGCATAAGATGACAAAACATCAAACTATGGACACTTTTTACCAATAGATTTCATAAATTCTACGAATATTTTCTCTAATATTTTAAAATTGCGTAGCTAATGTGTGTTTTGCCATCTTCAATTCTATTAAATGCAAATTCTGCTGAAAAGGAAGATTTAAAAATTTATAAGGATATAAAGAACATCTTACCACCGCTAAATTAACCAAAATAAAACGGAGATAGAACTTGAGAAAGGAATAAAAGTAGTAGTATATATATATATAAAGTTGATTTTGAAGAGGAAATATATGCTCCCTCGTTCTTGGTTTGGGTTATTTATATACTAGGTTCAGCTTCGATCTTTTTCGATGATATGATTCGAATCTTTTATAGTTGATATGTTTTTCTTGTGTTTGTCTATTTCTTATTCCTCATTGGTCATGATGAGATGAGAAAGAATTTTGCTTCTAACCTTGACGTTTGTTATAAATGGGTTGGACATGTTCATGATTGTTGAGTATCCATGTCTAATAATAAAGAAATTAATCAAGAATATAGGAATGTATTAATATTAAGTAAATATTTAAGTTAGTAAAAGATTACAATAATCAAAATTAGTGGTATATATAAAAGTTTTGTAAAAAGATAACTAAAATACAATTCCTATGTTTCATACTACTGTTAGTTATTTAGGTTATTTATATATATATATATATATATATATATATATATATATATATATATATATATATATAAATTATTAAATATGTTAAAACTATTATATTTTATTAGTTAATTTATTAAAGTGATCTAATTAATTAAATTTAGATTAAAAACATATTATATATATATATATATATATTATATTATGAAAGATTAACTATGTAAATAGCATAAATAATATTTTAATTTACTGATTGATCAAATTAAAATACTGAAATTTAAGAAAAAATAATCAATATAAGTTACATAATCAGATCATGATTCTATTTGTAAGCACGTACAATTTTTAATGTTTCTTTTTTTCTATTTTAAGATGTTTTACAATTGGAAGATTAAATACCAATTTATCTATGTTGTTTGATACATATTCATTTACTAAAAAATTTATAATTGATCTGTCTTAGATTGATAATCCAACAACAATATTTAGATTATATATCACACAACATGAAAAAAAAATAATACCCCTCCCTCAAGCTGAAGAGTACACGTAGAGGTTTGGACAAAAAATTATATGAACTGTGACAAGTTATTGAAAAAATATATGCAAGATGGTTCTAGGAAGTAAAAAAAAGCAGTTAAAAGAGCTACCTTCATTTTTTTTTTTAAACTATATTCAACAATCATCTCAACATGTTTTATATGAAAAGCAACGCTGTGCATCAATTGACTGTCATAAAAAGAGAAGAGTTGGAGTGAAATGACAGGTAAAAAATAACCACTTGCTACTCACAAGTGGTACAGTAGCCACGATTCAATGTTCAATTTCAGAAAGCACTGGGAAATTTGTCACTTGTATCTTCGATTTCCATAAAATGAAAATAAATATAAAATAAAAATACAAGCAACATGCAATAACCAGTGACATAGTACATGTTTTTATGAAGGCACAATCAAAATAATTGAAGGCCTAGATCAAAATGAGTGAGGAAGAATAAATAATGAATGAGATAACTTAATACAATGAATAATTTGAAGGGCAGCCTAACCACTGGTTAAGTTACAATTATAAGAAACATGAGGATGTTGCTGAGCTTGTATCACCAGTCGCGAGATATCTTTGCACATCATGGTGGGTTTTTTTTCATGTTATGATCTTTGGGCTGGATACATATATTAGAAAGTGAGCTTTTAAGTCTAACTCAATCCTACAAAACCGGCTTGTAAGGTAAGGTTTGTACCTCACTTATATATTATAAATAGACATTTTCTCTAGTCGATGTGGGACTTCCAACAACATATATCTTTTAAACTCTATAAATAAAGGTCCTATGATCATTCCAACCGCACGTAATATAGTCTCGAGTTCTTCCTTTCACATAATACCTTTTGAGTTCTCACTCTATCGTTTCTTTGTTCTCTTCTTTCTTTTCTTATACTTATTATAACATTCTAGATTTATTTACCTTCAAAGATATTTACTTATTAGTTTTATTATTTTTAAAGTCTTCAAGAAATTCTTGTTCTATATTGAGAAACTTGCATAATATATCGAAAGTAAGTTTTTAAGAATAATAGATTTATACATTTCAAGAAATTATTATTGATGTTTGGGCTAAAGATTTGGACCATATTTAATTGAAGGAAATTTAATTTAAGGATTGAACTTAGTTTGAATTAGATAACTAGAAGCTTCAAGCGTTCATCGATCAATTTAAGTCACTTAAAAGAACAATATAGGAATTTGAACCCTACAAACTTTATGTTCCTTGACCATCATTTACTTCAAAAATATAAAAAAACATTTAAGTATCGATTAGTCTTAGTCATGGAAACTAAATTCATGTTCTATCAAACACATTTGTTGGTCTAAATAGTTAACTCATTCATTTTAACAAACATCATATAGGCATATGTGGTGTTTTTTAGTATATATCTATATTTTGTTAGTCTAACAGCTGCAATAGCGCGTTGAATGATATACAGCATTTCGTAGAGGTTGATTATCCAATTGAAAGCAGGGAAATTGTGTTATAGTAGGTAAGTTTTAGTGTGGTCTCACAGTTGTAATGACACTGAAAAAACCATTATGGGTGGCTAAATCTGACTAACTGTTCAAGTCTTTGACTACTGCTTTAACAATCAAAGCAGGTGAAAAGTTAAGTAACAATTAGTGACTGTAAGTTAAAGATCAAAAGAACCAAAGTTTTGCAATAAAGAAATGAGACAACTTAGGTCATTACACTATTTCACACATATACCTACCAAAAAGGCGGGTCTTAGAGTACTTTTCAGAATGATTGTAGTTCCTTTGTGAACTAACTTTCAACTTCATAATTCTGAGTATTATCTTCACTTCCTTTTACATAATTCTTCGTTTACTGTTTCAAGAGATGAAGCTTACGAAATCGGTGACCAATCACTAATTCATCTTCAAGCTTTAAACTCCGCAATTTGTTTCCAAAACATAGCACGTTTTCCTTTTCTCTTCTGCGCATATATGTTGTCAAACTGAATAGTACAAGGATTGTTTCATTTGATTTTACGGAGGATTTTAACTAATTAAAATTATTATTTTTTTGTTTATTTTTAATAATTTTAGACTAAATAACCTGATGCATAATATTCTGTTAATTCAATTTAAATACATTAGTGTAATGTGTGTGTGTATATATTACTACAATCTAAATAAACATGTCTCTTCCTTAGCGGTTAATGTACACTAACTGCAGTACAAAAATAAGCTTTCCTTACCTTTTAAAAGTGCTCTAAAAATATATTGTATCATACTATTAGAAAAACTACCTTTCACGTGAATATTCGTACTTATTTTGAACTTTGGATATTTTACATACTTTAAGATAATTGAATAAATATTGGTTATATATGAGGCGGCATGTATTATTCGATTGATACCTACATGGCCATAACGAAATCATATCGGCCAAACATTGATAATCTCCAATTAAGTTATTAAGTTATTAAGTTAAGAAGAGGTTAACTCGAAACAGGTAATTATGTTAGATGGTTGAAATCTATTCAAATAAGAATTGGTGAATAATAATATAAATAATATTTTCTACAACTATATTTATTATGCTTAAATACTTACTTCGTCCACATGTTAAGAAGTGAATTATGTATCTCTTGGATTTGAAAGATGTCTGATCAACATCTATATAAAGGGATTTTGTGCTATATTGAAACAAGAGACTTTTTCTCTACATTTTGTCATTCACTTAACACACAAATCAATTCGTGAGAATTTTATTCTTGTTTGACGTTAATACTAAGAGTGAGTATTATCGTTGTATTTCTTTGTATCTCAAAAGCGAATTTCGTAATCTCATTCACTCTTGTTCTTGAAAAATGTTCCAACAATGATTACTCTGTAATTAAAGTTGGAGTCTATGTAGAATATACGCGACTATGTTAAAAGCTATTCCAAATATGTATTTATCATTAGCTAAATTTCATAACATTAAATTCAAAGTAGCAAGTATATATAATTAAATAATAAAAGTATGAATAAAGACCTTGATAATTTTTTGTAAAGGTTAAATATGCTTTAATTTTTAAACAGGGACGTAAAAATTATAATTTGTTCTTGTCCTAAATTTTGATCCCTAAATTTTAAAAATTGATGAATATACTCCTTTTAATCCAACAACTTTAGATTTTTTTTATGTGTTAAATTGCTTTTCAAGCTGACATTAATATTAAGCTAAAATGTGTAAACAATTTGAAACACACGAAATGTTTAATGCAACTGAGTAACTAATTTGAATTTCACGTCAAAATTTAAAGACTAAAAATATATTTAACATTTATTTTAGAATCATATTATTTAAAACTACTCAAAATAGTAAATCAAAATTCACTCTAACTAGATGATGAAAATGCAAAAACAAATATATTATTATCCGGTATGTATTTGCAATATTATTATTATTTGAGAGACCCTAAAAAGACCCATAACAAAAAGTGTGAAAAGTGTGAGATCCATGTGATATATTAGTTTCTTTGAAATAAGAAAATTATAATATTGATGAAACATATGATATTGTTTATTAAATAAACAGAATATAACACAACTCATTAACTTATTACTCATAGACCAAAAAAAGGATATAAATACATGCTATTATAGGGTGTATATCTCATCTCATAATCATTTTTATTTATACACTCACTCTAAAATCTTTTAATGACTTGAATATCGGAGTTTTTGAAGGTAGACTTTCTCCTTTATGAGAATTAAAATCTCAATTATACATGTAAACAATCATGTTAATTCATTTCAGAGACTAGTCAGTCAAATTCGGTAAAAACAATTAAAAAATAAAACTACAATTACAATACACAAAAATAAAACTAATGTGACAGTAATTCATACATTTTGATATTTTTTATGATTGAAAATACGCGCATGCTTAAGTTTGTTTCGTACCTTAGAATCACCTCATTGTATGTTAGGTCTTTTCCTAAAACATGAAATGAATATTAAACAGACGACTGGTGGAAATGTTGTGTAAACGAAACGTTTTAACTTAGGATAATTTGGTGTATTGAATGGGAGAAAAACAAAGGCACGCGCAAACACATCTATGTCAAAAACTTTAGGACTTGTAGTGCGAACCAAACTAATTGTCGTTGTTGATCTGATCCTGAGTTTGTGTTGGCTGTTAGGCACTACCGACCAATTTAACCAATGCTTTGTTTTATGTGGACAACAATGCTAATCACATCACTTCCAAAATATCATAATAGTTTATCAAACAATTAAGAAAAATAGTGTGTAGCTTGACCCAGATCTTTTGGGTGCACTTTTCTTCTAACTTTTTGACTCAATGAAGATAGAGGATATATATCCATATGCTGAGTCGGTCAACCTTTTTGGATTTTCCTCTTATTCAAAACAAGATAGCCACAGGCTTCGGTAGGCTTACGTAGCCATCATCTTCACCCGTCATCCACCATTTCATTATTTCATGCTTCTCTTTTTTAAGTCCATGCCAACATCATTTCAACCTCTACCAATTCACCATTCCATCTTTCAAATTCTCTCTAGTTTTCATTAACATAGCGTTTAGTGTGAAACACATATTCAGACTATTCCTCCAACTATGCAATCCCTTTCTTCCTCATCTTATGTTAAACATGTAGGAATTCATGATTACGAATTTGACACTCTCACCTATACTTATTATGGTATCAAATCATTTCCTATGGTGATCAGATTTTTAAATCCTTCACCGTATAAGAGAATGTAATTAAATTGAAAGATGTTGAACACAACTTATGTATATATATAAAGAAATTAAATCTATGTAACTCATCAAATACTATATTATTATATATTCTTTTATCATAAGGGAGACTTTCATAAATCAGGTACAAGTTTTAGCAGAAGGCATATACACAGTATAAATCCCTCCAGCCAAAGTGTAATTTCGTATTATCATAATTAGTATGTTAAATTTTGTAATAAATAATAATAATAACACTAATAATGAAGTAATTAAATCATTCGTATATATTATATCACTCTTTATCTGTTTGAAATATTGTTTTATAAACTTATACTTTGTCATATATTTATCCTTAAAAATCATTGATGGATTATGTGAGAATTAATATATAGTGTATAAAATATAATTGGTTTAAACTTTTTAAGCCGTGTAAAACTTTATTAGGTATGCAAAAACTTTTGACCTTGATGATGTTGATTTTGTTGTATTTGATTCGAAATAATATATGTTATGGAAACAGATCAAATTTCATTAGATTAATTTATACTATTAATAACTTTATATGAAAAGTGAATAACAATAGTAAGAATGATCATATATTTTATATTTTAATATATTTTTAAAAATATAATCACATTAAATTTAATATATAAACAAATCACATAAATCTATATGACTCATCATTAATATATATATATATATATATATATATATATATATATATATATATATATATATATATATATTTTGCATATTGCATTAATTAGATGACGTAAGCTAAAATATATATTAAATTTGAAAACAAAATTAAGTGAAACAACAATAAGACTTATATTTTCCCAACGAGTTAAGCTTCACTTAAATAATAATCTATATTTAAGGTGTGTTATTTTGTAAAGATAAATTTGTAAAAAAATGAGTTGATGAATTTGAAAATAAAGTTTGGATTGTTTTTTTAAAGGATCTAGAGATAAAGTTTGGAAATGATTTGACTTATGTGATAGATTAAAAATAAATTTTAATAGATAAAAAAAGAAATTACTAAATTGCTCTCTATATTAAAAATAATATAAAATAATATTTAGATAAATTATAATTATTTAAAAAAAATATTTAATGAATAAAATTAACTTAAATTCACTTAATTCTATTCTTTAAAATCCTACCTAAAAAATTGTATAACTTAAGGTATTCTTGTTAAAAAAAATGAAAGGCTATTTCGTCCACTGCAAATAATTTAAGAAATTGATTTTTTTTTTCAACAATTTTTCATTACAGGTAGACTTAAGACCATGACATCTGTGCAGATGTTTAATGTGCGTTTTTCTTGTAATTCAAAATGGTTTACAAACGTGCCAATGATATAGGAAAAGGAGTTGCATATATTCCATTGATAAGTTTCAATACAAGAAGGAAATCATAAAGCAAACTAAGCATACTTTGTTCTTAAGCATAGAGAAAGCATAAGAAGTTTGAATGCATGGAACCACAAGGAAATCGATTTCCAACACATGGCATCGTCCCTGAAATCGATTCCAAACTTCTTCCAAATTCGATTCTACTTCTTTCACAATGCAAGAATCGATTTTAACTAATCCTGAACCGGTTCTCCGATCCTCAAATGTCCATGGAGGCTGGTTACCATGTAAGTCTGAGCCACCATTCTTACTATCGGTTCTTCATCATGAAGCATGTCTGAATGGCTTCTTTATCATTCCCATACCTCTCGAACTCCTCCAACCAAAAACAACTGCATGCTTCGCATCGCCTCCAAATTTCGCAAAAGAACACAACATTAGAGTTAAATGTAACTTAGCTTGAATTTATAAATGTCATATTCTTTTTTATTAATAGGCATAAATGCCATGTTTAAATAAGTTTGTCTATATTTCTCAAACTTTTCAGTTGATTATCTTAATTTATTAAAAGAAATGTTAGTTTAAATTTCTGTATAAATCTAAATAGGTAAAACCGGCTAAGATTGGCATTTAAATTCTTTCGCTTAATGTGGCGGCTAGCATAAATAATAACGTATAATTAGGTTTTACCTATGCCTGTACCAATATAATCTACATGTTTTAAGATTTCCCCAAACACTTTCATCTCAAGGAAGCCATGATTTAAAAAATCAGTCTATGAATGTTGTTAAATTAATCACTACTCTAAACCTACTTTTAAGATATTTTTTAGAAAATTTTTATAGCAGAAATGTTTTTCTTTCTAAAGTTAAGAATATAAGCCTCAATAAATATAATAATATCAAAACTTCATTCATCAATTTTTTAAATATAATAAAGATAATTTCAGCACTATAATATAAATTACTGACAAAACTTATTATTTTTAATTAATTTTGTTAAAAAGTGTGAAATACTTGAAAGAGAATTATAAATAGAAACAGATTGAGTATATATTAAATTTTGAGGGCAATATACTTTTAACAAGACTACAATTGTGACATTTATAGATTTGTTTTAGATATCTTGCTAAGTATATATTAACACCTCTTAGGTTTTTTTTTTTCCTTTTTAGCGGACAAAGATAGGTATATAATTGGAAACCTAGGTACAATATGTATAATAATCCTTATACAAAATCTCCAAACCTTCCATGATAAAGTTTTAATACAAAACATAAGATTGAAAGACCAAGTTACAAAAACCAATTTCTGATAAGGTTTTTCTCTGTTAAATGAGATATTGCTGTTATATGTAACCAGCATTCTGCAGCAAAATCAAACATAAAATGGTGCTGTAATATCTTCCTAGTTGAAAAAAAATGCAGGAAAACTGATGAATGAAACCAGAAACTAGTTGCATATAGAAGGATGAAGAAAGCAAAGTGAAGTGCATTTATATATATATATATATATATATATATCATTAATGTATATATATAATATGATGTCATCTTCAAGTACAGTTGAAGACGTATATATATACGATACATATTGTGATTGATATGAAATGAACGTAGCATTATATTTATCCAAATACACATAGTAAACATATGCCTCTCATCATCATCATCATCATTATTTATCTTTATTATTATATTCATTATTATTATTATTATCATCATCATAATAAATAATAATAATAATTATTCATATTCATTTATTTATTTTATTTACTGTGATGATGATGGATGAGTTTACAGCATGATCCAACTCACTGGAACTTCACCATCATCGGTGTTCAATCTCAAGTCCTTCCAAACAGTTTCGGAAGCATCAACAATGTTGTTTTTGCAGCCATGGCTTGAGTCACACTCGTCAACCACCTTAGCCACCGTGCTCCTTCCGTTTCTCGCTTTGATTTTGATCATCCTCCCGCACCGTACGCCGTGATTGTACCATCCGCTAGACAGTGCCACCACTCTTTGCGGCAGCGGATGGAACTTGCCGTCGCACTCGGCGGCGCCCCCTCCGTCCCCGCCGCGAGCAAAGTCGTTGACGGTGAGAATGGCGTGCGTTCCAGAGGGTACGTACGCAGGGGAACGATGATGATGTTGATGATGATGTTTGGATTTGTGCTTTGCGTTTGTAAGAGATGGAAGGTGTGTTAATATTGTAAGGAAAAAGAAAAGCATGAATGCACAAATTTTATTCATTTTGAATCGCTATGTGGTGGTTGCAACCAAAGAGATGGTATGATCCTATATATATAATAGAGAAAGCCAAGGGTAATGTAATCTAGGTTTTATCGCTTTATGCACTCCTCAAATTTCTAACCTTTTTCTTTATTCTTTTTTCTTCCAAAACCTTCTTTTAACCACACATAAGACATCAAGTAGAATCGCACTTTACAATTTCAAATCAGACTAATCTCTTCAACTAGATTCCATTGTTTTATTGCATTGTTCTGTCGAAGAGAATGTCATATAAGGTTGTTTTCGATGGAGTTATTTTAAATTAAACATCATTGTTTAACAAGATCTTACGTTAAATAAGTGTCACGACGTTTTGTATTATGTACCATATATTACGATACTCGTATAAGTAGTATATATATCAACACTAGGATAATATATAACACACGTATACCTAATGATAATGTCACGTGATTTATTTTAGTGAAATTTTGTTGTTAAATTAATATTATTAAATTTTCAACAATTCCATCTAAAACGGTCATATGACATATACAACTTTTAAAGGTTAAAATTATATGTACTCCAACACCTTGTGTTTATAAGCATACTATTATAATGTGGATTAGGAATTCGATTTTACTCATTCTAATTCATTTTCAATTCAATTTATAGATCTTAATTAAGTGAAATAGAACATAGTATATTAATTTATTGGCTAAAGCAAATTAAGAAACACAATCCATGTTTTGATGTCGGTTGGAGATTAACAAATTGACCTCTCAAAGCATAGAAAATACTGAAAAGGACAGAAAAAAGATTGTTTTTTAATATGTGTTACTCATTTTATTTTGCATATATACATATTATCTTTTCTTACCAAAAAGAATCATTTAAACATGTTGAAAATTGGGTTGATATGAATTAAGTAACTCCGGAGTAAAGTGATTAGAGGGTGAAGCCTAGATTTATGGCCTAGATGATTTTTAAATTATAATTAAATTATAAAAATAAAATTTTAGAAAAAATGAACACAAAGTATTAATCGTAATAAACTTTCAAGTTCAAAAATCAATTTAAACAACATTCGTCATTTTTTTCTTATACAAATCACTAATTCAATATCTAACAAATTTATTATCGTTTGAAATGATTCTCTTACCTACAAGCTGTTTAGTTGGAAAATTCTCCAAAAAATGATACCAAACAAAATAGTTATATCATCATATAAAAACTTAATCGTTAGTTAAACTATCAAATAAAGGAAAATGAGAGACTTTCATAATAAAAGGTTACTTACTCTAAATTAAAAACTGATTCCTTGATAGTGATCTCAAACTCGCATGTTGCATTATGAGATTTGATTTTAAAAGAGAAGTGAAGTGATAAATTGAGAGAAATCAAGGATAAAAGATAGAGAGAGAAAGGCTTAAAGAGAAGAAAAAATAATTAAGAATATGAAAAAAAAGAAAGAAGAAAAAATATCTTAGATTTTTCTAATTAAACAATAAAGTTTATACTATATATATATATATATATATATTATATATATATATATATATATATATATATATATATCTTAGAGAAATGTTGATATAGTTTATGGTCAATGTAAAAAAGTTGATATTTTATTAATTCTTTGTATAATATATATAATATATTTACCTTTTTTAAAGATTATATATATATATATATATATATATATATATATATATATATATATAGTTTGAGTAAGTTGTTTTTTGTATGTATGTGTTAACATTGATTTCTTTATCTTTATTTTAGTGGTGTTTAAAATTCATCATTGTATGAAATGATTTAATAAGAATAAAAGTTTAATTATTATTATATCCGCAACTTTGTTTATTTTTCAATTTTTGAAATTTATATTGAATTACTATTTAATTACAGTTGGTGATAAGTCCTTATCCTTTTTATCTTTCTCAATCCTATCAACAAGTGTTTTCCTAATTTTACCCAGTTATATCTAAAGTGATAAAATTTGTAAATAATTAAATTAAAAACACACGTGTAATATAATTAAAAATTAAGAGATTAAAATTATGTAAAAAACATAGGTGAATAATTAAAATTAAGTTACTAAAGAAAAAAAATACAGGGACACTAATTTCAAAAACAATTGTAAAATATAGGAGCAAAATTCCGAAGGTCAAGAAATTATTTTAAAATTTACCTTTAAATTTACGTAAAACCGGCCATTAGTAACATGTAAATTATTTGCTTTGTTCTAAACTTGGTTAACATAATTTATAACGTTAATTTAGTTTTGCTTATGCCCAGTGCTGTACATATCGCCGAATCTGTTTAGAATTTATCGAAACTCCCTCATTGAACCATTCATACATTTTTTAAAATATCAAATATTTTTATAGCTTAATCAACCCAATTGTCGATCACAAAATCTTAAGAAAACATGTGGCCCAATTTATATTTTTTATGTGAATTGTCAATATTTAATTAAATTATTATAACTCTTTGTAAATATTTACCTATAACTCTATTCAAGTATTCATTGTTCTTCTGTTTTACATTTTAAATCCGACGGATTACATAGAAATAATAAGTGGGACATAATGTAAAAAAAAATGGATCAATATCGTAAATAATAATTGACGAAGGATATTATAGGAGACATATATATTTAACTAAGCTAAATTCTTCAAAGACAATGATGAAAAAAAAATCATTTTCACTAAAGAAACAATTGATAAAACTAGTTATTCAATAAAAAACAAATATGTAGTTGTTTAGTTGTGAGGTCGAGGTCAATTGACTCGTACACTAGGCTCTTAATAAAATTTAAACTATTTTTAAATCTAAGGCCTTGTTCTTTTGAGTGGATTTGAGGGAATAAATTTGAGGGGATTTGAGAGGATTTGAAGATAATTTTTTTTGTCGTTTTTTTTAGCGAATTTGGAGGTAAATGAAAGTGAATTTGAAAATAAAATTCATGAGAATTAGTATAGAATTGTATTGACGTGACAAATTAAAAAAAATTATTTTCAAATTCATTCTCATTTACCTCCAAATTCGCTCAAAAAAACGACAAAAAAATTATCTTCAAATCCCCTCAAATCCACTCAAAAGAACAAGCCCTAAGTCTTTAAATCTTCACTCATTTAAATTTGTGTGATGAGATTATTTGTAAAAAGTATTTCAATGTTTAAGTTAATAGATAACGGTTTAGTAAGTAAAATTAATTTTTTAACCATATAATAAATATAATTACATGTCTTTTTTATCTTGAACTTGTATTTATAAATGAGTTTTTAATTAATATTTACTTAATATATTATATATGATAGATATTAAACACATTTTGTTAAGATGACCATAAAAAGAATCTATTATAAGTTGAAGAACATTTGTATCCGAGGAGAAAACAAAGCACTATTAACTTTTGTAATGCTAAAATGAAAAAACAGTCAAAATGTATGTTGTCATCACTTTAATATTTCATTTATCTTCTTTTCCTTTCATTTACATTAGTGATCTAATTCTTATAATACTTCATCAAACACTAAAACTTACGTTCCTTTGAATGTATAAAACATCAGAAAATAATTATCTAAGTTGAAAATTGTAGACAATAGCCGAAATTTAAAATAAAAAACTTAAAATCGTATTTAAAATTTTGGTTCGATATTTAATTTTATATTTTCACTAAAATCATATTATAGTTAAATATTATGTATTTACATGTTGTGAGAATGATTTATATAATACGCAACTCATGTTTTTACACGGTGTAAAAATAGTAAAATTGTAAATTTAGTTACAGAATAGATTAGAATTAGTTAAAGTATTGCATTTTGTTTTTATTCAACAGTGTCATATATTAGAGTATTTGTAAGTTATATATAAAATTACGGCAAAAAGAATTAAATCATTAATTTAAACTATTATTTTGTTATTTACTAAATATTTAATTTATTTATAACTATATACAAATTTAAAGTTAAAATATTTAATTGAAGGAAAACTATTGTACCAAAATAGTGCAACAAATCTTGAGATTTACAATGTTGGTTTAGATTATAATGACAGTATGAATTTACAATTGTTTTAAAATTTGACTAGATTTGATGTTGCTTTGGGTTGCAATCTGTATTTGATTCAATTTTACGTTAATTATAATTTTGGGTTGCTGAAGATCATGAGAGTATATGAATTAATATTTCTATTAATAATATATTTATATTAGGCCTAGGCCGTTCAATGCTTCACAAGATGTAGTTATATTTTGAAATGTTCTTATGCTTTATTTGTTGTATTTACAGAGAGGGATATAATTGACATAGTAGACCGTTTGAGAAAATTAATAATTTTTTTTAAAAGTTCATGATAATAAATAATGTTTTTAATTTATATTTGTTGTATTTCGTATAATTTTGATTGATGAAATCTATATTATTCTTTAAATAACATTATTTCAACGCTAACTTGATGAATGAAAACTTCAATTTTAAAGGAAATCTTTAACTGGAATAATAAGAACGAAGGGAAACATTCGTGTGAAATATTATTCATTCAAAGAACAAAAGTAAAATAATGATTTTGTGGAATTTACATAAGGAATAATGAATCATTACCTTATACAATAATTAATTATATTTTGATCGACCCAAGCCTAATTCATAATCATAAGATACAAACCTTATTCTACAGGTTTTTTTAAATTGAGTAGCACCAAAATATATTCTAGTGATATTTTCATTTTATAGTTTATAAGTCACTTTCAACCTAACAATTACTATTTTTTTTATTTTTATAATTCACAGTACATTATTATTATTACTATTATTATTATTATTATTATTATTATTATTATTATTATTATTATTATTATTATTATTATTATGAGTTTTTTCATGCCGTGGTCCAAATAACTGCTACTTCACCGTCATCAGTGTTGAGTCCCAAATCATTCCACACAGTTTCCGACGCATCCACCACGTTGTTCTTGCATGCTCTGGGACAACCATTCACGGAGTCACACTCGTCCACCACCTTCGCCACCGTACTCCTTCCGTTTCTAGCTTTGATTCTGATCATTCTCCCGCACCGTGCGCCGTTGCTGTACCATCCGGTGGACAGCGCCACCACTCTCTGCGGCAACGGATGGAACTTGCCGTCGCACTCGGAGGCGTCCCCTCCGTCTCCGTCGCGACCGAAGTCGTTGAGAGTGAGAATGGCAGGCGTTCCAGAGGGATTGATCTCGGGGGAATGAGCGCCGTTGGATCTGCATGAAGCTGCGTGCGTGAGAAGTGTTGTCACATTCAGTAGGCAAAACAAAATCACGAACGCAACGATATTTGCCATTGCTCTATATGTCGCTTATTTACTTCAGCCGAGTCTCTCATATATATATTAGGCAAAGGTAAGGGTGATTAATCTTGGTTTTATCACTTTAATATTTGATTATTGTGTATTAGTCAGGCTACAAATTATATTACAGTTTCATTTTTACAATCCATGGAAAACTTTTCTAATTTATTACATACACACACTTATCAAATATAGTGAAATTAATAAATAAAATAAAATAAAAATTCAATATGTAAAGAAGTTTAAAGACGGCAAAAACAGAAAAAGAAAAAATCCAGCTAAAACAAAATCTCTCTGCTTGATTCGATTTTGTTAACATTTTTTTTATTCCGAATGACGCAATCTTGGAACCTTCCATTACAATATATTATAAAAATTGGTGATTAGAAAATATCGAAAAGGATTGAAGCTTTAAGAATTTCATTTTTCTCTTGCCGGTCGCAACAAGAACCAAAGAAAACAACAAAGCTATTGCTGTTATAATATATGTTGTTGTTGTTATTAATTATATATCTTCAAGTAAATTGATTCAAGATGTATCTGTACAATCTTGTGTTTATTTACGGCATCAATCACAACATTATCTTATTTAAACTTTGTTTGTTTTATAGTCATGAAGTTAATTTTTTTTACTCACTGAATAATGAAAATACAATAAAGTAAATTTCGAGTTTTATTTATTTTTAATTTCCCCTTATCACGTGTCACTATTTAGAAATTTCCATCTAGTCTTAAAAGATTTACTAAATATTTGTAATATAAATAAATTTCAAGAAGTTAATTTATAAATAAATTAAAAAAATTGTTTTGAGGATGAGATCATCCGTCTGGATTATGTTGTGTCGTGTCCGAAGTCCAAATATTATTCAAAAGTCTAAGTATTAAATCGAACTATTCATCCAAATCATTGATCGCATTTATTGCTTCGGAGAAAGTGAGGATAAATTGTTCAAATTTCCATTTCTGGGTTAGATGCATTTCTGATTTTTTTCGCTTTTAGTTATGTAAAAAACTGATATTTGGGTTTAGAGTTTTGGAGTACCATTTTGCTCCATTTATATCTAATTTATCATAAGGATTAAATAATATTATATATCTTATCTAACCTTTCAGTTTTGTTCATGGGAACAATGTAATTTCTTTCTGTATTCATGGTTTGCTTTATCTGATGTCCTTGTGCAAGACAAAAAAATTCCTTCTGCTTCTATATTCTCTCTGGCTGCTTTGGAGGTCTTATTCAATAGCTTTCCAAAGGAGGAAAGTGAGTTGATATTTTGATCATGAGGATTTCTTCAATTTCAATTTGATCAAAACAAAAGTCGTGTAGAGTACACCGTTTATCTATTCTAATTGTTTCGGTCGGATTTAGAACCCTAATCCAAAACATT
This sequence comes from Vigna umbellata, assembly GCF_029865625.1. Lineage (NCBI taxonomy): Eukaryota > Viridiplantae > Streptophyta > Magnoliopsida > Fabales > Fabaceae > Vigna > Vigna umbellata. The sequence goes on along the minus strand of NC_142172.1, from coordinate 37,371,834 downwards.
TAAAGTTGTCTGCTCCAATATCCAGTTGTGTTGTCTTCGCTCTTCTCCTTGTCTAAGCCGCGTTGACTTTGCGTAATAATTTTGTAATAAGATTTAGTTATCAGAGCTCTAAGTTTTGTTTTAAGTTACCTGTACCCTTTGCGAGACAAATATTTATAAATTATAATGAACTTACCGTTAGGTCTGACTCATTAACTATCAATGAATGACAATATTAATTGTCAATAAATGACAATTATTTTCATTAACTCCCCGACAGTTATTACTGTTAATTGCCTTAACGGCTGATTTAACCGATCGGTTCACTGACCTGAGAGGTATCATCGGTCGGGCTAATTTTACCGATCGGTTTCATTGACCTGAGAGGTATCATCGGTCGGACTGATTTTACCGATTGGTTTATTGACTTCGGAGGTATCATCGGTCGGACGATTCTTCTGCACTGTTACCGTTCGGTCGATTATGAGCTCATATTAACATAAGTAACACTAATAATTTTTTTTTCAAATTTATCTATTGTTGTCATTACTGTGTCAAATTTGTATAACTATTCTAGTAAATTTTTGATATTCTGGAATAACTTTTTCGAGTAAAAATATTAAGAAAATATATGCTATATTTTTATATCAACAATACAAAAGTATATGTTATAAGTAATATCAGTATAGAAAAATTATTATATCAATAAATATATTGATATTATTTTATAAAAGTATTGCTTTTATGGTCCACGTAGTGAATAAATGCAAACATTTTTTTATTGAGCCGAATTTAAACCTTTAAGCTTTTGTTGGAGAGAAAATACTACTTTCATTATTCAAACTATGAAAGACACGTGCATAATTATCACACAGCAAGAGGAAACAAAACAAAAGGCATGGATGCAGTAATATGATATTATGATGAGTTTTCTAAGCCATGGTCCACGTGATTGCTACTTCACCATCATCAGTGTTGAGCCGTAAGTCATTCCACACAGTTTCCGATGCGTCAACGATGTTGGTCTTGCATGGCGATTGATTCGCGTGTTCTTCGTCACACCCTTGCGTCGAGTCGCACTCGTCCACCACCTTCGCCACCGCGCTCCTCCCGTTCTTCGCCGTTATCCTGATCGTTTTCCCACACCGGGAACCGCCATTGTACCATCCGGTGGAGAGCGCCACCACTCTCTGAGGAAGCGGGTGGTAATTCCCATCGCACTCGGAGGGGCCTCCGCCGTCCCCACCGGGACCAAAGTCGTTCACGGTGAGGATAGCCGGCGTTCCCGTGGGGTTGATTGCGGGTGAATGTGCGCCGTTGGATTGGCACGATGCTGCATTTGTAAGGTGAGGAAGAAGGGTTGCAAAGAAACACGTGAATACTAGAGTCATTGTCATGTTCAGAGTTCAACTACTTTTTGCTTAATTTACTAACTTCTGTTACTGCATTATTTGTTCACAAAAGAACTCCTATATAAAGATATCATTTTTCTATAAGAAAAGTACCGTAATTATTTTATTCAATTATAAAATTGTAAGTTATAAAGTAATTTCTCTTTGGCATGTAGTAGTTTAGGTTGAAATTTGATGTGAATAGAATGATGTGATATAATACGTAGAATGACAAAAAACAAAAGCTCACTGTTTTGAATTTTTCATCCTTATACTTCAACCACTGAAACATGATCTATGCCATGTTATTTAGATTTGAATTTTTCCCAAAATGAAAAATATAATCTAATTAATATAGACTCAACTTCATGATAATGATAATAAAATCTTAAATTTGAACTTACATATTTGTATTCGTAATATGATGACCTGGTTTGATTTAGGTTTTTTACTTGTTTGATGGGTTTTAGTTAAAACTTTATACATTATTTTTTAGCAGAGGTTAAGACGATTTGAGCTTGAATGAGGCTTGTGAGACTCAATTTTGTTTCTCTTTTTATAACCTTTTAGCTTAGACGGCAGGAATAATGTAAGTGAAATATATAAAAATTGGTAAGAAAAATAAATAACTCAACCACATTATGTTTTACCTATATATATATTACCATTAATATCCTTTAAGTAAAGTTTAATCTCCTTGTATATAACACAGACTGGATTCAACTAAAGTAATTTTTTTTTCTTTTTCTATAAACAATAAATAAGTCTTATTTCAGTAAAATTTCAATAATTCTATAAAATGGAAAACACGAGACGTGCCAAAGAAACTAATTTTTTTGTTAGAAGACAGAAAATTATAAGCATATTAATTCTTCTATACTTTCTAATAATTTTTTTATTTAATATAAAATAATGTTAATTACTTAACATGTGTTTTTAAAACATCCATTTACAATACCTTTTGGTAATATGAATCGCAATAAAAATCAATTTATATCTTCTGAATTTATATTTGGATTAATACAGAAAGATTCCATACAAGTGATATTTAAGATTAAATCCAAAATATACATAATATAACAATAAATAATTTATTTCGGTTTAAAAAATTTATTTATATTAATATCAGACTGGATTAATTTTATATTAATATAAATATATGTGTTTATAAAAATGAAGAAGATGAGAACATTCTCTCATTCCTAGACCTTTAAGTTGCCCCACCACCTCCCCTATTTCTGGATTAGCATGTCTGATATGAATAATTTACCTTTGGAACCAACTAACACATTAAATTATGAGCTTTTTTTTTACGAGTGTTTAATATATATATATATATATATATATATATATATATATATATATATATATATATATATATATATAAAGATTATACTTCGAGATTACGGATTCATATTTAATAATTTTATATCCAGATGTTTTAAATTCAGATTTTACATAAATAGGTGATGAATGAGAGAATAAAATAAGAGAAATAAGTAAAATTAAGATCCTTGTGTTGCATTTTGTAGATTTATTTCTGTTTCTCTCTTCCTTTTGTGCAAAAAAAAAAGGATGTAGCTTTCTCGCTTTTCTTATATTATTTTGAGGAAACCTCAACTTGTACAGCCTTTGTCTTAATAACTTGTTGGCAGATGTTTGGAACATCAATAATTGAGGATAGGACTCTGTCAATGGCGCATGCAAGAACAAAGGACACCATAACAACAAAATTCCTTTAAATTTGTACATTATTTCTCTATCACTGTTTTTTAGTTTAATTCTAATAGCTCTAATTTTATATTGATTTAGGATTCAGACTCCTTTACTAATTATATTTTTTCATGTGAGGATTTATTAAAAGTATTAGTTTTAAAAGATGATACTTAATTATTTTATTATTTAGAAATCAGATTATAAAAAAAATTCATTAATGGAGTTTCATTTTATAAGAACGGGTATCTTCTAAATATTTTTATAAAGGTTTAATACCTCTTTTGCTCCCTCGAAAGGGGGCAAATGTTCAATTGGGTCCTACTTTTTTTAGAAGTTCAATGTAGTCCCAAATTTTGTAAAAAGTGTGCAATCAAGTCCTTTTTGGAAACGACGTTAATTTTTGAACGGAGCAGCTGACAGGGTGGACTGAAGTTTGCTACGTGACTGTGTGAGGGTAATACGTGGTTTTCCTAATTCGAAAAATCCTAAATTTGAAAATTAAGAACCTAATTAAAATTAGAATTAAGAGGGAAAACTCCCAATCTGAAAGGATTATGAACCCTAAATTGGAAATCCCAATTTCTTTCTACCCTCTTCTTCTTATGTCTGCTTCGTCACGCTCATGTGAGGGAAAGATATAGTTTTCCCTTCTCTTCTTCTCCTTCGGCGCTGCTCTGCAACCATATGGCAGCTTCCTTTCTCTTACGTTGGGACAACTTGCGACAGCTTTGGGGTGGTCTGCGGCGGCGGAGCTTGTGAGCGACACAGCGACAGAATTGCGAAGATCAACGAAACTTCGCCGAGGTTGGTCGCTGGATCTCTGGGTTTTGGTTTTTCTTTTTGGTTCTGGTTTTCTGCAGGTGGAGGGTTGGCCTCGCGGTACTTTTCGAACACGACGAACACCCTTCAGAAGAAGTCATTTGTATCTCAAACACCAATTTCTCTCTAACTCAAACCCTAATTTCTTAACCTCAGTAATATTACCCTCTCACAGCCACGTATCACCCTCACACAGCCACGTATTACCCTCACACAACCACGTAGCTAACTTCAGTCCACCCTGTCAGCTGCTCCGTTAAAAAATCAACGCCGTTTCCAAAAAGGACTTGATTGCACACTTTTTACAAAATTTGGGACCACATTGAACTTCTAAAAAAAAGGTAGGACCCAATTGAACATTTGTCCCCTTTCGAGGGACCAAAAGAGGTATTAAACCTTTTATAAACTATTCTTTTAATTCTATTTATATCTCTGTCTATATATTTTATTTTGAAGATCAGAGTATGTTATAGGATTCCTGTCACTTAAGTCTATAATTCTACTTGATTAAAATCTTCAACCGAGTATGTTCACATTTTGTCATTATGTTTGGTCTTTTAAGAAATTTGTTATATGTGAGGTGTTTTGGGTTTCTATGTGACTTTAAAGGGTTTAAGATGAATCTCTCCTCGATTAAGATTGATATATAAGGTGTGTTATGATAGTTTATCTTATTCATATGTAAGTAAAGCAACTTATGCGAGGTAAAATATCTGTTTATTTGTTATATATAAAGGATAATACAAGTAGAAAGGGTGTGAAGTGGTGAAATTGATGATTGTTTGTTCCCAAATAATGGTTGTATATATGTATATAATGGTTGTATACACTATTTGTATTATATAGATCCTCCCATTTGTTGAAATTTTATATTATAAAAATTTTAATAAAATTTTCATGAAAAACTGTAAATGCACAATATATACTTTTTGTAATTGTTTGTGCTTGACATCAACTAAGCAATGCACTAATTTGTAGTGTGATTGTGCTAATTTAGGTGTTACATTATACATATTATACATAGTTTAATTTTCTTTATTCAATAATCCACTCTTATATTTCTAACCTTTTATATACTCAAAAGTTTTTGTTTTTTACCATTTTATGATGTATATTTGACTGGCATCTAACATTTTTAAAATTATTGAAATTATAATTTTCTAACGTTTTTTACCAACCAATTAATTAAAATCTTTATTTACATAAGAAACTTATGTAATAGACAATTTTTTTTAAGAAAAATCTTTTAAGTGCGTACTATTGATAATCCATGTCGTAACGTGATCATAAATTTTTTGGCCCAGATGTATAGTTTTAGCTGTTACATGTTTACTATGTTCTCTTGTGATTGAATTTGATTTAAGTGTTGAGAGAAACATTGATGATAAAATCCTTTGAACGGCAATAGTTCAATCGATTAAATATGTATACAAGTTGCAGTAAATTTTATATCACGCTTAATTCCTACCTATTAAAAAATTAAATTAAATAGAAATATTATATATATAATAATAATATGAAAATACTAAAGTATTGGAAAAATAGATAATCGTACTTCTTTTGCTTGTTTAGTGTAATTATTTCAAATAATTTTGCTTCTATTTAAATCCAATATTAATTGTTTCTCTATTATTTTTTCTTCTTCACCTAAAATTTAGTTAATTTAAAGTTGAAGACAATATGTATTTCTTGTAATATAAAAATAAAACAACGTAAATTAAAGTCATTCTTTTGTTGCATTTATAGATTTCTTTAAAAGAAAAGTTTAAGCAACAATTAAAAATAAACGAGAAAAAACTTAGAAAGAGGCCTTTATTTTTACAAAAAATTGAAAATTAGGTCACATTTTTTTATACGATTTCAGTTTCATTCCAATAATATGAATTTTGTTATTATAATATATGTTATTATTAGTAATTATTTATATTAGTATTGTTATAGTTGTTATTAATATTAGTATATTTATTTTAAAAAAATGAACTAGTTTTTAACAGTAGGTAAATTATTATATTTTGTTTCAGCGATACAAGTAAAAGAGGAAAAACTAATATAAAAACATTTTTAAATAAGGTTTTAGTTCCTGTAAATACGACATATTTATGTGTAAATGATTATTATTTTTAAATTATAAAGCTTTTCTAACCGTCCATTTTTAGTTTTTACTATTAGTTATATTTAATTCTATTCTAAAATATTTGTTAACATATTTAAGTTAATAATAAAATATTTATATTAAGATAATTATATTTCATTCGATAGCTTTCTTTTAATGTTTTATTTATATTAAAGATAATTACAATTTAGTTTGAGTTTATAATACTAGAACTAATATACAGAAAAGAAATTATAAACATCTAAAAGATATGAGCTTTTTAACAAAAAATATATATTAAAATAAATTATTGAATAAAAATAAAAATTATATATAATTATCTTATTTATAATATATAAGACATATGTTATTTAATTAAACACGTAGGTATTTTAATTTGAATTTTTTTACTTTAATTATATTAATTGACATCTTTCATTTTCATCACTAAAGTAGTTATAATTAGTGAGAAAACTAAAATAAAATATTACAAAAATAAGATAAATTTAAATTCATAATTTTTTTTCGGACATTAAAACAATCATATTTGCAGATATTAAAAACATAATTAAAATGTAAGACCACTAAAATAACAAACAAAATTAAAATGACGAAAATTACTCTTGCTTCTGCTATGTTATTACTTCGTGAGATAAACGCACCCGTCTCACTCGCTTGGTGCCGCTCGCAGGTGCCGCCACCATTTCTGGTACGTTAGTGTTCTTGGGATTTCAGATTATTCATTTTCTTTTATTACGACATACATGTTTTTAATTTTGAATAACTATATTGCGTTCTTGAGTATGAATTTTTAGAATGATTTTGAAGAAGAAAAGAATAGTCTAGTTAAACGTATAAAACTTAGGGTAACAATGAAATCGATATTTTGAAATTGGAATAGAATATCACTGGATGCAATTAGGCCTTAAGTTTTGGCATTTGACTGTGATATTCCGTGTCCCTCCAAAATCTTTGCTTATCATGGTGAGAATTTGGGTTTTTCTGAAATTCCTCTTCTTTAGGGTTTGATTTGATTTCGGGAAAGAAATGGAGTTTGTTAACCGAATAGCGGACATAGCTGCGAGAGCTGCAAACAACAACAAATTGATCAACGTTTGTCTGGTTGCTTCATTTGGAATCCTTGCGGTAAGATCTATGAATCAACAATGGACCATTGAAGCTCTTGAGGCTGAGAAGGAATCTCTAGCCAAATCCAACAAGTCCATTAGAAGGACCATTTGGAACTGGAAGCAGCAGCTTTATGCTGAAGCCTCTACTGATTCTTCGGTGGTTCCTCTGGCAAGGCTCAGAGCCATATATGGTGATGCGCCGCTTCCTCCACATGCCGGACCAGGTAATTCATTTACTTCTCTTACCCTACTCTAGACTCTATCTATTGAGTGAGGCAATGAAATTTGACTTTGTTTATGTGGAAAGTGGTTTGGTGGATTAAAAAGGAAGGAACAAATTTTTTGTTCAAGTTATTTTCACCGTTAGGTTGCTTTATAGATTCCTACAATCATTTTCCCTGTTATATACGGTTTTGTTTTAGCTATGCTTGAACTATTGGTTGGGCATTGTGCATTTGACAACTTAGGGGCCAATTTTGTGCCTTTTCTCCAATTCTTTGTGTTTTAGGAGTATCAATGTGCTTATAACATGATCTGTTGTTCGGGAGGGAATGGACCTTCTTTCTTGTCGTTATGCTTATAGTCTCTCTAGAAAGGGTTTTCCTAACAAATTTCCTGAGGACCTGGTTCAGCTGCATGTAGTACACTCTAAATAGGGCCTATTTGTGTAAAATTCTGCATAAACCTGTCTTGATAAGACAAATAAGAAGAAAAACTGAAATGACTCTCTATAAGTAAAAATTAGCTTATGCAAAAGTTAAGTACAAGAATCTATAAAAGCTATGAGAAACTTTTTACAAATTCGCTTGTACATAAACTAATATGGATAAGCACATTTCTTTTTTTTTCTCTTTTAGAAATGTATATGGAGACATTTGTTCAATTAGGCCTTACATGCTTTGAATTACTTAGGAGAAACAAATATTAAATTATTTCTGTTCTTGTTAGTACATGTTTTATTTTCCATTAAAAACTTTTTTTTCCTTATAATAAATGATTAGCTTGTGCCTTCTCTAAAAGATCTTTCCTTTTGATTAAGCGAGGTTCGATTGTGGAAAAAGTGAACTAAACCTCCTTCACATTCTTTATTAAATGTATATCAAGGAAGTTGATAATGTTACTGTTGGAAGACCATGGATATAATTTGTAACATGCCATGGCCGCTGTATACTTTTTATTTAAAGTTCTGTATTTCATTTTTTTCTCGATATATCTAAATAAAATCAAAAAATAATGGCTTAGACCATAATCAATTGATAAGCCCTGATAAAAAGAAAGTTTATGGTTTTTCTATGTCTCAACGAAACAGAAGAATGTATGTGAATTTATTCTGATTATCTACCAAGGAGAGAATTAGCTTTTGATTTGAAAATTTCCTTTGATAATAGAGAAACAGCGAAGGGGGAAAAGAGAAAGCAGGGCTGGAGGCAAAACGGTTGAGTCAACTGTTAATGTTAATTTTCTGAAAAAGAAGGAAACAGTAGTGGCCGATTTTATTTAGTCAAATTGTAAGAAGATACAAAATGAGAAAATAACGAAAAGACAAAAGTTCAATATAGCAATTTAGTTCTATCTCATAGGGAAACCCCACTAAGTCGTAAAATAGTCAATATTACATCATCATACGGAAGCTAAATGAATGAATACATTTACTCGTAGACACTGCAACCCAAAACTAAGCATTAGAGTTCAAATCAGACTGTATTTCTCTTGAGACTACTTATCCTCTTATATTTCAATTTTGACCTTAGTGTATCCCAGTTTGACTCCATATGTGGCTGCATGGTTAACAGTGACGTAGCATTAAGACACATTTCGTTTACTATGTATGTTTTTGTGTCAAAAATGTTATAACATGGCTATCGTGTAAAGAGCTGTAGTAAAAAGATGATGTTTTTCAATCGTAGTTAGAGATTAATCACACAGGATTAGACGTGGTCAATCTGCTTTATCTATGCATATCAGCGATTGTATTATGTCTTGAGTTTTGGCGTTTAAGTTTTTTTTTTTTTTTTCAGGAGATACTGTGACGAAAGATGCATAGTCATCCGGTACGACCAAAATAATGGCCTGACACTTGTTTAGTATCAGCACTTTCAAAAGTTTTTGGCCTTGGAAAGATGCTAATGAATGTTTTTCAAGAGAACAAAAAGGTATAATCGTTTGGTAATTTGTTGTTCTATTAGCATGTAAATCTTGAACTTGGAAGAAGTTAGAAAGGGTGAAAAAATAATGATTGTAAGGACAAAAACACTCTTATTTTTGTTACACATGATATCCATCAAACAATTTTGGGGGCAGATGAGAACTAAATACAGTTTTGGTAGTGGATAAGGTGCAGTCTTCAAATAGTGTTCCATCAAACTTGTCTGGTTGACTGCCATGATGCGTATAATGGACGACTTCTCGTGAGCAAAAACCTTGCTTCATTCTATCGCCTGTGACTTGTAAATTTTACTTGAGACCGTTATAATATACGATTTTCGTTCATGCTTTCAGTTCAGGAGAGAGAGTTGCAAAAATGCTATTTGTTTGGGATATAAAATGATCACTCTCAGATGTGTTCATGAGTGGGTTCACAAGGTTCGATAATTATGATCCTTGGTTCTTGCATTTTTTTTTTAAAACCAAATGACTCGTGATTTTCTGTAGATCGACAAATTGAATTGTTCTTTAATCAAGTAATGTAGTTTATTCTAACTTGAGGAGCAACATCCCTATGTGAGAGTTATACTATCACATTTTGTGAGCTTTATTATGCCACTCTATTTTTTTAGTATTTTTGTAACTGTTGTTTCAAGGTCTTGGAAAACATACATTTTAATAATATTTACTTACATTTAAATTTTTAGATAAAAGGTTGATTTATTTACTATATCTAAATATTCTTTAAACGTTATTGTGATTAATTAAAGAGATTTGCGTACTCAAGATGTTAATAGGTTAAAATGGTTTTATTGAGATTGAAAATTAATTCTTTTATTCATATGATTCAAAGTTCTAATATCAATATTAATGATGAATCTTAAAGGATTTATTAGGAAGATTTCATATGAATAAAATCTGAATCAAATATAAGAACTTGATATAAATTCTAATCCAAAATCTTTAAGAAAAAGTTTATAAATCTTTCACACTTAATTTTCTCATTTCTCTTTAATGGACTCACAGTTGAGTTCTTTTTTGTTTTTTTAAGTAACATCGAGAAAAGAGAAAACCTACAATTTGATCATTTCAAATTTATTTTTTGTTAATTTTTGTGAAGAGGAATGGGGACAGAGAAAGGGATGCGGATGGTTGAATTAACTGAACTGCTTCCATGTAGCTAAGAACAGATTCAATGTATCATTGAAATCAGGTATCTGCTTTTTGAAAATGGCTTCTATTAACAATTATATCTGGACGACCTTAATGGGCCTTTTGAATGACAACATGTGGTAAAACAAACAGTGTTCAAACTCAGGGCAGAAGAAATTGTTTCCTCTGATTCCTTGTGTGAGGAAGTAAAATTTTGCTATTATTCGTGGAAGTTTTGGGATTGAAAGAAGACAAAATTAATTCCAATCAAAGTTTATCTACCTAATGATTTGACACTCAGCACAATATTTTATATACACACAGTAAAAAAGACGGATAAAATATTCCAACAATACCTTTTATGAAAATAACTATAAAATAATAGCAATTAATTGATAAGACATGCAATTAAACACCAAACTTAAACACCTTGCCGTGGTTAAGGATGTGTTCTGAGCATGAAATGTTCAAATCTAATCAACATTCCAGTGAAAGCTGGACAGATTTGAGCATGAATTAAAGAGTGAAAAAGTGAAAGGATAAATGGAAAGCTAGGGAATTCAATCGTGATTCCAAGTGACACATTATATACGAGAAAGTAAAACATTATATAAAATAAAAGATATTAATTTATTTTTTTAGATTTTTTAATAAAAATTTTGAGTAAAGAATGATGTTTTGTATTATTAGACTATTTTATCGGTGTTTATGTCTTTCCTACGGATCCTCTTGCAAGATCCAACGAAATAATCATTCAGCAAAATTTTTTAGTTGAAAGGGACTTGGATTGCAGCTATAGGCTTGTTTAGTTCAAGGGAAAGTGGCCATAAATTTCACCTTTTTGTTTTCATTTTGTTCTTAAAACTCTCTCTCTCTCTCTCATACACACACACCCCCTAAAACAGAAAAGCAAAATCTGTTTATTGATTTCCCTTTATCATAATTTGATCATGGCATTCATCTCTTCACCTTTAACAACTTGCAAGGTCTTTCCACCAATAAGCTTATATTCCACACACACAAACACTACAACATTAATGTTAATATTCTCTTATTATCATATACTATAACCATTGCTTTCTCAGATTCTGAATTATTCTGATACTTTGTTTCAGAAAGACTTGAGTTTCTCTGCTCTTCCTTCACGATCCTTTACAACAGGGCAAAGACAGACATGCAAGAAAACATCATCAAAGAAGATTGTTTCTGTTGTGTCATCCCAGAACAAACGCAACCCTTCTGCAACTGGCTCAGTTCTGTTCACTTTCTTCCATGTTTTCCAACGACATGCTCAAATTATTATACATAGTGCTAATATTGGTGTGTTGGTTCACTGCAGACCAAAATTCCCATGACTGCAACAGAGAAGATTCTGGCAAGAGCTGCTGAGAAATGTGAAGTGAGACCAGGGGAAAACGCATGGACAGATGTGGATGTTTTGATGATCAATGATATCACTTGTCCAGGGATAACTGGAATCTTCAAGAAACAGTTTGGCAACACTGCAAAGGTATCTCCAACACGTTTTCTTTGGAACATGTTTGAAATTCTAGTTATGAGTAAACTGTTTAGTGATACGTTACTACATTCTTGAATAAATTCTTGAATAATAATAGCGATGTGAAATTTGTACACCAAAAGGTTTGGGACCGTGAAAAGGTTGTGGTTATCCCTGATCACTATATATTTACAAACGATGAACGTGCACACCGCAACGTGGATATTGCAAGAGACTTTTGTGTGGAGCAAGATATCAAGTACTTCTATGATATTCAAGATCGCAGTAATTTCAGGGTACGCTTTCTCTTTAGTCTTTTTTTGTTTTTTAAACATCGGTTGGTTTCGTTTTTATAGTTTGATCCTTTTCCGTTTTAAAGATTTCAAAGAACTTGATATGTATAGAATCTGAGCATAGAAAATGTTTGTTGAAGAAAGATAAAAATTATAACCATAGTTCAATTAATGTCAACCATTATTATATCAAGACCTTAATTCTTTTACACATTGCAGGCTAATCCAGATTATAAAGGTGTTTGTCATATTGCTCTAGCACAAGAGGGTCATTGCAGACCTGGAGAGGTGAGTTCTGTTAAAAAAGCTAAGACATGTTAAAATCTGAAATCTACAGATTTCAGAAATGTTCTTATCACTTCATATGTGACAACAGGTCTTGTTTGGTACTGATTCACACACCACATCAGCTGGAGCATTTGGTCAGTTTGCCACAGGAGTTGGTAACACTGATGCAGCTTTTATATTAGGGACAGGGAAGATCTTACTCAAGGCAAGTAAAAAAGTGTCTTCATTAAAAATACTTGCATTTTGTTGAGGGTGAAGACTTTTCGTTAGGACTATGAGTCTATAAGACTGGCTATTCAATTATCCATAAATATCATTAAAAAGGTGATACATCGTACAGGGAATCCAAGTGTGAGTCTAAGTTCCACATTTGATAGAAATGAGAAAATATAGCTCTCTACAAAGGTGAAATACCTATTAACCCATTGTTTTAAGGTTTTAGGTAAAAAGTAGTGTCAATCTCTTGTATAGTTGGACTCAGATCTCATGTTGTATCTCCCTAGTTAATTTCCTCCTCAACAGACCCAACACCATATATCCATGCACCAAGCCTAATAGTATTTTGGGTGAAGGAGTGTAATGGGAAAATCCAAATTTTTTGTCTTTCTTCCATATGAGCCAACACCATTATTTCTGCTTCTTCTGCATAACATCTTAGTATTTGTTGATATCAACCATGGTTAATGTCTGAAACATGCTTAAACTGCAGGTGCCTCCAACATTAAGATTTGTACTGGATGGTGAAATGCCCAGCTATTTGCTTGCAAAGGATCTAATCTTGAACGTGGGTGATGTTTTCTTCTCACGTGTTTTTCCATTTGAATAAAATGTGGTTAATCAAAACTATTGGGCGCTAGTACATTATAACATTGTTTTCTCTCAAAGGTGTTGCCTTTTGAAACCCTTTACCCTAATTCAGATCATTGGTGAAATATCCATGTCTGGTGCAACATATAAAACGATGGAGTTTGTTGGGACAACAGTTGAAAGTTTAAGTGTATGTATATTTAACTTTTCATTTTTATGTCTAAGCTATGTTATTTGCTCAAGTATGTGACTTTGGAATTGTTGTATCGTAGATGGAAGAAAGGATGACACTGTGCAATATGGTTGTAGAAGCTGGAGGGAAAAATGGTATTGTTGCTGCTGATAGAACCACATACAAATACTTAGAGGTTATTGGAGTTAATCAATGCCCTTAATGCATTCCCTTTCTCTCACTGCCATGGATTTTATATTGTTGAGTGGTTTTGCACAGGATAAGACGTCTTCACCGTATGAACCAGTTTTTAGTGATGAGAATGCAAGGCAAGTTCTGTTTGCTACTCACATATATATATATATATATATATACACACACACACACACACACACATATATACACACACACATACACACACACACATATATATATATATATACACACACACACATATATATATATACACACACATATATATATATGCACACACATATATATATACACACACACACACATGTATATATATATACACACACACACACATATATATAGACATAATTAAAATATAAATCCCCTTTTCTGAATAATTCATATATTTCCACCTTGGTTTTCTTCGTTTTTCTCTTATGTGATCTTTTGAAATCTCTTTTTTTTTATGTGCTAGATTTCTAGCCCAGTATAGATTTGATGTATCAAAGATGGAACCATTGGTTGCGAGGGTACTTTGACTTCAACTCATCATATTCTTTGGCTTCATTTTGCCATAAAAGTGTAAAGAACTTTGTATTGTAAAAAATCATTGTGTTTGATTGCTAATATAGCGTAATATGTTTAAACCACCACACAGCCACATTCCCCTGATAATCGTGCTTTGGCAAGAGAATGCAACCATGTGAAAATTGACAGAGTATACATTGGATCCTGTACTGGTGGAAAGACTGAAGATTTTATGGCTGCAGCAAAAGTTTTCTTAGCGGGTGTATGTCTATTACAATTTCTTATTCTACTTCATATTCTTTATAACATACAAACTGCATATATTTTATGGTGGAGATTGGATTCATTTTGAGGAGGGCTTGAAACAATCACTTCTCTTCATGAAGGATGACAATCCTGTAGTGACTTTCATGTCTATGTTTGGAATCTGTCATGATGATGAATTAGAATCAGGAATTTTGGATTGAGGCAAGCTTGTTATTTTTCATCACACCTGTAGTGGAAGTCTTCAAATTAAAAATCACTATAAATAAGTTTACTTCAATATCTATGTCTGATGTAAATGTGTTACCGTATATAATAACTCTTGCAAATGAGATTGTAAATAATAACACTTACAATGCATACAAGAAAAGCACAGGTTTTATGAAGAGAAGTATATGTGAGACAATAGGATATTTTGATCTTAGTTCTTATTTTTTATTTTTCTTCTTAGTAAACATTAGTAACTGGCACTTCTTTTTATTTCTTTATCATCTTTTGCATGATGAAACTGGTTCCATTGTAGGGAAAAACTGTCAAAGTTCCTACTTTTCTTGTTCCTGCTACACAGAAGGTGGGTGAAGGATTACTGTTTCTATTCAAGTTATGGGGTGTTCTCCTGTTTCATTAGTGTCAATTACCAAAATTGTCAAATTTTCAGGTTTGGATGGACCTGTACACACTTGAGGTACCTGGTTCAGGTGGCAAGACTTGTTCAAAGATATTTGAAGAAGCTGGATGTGATCATCCAGCAAGTCCTAGTTGTGCTGCATGTATGGGTGGTCCAAGAGACACATTTGGACGTTTGAATGAACCCCAGGTAAACCTGCACTTTCTTCAAATCGAACTTACCCTTTATAAAATATTGCTTAAAAAGAAAATTTTAGTGTGTAGCTAAAATAGTTGGATCTCTTGGAAACATCATATGACAAAAATTATTGTTCGGAGCCAAATATAAAACCCACAACGTAGTTGGATCATATTCCAGTTAACTCCACTGCCCTTCTGCTAAAGTCAAATTCCTTAGAAAAGGCTGGTTTGTATTTTCTGGAGCAGCTATAGATAAATGTACAGAAACTTCCTTTATATTTTGAATGTGTTATTGTTTTTGCTTTCGATGTAACCGATGAAAGGACACTCTATGCAGGTTTGTGTCTCAACAACAAATCGAAATTTCCCTGGTCGGATGGGGCACATAGAAGGCCAGATATATCTTGCTTCTCCGTATACTGCAGCAGCATCTGCACTAACTGGTTTCGTAACTGATCCCAGGAAGTTCCTGTAGATAAGCTACCATGTGTAGACAGCAGTTTCTACCTACTTGGAAAAATAAATGATAGAACTGGAAGGATTTATATGCTAGAGACAGAATCATGCATTTGGTAAAAATGAGCTTGTAAGCAGGATTTTTAAAACTACAGCAGTTGGAAAGTTGTCAAGATAGATTGGTATGGTTGATAATGTTTACAGAACAAGATATACATGCAAGGGTTTCTGTTGAAATTCATCTGCTACATTACAACACAAGAATAATACCATGCTTCTTAATCAATCACAGGGTGTGTTTTTCTTCTTCTTATAGTTAATTTCCTCATGTTATCAAGCAAGAATTGTCAATGAGTTGAGGAATCTGAAACTTTTGAAATTTGCCTCATAAATGCTTACTCAAGCATGTTTATTTAAGCACAAAATAGTTGACTTGAGTACTTGACATGTATATCCCATGGAGATTCATATATTCTCCAACGAGTGCATTGATGACATGGAAACAACATTTTGCAATAAGGCACAAGAATATTCCTATGTTGTTGTAGTGGGTTTGGATCCATCAGAGAAGGCTGCTGGTATTGTCGTCCATGGAGGCAGAGCGGCAGCGGCCCTTCTTTCTTTAGAGTCGCTGCCGACGTAGCATTCAACACTGCAGATCTTACTAAAGCATGAAAACAACCCACTCCCACTACGATCCGTACCCTTTACCCCGCCCCCACTCCTATAACCGTCGGTGTGCCTTTGAGAGTGGCGGCTCGTCTTTGTGCTCGACGTCGGGTGGCTAGAGAACCTGATCAATCACTGGTAGCAAGTCTGACCGCCACCTCTCCAATTTCGACTGTAACCCCTCCACGCTCCGGTCCAAGCTCCACCCTCCCGCCCTCTCGTGTTCCCCCTCGTCAATCACTGGCTTTCTCGCTATCGCCGTGGCCACTTCCGACGGAGATGGCCCCAGCTCCGACTCTGTCATCACCATCTGTCCCATGTTCCCCTAGTTTGACCTCCGCGCCGTCATGTACTCAATCCCACCGTTCACCTTTCCGAAAGAATGCATCGGCGCCCCCCTCTTCGGATAGAGATTTGATACCGTCAGCGACGCCCGGAACTGCGCGCCCCCACCGCCGGTGAGTTCTGAAACTGCGGCTTCGGAGACGCTAAATATTGCGGCTTCGAAGATGCCATATATTGCGGCTTCGGAGATGCTATATACTGCGGATTCTGCAAATTCTTAAACTGTGGCGCCGGAGAATTGATTGCGGTGCCAGAGAGTTCTTAAACTGTGGCACCCGAGAATTCATAAACTGCAGTTTCAGAGAATTCTTGAACTAGGGCGCCGGAGAATTCTTGAACTGCGGTGTCGGAGAGCTCATATAATGTGGTGCCGGAGAATTCTTAAACTGCGGCGCCGAAGAGCTCATATAATGTGGTTTAGGAGAATTCTTATACTGCCATGCCGGAGAGTTCATATACAGCGGTGCCGGCGAGCTAGTATGCTGCCTTGCCGGAGAATTCGTGAACTGTGGTGCGGGCGAATTTATATACTGTGGCACTGGAGAGTTTCGGAACTGGTGTTCTGGGGTGGCGCGAGTTTCGTACGTAACGTTGTTAACTAGAATATATTCTTCCTCTATGGCGTCGGTAACGAAGATGTTTTGGCCAATGCTAACGTCGGAATCGGAGTTAGCATCAGAATGCGCGTCGGTGGTCATGGTGCTGGGTTTGAAAATCTTCGTATATTGACATCGTTGTTGTAGTGCTGAAGTGGCGAAATCTCCTCCACGTGGCCATTCATTTCTTTTGAACCCTTCTTCTCATTCTCACTGCTGTTTTCGCTTTCTTTCTTAACCAACTAAAACCACTTAAATCCTATCCATTCCTTTTTTAGACTAAATGGGTAATTAACTATTTTTTTAACTACTCCTTCCTTCTCACATCGCCTAACTATCTATCAATAAATACTATTTTTAATACCCATTTACATGTAATATTATTTTTATTATTTCTCAGATCTAGTAAAATCCAAGCACGTGTCGTTAGTGGAATTTACGTATCAAGAGGGAGGCTCGACACTCAGATGAGGAACGCCAGGTGTCAAGTGAAGGGGATCCGGAAATCAGTTAGTGGAAAACAAGTGTGGACAGATGAGGGGACGTCCGTTTTGAAGTGTGAAGCAAAACTTGGATTTTCAGAAAAACCTACCCCACTCTCTGCATGCACCCTCTTTTCAAAATTTCTGAAGAATCTCATTCTCTCCTCCTTCTCTCTATATCCTCTTCATCTTTTCTCTGAGAAAACACTCATTTTCTCTTCTCCGATCACTGTTCCAGCACCATAGAAGCACTTCCGGCGTCAAGAGCTTCCAGATAAACCGTTCGGTTTGTGAAGCTGGGCTGGTAAGTCCTTCTCTTCGCTCTGTCATTCGTTTTCCTAAACATACAAACCCAGTTCTGGGTTTGTGTGTTGATCACCATTCTTAAAATGAGTGGTTCTGATAGTGTCGGGTCAAGCGTTGGCGGTAGAAGAATCCTGTAGTGGTGAAATTGTATTTCTGCGTCTGGAACGTACGTTCACGCTAGAGGTAAGGGAAGCTTATTTAATTTAATTTGTATGTTGTTGTATTGTATGAACGTTCGTCAGTGACTGAATGATTTTTATGCATGATGGTTGATATGATTGGATTGAATGAACGTTCGTTTATTTAATGAGTGTAACTGAAATATGGCTGAGTTATGTTATAATGTATGAAATATATGAAACTTATATGATATGGATTGTATGAAGTATGAAAGTCGATTATAATATGAATGTATAAAGTTATGAAACTATATGTTAAGAAATGAGACAGATATAAATTAATTCTGAATATGAAATTTCTCACATGAAAGTGTACGTTCGTTATTGAACGGTCTTCGACCGTTCGGTTCTTCTGGTAAACAGAGTTGAAATAGGGTTCTTTCATTTGGAGAGAATTTTAGTTGAGGACGAGCGTCCTCGTGTGGTAATACTATGCTTGAGCGTTCGGCCAAACACAGTTGTATCTAGGTATCCTGTGATAAACTAAATTTATATATATATATATATATGTAATGGTATATTCTCGTTGTTCGTAAACACTACTTCGATAGTATCTTATTCTATTTATCAAGCCTTTTATTATAAGTTTATTAGTGTTCGGTCTTACACCAAGCGCTCGTACTGAGTAGTGCTTGGTCTTACACCAAGCGCTCGTACTCGTTTCTTATATAATCTATATTGATGAAAAATAGCATTCGTCTAACTTCAATAGAATTTTCTTCTCTACCGTGCTCGGTCATTGACTGGCATTCGGATTTCTTGATGTAAACTCACATAAGCTAAATATTCTTAAGCGTTCGTTTTCTTCAGATGAATCCTTCTAAGTATTCTTCTCTGAAAGTCTTGAAGTGTATACGTCCATTTGGTTCCGACTTAGAGCTTTAGTATTTGGCCTAGTTCTTTCTGCGTTCGGTTAGAACTCTCAAGGGTCAGTTCATCTAATTGACTCACTTTGTAAGTAACGTCCGTTCTAGTCATTCTTGCGATATGCAGTTGGCCTCGGTTTCTTTCGTAATCCGATAGTAACCCTCTCGGTCTTATTCTATTCTGGAACTAGAGACCTCTCTGTCTCGTTCCAAGTGTTCGTCCTCGTTCTGAGTGAGGATTGAACGTTCGGTATCTGGTGTCTTTATAAATCTTTGAACAAAGAGGAAATTGAAATGATTGACAATGAAAGATGAAACTAAGATGATTGATAATGGAAGATGAGGAGAATATGATATGAATGAAATGTGTTGGAATTATGAACGAGCGTTCTGGGGAGGAACGACTCATGTTTGAATATTGAATTTGTAAGGTATGACTGTGGGAAGCTAATGCTGGCAGTTCATCCTGATGTTCCGTGAGTACTTGTCCTCACGTAGAGGAGGGTAGGTCATGTGTGGGAACGGCAGGAGGTCCTAGTCCTTAGGGGTACTTTGGACGGAACGGACTAACCTCGGGTGGCAGCTGATGAGAGTATTCCAGTTACTACATCACCCGGGTGCACGAACGCCTGTAGCTACGCA
Organism: Vigna umbellata; assembly: GCF_029865625.1. NCBI lineage: Eukaryota > Viridiplantae > Streptophyta > Magnoliopsida > Fabales > Fabaceae > Vigna > Vigna umbellata. The sequence goes on along the minus strand of NC_142172.1, from coordinate 37,352,020 downwards.
GATTTCATACAGTCCGGACAGTCAGTCTAGTGATAGGCTTGTGTGATACGTACGTTGAAATTTATTTGGTGTTGAATTATTTGAAATGTATGTTTATGCATGAATTAAATTATATAAGCTTACCCTGCGTTTCCTGTCGTGTCTGGTTTTGTATGTCCGTCCTTGTCATTGCAATGATCATCCGTGTGGATGTGAGCAGAAGGAGTCGAGCTGCTGGAAAAGGCGCTGGAAGAAGAAAATTTGGAAGAAATCGAATTTAAGACCGAAGAGTAGGACGTTCGGTCAATAGTCTAGTTATAGTAAGATGGACGTCCGATCACCTTCCCTTTTGTTTAAGTATGAACGATCGGTATTGTTATTTTGTAAACCGGTCGGATAGTTTGGGTAGCAATGTACAGCTTAAATTTGTAACTCTTTCTGTAAGGTCGTTCGGCCATGAGCGTACGCTCAACTCTAGTGCAAGACTAATTTGGATTATTATTAAAGTAATTATTCTATCATATGATTTATTGTTGTATTTTGGGATGTTACATTACTCAACAACAAAACTCATTTAATGTAAATAATATTTTCATTTACATTCTTTTTAAATAGTTTTTTTATTCATAAAAACCATTCAAACTATAAAAAAAAATTAGATTTCATTCATTATTGATTTTGTTTGATAAAAAGTTGTGCAGACATACACATATACAAATACAATAAAATCAACCAATGTAAGTACTTTCATGTGACAATACTCTTTCTTCCTGCGCTTCTTCAGCAGAATCACGTTGGTCTTGCTTCTGGTGGGTGGTCTTTTGACCTTCTTTTCATAACTCCACTTTCAAAACTAAAATCAATTATATTTTTCACTTTAATCTTAATTAATAAATTATTTTTTATCCTTTTAAGCTTTCAATGTTTACCTTCTCAGCCCAAGTTTGTCAAAAAGTTAATAAGAAAGTATTGCTTGTTATATAGAATAAACAAAATTAGACTTTTATTACATTTTTATTTTTATAAATTTGTACAGTTTTTCTAGCTCAATTTTAAAAAAAATTGAGGACGAAGCGCGATCTATTAATATATGAGAACTAAATATACAATTATTGTGGTCATGTTCCTCCTCGTGGTCTAATGAAAGGTGGACTTGGGATCTGGATTTTTGTAACATAAAGCAAGTGAAAAATCTTTCAAAAGCTTGGACCAGAATTAATGCTGATAAACTAGAAACAAACAATTTGCCATTTCTCAATAACTCAGTCTCTTGCCATAATATTGCTAGCAATATTTAACAACCGACCTTGCTTTTTTAGGTTGTGTTTTTCATCCTTGTATTAGTATATCAAGTTTAACATCTCTGAGACTAGCAGCAAACTACAGATATTGGCATATCTTGTTGATAGCACCATGGACAGTTCCAAGTCAGTGATGGAGGATGACTTTGAATCGACAACCTTGTATTCAGCTCCATCATTTGCAATATACAACAACCCTGACGGAGATGATGGCATCACCCCAGAAGATATTTTGAAGAAAACTGTTTTGTTTGGACAGAGTTTGGAAGTCACGGGCAGTGGTGAGTTCAGTTTTGAGAACAAGAGGATGGATTTGATTGAGGAAGCTGAGAATGAGAATGATTGGTCCAATGGGATTCAGAATTTGAGTATTGAAGAGGAAGATGTTGAACCAGCTAGTCCTCCCATGTATCTGGCAACGGGGCTTGGGGTTGATGCTGACATAGGATTTGATAAACTTATGGATGATGATATATTTAATCCCAACTTGCAAGAAAGTGAGGATCTTGAAGGGTATTACAAGAGGATGATTGATGAGTATCCCTGCCACCCTTTGCTTCTTAAAAAGTATGCGCAGTTTTTACAAGTGAGTTGTCAATCATGAATGAAACTGATTGCAAATCTTGCAGATTTTGGATTAGTTTGTGCATTCTTCAATTCAAAAATACATCAGTTTTGAAATTTTGGTTCTGACATGAATAGATGCAGGTCTTAGTTTTAGATTGATATGGGCATAGACATTGAACCTTTCATGTTTGTAGTAAATCCCATGAGGCATGTCTATTTGGACAACTCGTTTTCTGAAAATCATATATAAGTGTTAATTAGGTTTGTAGGAGGCATGCTTGGATGACAAACTAAGGCATATTGTTTAATCATCATCTTTTAGTTTCTTTGAGACTAGCATGAAGTTTCTCATAGTTCTTCTCAGAAGCTTGACATCCAATTTTTTACATCTAATAATGATAGTCTAATGGAGACCTTCAAGGGGCTGAAGAATACTTTCTTCGAGCTACCATGGCAGATCCTAATGACAGTGAAACCTTGACACAGTATGCGAAGCTAGTGTGGGAGAATCATCGTGACAAGGATACAGCATTAGTCTATTTTGAACGTGCAGTTCAAGCTGCACCTCAAGACAGGTAGATTGCCAGAGCCGAAATATCCATGTCATTTAAAATTAAATACAACATGGTCATTGTGCTTTAAAGGCTAAAATTATCATCAGTTAGAGCTTAGTACTGGCCAAAAAGTTGCTCTTCAACCTTACTCCAGCCTGCAGAAATTGAAAGCTTCTATTTAGACAAACCAATTCTTCAGTTTTCCTTGACTAAAAAAATAAGATAACGATAAGCATGTAATATATCCTTTTCAGCCATGTTCTTGCAGCATATGCTAGTTTTCTCTGGAAAGTCGAAGATTTTGAGGATGAAGATGGAAAACATGAAATTCAGGTGCTTTTGCCTTTTCTGATCTTTTCATTCCTTAGGGGTCATTTCTTCTTCTGAATGACACATTGATTATTTAATACTCACGGTTTTTATCTAAGCGCAGAGTGACATGGAAAATCAAAAGACCGAACTTTTGAACTCCTCCAAAGAAACAAGCGATCCAATCAGCCAAGTTTCAGTTCTTTCAAGTAGACAGGAGACTGATGCAGCACAAATTACAGCAGCTAATTGTGGTGAAGAAAGTAATTTTGAAGATTATTTTCAGAAGATGATTGATGAAAATCCAAACAATCCTTTGTTTCTGAAAAAGTATGCTCAGTTTCTGTTGCAGGTGAGGTTTTTCATTTTATTTTAATTTTCAGAGTCAAACAAATCTTTTAGGAAATACGTTAGGCGTATGATTAAACACCAATACATGATTCTTTGTCTAATTTTCTTTTTTGAATGAAGAAAGTCTTCTTACCATTATTCTCTATTCTCTTTCGTTATAAAACATTTTATTTTGGGTTTGCTGGGACGAAATCAGTACACAGAATATTCATTTATGGCTTTAAACAACAACCAGCCTCTTACAAATTGAGGCACAAACTATGACTAGTTACATGAACCTCTCTCTCCAATTATAATGAAGTCTTTAACAAGCAAGGGGCTTTGCACTATAGCCCCTTCATATAATCCATAACTACCATAATAGAATTAAGCATGTCTGATCACTATTCATCATTACAGCTCAAGTGTATATATTAGAAATTACATGAGTGTAAACTTTATATCACTTACTTTATGATTAGAGAATTCTGAGCCTTGTAAAGTTGCGTTCATGCACCTCCACTTTAAATGTACAGTCCAAGAGAGATCATCAAGCAGCAGAGGATTACTACTCACGTGCAATAGTAGCTGATCCCAGTGACGGTGAAATGATATCAGAATATGCCAAACTAGTATGGGAACTTCATCATGATGAGGAAAAAGCTTCATCTTTATTTGAGCAAGCAGTTCAGGCTACTCCTGGGAATAGGTACAGTTTTGAGACACACTTATATAAAACGTTATGCTTCTGAACATGTTTATAATTCTGAAAAATAGGAGAGAAAAATTCATGGTGGCCAGGCTCTTCTTGATCCTTCGTTGAAAGAATTATTGAATCATCTATAACTAGTGCTCAATGCACTATATAAGTGCCCTTAATTCTGAACAAAAGAAAAATAAGTATTTGCATAAATAATTAAGATGCAACTTTTCTTCTTTCAGCAATGTTCTGGCAGCATATACGTCCTTTCTCTGGGAAACAGATGATGGGGAAAGCTGAAATTTAGAGGCAGAGCCATTTTCAAGTGATATTCTGCAGAAAAATGTGCCAAATAAATGCTTGTGGTTGCTGGTGAATAAAGAAACTGCACACAATCAACACATCTAAGCAGAAAGTTTAACTCATCCACAATAAAGAAAATCACATTTATTTACTAACTGCATTTCTTTGGCCTTTATTTTTCTAGAATGGCATGTATGTAATGGTTCAGCAGGAGAATAATAACTTACGAAATGATTTATGATTAAGTTAAAAAAGCTAGTTAAGAAAATTTATTTCCCTAATTAGTATGGCATTCGTTGAGATGTACCCGCTAATTGATGGACCTTGTTTTAATCTATTCTGATACTACTATGCCTATCCTTGTTACGCCAAAGAGCTAGTTAGGGATAAAAAAAGTTCATGCAGAGTCACATGAAAGATTCCATGGAAAACCTACACTTGTTTTTTGTGAAGATGAAGTGATGCTAATAATAATAATGACTGAGACAACGTAATAATATAATTTTTTTTTATTGTGTTCCAATGACTTGTAATGAAAATTCTAGTTTGAAATGCCCAAGCGCACGCAAAATGATCTCATTTGTTTTTAAGAATATATTAACAAATTATACACAATTCACTGGATTTTTAAGAAGTTTCTACAGGAAAATTTTAATGAAAACGCTCATAAATTACACATATTAACAAATGTTACAAAATAACAGACCATACACAATTTGATTTAGAAACAATTAAATTATCTTAACCATTTATTGTTTCGTATATTTCCTCCAAGAAAGTATGTAACAGTTCGTACAACTCTAAATGACCCTGAAACAAAACGGCTCTTACATTAAAAATAAATAAATAAATAAGAATCATATTCCAAGAACATAATTTAAGGCATAAAAATATCAATATTTGGTTCTTAACATCTATTGAAAGTGACTATTTGATACTGAAATCTCAAAAATTGATTCTCTTGTTAAAAAATTATGGTTATTGTTGAACCTTGAAAATCTCAATATCCGCTCTCTTGGCGGGTAGTGGGCCTATAGAAAGCGTTTCCTCTGGTTTTGTTGTACTCCCTTTCACCTCCATCTTGCCCATTTCCCCTGCCATAGCTCCTTGGACCAAAACGCCCTATCTGTGCTTCTGATTGATAGCTACTTCTTCCTCTGCCCCTCCCTGTTGATGATCAAGTCAGAACAACCAAAAATCTGAAAAAGAAAAAATGTTTCTAGAAAATAATCATAAGCTACAAATTTTCAGATTCAAAAAAAACAACTTCTTTACTATTTGAGCTTATGTCCCAAAAGTCCAGTTTATTTAAAAAATAAAAAACAACTTATTTTCAGAAAAACAGCTAAAAATTTGAAGAAAAAAAGCTTCACAAACATGTAAGTTCTCTGAACTTTCATTTTAACCAAGAATTATATGTGTGTGTGTGTGTGTATCTTGAGTCAAGGATATTCATGAACAGAGAAATTTTGCAGAAGAAAAAACACAACAGAGATGAAAACTTAAGAAGACATACTTCCTCCTCGGGAAGGGATGTTACTGTTTGGTCTTCGTTCCTCAATGTATACTTGTCTTCCTGCTACTTCAACAGATCCTGCCTGTAAACATACAAAACAAACATGAGTCTACTTCTTATGAAATTGAAAAAATGTAACTGAACCTGGAAATATACCAAAGATCAGAAACAGTTTAATTTGTTAGATCAGCAATGCAGGTCGAAAACTTGTGTAATCATTGTGAGCAACTAGTATGTTTAACATTGTTTTTTGCTGAAAAGGGGGTGATATTAAAACATGATTTTAATTCCAAAGCAAGTGGATATCATAAATTTATCTAAAACGGAATCCAAACCTTGACTGCATTATGAACCCCATTCATATCTTCAAATTCAACAAATGCATAGCAGACTCCGACATCCTGGAGATAACTGGAAAAATTAGCTCTGTAATGGGATACAAATGAATTAATAAAGTAAAATAGTTATTTAAAACATAGTAGTCATTCCCTAATAGCAGTGCAAAGCCACATAACTGCTAATTTGAAGTTACACATTACATTAACTACAATACAAATACCTAATATTTAAGATGGAGACGTTTTTTATCAATGCAAAGACAACACCAGATTAGAATTTAGAGGAAATAAAAATTATATGGTAGAGCTTAGAAGAACAAGAGAGCACAGAACACTGAATACAAGACCTGTTCTATTACAGACTGAGAGTGGTGAAAGACCAGAGGATAAAACAGAGCAATGTTGTAAGACTGAAGGATTGGTCAGATCAATGCCCAAAGAAAGCTGTGATGTCAGAGATTTCGTGACAAAAAGATGGATGGGGATTCTCTCTGAGTGGGCATGGCATGCAAGCGAGGGAGGAATAGAGATTTTGATCGGATAAAACATCAATTGTACGAAATCCCAACATTTTCCCCATAAAAGAGCACAATATGACACCACTACAGTGCCGGAAGAGGAAGTTTCATTTGCAAACATAGTAAACGAAATTGCTATAATTGCACGTCAAAGCACACAAAATCACACTAATACACAAAAGCTGCAATCCAATGTGCAAAGCTGCTATAGCAGCACCATCACATGTGATTGACTACAATGATTTGATGATGTAAAAACCTACCTTGCGACTTCTTATGACTACACCATTAGGTCGAATCCTACCGAAATTCTTCAATTCCTCTTCAATTTCAGAAGCAGAGACGGTAGGGGACAAGTTTCTCACATAAACAGATTTGATTTCATCTGTAGGCATTTTCAATAAAATAAAATGTTACTAATAAATGAGTAGTTAAAAATAAAACCCACAGATAAGCAAGCAATGATTCTTTTAAGCAAATTAGATTATTGGTGAAAAGATGTAATGAACCGTCATAAACGGGCATCAACACCAGAGTAACTACCTAAAAAAAATAAAAATAAAAATTGAATGAATTAGTCTCAACAAGTACACACAGTAACCTTCATCATCAGCTGTGGGAATGTCCTCCGCTATATCAATCTCAGACCTTTCAAATGCTTTAGTGAATGTAGGTGTTTGCTGACTATTTGTTGGTGTAGAATGCTCCTTATCCAAAGAAGGCGCCTTCTTCAGAGATGGCTGAGAAGCTACAGATAGTGTGACTTGTCCTTTAGCAACCTGTAACTTCCAACAGTTTCATAACATAGTCAGTTCCGAAGTCATAACATAATCACAAAAAGAAAAACATCGTGCAGCAAGTAATCCATTCATTAGTTCACACATACGATGGAAGCATAAGTATGTTTTAGGGGCTCCTCAGGAGGTTCTTCGGCAGAAGAAGGTGCAAGTTCTTGCACATCATTCACAGAAGGTTGAAAAAAACCATGTGACTCTTCAATGATAACATCTTCCTGAACATGTTCAGATTCATGGACTTGTGCAATTTGTTGCTGTGAAAATCCATAGGTATTGACTGCCCCGTTTTCTTTGACCTCATTTCTAGCAACGAAGTCCCTTGCCTGTATATCTCCACCCAACAGGTAGTTGGAAACTGTAAAAGTAAAACTCATAGATCTCAATTACTAGAAAATACTAAATTTTGAAAAAAAAATTGAAATTTTGATGATTTATAAGAACATTTATCGATAATAAATGCAATTTGCAATTAATCTCCCCTTCCCATCTTACAATATAAAATAAAATCACCACCAACCACTTGTTAATGACAAATTCATATGGATATATGGTTCAGATTATAAAGCTAGAAACTCTTGGTTATGGCAATTAATCTTCACTTACCATTTTACACTAAAAAATATCACCACCAACTGCTTGTTATGGCTAAACTCATACGGATATGTGGTTCAGATATATTAAGCTAGAAACTCATTGATAGAAATCTGTGGTTGCCATTTATACTAAGTCCCTATTTGTGTAAAAGAAAACAAAAAACAAATCAAACGTTCTTCTATAAGTTAAATCAAAATATGCAAGTCAATTTTCAGAGAAGTTAAATGAGAGATTTTCACTAAACAGCATAAGTTGATTTTAACTTATGAGAAAAGTTCAGTTTAACTCTCATTTTCTTCTCTGAAAATATTTAGAACATGTTTATCCAAATAGAACCTAGCAGCTAAATTAAAATTTGATAACAGCAACAATACAGTCGTGAATGTGACAATGGCCGGTGACAATGGATAACTGATGGGTGGTGATGATGTAGAGAATAGACAAAATACAACATTTGACTATGCATAAACAATAAATACAGACCTGCAATAATAAGCTACACAGTTATCAGTTGCAGAAGCACCAGATGCAATGCACGTGATGATAATAGCTTAGGAATCCAAATAAGGGAATAAAGTTCAATAACTTACATTTTCTGACTTAACACCTGAAGAACTACCAGATCCTCTGGGACAAGCAATATATAATGAAAATTTGACTACCAGTCTAAGTCGGGTTTTGAACAAAATCAGATAAAAAAAATCCACATAAAAGAACAGGGATCATCCATGACGACAGTAGAAAGTCATAGAGACCTAACTTCTGAGTACATAAAGCAGTAGAAACAATATTGCACTTTTCATTTATCTTCAAATGAAAATAACTAATAAGTGAAGCAATAATTATAAGATTCAATCAAAACTCAAGATCCCAAAGGCTGAAGTAGAACATACCTGGTTTATTAATTGTACTAGTAGCATTTAATTTTGAGTCAAAATTGCTCTGAGCCAAAAATACAGGCTGGAGATTATGAACTGGCTCCTCGTCAACAAAGTGAAAAATATCATTGAGCACAAAGAAGCCCTTTTCTTGGGGTGCAAGGAAGAATAATTGCATAAATTTCCTCCTCACATTGTAGTCCTTAAGTTGCGCAGAACCAAAAACCGATATAAGAACGCCACCACTCCAAGATTCCAGACATTGTACTGTCTTGATTCCAATTCCAGTAAAACTGATTGACATAATAAGCGCGTGGATTTGCTGCCCAGAGAGAAATTTCTTTAATTCTGGAGGAAATAAGAGTTTCACTATAATAATTGGACAAAACCAGAACAGTTCCACTACTAAATAAACTGACTAATATACTAATTCAAAAACAGCGGTCAGAACCTCTTATCAAAAATTGACTAATATCACACAAGAGAAAACCAGAACAAAAAGCTAGAAAGGCTGAAAATGACCTATAACATATTCCAAATAATCAAATTTCCAATAATGCAATTATATTTCAAACCACAATATAAATGCCAAAATATCCTTAAAATAGAAAACAAAAGAAAAAAAAAAACGAACCAGCATTGCAGTGGCAGTGTCCCTGGCGTTGCCATCAATGCGTATCATAGTGCTGGCGTCAGAGTAGAACTGATACACCAACTCGGGCTTGGTCTCAAGAACATGGTAGTACTGCCCCACAAAGTAGGTACCCACCTGAACAAAACAAAATGGTTGCTTTTCAGGTTAATTATCATGGCGGAGAAAAAGGGTGTGTGGTAAAAAGAAATTACACGTGAACCTGAGTAGCGGAGAGGGGAAACGGAAAGGGTGTGGCCATTGTAGAAAACCCTAAAAAGGAGGCGTCTTTCCCCCTCCCCCAATCAAAACCTCACCTCACCTCAGATCCCCCTTGAGATCTGCACCACAGCAAGAGGTGAGATTTGGACACAGAGAGAAAGAGAGAGAGAGAGAGAGAGAGAGATTTATTTTGTTTAGTTAATGTTGTCTGTGTTGTGATATGTTAGAGTTTTGTTTTGTCTGGGTCTGTGTTGTTGATGATATCATATTGCTGGAAGATGGAAGAAGAAGCTTTCCCCTTTTCTTGAGCCTTCACCCACTTCACTGTCTCACTCTTTAGGCTTAATTGTATTTTTTTTTTCTCCATTAATTCCCAATATGAGATATTTTGGTGTTTCAGATTTTAGCGCCTCAAATTAGGCTTTTACCTTTTAAAATTAATGAAATTTGTTCCACCTATTAAAGTTTTATCCCATTTTGTGCATCTAGAATGACATAGATGGCATTTTCTAATACGACAATAACATTACATAACATCATCATTTGTTCAAAATATAAATTTGATTTATTTGATGGTGTTTTCTCTTGTCACAATAGCTTTATTAGATATGTTACTTGTTACATATAATGTGATTCTTTTAACATGTTATTTTGAGTGAATTTGAAGGAGTGGATTTGAGAAAATTTGAAGATAAATTTTTTTGTCGTTTATTTAAGTGAATTTGGAGGTAAATGAGAGTGAATTTGGAAATAAATTTTTTTAATTTGTCACGTCAATACAATTCTATATTAATTCTCACAAATTTCATTTCCAAATTCACTCTCATTTACCTCCAAATTCACTCAAATAAACGACAAAAAAATTTATCTTCAAATCCCCTCAAATCCACTCAAAAGACAAAAAAATTTATCTACAAATCCTGTCAAATCCCCTCAAATCCACTCAAGAACAGGGCTTAAACTGCATGCGATTTGACTTCGTTGTCATTTGTAATCCACCATCTCATGATCTTAATAACTGGACAGTGTTTATTTTAAAAGGTAAAATAACTTAATTAAAATAATAAAAACGACATACATAAAATTCACTTCGGTGTCATCCTCACACTATAACAATTAAGAACACAGATAAACCTAATAATAATAAAGATAAATGATTGGATTTTTTTTCTTTTGACATATTTTTAATTTAATTCAAATATAGTACACAAAATTGTATTATCATTTAATAACATATTATAAAATTATTGTTTTTTGTAAGCATATGTTTTTATTAGTTAACCATATAAATAACTTTATGCAATGAAAATCAAAGTTTAATTTATACATAAGCAAAATATTGTTTAAATAGATATCTAATATTATAACTCTCTCATAACCATATCATTGTTGTACCGTACGGTCCTTCCACACTTTTGTCCTTATGTATGGTTCTTCTATGATTATCCTTCTAGGCCGATCATTCAGGTCAATCATCCAAAACGACCATCCAGGTCGACTGGCCGGTAGAACTGAGTGGGCGACCATCCATGTCGACCACATGGTTAGATTATAAACGATAATGACTTATTAAGTCCCTAATGAAGGTTAAGGTGCGACCGTTATTAGGTCGGCGAAAGGTAAAGGTTCATTACCAACTAGTATAAATAAAAGGTCTCAGGTATGACTTTAGATCACGATGCACAATATACATGCATTACTTGCTCTTCCAACCGCTCTGTTACATTACTAACTTAAGCGTCAGAGTGCCTTTGACAGGCGTCCGCCCACACGGCTTGGACAAAGAGGAGAAAAGATGACCACCAGGAAGTTCGTCCAGCCTACATGCCAACTAGAATAATTAGTGGGCAGCTCATTCGGTCTTAGAGACAATATAGAGTGTTTTGAGCAAGGGACCTCCATATCCCACCGAAACAATTGTAATGAATAGAATATGTAAAAATATTTTACAACAATAATATGTATAGATTTAATTTATTAATGGAGTTAATAAATCAATTCAATCTAACATAATATATATTTAAATATATTTCTTCATAAAAATCAGACTAAAGTTTTATATTCTTTTTTATAAAAACACTATTTGAAATGTTTTTCTGCTTTGGTTATTTTTCTCATAAAATGTCCATAATTTATGAGTCGTTTTCTAAATGCCATAGATAGTTGGCAACATACACTAATAAGTTGATGTGTTTCTTAATAAAAAAAAACAATATTTTTAAATAAAAACAATATTCGAAAGACATTATTTTAAATGTGTTGTTTTTATTACTTTGTTTGTTATTGGTTTCTCGTATATTGTTTTATAGTCACTCTTTTTTTTTTTTTTTCTAAAAACAGGTTTAATTTTTCCCTAATAATTGTTTTAACTAGTCAAGTTATTAGGATTAATCTTTATATACAATAAAAATGTTATAAAATATATTTATAATATACAATTTATACTAAAGACGATACTGATTTTAATATATATTTGTAATTTATAATTGTATTCTTATTAGGGCAAGGTTTTAATAACTGGAATGTGATAACTAGTTTTTTATTGTGTAAACTGTTTTATGTTTACAACATTCTATTACGTAAAAATTAGTTTAAAATAAATCTTTCAAAGTTAGGTTTCCAAACATTCATTAAGAATATTAAAAACAATTTAAGAGAAATGTTATGCTATAAATATTACTTCTATTTACGGTTAAAATATTATTATGGTATTTAATGATACGAGACTATTTGAATTACTATAATATTTCATTTTTAAAATTAAGTCTCCATAAGGATAACGATTCCACACGAATAATGAATAATAAAAAGAAAACTAAATGTATGTCTAAATTATGGCCATGTGTCACGTTTTCAACATTATTATATATGTAAATAAACATGTACAGATTTTTATAATACTTTTTTCCAAAAAGAAAAGGTCTCCAGCATTAATAGGAAGAAATAATAAAACTCATTATTCACTAAATGTTGAGGAGCAATGGTAATTCAGGTTCGACAACATTAGGTGGAGGTTCAAGAACAAAAAAGTTAATAAGGAATGAGAGAAAGGAGTGGTGAAGGAAGGATGACAACAACTTTTGCAAGGATGAAGGTTTGGTACGAGTGTAAAATTTCAGAAAAAATAGTCCTAAACATATATTTAGGCTTCAAATATTAGTAAATTTGAAGCCTGTTTGAAGCCGAAACATCTCTCAAAAAATTAAATAAAAAATATTAGTGGCATTTTTTAAATTAATGAAAACTTTTAGGTATCAATGCTTTGACAACTAAAGTCGAAACATGTATATGTTTTCTTTTTTATTAAAATCGAAGTATGAATATTTTCAATAATTTTAAAAATGTCATTGCATTTTGATAAACTTTGTTTTTGTTAAAACTAAGTTAAATGAGTTCTTTTATTCTAATCCACTCAAATGAGCTACCAAAATTTTATGAATTTTTTTATATTTTATGTGAAAAAGCTAATAAAATATTTATTTACTCATCTAATCAATGTATAAAATGATTTATCAATTTTTTTATATACTCGTTTAATTAGTATATGGACAAATATGTCTAATGTGTATTGTTAGACTCGTATAATGTTTTTCGTTATACTCATACACTGACTGTATAAACAAACTCGTATAATGTGTATTGGAAGATTCATCTAATCAATAAATAAACACACTTGTCTAATATGTATTAATAGACTCTTTTAATTTATGTAAGGAATCACTTGTCTAATGAATATTGTTAGTAGGGATGAGAACAATATTCGCTTTTGTGGTTATCCGCAGATAAAATTTGTGACCGATAGTTGATACCTATATGTAATAAATACATGTGGGTAGCTGATAGTAGATATTTTAATACATTACGTCGAATGCGGATATTATACTATCTATACTTACGGGTATCCATTACTCGCAAAATATTAAAATAAAAATTTAATTTATATTTAACTTATTATATTTTTATATTCGCAAGTATCCACGGTTATGTGCGAGTTTTAAAATATCCACAAATATTTTTAAATGGCTATCTGTTAGGGCTTCACCTGATACAATTTGTAGGGAGGGACAACACACACATACACATAAATATATATTGTCCGCTTTGGACCAAGCCCTCACGGATTTGCTTTTGATATCACTCTAAAAGGTCTCTTAACAATGGAGATATGTTATATGTATATAAACCCATGTTCATCTCTTATTTTTGTTTGTACCCAACAGATTCGACCCGTGTAAAATGATAATAGTAATAAGGAGATTATTGCAATTATGATTATAATTACAGTGATGATAATAAACAATAATGATGGACAGTCAAGATGACGATTGGAGTTGTAGTATAATATTTATAGAAACGATATTGATAATATTTAAATACGTAAGAATTTATGTTTTAGGTAAAAATATCGGTGACAATAAGTCTAACAACGTATGTTTTATGTGATAAATTAGTGGGTGAATTAGTTTTGAAATAATAATTAAATTTAAATTATTTGTATTTTCTTAAAGGTGTAAGTAATGTGGAGATGGAGTTGAAAATAGAAATTAATAGATAGGGGTAGTAAGATAAACATACATTGGCTTTTAAGGTTTGAATGGTAGACAATTCTGGTTGGTAAAACCAGTTGTAATTATGCATAGATTTTAACTCATGAATACGATAATAAACATTTGTATTGCAAAATTGGTAGTAGCAAAATTAAGTTTGAATTAGTCATTAATGTGATTTAAACATTAATTTATCATAAAAAATGTTGGTGTTGAGTTTGTTATATAAAAATGTGTTAGATGCTGTGATTTCTCAATAATCCATTCGGTGTAATAATTTTTTACTCGTCGAAATGTCACACCAGGGTTGATGATTATGCTATAAAATACACCCAATGAGATTGTTATTGTTTAGGAAATTCACCAATGATAACCTCGTGAAATTATGCTAAATAGAGTAATTTTTCAATAAAAATCATATTACAGAAAACTTAATGATGTTTTTTGCTCAACAAAATTTCACTCGCCAAAATGCTTGACTTATTTTAATTATTTAAATCTCATGATTTTATATTTTTCTATAAAAGTTTTAATTTATTTTAAACCTGATTAATTCTATAAATATTATATTATAACATTTTGACTTTATTAACTAAGATTTAATAAAGCGGTGGTTATTAAATAATACTTACTATTTTTATAGAGTGAAAGATTCTTAAGAGTTAGAGTTATATCTATTCCAAACTATTGTGTTCTAAAAATAAGCAAACAAAATTATTGGACCATCAAATTAGTAAGAGTTTAAAAAATCTAAATGATATATAATAGAGAAAATTCAATATAATAATAAATATGAAATGTTTACATTTTCTTATATATGTCGAAACGGGCCACTCCGGACCGACCTACCAAGGGTTGGTTACTTAGTGAGTCAATCCAACCAGACTTATTTATTAATGAGTCAGAAAAATTTGAACTCAACCCGACTCAGCACGGGTTGGTGGGTAAACGGGCTGGCTTACTGACTTACTTAATTTTATAATTCAAATTTAAACAAATTTCACTCCCGGGTGTTTAATTAATTTTGAAAATAAGAAATTGAAATGATTTTTTCAAACAAAAACAAAATAATAAATATTTGTTTATAAAATTAAAATAAAATTAGGTAAGTGGGTTGGTGGGTCAACCCAGCCCACTACGGGTTCAATCCGCATAAGCCGGGTTTAAATGAGCTAGGTTTAAATCTGACCCGCATAAAAAAATATAATTTTTTCAAACCCAACCTAGCTCAAACCCGTGGTGGCCGGATTGACCCGCGGGTTGTGAGCTATACTTTTTCTATTAGAATTACAAAATTTATAAATTTCTTATCATTAACAAGACAAGAACTAAGGCTCTCAAATTGACACTTAAAGTCACATACTAATTTTACATACAAAAATAGTTGGATTAGTTATCTCTTTATATAAAAATTAATGTATTGTAAGCATTAAAAAATGAGCTGATTAGATATATATGCTGTATGATTGCGGGTCAGCTAGAATGGTCCACTGTAAAAGTATTTTAAAGTTTACATTAATTAACTGCTCAGACTCTAAAAATGATTAAACTGTTATAAATATTTAAACATTAAAAATTACTAATAATTAAGTTTATAGGTAAAACATGTTTATTATTTATTGGACTATAACTAAGGCTATACTAATTATAGTCCATGTCAAAATTTATAAATACAAATTTGAAATATGGAGATAAGTAATTATATTTATTTTGAATTTAAAATTTTACTATTACTAATAAATTATTATACTAGTGACTTAAACGTCCAAATAAATGATAATTTTTTAAATGGTCGATAACTTTTATGATGACAACATACTACTACACCCAACTAGTGTGCCACAATTCAATTTTCTTTATGATGTTTTATTATTCTAACATATCCAATTTTAACCTACACACATAGATTATTTCCATTTTCATGCCAATAAACTTTTACTTTAAAAGAATTCACACCTTAAAATATAAATATCATAAGTCATCTTTTATTCTAATAATATATATAGAGATGTATTAAATGTTCTCTTATACTCAACATTGCGGCTCACCATTTCAAATTCAATGAAAAGAAAAGTCACCAATTAAGGAGCGATAGCAAGCTTAGTAGAATTTTAAATTTTGCTTTGGTTGTAGAAAACATATACTTTTTGAAAAGTAACTCAACATATTTTGAATTCCCTCTTCTGTTTTATTTTTTAAAAAATAAAATACAAGGTTGCATTAGCGAAAACATTTTATAAATTCATTTACTGATTTTTTTTTAATTCATGGAAATACGGAACCTAATTCAGTGCTATAAATGTATTCAACTTAAAATTATTGTTTAATTTCGACCATTTATATATAACGTATGAGATTTGCTGAAATATTATGATTGAAGTGAAATTCAGAATATGATGGAAGAACCATTTTTGTAAAAAGAGAAAAAAGAAATTGAGCAACCTTTTACAACAACCTAATAACTGAAAAGGCAACATATACGTAGACATTGAAAGCAAATAAAAGTGATTAAAAGCTATTAAATAGGAAAGGGGAATCGAAAAACAAAAAGGAGGAGTGAAAGGAGAAAAGAAGCGTTGAAATACGTGGTTGAATTGAATAAGGAATCAACTTAGGTGGCGTATTTGTGGACCCCACCATTACCCAGGTGCAGTGAAATGGTGCAGTGAAATGATGCAATGCAACGCAACGCAACGCAACGCAACGCAACGCGGGAACGGACGATCACTCCTTTGACTCAACCTAATCATTCATTTTCCTCACACCAATCACACGCCTTCTTATTCTCTCTTTCTCTTCACGCTTTCTCTTCTCCGATTTTCCATACTTTACTTTCCACCCAAATCAAACAAGTTCGTAATTTCAATCCTTTTTTTTTTCTCCTTTTTCTAGTTTTTGTTTTTACCGTCAGAGTATACTGCTTTTTCTAATATGTGTGTTTGCAACTTTCAGTGTATCCGAAGGTGAAGGTAAGACACGATGACGACGGTGAACTTGGTCTCAAAGCTTTCCTGTCTCTGTATTTGCAGCCATCTTCTCCAGGTATTTCTAATTTGTTTTCGTTTAAATACAATTTTAATCTTTTTTTTATTCAGTTTGCAAATTGCGTGCCCCTGTTTAAATTCTATTATTAGAAACTCTCAATTTTGATCCATTGTTAATTTTGTCTACATATTTTTTCAATATATTTTGATATTAATTTGAATGAATTTTTATTTTCAATTGAACTAAATAAAAGAAAAAGAGTATATATAAAATTAAAGATTAAAAGCGAAATAGACCAATTTCTAAAACGAGAGACCAAATATCTCTATTTTAAAAAGAGACACAATTTGATTAAAATTGTATTTGAACTCTATTATGTGTTTTATTTTGTTTTCTTTTGCTGGTTTTAATTTGCAGCTAAACTGTTACGAATAAAACGTTTATAAGACCCCGAATAGCTTGAGTTTTTTTGTTAGAGTTGGCCTTTATGTGATTGTATATGTTTTACGTTCCTTAATGCACGAATTATCCTGATCTTATCTACATTACTCTTGATGCTTAAATATTTTTGAAGCAATAGTTGGGGTAGTAATCACATGAATGAGTGAGTGATGGTGTTTTCCTTTCCTTTTCCATTTTGTTAGTTTTAATTTGTGATTGGTTTTTCAGTGTAGTTTTGGCCTAAATTTGGAGGTTGGGAGTGTGGTTTGTATTATATATGCAATATGCAATATGCAATATTCGCATTATTACGCTAAACATTTTCATTCGTCCAGTTAGTCAAAATTGTAGTTGGTCATTATTCTCTGTCATATTCATTTTACTAAATATAGAAAGGAATTGCTATTGTCTGATTTTACAGTGACAGACAAGAAAGTTGTCTCCATGCCCTCTGTTGTAAGAGTACCGGAGTGTTATGTTCCACATGTAGCTATTCCAAGAGTACCCCTAACTGAAGATTCTGGAGACTTCAGTGTTTCTTCAGTAACTACAGGATCTGAGAAGGATGGCAGTACTGATGAAAATATAGTAAACATTAGAGTCAGTCCAATTCCTCCACCTCGTGCTGTCATTTCTAGTCCTGGTAAAATCATATACTTTTTATCGGATTTTGTTAGCTAAATTTGTTTGTGTACCAGATGTCTTTTGCAATTTGAATATCTGAGTTTTTTCTGAATCTTAGATTGACAATGAGATCATAAGAACTATCATGATTTATAATATGCATAGCAATATCTCGGGTTTCTTTTGATTGGCTACTAAAATTGAGTGAAGTACTTATTTGTAGATATCCTATTAGAAGATATGAGAGTAATTTTTCTTCTTAATTATCCGTAAAAAGTTCTTCCAAAAGGATGCAATACACATGTTGGCAAAATGGGATTTTCAGATAAAAGCCCAAACCTAGTTTTATGTACTTCAAAGGGAACTGAAACTCATAACTCAACCTTGCATGCAAAGAAACCTTGGATGAAATGAGTTTTTCAGGGAAACTGAATTTGTGAGTGTGATAGTGACATTTAGACCTTCAAGGAATACAGAGCAGTTTTATGTTAATAGGAAGTTGTTTTTGCAGTGTGACCTATGTAAAAGGTGTCGGGGTAATTTTGTAAGTTCTGTATTAATGGGTGCAACCGTCGACAACCATCCTGCGTAACTTAGTTTTCCTACTTTGTGTTCCCTTTTCACACTTTACTTCAATTTTCCCTATAATCAATAATTCTGAACAATTGTGATGATGCACATTATACAATCGCGATAGTTAGGAGAAAGTTAATAGACGTATTTTGAAGTAAACATATATGCAAATAAAACTCCCTTTTGAATCTCACTCGTAATGTCTTATTGGGGATTGCATGAAGATTTCTTCAGGTAAAAAATGAAATCTTCAGATAACAAGGGTTAAACATTTACTAGATTTTTCAATTTAGCATAACGTGATTTTAGTTTTACATTGTTACATAGTGCAATGGAGCCAGCGTTTTCTTGGAATTTCGTAGTCTCCATTTTCCTGTTCTGAACCTGAATAGTGCGAGTTTAGGTTGGTTTTCCACCCTTCTGTTTAAGTCAATACAAATTAATAAAGGGTTTATTTCCAAATTTATTGTGCACAAAAAGTGAGAGCTAAGTCTCTAAAAAGTCCATCACACACTTCTGAACTTTCATTGGAAACCTCAAATACTTCGAAGTAACTTTTACTCCCCTGGCTGTTCGAGAAGAAAAGAAAAACCAATTATTTGTCTCTTGATGCAACAGTACGATTTTTAGCAAAGAAAGTTGGGTAGTTATACTTGTAGAGAGCATCGTTCATTATGTATTTATGTTGATACTGATTCTAGTTTTTATATATGGAGATACGAGATATCTGGGTGCTGGCTAGTTCTTAGTTTCGTACTTGATTTCTTACAGAGCTAACCTTTCGATACTTTTTGTATTTAGATAATGACATAATGATTGGAAATCGAAACAAGACTAGAGATGGAAGACTTTTTACTTCAAAGAATGGTTCTGTGTTGCAAAATCGACATGCACACTGCAAAGTTAGATCGCATGATGTCACTGGTATTCCTTCAGATACAAGAAAACACAGGGAGCCTGGGTCTAAAGAAGAAATTGATTCTGTAGGAAAGAAAAAGACCCATAAAGGTAGCATAAAATTCGAAAAGGTACCTTGGAGATTTTAGTTCTGGTGAAATCTAGCATGACTAGATACAGTTTTTTGGAGATCAAAATGTAGTGTGATATTAATCTAGGATTAGGTTTCCTGCCATAGAAAAAGAGAGAATACAATGGTGCATGCTTTGGTGTTTCATGTAATATAGCCACTTCTGCATGCTATACTTCCCTCAAAGTTTTGATTGACCACTTGATGCGCCCGTGACAGATTCTCTAAGGAAGAAGCCAATGCCTGCAGGGTCATCATATATATTGCGTTTTCCCCCATTTTTAATCTTTTTTTTTAGATTGTTTGAGGGAGCATATCAAATAGTAGCGTTTCATGGTATCTAATGTGTATAAGAAATTAATACCTTGGAGCAAACATGAATTTACGAATTTTGCTACGTATATTGTATGTAGATTATGTTACGCTTAAGTGAATATAAATAAATTTAATGCGAACTACTCATTTTAGCTTTGTTGTCAGTACTCATTTTACCTTCACTATGCACTCAAATAATTTGTATTGCATTTTACATTATGTTTCTTTCTAGTAGTTTTTATTTTTTAGGTACCTTTGCAACTGATGCTAATTTTACAAATTTACTATTTTTATGATCCAATCTTAATATTTTTTATAATGGTTATGGTTTCTATTTTAAGAATAGAAATATTTAACATGTATGTTTATTTTAAGAAATAGCACGAAATGAAAAAAAAAAAAATTACAGCTAATGTCGATTCATACAATTGAAACAATAGTTTCTTCAAAAACAAACCTTTTGATTATGTTATTCAAACAAAAACCCCACTCACTCTACCTTCAACTTCAAAATCACATTAACTAGATCTAAAATCATTTGTATAAAACCATAACGATCTAAAATGGAATAAAATGGCATCGTGCGGTCAAACGGTTCTTAAAAATAACAAATGAAAGGTAAATTTGGATGTTTCGATAGATATTTTAGAATAATGTAGTCATCAAAGTAAAATATGAGATAAATAGATAGTTTGGTCAATTACTTATCCTCTTCATTAATTTTTTCAAAACATTACTAAACTTAATCTTATTTTTTAATTTCTTGTCTACATATGTTAAAATGGATTTAAATTTGTGAATGAACTCAGTTCATTACCAAAAAAATTTAGTTAGAAAAAGTTAATTATTTTAATGTGAATCAAAATGAAATTCTTTTAACCCTAAATTAAATGAATTCGAGACAACGATGGAAGGAGAAGCACTGTGGTTAAACAAGTCGAGTGAGAGTTGCCACAACCAACAACAAGAACTCTCTTCCCTTGAATCTTTCTCCTCATTTATATTCACATGCATGAATAACGTCCCCTTTGAATTCCCTCAACCATTCTATCTCAGGTATCACGCACTCCGCATTCTCTCCGGTGGCCACCACCAGCCACCTACAAATGTACTCAAACTCATTCTTCACATAGCCGCTTGTTTCAACGTACCTAGCACACTGGACACACTGGTTGAATCGTGGGTTTATGTCGAAGTGTCGTGCGTAGGATTCGAGATAGCCTATGAACTGTTTCTTGGAGGGGTATTGGGGGAAGTGTGGTGGGAATGGAAGGTTTGGGAGTTGACAGAAAACTGTTTGGGAAGATGGAGTTTTAATCTGTCGTAGATTCGTTTTTGCCAAAGTGAGGCTATACATTCGGCTCGTTATTTCATAAACAGATTTGATTCCATCTGAAGGCAAAACGTAACAGGACGAAGGTGAAAGGATTGTGAAAGCAATTATCTTCCACCTTTGAATGAGGAGACACTGTGACGCTTCACCAACATGGACGTTCGGAGTATGGGCAATCGTTACTTGGCCCAACTCACCCACACCTCCCTCGCACGTGCCGTCCATGCTCACATCCTCACCTCAGGTTTCAATCCATTCCCTCTCATCATCAACCGTCTCATCGATCATTACTGCAAATCCTCCAACATCCCTTACGCTCGCCACCTGTTCGACAGAATTCCCAAACCAGATATCGTCGCAACTACCACCCTGCTTTCCGCCTACTCTGCTTCTGGCAACATCAAACTCGCCCATCAACTCTTCAACGCCACCCCCTTGACCATTCGTGATACAGTCAGTTACAACGCCATGATCACTGCCTTTTCTCACAGTCACGATGGTCACGCCGCTCTCCAACTCTTCATACAAATGAAAAGGCTCGGTTTTGTTCCCGACCCGTTTTCCTTCTCAAGCGTTCTTGGCGCCCTGTCTCTGATAGCTGATGAAGAGAGGCATTGTCAGCAGTTTCACTGTGAGGTTCTCAAGAGGGGTGTACTCTCTGGGCCTTCTGTTTTGAATGCTTTGATGAGTTGTTATGTTTGTTGCGCCTCTTCGCCTTTGGTGGACTCTTGTTTGTTGATGGCAGCTGCTAGGAAGCTCTTTGATGAGGCACCTCTTGGTCTGAGGGATGAACCTTCTTGGACTACCATCATTGCTGGCTATGTCAGAAATGGCGATCTTTTTGCCGCGCGTGAGCTTCTTGATGGAATGACTGATCACATTGCCGTTGCTTGGAATGCCATGATTTCTGGCTATGTGCACAGGGGTTTTTATGAGGCGGCGTTTGACTTGTTAAGGAAAATGCACTCCTTGGGAATTCAGCTGGATGAGTACACTTACACCAGTGTAATTAGTGCTGCTTCTAATGCTGGGTTGTTCAATATTGGAAGACAGGTGCATGCTTACGTTCTAAGAACAGTGTTGCAGCCATCACAACATTTTTCTTTATCTGTGAATAATGTTTTGATTACTTTCTACACTAGATTTGGTAAACTGGCTGAGGCGAAGCAAGTTTTTGACAGGATGCCTGTGAAAGATCTTGTTTCATGGAATGCAATTTTGTCTGGGTATGTCAATGCTCGGTGCATTGAGGAAGCTAATTCCATTTTCAGGGAAATGCCAGAGAGGAGCCTGTTGACGTGGACTGTGATGATATCAGGCTTGGCACAAAATGGGTTTGGAGAAGACGGTTTGAAGCTATTCAACCAGATGAAGTTAGGGGGATTGGAACCATGTGATTATGCATATGCTGGAGCAGTTGCCTCTTGTTCTGTTCTGGGATCATTAGACAATGGACAACAACTACACTCTCAGATAATACGATTAGGTCATGATTCAAGCCTCTCAGCTGGCAACGCACTGATTACGATGTATGCTAGGTGTGGTCTTGTTGAAGCCGCTGATACAGTGTTTGTTACCATGCCGTATGTGGATTCAGTATCCTGGAATGCCATGATTGCAGCTCTTGCACAACATGGGCACGGTGTCAAAGCCATTCAACTCTATGAACAGATGTTGAGGGAGGATATATTACCTGATCGGATAACTTTTCTCACAATTCTCTCTGCTTGTAGCCATGCAGGTTTGGTCAAAGAGGGACGCCATTATTTTGATACAATGCAGGCTCATTATGGTATAACCCCAGAAGAGGATCATTATTCTCGTTTGATTGATTTGTTATGTCGTGCTGGTATGTTCTCGGAAGCAAAGAATGTCACGGAATCAATGCCTTTTGAGCCCAGCGCACAAATTTGGGAGGCTCTTCTTTCTGGTTGTCGGATTCATGGGAACACGGAATTAGGTATTCAAGCTGCAGAAAAGCTCTTAAAGCTTATGCCACAGCAAGACGGAACCTACATTAGTCTTTCCAATATGTATGCCACTTTAGGTCAGTGGGATGAAGTTGCCAGGGTGAGGAAATTAATGAGGGAGCGAGGGGTTAAGAAGGAACCTGGGTGTAGTTGGATTGAGGTTGAAAACATGGTCCATGTCTTTTTGGTTGATGATGCTGTACACCCTGAGGTGCATGCTGTGTACAAATATCTGGAGCATCTGGTACATGAAATGAGGAAATTAGGTTATGTTCCTGATACGAAGTATGTATTACATGATATGGAATCTGAACAAAAGGAAAATGCTTTGTCTACTCATAGTGAAAAGCTTGCTGTTGTTTACGGAATTATGAAAATTCCTTTAGGAGCTACGATTCGGGTTTTCAAAAATTTGAGGATTTGCGGGGACTGCCATAGTGCATTCAAATTTATCTCCAAAGTGGTAGATCGAGAGATAATTGTCAGAGATAGGAAGAGATTTCACCATTTTAGAAATGGTGAATGTTCTTGTGGCAACTATTGGTAGCAAGAGGTTCTGTTATTTGATTATCATCAAGTGTTAATGTTAACAGCACTCCGATGAATTTTAGAATATATGAAATGCAACCTAAAGCCTTTGCAACGGGGAATTCAGAATGGAGACTGGTATCATATTAGAATGCCCCAAAATAAAAGGGTTGATCACTGGTAATATGATTTTCTTATTACACTTTTTCCCCTTTTATGCCATTTTAGTTTTGTTTTTGCTAAATTGATTCTTAATCTTTCTGTTACTATTTCAATGTTCACCATCCTTTTCATGCTCTTCAGTTTGTTTGTGCACTCTCCAGGATGAAAATTTGTCTTATGCTACTCTACTCCTCCACACTGATACTGAAACCAAATGTGAGAGCATAACAAAAACACGAGGTGACGTGCTGTTTAATCCTCTTGGAAGCAATTACCCTTTGTCTGTATCCTCTCCATAGCAGCAACTTCGATCTGAAAGATGATACATTAGATGGAATTTTGACCGTCCAACTGACCACATTAAGATGCACGGAGAGAGAATTGGACTGTTCATAATTTAGCTTTTGTAGAAAAAACTAACCTGTATCTTAGAAAACTAAACTAAATTAATTATGTATTAAACTGAGATGAAATAAATTTAGTTAATTATTTATACTAAACAACTAAATAGAACTATTATAGCTTCAACTACTAAACCAAATTGAAAAGCAATAGTTTAGTTTAATTAGAATAGTGCGCTGAGTTATTTTTAAAAGTTGTTCTGTTTTAAAAGGAACTAAAAATAGTTTATTTTAATAAGAGGTAATTTAATTTTTTATAGTTTAGTTTAATTAAGTTAGTTTTTCACAACACTCTTATTCAAAGAAAGACGTAATGAAAAAAGGTGTAAAGAGTTTGATTGAAGTGTTTATTAAAATGAAAATTAATGCTATTTATATTTCAACACAATTGTTTTTTTTATTCGAAATAATCAAAACTACAGATATATGAAGAAAATGTTTTTATTTGAATATTATGAATAGAAAGAAAGAAAGAAATGAGTGTTGATGTTCAGACATTCATAACGAACAAAGCTAAATAAAACTAAATAATCAGCACATTTTGTATTGAAAATTAACCCAAATTTTCCATTTAGAATAGACTCTAACACTAAGCTCCAAAAATAATTATACTGACTTTTAACTAAACACTCTTAAAATACATAAATAAACAAATATACTTCCCTATAAATTAAAATTAGTATATATATAATTTACAAAAACCATTTTACATAAGCTCTTTTAATTTAATTTATTTCTAAGCTAATTCTAAATTATGAAAACCAACTTATTTTATCTTTCTTAATTTTTCCTTATTCACAAACAAATTATAATGTTTAATAACTTATCATGTCTTACATCATGTCACCATATACAGATAGGTATTTTCAAATTTACATTAATGAAACCATTTCCCCTAAAAACTTAGGTTGATAATGTTTTCTTAAAAGTTTGGATGTTTTTCTAGGAAACTATCCTTATATTATTTTTAACTTCTAAAATTAAAAATTTCCTTTATTATCATGGACATCATTTGATTCTACCGTGGACTTAATAATCTAGTAAATAAATCCATCAAATATTTAAAATATACATTTTTTAGGTCATATTGCAAGTTTCTTTTAGATCAAAATAAAAATAAATGACTGCTCAAATTAACATGATTATCTAAGTATGGTATTACTATTAAGAAATGTTATAGTCTATGTGACTGTGAATATGTTTACAAATTATAAATAGCACATCTTTTGCTTAAACCCAAGAGTAAGTGAAAATTTATCTTCGTTTCGATGAATTAACTCTGCAAGAAGATTAGGATTGGTGATTTCATCAAAAGAAAAGGTTACAGTGCCATCAAACTTAAGATATAAGAGCTACACTCAACTTCACATCTTATCCATTTTTAATCATATTTATTTGTGAAAACTAAAACATACTAGTTATTAACCAAATTGCTATGAATATGAGAAAGAAAAATGAATTGAATTGGATGAGATACTTGACTTTAGAGAAGAACAAATTTTCCTCTAAATTTTCCTGTGCCAATGTAAATCTTTTTTGGGGGTGAATCATGTACCAGAGTAATCCTTAATATACTAAATGCTGAACTTATGAAGTGTACATGGCAAAACATTAATGTTCCACCAGACAATCTACAATGCTTACCAAAGCATAGAGAGTTTGAGCCATAGCTATGGTGATATTTGCTTTTTCTTCTCAAAGTTTTTGAGAAAAGAAATACTAGTAAGTAGACCACACATGATTATTTTCCCACAACACAACCATGAGGAAAGCAGAAGACACAAAGCACATGCCATGATTCCAAAGCTAAACTTCTTCCGGCCTTTGTTTATAACATAACACAGACTTTTCAGGTTAATGCCACACAGAAACTCCAAATACTGTGCCAACTTTTGCTTCTTCCCTCGGTAACTTAAATGTTTAGTTAATTAGAATTGACTTGAAGTAGTGTATCTGTCATTGTCTACCTAAACACACAAACCAAAACATGTGTTGGAGAGGGGAAGCTTGGAAAAAGGGAAGAGAGAGGATGATGCAACTTTTTTAAAAGTTAAAGTTATTGAGGCAAAATAGAGACTCAATACTGTGGAGAGAAGGGAATAAAGAATCATCTACATGATAAAGAAATAGACACAAAATTTTCACCCATTCAGGATGACAAACATTCATTACTCTAGGTATATTTGATCTTTACCTTGTAATGTAAAAAAATGTCACTTTCATGAGCTAATTACACCCTTCTTCACAACAAAATCATCTTACCTAACTACAAGAAATAGAGTCCCAGATTTAACCGTCCCGGACTATTTTCCTATCTGCTAAAGTCTAATTACCAGAAATTTTCAATCTTTTTCATCCAAAAGCTATATATAGAAACAATCCATTGCATGAAGAATTATCCCTCCTCAATCAATCATCTTCGACTGTCAATAATCTGTGCAGGAAAATGAAGTTGTAAGATGACAGAAGTTGTAAGATGACAGAAGCAGAATATAGAAATATAGAAATATAGAAATCTAATGACAAACTGAACCTAGTAATATTAAAATCCATCCATTCCATATAGTGATGTTTAACACATACCATCATGTTTCTTCTTCAAACTCCTAGCAAACAACAAGCATATAACCACAAAAGCCACTCCAGCTGCCCCTCCTAATATTATAGCCACTGTCTTCGCTGGATTTTGCCCTGCCATTACATCAATTAGCTACAAATAACTTCACAATCCAAATAAGATACACATTGAGGAAGGAAAGTTGAACATTCACCATTGCATTTGAACAATGGAACAAACAAAGAATACTGTCTCAAAATTGAGCTGTGTGTATGTGAAATTAAACAGGGACAAACAAACACGAATTCAATATGACAAGAGAAATTAACACAGTCTCTTCTGTCAATATTATCTCTTTTGGTGTTTAGGTATTAGTTATTACCAGAAGAAGACGAGGAGAAGGAATTAGAGGAAGATGAAGCTGCAGATGAAGAGTGTTTTCCTGGAACCCCATTAGGATAATAGCTATAACTGATGAAGCACTTGTACAAATAGACCTGGCCTGAAATGGAACTTCCACATTCTACCTCAGCCCTCTGTACAGCACTTTTGATACACTCCCCACAATCAGAATCCCCAACATCTCCTTCACACTGTCCCATCACATACAAAGACTGATAGCTTGTTGCATAGAAGCCATGAGCACTCACCACCCCATTTTCCATCACAGAAAAAGCAGTGTCCCTCCTCTCCTCAAACGCTCTTCCAGCCGCATTGGTCGCTCCACAAGTCTTGTACAGAATTTGCATCCCCGATATTTGAGAAAACCCGGTAACCTCGTACAGCATGTAGCAACCTAGGAGCTGGACTCTAGCAGCTGTGGTTTTGCCACACAATTTGTCAGACAAGACTGGGAGTCTGCTCACACAGTTATAGCAATCAGAGTTGGAGAGGTCCCCTCTGCATTGGAAGAGCCCAGTCATGGAGGTTTGGCCACTCCCGGTGGTGGCCTTAAAGAACTTGGTTTTAGTGGATTGTGAGACCAATGAGCCAAACAGGGCTGAAAGGGCTTGGGAGTATACCCCATTTGGATCTGTGAAAGGTTCCTTCGAGCAGCCCTTGTAGACCAAGGTGGTGTAATCAGAAGCAGATTCAGCAAGCTCTGAGGACAAAATCAGAAACAAAAAAAGAAATAGAGACTTTAAAGGAAGACCCATTTGAGTGTGTGGTGTTGAGAGATGGGAGGATCAAATCATGACAGTTTTGGAGGGGAAAGAAAAGAAAAAGGAGAAAACTTCAAGGGTATGAATGTGTGTGTGGTATGGTACGATGTGGTGTGGTGCTATCAGATTCAGAGAGAGTCTGATTAAGGAAATGAGGAATCAAGGGTTGTGATTGAAGGTTGGGTTTTTGTCTGGCCTTTTAGCTGAATCAGTAGGGAAAGAGATTCTGGGTGGTGTGGTGGAGTGACTCTACATTCTGAATTTTGTGTCCTTGGGATTCACTTTCCTTTGGATGGATGGATGGATATTTGATATCATAACATAATGTAGTGCAATGCCTCTGTAGATGTGCATAAGAGCACCAGGTGTATCATATCATATACACTCTCTTTCTCTCTCTATTTCTGGTTTTTTTAAAAGGTGTTTTAATACCACAGAAAATAGGTTTTGAAAAGAGAGTTTAAGTTTTTTGAGAATGGTGAACAGTTTTTTATTATTTGAAGAGAATGAGAACAAAAGTGGTTGAATTAATTAGGCGTTAAAAGTAGTGGGAGAAACATTCACAGTTCTTGGTTTTGGAGTGCATGAAGAGAAAGGAATCTGGTTTTGGTAAGAGAGAACACCATCACACTTTGACCATAACACGTTCTGCTTTATCTAAGATTTCATTTGAATTCAACAATTATTTTTTTAATTCTGCACAAGTGATAAACAATAGAAAAATGAGTATTAACTAAGATATGTATTCCTATTCTAATCATTTCAAAAAGCCAACCCGTCTCACATTTGCAACTCTTAACATCTCTGCAATCTGATAAGATTATTGCAAAACAACAAAGAAGATGAAAATAGTTAAAATGTTTGAAATTTTAGAATCTTTTGAAGAAACGAATATGAAATATAATTTTTGTTTCTTCTTTTGTAAGTCACTGCAGATTCAGTGATTTATTTGTAAGAGAGACTGCACACATCACGAATATATGGCTGGCTGAGATGATAATCTGAGAACAACACGACAAATTAGAAAGAAGAGAATAGCTGGCACGTTTCTGTTTTTAATTGAAGCAGATTGAATTCAGACAACAGTGTGTGCTATTGTTCGAAAGGTGCGGTGAGTTGCAGAAGTTCTGTCATCCTGCACCAGAAAACCTTATATTTCTTTTCTTGATTTTAAACAATTAGATGAAATTCTCAATTTCTATATTTATATCAGACTTAAATAACAAATAATTTGCAACAATTTTTAATTTAATAAATTGCATTTTTGTAATTTGAAGTAAATTAATATTGGCTACCCATGTAACTGAAAAATGATATAAAGTTTATAATGATTACTTTTACTAACTATGGATAATGTATTAAAGTAAACTAAATTTAAAGACTTAAATACCATTTTTTTAGATTTATTTATTTTTATATTATTCTTCCATAAAAAAAATGGAATTTTATACTAATATTAAATGCAGACTTTTAAGGTAAATAGTTATTATAACATAACAAATCAAATGACATTAAATCTAATTTTCTTTTTAATTAAACTCTTAGGATTTATAAGTAAGAGGAAGAAAAATGAAAATATAGAATATATGGGGGAGGAATCCTCTTCTTTGAAAAAGGACAAGTGATGGAATAACATGTTACATAGATTCAAAATGCTTTTCATCTATGTGAGAATCAAATCAGGAAATATTGTTAGCACATGAGCGTGTGAGTGTAATTCTTAAATTTATTGCATCATGATCTTCTAGGTGAATTATTTCATTTAGGAATGATAAAATTTATTAATCACAATCTGAAAGATATAATTGAAAAAAAATTAAAATTTTAAAAAGTATGGATAAAAGAGTTCATGCATGTTTATTGAAATATTTATTTACTGACATATGCTTTTGCAAAATTAAACTATCCTAGAACTATGCTGTACAAAATATAATAATATAAACATTATAAATCCATGATGTGGATTGCATGAAGTTTTGAACTTAGTTACACTTTCAAATGCCAATGTGCGTTAAATCTTTATTAGACTTAATAATTCAAAACTGAAAACGACACATTATCTATCATTTTTATTTCTTCCTATAATCCTTAACAGGTCATTCTTATAATTAATATTTTTTAAATTTTGTAACATGAATTATACATATATATAATTTTATTATTTCTTGATTATACTTTTACAATTTTTATTATCATTATATGTAATTTTAGGTAAAATGTATATAGCTATATAACTTTATAATTTTACAATCAATGTAATTTTATTATTTATATAACTTCATATTGATGATTAATGATATAATTTTAATTTTATAAAATAAATTTAGCATAAGTATGTGACTTAAATTTTTTTAAAAGGCTGGTATAAATTGTAAATATACATGGTTATGTAATATATAACTATATATTTTATATCATTTGTAAACTATATCTATAAATTTAATAACTTGTATACTCCTAAATAATGAGAATCCATTAATAGTGTTCATCATGTTTCTATCTTTGTAGGTTATTATTATATGTAACATCCAATTAAAATAGTGTAAAATACTACCGAGGAAGTTAACATATCAAAAGTATAAAGTATCATTATACTTATCTATACATAATTATAAGTCAAGTTTTATATACAAATTTTCAATCCAAAACTATTTTTAAATTTGGGTTTTTAAAATTATCAAAAGAAAACATCTAAATCAAAGTATCTATGCATCCACATCATCTTCGCCTGGTGCATGTTCCATAGAAACATCATCTACCTTTGTTTTTCACCAATAAGGTGATCATCCAAACATACAGCAAACACAAACAAACAAATAATACAACAAAGATTAATATCAAATAATAAAACATAGCATTTACAAAGTAACATATTCTATTTTCATTTCAAATTAAGCATGACACCTAAACATCTTAGACATTTAGACTTAACATCCGGATAAATGTATTATTGTCAAGTTATGACGGGTTCTGCACTTGCATGGTGAAACAACTGACTCACTCTAAGCTACCACACAAGGTTAGTCTGTTAAACAATGCTCTTTGTCAACTGTACCGGTCCCAAACTATGATCTCTTACTACTCCTCACGACGTAACTCTTCCCTCTTTACTTTAGACTTGATGGTTATTAGAGTGTTAGGATAACCCCCAAGAACAAACTTTTACAATAATACATACACTACTTAAAACATTTACTGAGAATTTTTCCAAAGAGTTTTATGGAATTACGTCACAATTATACATATGCATATCTCAATTAATCACCTTATAACAATTATCAGTATCATCACTTACTCAAAGTATTTCAAACATAAAATCATTTATAATATTCTGGAAACAACAGTCACATAATAACACAATTTTCTTCGTAGCAACTCAATACACTCACTAAGTAGGGGAAACAGCTTGGAAACATTTATCAACACCTTCGAAGGATCCAAAACCTCTAAACCGACCTAATGAACGTTCAAAATTGATGTTTGAAACCCAAATCCGAGATTCCAAAAACTGTAGACTTTCCACTAAACCACAATCTTAAAATTTCACCTATCAAAACCCTCATTTTATGCCAAAAATTCACCCTTCTTCTAATTTATTATTCTAAACCCCTATAAAATACATAAACCCCTATAAAAATAATATAGTTTCATTATTTAAAACACTTTACCATATATAATACTCGATTTTTGAAGATCTTACAATATCACATTGAAAATTAACAACACTAACCTAAAATATAATAATTATATCTTCTACATTTTAGTTATAAAAGAATAATTTTATTATTATAATACAATAAACATTATGACTATATACTTGGATATTAATAAT
This sequence comes from Vigna umbellata, assembly GCF_029865625.1. Classification (NCBI taxonomy): domain Eukaryota; kingdom Viridiplantae; phylum Streptophyta; class Magnoliopsida; order Fabales; family Fabaceae; genus Vigna; species Vigna umbellata. Next base: position 37,320,025 of record NC_142172.1, on the reverse strand, counting down.
AACATACACACTTAATGTAATTTATATCTTGTATAAAAAATGTCTTACAAATAAATATAAAGAAAATACTAGATTACATTGATACATATTAAATGATATAATAAAGCTTAACTTAATCTTTAAACATTATCTTAGTTAATTGGGATTTATCATTATTTATATTTAGTTTATATGAGATCTTAAACAGGATCACCAGTAAAAATATAAAACATATCATTATTTTGATGAATTTTAAAATTAATATCTCAAATATTAGTTTAAATACGTTCTTTAATTAAATATTCGTATGATTATTAAAATATTTAATTTTTCTCAAAAATAACATCTTAAAGAAACAAAATATGTTTTTTGTTTTTTTGAATATGACAATGATTGACCTTGATCCTTCTAATTATTCTCATTCCAAATGAGAAATCATATTTTTTCATGAAAGATTTTGTTTGAAAATGTTGATGTTTTTATTTTTGAAGTTTTCGCGTTTCTTGACATGAAAAATAAATATAAAAGTAATAAGTTATAGGCCAACTCAAATGGTCAAACAAATACTCAAATCATTAAAACATTGTTTAATTATTTAGAAAAAAAATATTCAACGTGTAAAGATATACACATAAAGAATCAATAGATTTATATAATACTACATTAATTACTAATCTCATCATACATATTCAATATATATTATCCATCAATTATATATATAATCACATATAATTAACATGCAACCTCATGATCATCATAATTAAGTATTTTTTTACACTAAGATACCATTAAACAACATAATTGATTTAGTCCCTTTCTTACTCAAACACTACTTCAAAGTTTGAATGTTCATCCATAAATTGAGCATTTTTCCAATACTTTAAAATTTTTATAGTAGATGTACATTTTTAATAGATGTTCCAATCTTTATTTTATTCGAGCCATAATCTTTGGCTTGAATTATCTTCCTCGTTACTTGAGTAATTGTGAACAATGAAGCCCAATTAATTTAACAAATATCTCGTTAAATTTTTGAAAAAACTTGACAACCATTATTCAAACATATTTTTTTAAAAAAATAATTATTAATAAATCTTTTGATGATATTTACCGACAAACAAGAAACATGTTAGTGATACATTTATCGACAAATTTTAAACAAATTTTAGTATAAAATTGTCAAAGTCTAAAAAAAAACTTTTGTATCGATTTTAGTAAAAAATATCCATGATAATAAAATTTTTAATTTATTTACAAATTTTTTGTTGATAATAAAAAATCTAACATTTATCAACAGTTATTTTTTACCAACATATATGAATTACCTTAACTTAGAGTTAAAAAATTTAATAAAATTATTATTCTTAAACTAAAAATATATATTTTTTATCATATTAAATATAAATACATATTAAACATTTATTTATCATTTTATTATAATATTAGTTCACTGATTAATTTTCATATTCCTGATCACGTTAGAATTGTACCTTCTTATTTAGAAACAAATAGATCTAAATGTGATGGAATAGAAGGAAGTCCATAGACATTTTTTTATATAAATTTGTAATAACTTTAACATTTATGAGCCATTATATTAACTAAGGTTGTAGGGATCTTACAGTGATTTATTTTTACCTTCTATTTGATAAAACCAATAGAAAAAAAATACTCAATTTAAAATTTCTGAAAATGATAATTCTCTTATAAGAAAACAAATGGTTATTAAAAGATATGATTTTTTTTAACAGGTTAAAAAAATTGTGAAAAGTATCAATAAAGTTATTTAGAAATAAAATAATTTATAGTTTTAGTAACATCTTAAATTTATACTTAAGATTATTTAATAAGAGTAATGTATTATTTTTCAAAAAATAATTATTTTAGTTCAAAGAATCACCTTCTACCTCTTTATCATGTTTGTAAAAGTGTAAAAGAATTTTATTAAAAAGTTTGCGTAAAAGGTATTTTTTAAAAATAAAATGAGAAGTGTACTTTCCAATCTGAGATTACTGAAAATGTAAAAAATTATCTCATACTAGAAGCCCCTAAAACATAAATAATATGTATTAATCTAAAATAAACCAAATGGAGCAATCTGTTTATTCAACAAGAACATGTATTTTTAATTTAATCAATAATTTTTTTTTGGAAACACATTTTAAGTGAAGATGTTTTGAAGATATGTTTCGAAGATATTTTGGAAAGGTAGTTTGGGAAATATAATTCTGAAAAAGCTTATTTGGAATAAATTTCATACTTTTTTGAAAATTTTGTCCCAAAAATCTCATTCTAAAATTTTATTTTGAAAATCTTTAAGATTTTAAAAAAGTGTTTTTGAAATATGTGATCCAAAAGACACTTATACTAAAGGTAAAATGGTTATTTTGAAAATATAAGAGGGTGCACGAAGAAGAAATATTGGTAGTGCAGAAAGTAAAAGTCCATTAAACAAACTTTGTTGTGCTGACTAACTGGAGCAAGACTCTACGGTAGGGCTTTGTTATTCTCACTCCCAATTTGTTGCTAAGTTTACGTCTTTGATTATAGTTTTATTCTTTTTAACACACATTAAACAAAAACATGCTTAATTGTTCACCATACAGATTCAATTCTCATTTCTTTTATTTTTGTCCACATTTGTAAAAGTAATAAATATAGAACACTGAATAACACTATTTAAAATTTAACATACATCAAAATAAAACTCTTATTTTAAAAAATAAAATAAAATAAAATTGACAAGAAAATAAGGAGTTTAAAATAAAAAGTACTTTAAAACCAAAAATCTATACTAAATTTTAATTTATATGAAAACAATATTCAAATGAAAACTCACAAATAGTTAAAAAATATATAATGGCACATTCTCACATAATTGATGATTATTATATATAAAAAGATCATTATTGTGATACTGTGTTTTGTACTCTAATTACATTTAAGTGCAATATCATAGGTGACTGAATAAATTTTCTCTTTCTCTTTACATACCATAATTAAACATTTCATAAGGTCACAGTTGCCGAATTTTAATCCTTATGTATAAATGAAAAAAGTTATCAAAATTATTTTAATGGAAATTGAACCCGCAGTATTGGTTTTAATAACTTATCTTAACTACTATAATTAACTGGTGTACTTTTTTAGTATGATATATGCAATTGGTTATTAATCAAAATTGTACATGTGTACATTATCTACTTCTAAATAAACAAATTTATATTTATTATGTATCATTATTAGTAGTATCGTTAACATTCTTAATAGATTATATAGTTACAATTATTAGTAGTATGTTAACATTCTTAATAGATTATATAGTTACAAGTTAATTGATAATTTAGAATACGATACAGTTATGCAATTACTTCTTATCCATATTATTATGTAAAGATATATATATATATATATATATATATATATATATATATATATTTGTCAATTTTCTTTTCTAATTTTATTCTTGAAGTGATTTTTTTAAAATTTAACAATTTTTTTTAAATTTAACTATTTTAAAAGTATAAATAAATAAAAATCATTTATAAAATAAATAAAAATCATTTATAAAATAAATAAAATAATTTATAGCTAAACGTTGAATTTTTTTTTCTTTTTTTATAATTATAATTTCGTTATATTATGTTATTATAAAATAAGTTAACACAATAATTCTAATACTGTTAATATATTTTTGGTTGGAAATAAAATACTAATATTACTAACACCAAAGGAAGGAGATTGTGAGATTTATATATTTTCAATAGCTAAAATTAATAATAGTAATAATAATGGTAAATTGTTTAGCTCCATATATATATATATATATATTTTTTAAAAGAAGTGTATTAATTAATTGGTTAATATGGTCACGCATCAATGTATTTGTGTCTTATATTAGTAGTTTTGTCGTATATTAAGAATATACAAATATAAATAAAAGTCATAATGAATTAGCATTATATAAATATATTTTTAAAGAGCTTAATTTACATAATTTAAACGTATAGGAGCAATATAATGTTGTTAAAAAACCGAGAAGACAGAATAAAATAGTGGAACAACTATTAAAAAAATAAAAAAAATAAAAACATGAAAATGTTGAAAAGATTGGTGATGTTAACAGAAATGAGAAGATTAATATTAATTTAACATTGTCTAGTAAAATAAAATCTTTGTCACAAGACAACCAATCTTACATTTTGGGCTTCTTTCATCTCTTTGTTTGTCATCGTGTTCTGTCACCACCGACTCGCACTCCTATCATTCCCAATTCCTAATTCTCAATTGGCAATTCCCAATTCGCATTCTTTACAATACCATACAAACCCTTTATTTTTCATCACATTTCATGGAATCGCATTCATAATTGGCCTCTTAAAAATGCACTCTTTCAGAGACAAAGTCACGCAGAAGTTCTCTTATCTCTTTCCCAACTCCTCCTCGTCCCAGGTATTTTTTTTTTCCATGATCTGCATTTGCTTATTTGTTATGGTGCATGAAAATCTGAGCTTGGTGTGGTGGACACTCTTATTCTCTCCTTGAACACAAGCTTTGATCGTCTTTGCCCTCGATCTTCAATTTGATCTGTGTGTGTCTGCATAAATCTGAATCCGGGTTAAGTTGGCTTCATTATTTCTCATCACGGTTTTTAGTTTTCCAGAAAATGCGCCAAAGATACCTGGTAGAGAAGGAAGAAAAGGAAATCGTGTTGCTTCATTTCGTTAATAATTGAAAGCTGAATATTGTTTTCAATTTGAATTGTAATAGAGTATATGGGTTTTTTACCGTTTTGTATTCACACGAAGAATTATGTTTAACGGCCTGTGTACATTACTAAGAGTTAGTATTATTCTCTTATCTGTCTTTGGTAGCATGTATTATATATGTGGTATGGCCGTGTGTTCTGTTTGCCTGGCTGCGAGTGCTGGAGAATATAGATTCGGCTTTTGGGCTATTAGTTGGTTATTTTGTTGGGATGGGTAGAAAATGAACCAGGAGAATGATTCCTTCTCTTCTTCTATCTGTAGTATATCATGAAGATAGATTGAATTTTCAAGTGGATAGGAAACTTTATTTGGAGTAGGTTTACTTTATTTAAAAATTTGGGTGCATCACCAGGTTTAATATATTTTTTTCTCATAAATGTCCTATGTAATGTCACTGCTTTATGCTTCCAGTACAAATGCATGTATTATAGGAACATTGTAATAATTTGTCTTACATATCCCAGTACCTTGCTTTTTTTATCTTTTATATCTGAAATGAGGTTTTTATTTGCGCAGGATAGTCCTTATTCTCAAGAGGATAAACCTGTGTCTTCATATTTATCTTACATTATCCCTTCGATCAGCTTTGATGGATCCAATACGAGCAAGTATCAAAATGAGAATAAATCACCTTCTGCTGGATATAATTATGAGAATTTTGACTATCAGGATGTTCCATCTGATAATTATGTTGACTGTAGTCCCGTGTACAATAATATGGACTCTGTGAAAGACAGTAATGATAATAATAATAATGAGGATCATACCTCTAGAAGGAGCAGTAGCAGTTCTGAGGTTTTTGAGGAAGCAAATGAGCAGCAACCCCAGGCTTCAAAGAAGTCTCGACTCAATCTTAGTGATGAATCTACTTTTATATCTCCTGAATTGTATGAATTTTTGGAAATATGCCTCCCTAATATAGTGAAAGGACGCCAATGGGTCTTACTATATAGGTAACTTTTCTCAGTAAGTTTTTGTTTTTTGCTTTGAGAGTGATATGCTATTGCTTTGAAATATTGATTCAACATTTGTTCTTTATATTAAGGGCAGTACGTTAAAACATGGAGTATCACTTCGAACACTTATTCGCAAGAGTTCTGAGCTTTCATGTCCCGGTTTGCTGGTATGTCAACCTTTCAGAACTATTTTCCAGTCATGTTGTACACCTAATATTTCATCTACATATCAAGGTGTGGTTCGTTTGTTAACAATGAATTATTGTCTATTATGCAAAACTATTAGATCGTGGGAGATATGCAAGGTGCTATTTTTGGTGGGCTGCTTGAATGTCCCTTGAAACCTACAGCAAAGCGAAAATATCAAGTATGTCAACTCTCTTTTTTCATGGATAATGCTTCTTTGTGAAGGCACTTTTTCATCTTGAAGTGTGATTTTATTTTGTATACTGTGGTGATAGGGAACAAGTGAAACTTTTGTCTTTACAACTGTATATGGTCAGCCAAGGCTGTTTCTACCTACTGGTAAGGATTCTCATCATTTAAACGGATAATTTTTGGTAGGAATTTTGAAGGAACTTAGGAAAATGTTTTAAATTGATGCATTGTCCGACTTGTGAACAAATGGACAAGTTCATATCAGCTAGAGTGACATTTGCATGTGTTTAAGGTTAAATATCTGAAGTTAATTTTGGTATTGCAGTCATCAATATTCACCAGGACCTGGATTTTATAACGTGGAAGTATGTAAGCTTGATATAGGAATAATCTTTTTGTTAGAAAAATATGGAGGAATCCTATTGAATGAATGGCTCATTGTCACCTAAATGTCCTCTTTTAGTTTAAGTTACAATTGAGAAAGGTTTGGGATCAATGGAATCATTGGGTCTTCTTTAATACGTATTGTAAATATGACTATTCATTGTACTTTGGATCATTGCAAAATTAGTATTTTACAAATATGAGCTCTTTAATGATAATTATGTGCTTTTATGATCATAAAAAGACCTTTTGAATTGTTTCCTTAGAAAAAGTTGTTCTCCCACGAGAATATCAATATGTTTTAATCCTTTTAACCATTGCACTTATAGGGATTTTTGTTAGGTAAACTTAAGTGTCTTAGGAGATTGCAAAGATTGGGAGTTCATTAATTATGGTTTAGGTAGTAGTTATATTTAATGGATGTAGTTGAAAGGCCCTGTCAAAAGGGTCTATAAATAGTCCTTGTACTGCTCAATGTAAACTACAAGTCATAATACTAGTGAGTTATTTAAGAAAGACTTGTTGTCAACAAATTGGCATCAGAGCTAGAGAGCTTGAGTGTTTGAGTGCTTGAGAAAGAGCTAAAGAGCGTGCTTGAGAGCAAGAATGCTTGAGTGAGATGGCCAACCTTGCAAAGGCGGTCAACTATGATAATTGGAGTCTGAAGATGAAGGCTCTTCTTGGCTACTAGGAAAATCGGGAGGTGGTTGAAGATGGTTTCGAAGAACAAATCAACATCACAAATTGGTCTAATGCCCAATTGAAAGCATTGAAAGAAACGTATGTGAAGGACAAGGCAACTCAGTACATCGTGTACCAAGCTATGGATGAGCGTCTTTGATAAGATTGCAAGTGCAAAATTTCAAAAGAAGTGTGGGACATTCTAGAGTAGGTGTGGGGATGATCGATTGAAGCAGGTTCGGCTTCAAACTCTCAGAGGTGAGCTTGAAAGCATCGGGATGAAAAAGGTTGACAAAGTTGTTGAGTACGACTCTCGTGTTGAGACCATGGTGAACCAACTTGGAAGGAATGGAGAAACGTTATCCACTTGTCGAATGGTGGAGAAAATCTTAAGGTTGTAACTAACAACTTTGAGAATATTGTATGCACTATTGAAGAGTTCAAGGACTTGTCAACCTCTTGGTTGAAGAGCTTGCCAAGTCACTTGAGGTGCATGAGCCACTTGATCAACTACTCCAAATAAATTGAGAAGCTAAGAACACTCAAGTCAAAGGACGATATCGAGGAGGTGTAAGAAGCGGTCCTGGTGGTAGAAGCCGTGGACAGGGAGAGGAGAGAGGATAGTCCAACCAACAAAATTGGCGTGGCCTAGGACGAGGTCGAAGGAGAGGAGGTCAGTCAGGCAACTCAAGCGTTGAGTGCTTCAAGTGTGGCAAGTGTGGCAAGTATGACCCTTATGCAAAGGAGTGAAAATTAGTTAAGTGCTTTAGTTGTGGTAAGGTACAACACTTTGCAAAAAGATTGTCGATTTGGGAATGGAAGAAAAGAGTTAACCAACCTTCTTATAGAAGATACTGAAGAGGAAGCGGTATTATTGATGATGGGACATATCTCAAGAGTTGAGCACAAGCAAGGGGAGAACTCGGCAAGAAGGTTGAGTAGCATGGAGAATTCAACAAGAAGGTTGAGTATCGAGGATAACTTGACAAGACAGTTAAGTAGTGTTGAGAGGTTAACAAGACATTCGAATAAATCAATGATGCATTCAGATAGTCCGGTAAGGTGCATTGAGTACTCAGATAGCTTGGTGGGAAGTCCAGATAGCTTGGTGGGAAGTCCAGATAGCTTGGTAAGGTGCATGGAGAACTCAAATAGCTCGGTGGGAAGTCTAAATTGCTTGGTTAAGTTGATCGAGCTAGTGGAGTGCTCGAGTAGCTCAATAGAGTAGGTAAACATCCCGAAGGAGTAGGTAGGAAGGTCAAATAGCTCAAATAAGTTGGTGGATCAAGTGGGAAGCTCAAATAGCTTAGTGTTGCATTTGTATAGCTCAGATGGCTCGAACATGTACGGAGATGAGCTTGTTATCCAAAGGTTAGAGCTTGCTAGAGGCATTTTGCAACATAGAATTGACAAGGAAGTTATAGGCATGCAGAATTACAAGCAAGCTTAGAAAGAATAAAACAGGCTTTGAATAAGCGGTGCTTGGAACTTGAACAAGAAGTTTTAAGATTGCAAGAACAATTACATGCTGAGAAGGATATAAGTTGCATTGGAGGTGCAAGATGAGAAGTAGCGACTTGTAATGGATGAAAAGATTGGTGCTATTGAGTACAACAATACGTGAGAATGGTCTGATCTCTCAAAAGGAGCTTGACCTATTGACAAGAATCCAGTTACTGACAAGTCAGCCACATAGACTATAAAGAACCCAATTAGGGACAAGTTGGTCACAATGAAAGTAAAGTCGGCCATGAAAAAAGCAAATAACCCAACTATTCTTGGAAGGAGCAAATACTGTTTGAGAGGAGTTACTGCATGTAGAAGCCTGGATAGAAGAACCAAGAAAAACATTTAAGTTTATGGGGGATTTTGTTAGGTAAACTTGTGGATAGTTGCATTTAGTAGTGTTGGTAGAATTAAGTGTCTTAGGAGATTGCAAAGATTAGGAGTGCTTCAAGTAATGATTGTGGCATGCAATAGAGTTCATTAATTATGGTTTAGGTAGTAGTTGTATTTAATGGATGTAAAAGGGTCTATAAGTAGTCCTTGTACTGCCCAATGTAAACTACAAAGTTATAATGTTAGAGTGTACTTCCAGAAAGACTTGTTTGTCAACAATTTTCAGTTTACATATAGGGAGAGAAGGTAAAGACAATCAGAAATGTTAGATGTTCTGGTGTCTGAAGTTTTTAGAATTTACAGGTTAGGCTAAATAGGGGATGAAAATTACAACCATTTGGAGTCCTTACTACTTCTATTTCTATAGTAAGAACAATGAAATATCTTTGTTCACAGTATAAGGTTCTCAACTTTTATTATTTGTTCACGATGTTTATTTTTACTCGAGTTTCTCTAAAGTTGTGTTCTAATTGTATGTGCAGGTGTCAACCGATACTACTGCATGTGTATGAATGATTTACTTGCACTTGGTGGTGGGGGTAGTTATGCTTTATGCTTAGAAGAGGATTTGTAAGCATTTAATAATGTCGCTTAGTTTTGTTCCAGTACATTTGATTTGTTCTTGAAGTAGCTCTACTGGATTCTCTTATTGAATGCATCCTTTTGGTTGAAAAGGTTATCTGGGACTAGTGGACCAAGTGAAACATATGGAAACTCCTGTCTTGCTCACAGTCCAGAGTTTCAGTTGAAGAATGTCGAGGTCATACTCTTACCAATAATCTGTTTTCTAGCTTACAATTTGCAATAAATTATTAAGTGGCTTTCATTCCCTGCTGTCTTCTGCTCAATCCTTTTCATATTCTTTTCATTGCCTTTTTGCTGTAACCTTTTCATTGGCTTCATATTGGCAATCTGGACCCGTGGTTTAGACAATGATATACAAAACTTGCGAATTGAAATAAACATTTACTCTACATTCAGTGTGCCCTGTCCACATCCCAACCCCATGAAAATGAGGACAATGCACACAAGTTCCTTTCGTGATGAATGGTATAAATTTGAGTCCAATCCCCTGTCACCATTTGCAAATTAATATTTCTGATAATTAACAAATTGTACTGGAACCAGTTTCACCATATGAAAAAGGTACACATGATACCCAAGTTTGGATGCAGAGGGGGTTGGTTAACTTTTCCAAGTTAGATGAACAACCATGAAATTTCAGAAATTAGATTTCCATCTGTGCTTCATTATATGCCATGCATTGATTTTGTCTATTGCTTATTTCTACTACCCATTGTTCCACATTTATTTGTTTATATGGATTTATTCACTATATCTCTATTATGTGCAGTTGTGGGGTTTTGCACATGCTTCCCCTTTTCAAGGCTAAGATGCTTTTGTTTGATGTCCAAAAGAAGCGTCTCTCTCTTCTACCTTTCTTCTCTGTTTGGATGTAGTTTAGTTTAGCCTTGAGATGTTTATCAATTTGATGTACCTACTCAGACATGCTCCAAATTCTTATAGTAGTGTATTGTTGCTTGAAATTCCATTTTTTTAAAGTTTGGGTTTGTGAAAGCGAAATGGTCTGAAGGTTGTGAAGTAGAATGTGAGGTGAGGAATCCACTCACAAAACTGCCAAAAAACACAAAGCACTAACTAGGCTATTCTACATGCAATATATGCATTAACAAGAAGGCCAGGTATCCAACGTCAAGAGTTTGTACCTCAGTTCGGTAACCACAAATATAACATTGGTTTTACAATTTGATTTGACAAACTAAACAAATTAGAGGCAAGTCCTTTGATGATGGTTTAAAGCAGTGCCACTACGCTCTCGAATATATTCAAAATGAACAAGGATGTCTATCGCTGGAAACTAGCTGGCCACATGACAAAACCGTATCTACAACTATGTAATTTAATTGACTTTGGTTTATGTCTTCTAAACCTTGATTAAGTATATTGAATTATAATTACTCGTGTTTGATCTGTTTATGATGTAATCTTTTTCCTGCTTATTAATACTTGTTTGCACTTTCAACTGTTTAACAATGAGCTTTTGAGCAAATTATACTGATTTCGTTTTATTCTTTGGTGTTGAAAAACTTTTCCCTGATTGCAGTTAAATTATATCTAAGCTCTGGTTCTTCAATTTAATTTTGGGTGGTTAAATGCTGGTAAGCCATTCAAAAGTAAAGTTCCAACATAACAAGGTTTTATTAAAAATGTATTTGAGTAGTACTATATTTACACATTTTTTTTTGTATTTTAGTTTAATATCTTAAAAGGACCAGAATAATAGCTCTTTGTTATATGACATGCTTGTTTTTTTAGCTGAAACCGTTCAAAGGAATTCACAACTTATACTTAGTTGAGTTTAACTTAGGTTTAAACTGCTCCAACTGAAAAACAAACATATTCCGTATATTATAAGGGCGTTGGAAAAATAATGCGATGCTTATTATGTATGAAGTAAAAATATTTGTCTTTGAACATTGAGTTTTGAAGCTACATATTGCATTTCAGAGTAATAAACTTAAGACTCTTAGACTCATAATAAACTTAAGAGTCTTAGACTCATGACAAGACTTTCCATTCAACGCATTGACTACGTGAACAAACGAAGTTTACTTCAACAAGTTCCTTTTATAGCTGTCACTCAAATCTATCATTGGTCGAGCTCAAATGCTCTCTAATCACAACACCAAGACCACGTTACTGTGTTGTTTTCATATGGACCAATGATTGTGATATTCTATCTTATTTTTTTTAGATGTTTCTATGTTTCATTTAGGGTGTATTCATTTGCTTGAGGGTAATGATTTGAGGAAGAGAGATTGGATGAACTTGAATAAATTTGAAAATAAATTATAAGTTGTTTTTTTAAAAGAATTTGGAGATGATTGAGAATAAAATTTATGAAAGTTTGTATAAAATTTCACTGAGGTGATAAATAAAAGAATGTATTAACTGATAGAAAATAAAACTATTAAAATGTCTAGTGTAATATAAAATTTTATTTATTAATAACATATTTATTGATAAAATAAATTTTAAATATTAAAAAATCAAACAATTAATAAAAAAATTAAGTAAAGTGAAATTATTTTTTTTAAACTTCAACCACACAAAAAATAATTACAATATATATATATATATATATATATATATATATATATATATATATATATATATATATATATATATATATATATATATATATATATATATATATATATAATTTTTTCAAAGGTGATATACTTATGTATATATTAATGGAATTGATTTCATATAGCAGAATCGATTCTCAAATGCAGTAGTTTCCACTTAAAGAGCTAATTTCAGCATTCTAAAACGAATTTCAACATCCCATGATCGTCTCCTTTGCCATTGGAATTCTACATAGCACACTCTCTCTTTTATGGTAAGTGATAAATAAGGATAATATTGTAAAATACCATTTTTCACCAACAAATCTTCTCATCCCAAAAGAGATAGGGAGAGAAAGTAATCTTGCAATTTCATTCCTTCGTTATTCCTCACATCCTTTAATACAAACACTACAATCACACGCAAATCCATCTTTGTAAATCCCTTCCAATAGTAAATCATTAGAAACGAACACAACCTTAGTGTTTCATCACACTTAATAAATACAATTCATCTCAACATCTATGCCTCTACATAAGAAAAAATGTATGCACCCAACAATAAACAAAGTGTCTAACTTCGATTTATACACGGAGTTTCCAAATATTCTTCCTAGAAAACACGTCAAAATAGGAAGAACTGATAATGAGCAAATAATATTTTACTTGAAGATGTTATAATACCCAATTCATAGAGAACAATCCGCTCTTCACCTACATCTACTACACCAGGACACATTTGTTGCATTACTGTTAATGCCACACGAGAACTTCTATTAACTGTGTAAAAGAAGGTTAACTGAAATTGCAAGGTAATGAAATAATAAAACTATTAGAATATTACAAGTGATGTTGATTTTCATTTGGTTTTATCTAGAAATAATATTCTAAATTTATTATGAACCAGATAAAATAAAGAAAATTTAATTAAAAATTATAACGATCCTTAGAAATTTAATCAATCAGAATAGAACAAAGTTCTTTTTTCTTACTAAATTTAACACCTTTACATATACTTACTAAATCTGAAAGTTATTTTTTCTTTCTTAAACTAAGAGGAAAACTTCTCCTAATGTTTCAAGATAAAAAAATGATAACAGTATACTTTGAACAATTTGATAAGTTTTCAACACCATTAGATTAATTAAAAAATTTAGGTTTAATGTCTCGGTAGGTCCCTATTTTCGGCGTGAATCTCAAATAGGTCCCTTTTCTTTTCGGCGTCTCAATTGGGTCCCCATTTTTGTAAAATTGTAACAATTAGGGGTCTGCCGTCAAATTGAACAAACGGCCGTTTAATTGTTTGTTACGTGGCATGAACAGTAATGACACGTGGCATGATTCCCATCTGACACGTAAGAAACAATTAAACGGCCGTTTGTTCAATTTGACGGCAGACCCCTAATTGTTACAATTTTACAAAAATGGGGACCCAATTGAGACGCCGAAAAGAAAAGGGACCTATTTGAGATTCACGCCGAAAATAGGGACCTACCGAGACATTAAACCAAAAATTTACAATGATTTCGAATTACCTATGCCAAACCCCATACCTAACTATACTATGGTTGTTTGCGAATTTATGTTAAATTTGGTATGTAAAATGTAGGCAATTAACAAGTGATTCTGTAATGGTGAGCAAGAGGTGTTGTGATGATTGTCCCATTAGCTGGTATTAGACATTGAAGTGGAGAAAAGAGAAAGAACAGAACATGTGGAAAGAAAATAAGAGTGGGTAAATATGACGAAATAATTGAGTTGACATGCATGGAATGTTTGGACAAATGAAGAATGCACATGAGGGTGGTAGATGTTATATGATATGAATGGTAAGATTAAAAGTGATTAATCGAAATAAGGAAGAATTAGTAATAAGAAAATTAGAAAAAGAATATAAAGAAAGAGAGAGTGTGGGAAAGGCTTGGTCAACAGAAAATCCAAGTGAGGAAAGGAGAGAGTGGGAAGGGGGTTGCAGTGAATGAATGAATGGGCCAGCGTATGTCTCGCGTTGACGCCAGGCTGACGCCTAAAGGGACAACCCAATGGCCCTATATATCAACATAACTAATTCTTTCAGTCTTTGACACCCTCATACTCTCCATCATCCTAGCTAACTAACCACTCATCACATAACTTCCCCCTCTTTCTCTCTCTCTCTCTCTCTCTCTCTCCCTTCTTCCCTCTTCCCTATGGGATCTCCTTCTGCACATGTTTTACTCTCCGACACACGTGTCTCACAATACAATTTTCCAACATTTTCCACTTCTTAGTACAATTATATATGTACCATCTCTCCCTCCACATATACCTTTTTGTCTACATTTTCTATTTTCTTAACTTTCTGGGCTGGCTTCATTACCTCTTGCCAGGGGATACACCATGTTGCAGGATGTTTTTGATCAGCCACTTCCACCAAAGGCCGAACCGCAACAGCAAGTCCCCATTGTAAACACCTCCACCCACTCCAAATAACCTCCCATCATAATGCATGCATCAATCATATCATCGCTTCTTTCTTTCTGTTTCTTGCAACTTTCATATGTTATTTCCCACTGCTAATAAAATTAAAGCTAGAATACAACACATCATTTGCTATTTCAGACATCTAGAACCTATCATTCTCAAATGTGTTTTTTTCTCTCCATTTATATAGTTGGGGAGCATAATGCTTATTAACAAGCAATAAGAAAAAAAAAACTTAGAGATTCCGCAATAATTATTAGGCTTTATCCTTTTTTTAATATTATCCTATCAAATCCCAGATAATACAATTCACCAATATCTCATTTTCTGAGGACAACATCGTAAACTGCAAAGTGATAACAATTTCTGCATGATTTGCAGTGTGATACCCATTTAAACGTAGCTTTCAATTATTGTGGAATACACACACACACACACATACCTGCCTGTGCTTGTCCATTTGCCAATGTTGATATTCTTATTCAGTTTGAGAGGGAGAGTGGACTTAAGGAACAGTTCACATGTAGCATTATGGGTTCCTTTTAAATGCCTTTTAATCTCCATTAAATCAGTTTCCATACATCGAACAAACACAACGTATCATGGGATGAGGTTCCTTCTTTGTTACTGACATAAATGTAACATAAATGCCCATCTTTTTCATGTTCCAAAAGAAACAACCCTTATGTAGAACTTATTATCTGCACATGACCAAATATAAACCCAACTCACTAGATGGCACAACCAACTAAATCTGTATTAGGAGTTCTTCATTGTAGGGTATACATGATATATTTAATTTATTTCTAGACAAAGAGTGATGATGAACATAACTGATGCTTGGACGCGTGTTACTTACTCAATTCAGAATGCTCACTATTTGATGAAGACATGCATTAAACCAAAGTTTAGACCGATTCTAACAAGAGAATATTATCTTTTTGAAAGTTCAGACTCTGATCATTATACGCTTGATCCCGATTCCTCCTTTGTTGATAGAAACGAGTCTTCTAACTGTTTATAAAGGGTCTATTTAAATGTTGTTATCAATGTATTCAGTAGTTTCTTTTGGTAGTCATGATGCTTAGATTGTATTTACATCACTTGCTGCAGGAAGAAATTTCAAGCCCTTTTAGTAGTGCTCGAATTTTCGAATTTTGTAACGCAGAATTTTTCCCAGAGGCTTTGCCAAATTCTGAGGTTACTTCCAGCTCAAACTGTTGCTATGAGGAGAACTCCTCGTATGCCACAACAAACAAATCTTTAACTGTAGATGTAGAAAATAAATTGAATAGCAATAGCAACACAGTCACCACGCCAACTAGCATTACCACCACCAACAACAACAACACAACCAACAGTAGTAACCTGTCTATTATCTTAGACCCCCAAGATGAAATGGACAATAATGACATCGCTGCCTCCATAGACTTCTCACTATCTCCATCTTTCAATGTTCCTCCATTTCTCCCAGTCACATCCCAGCAAGAACAGTTTGATTTCTCTTATGTGCAGCCTCAGGTCCAATTACCAGCATTTTCAGTTGTGGAGGGCTTCTCTCAGTATCCCACTGACCCCGTTGCACCTCCACTTATGGGGGCTCCATTACCTTCTGTATTTGAAGAGGATTGCATATCTTCTGTTTCTTCTTATGTGCCTCTCAACCCTTCATCTCCTTGCACTTATCTCAGTCCTGGCATGCCACCATACATGCCTACCGGCCCCCTTACTAGCGCCTTATCAACGGATAGTTCTGGATATTTTGGTGGGAACATTCTTCTTGGTTCTGAACTTCAGACACAAGAATTGGAATACCAAGGAGAAAATGGAAGAATGTATTGTACAGATTCAATTCAGCGGGCGTTTAACCCTCCAGACCTTCAGGTATGTATGATTTTCAAACTACTGTAGTTAAATTCTCCGTCATTGCCTTTTGTTAACTGCCATCCAAATAAAAAGTGTTCGGTGCTCAGAAATGACAGAAAAAGAAGTCAATTGGTCAAGGATTTTTATTTATTTATTTTTAATGCTAAGTTGCTGTTATAAGCTTGCTCTTTCAGGTTTCTAGTCCGAAAGGTCGCAGCAGTAAGGTTCTTGACAATAAAGAGAGGTTTTACAGGAGGTGAAAAGTTTGCGAACGATAATGGCCCAAAAATTTCTAAGAAGCTGTATGCCCCGTAGAATATATGCCCATATCCATCAAAACAGTAGCTAGCATATCAACCCCTTTATAATCTCATTCTCACCTGTATAAAGTAGCATAAATTCTGCGCTAGTTAGTAGCACGAGTCAAAATGGAATGGCAACTTTCCACAAAAATTGATAACAAGCAGAACCACCATCAGTAAAGACCCACTTCATGAGTGGCTCTTTTAGCATATCGTTTTCCGGAACCTCTAACCAAGTTAATGATAGTTTGCGATGACCAATTTCCTTTGCGCTGAGCAAGAAAGTAACTGATTTTGTTTGTAATTTATTTCCTAGGCACTTGGTACTGAGAGCCAGCAACTAGTTCCCGGGGGTGGTAGTTCTGCCACTCTAACACCTGAAATCTCTAACTTAGAGGACTCCTCATTCAAGGTTGGAAAACTTTCTGTTGAGCAAAGGAAAGAAAAGATCAATAGATACATGAAGAAAAGAAATGAAAGAAACTTCAGCAAGAAAATTAAGGTACGCTCAAGCTCCTTTCCGTCTTCAAAACAGCCTCATCATCAAACAAAATTAAAATCTCATGATGTTACATTTGCATATATATGCAAGGTACTCCTTGCTTATAAACCACTTCATATTGCATACTTCCAAGTTCAACTAATGATGCAACCAAATGTGCAGTATGCCTGCCGCAAAACTCTGGCAGATAGCCGACCTCGGGTTCGAGGAAGGTTTGCAAAGAATGATGACTTTGGAGAAACCAATAGAACTACTAGTAGCAATCATGAAGATGATGACGAAGAAGAAGTAAGATTTCCAAGGCTTATTGGTTTATTAAACACTTAACAGGGCTCTTTTCATTCAACCTGCCCGAGTTAAAATCAAGAAAATCTTTTTCATTTGTACCTTCTCAATTATTTGTTGATTAGTTTTTTAAACCTGCAGGTAGTTGTGAAGGATGAAGATGATATGGTTGATTCCTCAGATATTTTTGCTCATATCAGTGGAGTGAACTCCTTCAAATGCAACTATTCCATCCAGTCCTGGATTTGACTTAATAGTTTGAGCAGTATACCTACATTTAGCTTCTGTAGATTTTTTCATGGCCACATACCACCCCACATTTCTCCTATCTGGTTTTGATGGATGAGGAAACTGAATAATTGGGGTCCTAATACTATACAATAAGTGAATGAAGAAAATATAGAAAGAAACTGTATACATTTTTTGCAGACATTACCTTTCTTTTTTACTTGAGTGTACTAAGAACCACATGATGTATTAACTAAAAATTTTAATTGTCTCCCTGTACTACTGGAGTTCATATGTACTTTCTTTTATAATAGTGAGGAACTAGTGCTGGCTACATTGAAGGGCATAAGCCAAATCTTTAATTAGTTTTGTTACTTGGTTTGAATCTGTTTTTCGCTGGTTAACAAAATTAAAAAAAAGGTATCCTCTTAATCATTTATTTGATTGATTAATCATAATATAAATTTTTTAAGTAATAATAGCCTATAACAGTTACAGCACACTAAAACAGTTCAATAGGTTAGAAATATATATATATATATATATATATATATATATATATATATATATATATATATATATATATATATTAGTAAAGCATAGCATTCAATTCCCATGTAAGGACTAAAAAAATAATAATAAATGAAACAGAATCTGACCAGTCCAACTTTTTAATACAAATATATTAATTATAATATTTTGTATAAATAAATAATAAAGAAATAACAATTATATTATATTACATTTTATAGTAAATAAATTTATTACAAATAAATATTACATTATACAAAAGACTGTGTATTAAATTTGTATACTTCTAAAATAAAGATAGCACTTAAAAAACTACAAAAATACAAAATCTAATATAAAGCTTCTTAAAATAAATACAGGGAATCCAATTTTAAAGTGTAAAGTGATGGAAATGAATCTAGAGTTATACCCGGTTAGCAAGCATGGGAGCTTGGTAATGATAAAAGGGTATCAGCTGTTTATGTTGGCCTGAATAACCCACCCAAATCCAAAGACGAGAGTGGGAAGAGCAGAGCAGAGCATGTAGGGCAGGTTGGCACCTTTAGGGTACTAAAAATCGAGGGCACGTTACCGCGACATTAGGGGTACCTTTTAAAAAAGGGCAGAAATTATATTAGCAGTGGTATCTATCAATTTGATGCATTAGTACCGCGGATAGCTACTCAACACAAACTAGTAACGCATCATCCTCATACATTATACAAGGCAGCTTCTCCGTCAATTTCCTCACACATCCCTTTCTCGCTTTCTCTTTCACTCTCTCTCTCTCTCTCTCTCTCTCTCTCTCTCTCTCTCTCTCTCTCTCTCTCTCTCTCTCTCTCTCTCTCTCTCTCTTTCTCTCTCTCTTATTTTCCCTCCCTCTTTTTCATCACTCACTTTTCACTCTCCTCCTCACTGAATAACTTAAATCTCTCCCCCATGTCAACAAAACCTGATTCACTCAGTACCAAATTGAGTTTTTAATTAATTAAATTCCTTTGCTTTGCTTTCATCTTTCAAAATGAACGGCAGTTCCAGCGAAAGCAAGACAAGGGACATGGACGGGCAGCTGGCGGGGCTGGGCTACAAAGTCCGCTCATCTGAGCTCTGTCAAGTGGCTGAGAATATGGAACGTTTAGAGAACGCCATCAACACTGTCAACTCATCCAGGGACATTTCTCAAGTAGTCTCCGACGCACTCCTCTACGATCCCTCCAACATAGGTTTAGGTTCCTGGGTCGACACGCTTCTCTCCGAGCTCGACCAAACCGTCTCGTTGCCCTACGATCTATCTTCGGACCTACCCGATTTGCCCACGGATCCAAATCGCCAACTGGGGATGGTAACCACCGTCGAAGAAGACTCCGGGATAAGACTCGTTCACACGCTCATCACGTGTGCGGATTCCGTGCAACGTGGCGACCTCGCATTCGCGGGCTCCCTCATCGAGAGCATGCAGGCACTGCTAGCTCACGTGAACACCTCCTGCGGCATCGGGAAGGTCGCCGGCTACTTCATCGACGCCTTACGCCGCCGAATCTCGTCTCCGCAAAGCGCAGCGTTTCCAACCTCCCCCTACGAGAACGAAGTTCTCTACCACCACTACTACGAGGCCTGCCCCTACCTAAAGTTCGCGCACTTCACTGCGAACCAGGCGATCCTTGAAGCGTTCAACGGCCACGACTGCGTCCACGTCATCGATTTCAACCTGATGCAGGGGCTCCAGTGGCCGGCTCTCATACAAGCGCTAGCACTCCGCCCGGGAGGTCCGCCGTCGCTGAGGCTGACCGGCGTGGGACCTCCCTCGCCGGACGAGCGAGACACACTGCGCGAGATCGGCGCGCGACTGGCGGAGCTGGCGCACTCGGTGAACGTGCGGTTCACGTTCCGCGGAGTGGCAGCGTGGCGGCTGGAGGACGTGAAGCCATGGATGCTGCAGGTGAGTCCGAAGGAGGCGGTGGCAGTGAACTCGATCATGCAGCTACACCGCGTGCTTGGTTCGGGAATCGATACGGTTCTCGGCTGGATCCGAAGTCTAAACCCAAAGATCGTGACGGTTGTGGAGCAGGAAGCGAACCACAACGGGGAAGGGTTTCTGGAGCGGTTCACGGAGGCTCTGCACTACTACTCCACCGTCTTCGACTCGCTGGAAGCATGTTCGGTGGAGCCGGACAAGGGTCTCGCCGAGATGTACCTGCAGAGGGAGATTTGCAACGTGGTGTGCTGTGAGGGACCGGCGCGACTGGAGCGGCACGAGCCGCTGGCGAAATGGAGGGAGCGGCTGGGCAGAGCCGGATTCAGGCCCTTGCATTTGGGCTCGAACGCTTACAAACAAGCGAGCATGTTGTTGACTCTGTTCTCAGCCGAGGGTTACTGCGTGGAAGAGAATCAAGGGTGTTTGACTCTGGGTTGGCATAGCCGGCCCCTGATTGCGGCTTCAGCTTGGCAAGCCGCGCCGCTAAGAGAGGGTGAAACGGTGCGTTTCCAGCGCTGATGATGAGGAGAGGATGTAACAGAAAAGAGTTGTTTATTTATTCTAGTTACTACTACTAGTAAACACAAAAGAGTGGTGAAAATAATGTATATTTTTGTATTTTTCTTTCATTTTCCCACACACGTGACTTCCCTTTTCTCTTTCTCTTTTTCTTCAAACCCAACCAAAACTCTTCTCTTTTTCTCCTTTTCATTTTCCATACTTCCGTCTCAGTTACCCTCTTTCATCCACACAATCACTAAACATTCAAATTCATTTTCTCTCACACTCACTACCAATTCTATCGTTTTAACTCTTTTCTTTCTTCTTCTAATTCATGCTGCTCTTTCTCTCATGAAAACAAAATTTCGAACGTAGTTCTGGGTAATGGTAAAACAAGTCACACAATACACAATATCTTTCCATGCACATTGTCGCATGTAGGATCCATGAAAATACATATAACTAACTTTGATTTAACATATATTCAAAGTATAAACGAAACTATGATAACAAAAAATATTATATTTTCTACAGAGAAGAAAACCGAGGAGACAAAATAGACCTAAAGAGTTAACAAATTAATGGAGTGGAGGTGTAAAATTAGAGTTACTACCAAGATGAAAAAATGGGATCTATATGATACTGAAGATGAATACAGTTTAAAGAGAATAAGAGTTTTTTAAAAAAAATTGTACAGAAGAATATTTTTTGCTGTAAAAGAAAAGGGAAAGGGGACATAAATAGTGATTTTGGTAAGTTTAGAGAGCAATAAATTCTTTTTTTTTTCCTCAAAAATGGAGGGTGTATGGAAAAATAATCCCACTAGTGACCCAATTGTAGATAGAATCCCTATGATTTACATTTCTAAACCTATAATTATTTAAGAAAAAAACTGAGGCCAGACACTGAAATTGGCATGAAGAAAAACTGAGAATGTGGACAGAAAATGATAAAATAAAGAACTGAAAACTGTGGTGCATCTAAAGGTACCTAAATCTAATATGTGGAAAACACTGCTATGCTTCAATCAAGGAGATTATGACCAATACTTAACGCAAAGAGGAACAAGAGAGGAACCTTGTAAGCAAACAAGGAGACATGTCCAAATCAATCTCTCGTATACATTAACTATGTCTATTAAATGTACTATAATTTACTTCAAATCAAACGTTGTTTTGATTTATTGCATCATCATAAATACTCTAAAATGTATTAGGATTGACTCAGTGAAGGTATTTTAAAGTTAAAATTTTTCTATCTTCATTGATGAGCTTGATTGAGATTTTGAAAACGAAACTCTAATGAAAAGAAAGATTTGAATGAGGGAAAAGAAAATGATGATGAGAAATAATTCACTAACTCTTTTAGGTGTCATTGTTTTTGGTTTGAAATTCGCCTCCTACCCCAATATAAAAAGCATTATTATAGTATTTATTTACTTGGTCCTGTGATGTAGACATATTATTTATATAAATTTAATATAGGAAACCAAGAAGTTAGGTATTTTCTGTTTTCGATTTTCAAAATGGTTGTTGCTGAGACGGCTCCAAAGTCTGAAATTTACATTTCTTTCTCAATTATTGTCCACTTTTTAAAAGAACAAAAAAAACTGTTTCACTAAAGTATTCCAACAACCCTATGCCTATTCATTTTTCAAAAAATAAAAAATTGCCAAAACCATCTATAGAAAACAGATTTTGTCATAATATTTAATAGTAAACCTAAGTGACAGGTTTTTTTAATGAACACTCCGTGTTAATTTAAATTGTCAATTAAGTCACGCATGTTAACTTAGATTTATCTCATTTAAAACCAATCTTATGATTTGGAAATTTGGATATATTTAATGGTTGATTCAGTGATTTTCAAGGTTCTTCAAATGTACAATAAAAATACTCCCATTGGTTGTATTGTTGGTGTTAATTACGGGGAAAGTTTTAATATTTTCACTTAAATGATGATAGTAATTACCTTAAGCCCTCTAATACAAAGAAAAAAAAGTTATATAATTAATACTTATTTATCTTTTGTACTATATAAATACTAAAAAATCACCCATTAACTTTCACCACAAAACTTAACTCTTTCACAACCCTTCTCTGTAAACTACAACAAAACACAAAACTATGTTAAAGAGAGCAATAAAGTAAATCTTGTAATAGAAAAAAAGGTACATATATTCATGTTGTTATAGAAAAAAGTAAATATATTTTCTTGAGTTATAATCATTAATTTCAATTGTTTTTAGTTTTCACTTAGTATTTATTTTGATCTCAATATTTATAATAATTATTGTTTTCCTCAAAGTTCGGTATTTTTACTCCACATGGTTTCTGTGGGATGGCACTCGGCCCCACGGTGGGCGCCAAAATGTTTCGGTGTACATTTGTCCGGTGTGTCTTTATTGCTCCTGGCTGTCTGGGACGCTTGCTCTTTTCCAATTGTTGCTCTTCATACTCGCCAAAGGAGGGAGAGGTACCTGCAAAGATACTCCGACGCTCAAGTCAGATATGAATTATGGAGCCTCAGCTCTCAAGAGAGTAATTATGATACTGCTCTGAAATATTATTCTAGGGTCTCTAGAGCATAAAGAGAACCTGGACCTTGGCGCTGTTACTGTATTTATAAGCAAAATAAGAAATAATCACCTTACCTAAAAATGTGGTTAGTGATTTTATAAATATCTTAACCGTTTAAGATATTTTATGTAATAAATATAATATTTAAGATAAAATATCTTACTATATAACAATATTTATTAAAAAAAATAATGTGATCACTTTCTTTAGATCAACAATGTTATTAGATCATGATGATATGAGAGAATGATATAGATTTTTTTTTCTCTAGCAAAATACATATATTATTCTCTCAAGTCATCTTTAATAAGATTAATATTGATATAATATGAATGATCATTTTTACTTCTAATGATAAATATTTAGATCACATTAAGTAAAAGAATAAAATTGAAAAAAAAATATTGAATGATCCCTATAAATATTAGGACCAGGAGTATTAAACTTTTTTGTTTTATGTAATTATTAAAAAACAATGATGTGATATTACAATTCAAATCTAACTTTATATGATGTAATCCTACATAAAATTTTAATCAAACCTATGCATAGAGGCACGAGGACATTGAATTTCATAGCTACTCCCCACGTGTACTTTTTATGACATTTAATATTTTGGAGTTAATTATAAATAATAGTATAAGTTGTACAATTCCCAACTAACTATATTTAAGGTAAGATGCATACTAGTTAACTTAAAAGAACTTTATTCTACATTTGTTTAACATTATTGTATATTTATGATTTTAAATTATCACTGGTAAAGTTGGAAATTTTTTACATAAACTATAATTTATACATATTTTCCAGTTAAAAAAAACACTTAATTCTTCCTTAAGAATTTCTGTCAAAGAGATTATTGTGCAACTGTTTGTCTTTCATTAACTTTTTCCTTCATTTTCAACTTTCCATATATGTGCCATATATATATATATATATATATATATATATATATATATATATATATAGATAGATAGATAAATAGAATTGATCAAACTCTTTCTAATGATCCATTTTTTGAATACTTCTTACTTCTGATGTTTAAATCAGTTTAGTATAAATATAAAGATAATAAATGTTTAATTAATATTTAACCTATCATTTTACCTTTAAACATCTATTTATAATTTTATAACGACTTTTTTTGTTATTAATGACTTAATTATAGCCTAAATTTTACTAATATTATTTAAATTTTTTTCAGAATGATGTTTTACTTTAAACTGTTTCACCTTCATTATTTCGTCTTTTTGATAAAAATATCATCTCAATCACTCGATTAATAAAATAAAAATATTACCTTTAGCAGGCTGAAAAATTAACCTTGTGACCAACTTCAACAAAAACATAGCATATAAAATATATATATATATATATATATATATATATATATATATATATATATATATATATATATATATATATATATATTTGTTCTACATTTTGGATTTGTAGTAAATTTTTTACAGCAAAAGATAGCTATAAGAAGTGAATCCGTCTACTACAATTTTTCTTTTAATTATCCACATATTTTTATTAATAAAAATAAATATATCAGTAAAATTTATCAATAAATTTTAATTGTTTACAAATTATTTTGTTAGTAATAAAATTATCACTATGACTCATTAGTAAACTCAAATTTTTAATATTAATGAATATTTTTTCTTAAAATATATTCAATAATAAATTTTATAAATAAATTTCGTCAAATAATTTTAGTTTTTATTACCGATGAATTTTTTTATTAATAAATTCATTTGAAAAATATATTTTTTTTAAGTATAGTGAATTTTTTGTATATGTTAAAGGAGATGAGTGAAAAAGAGAAGAGAAGAAGAAGAAAGAAAAAGAACAAGATAATAAGAACAAGATACAATGACACTTGATCACAATATGATTGAAGTTGAAAAAGAAAAAAAAGAGAAAAATAGAAAGAAAAGGAGTAAACGGATATTACAGTAAAATTAAATCACAATATTTGAGAAATTTTATTAACTATTATAATATTTCAGAAATTTTACTAACTATTATTGTAGGTTAATAATTACTATAAATATTTATTATCAAATTTGCTATCGTGAATAATTATTTATAAAATTTTTATTCATTGATAAAATTTATCAACAAAACTTTACAAATAAAGTTTTAATCATCGGTAATCCATCTATAAATTCAAATTACCTACGCACTTACTATTTATGAAGAATTTTTTTTATGTAATTTATTTAATTGTTCAATTGAAAGACACAAAAGACTAACAAATTTTATTTATTTATAATCTATAATCGAATTTCCTTTTTAGTACATATTTGACTTCTTAACACACTCTTTATTCAATATAAATTATCGATTATCTCTCTTCCATATTTATTTTTTATGACTTAAACTCTTTACTATTGAAATGTCATTCATTCTCTCAAACCGACAACGTCAAACTCATCTCATCTTAAATACAAACTAAACAACATAAATAAATTATAAACGATGATGAAGCCTTCGGTAGTGAGCACAGGGTCCACACGCATTTGAATGAACTGGAACTAAGCATTTTCTTCATATATTTGATGTCAATGGTTTTGTTTGTGCATAATGATGAACAAGGCATAAAGCAAGTGGCTACGAGAAATCTCTTTTTCTGGGATTCAACGCCCACAAACAAAGGAAACTTTCAAACCTCAATGTATCCTTATACAATCACGCAATGCTACATAACACAAGGAAGCTTCAAGAATTTGATGTCTAGGTTCCTTGCTCTTATTCTAACACAACTTTCACAATTGATAGATATTTTCCTATTGTAATCATCGTTTAAGGTTTTGAGATTTTCTTTATATAAACATTTCATACATTAAAAGGTTGAGAATTTTTTGACAGCATCAACATCTTTTAACGTTTTCACACAATTTCTCTCTATTAGATCATATTTTCATATTTCATTCCTTTTCCATTCTCAATAAGTTTATATTTTACTAACAAACACACCATCAATATTTAGAAGCTTTCATTATTTCTAAAGTGTTTTCTTAAATAAGGCGGCACAACTTTTCCGTACTCTTTTGTTAGCCTTCTGAGGGAGGACCACTACAAGTTTCCTTATCTTGTAATTTGTATACAATTTAAATATTGATTCTTAATTAAACATTTTATATATAAAGATATTTTTTTTTTGTTTTATATTGTTATTCATTTTAAGAAATGGAGGATCTAGAAGAATTCCGTTGTAAAGTAAATTTACAGTGGGACAGCTTTAATTAGGCAACGGGTTTTCAGTGGCTGCCCTCTACAATGCTATTCCAATCACAAACAACAAACAGTTCATTGAATCACAATAAATAACAATTAAGTTTCAACCCATATTACATTAATGCAATTTAATTTATTACCACTCCATATTTTGATAAATTTCATGTTTTGCAACAAAATCTAGAAGCTTTCTTTGACTTTTATGATTTGTTGATCGATTAATCTGCATGGTTTAAGAAGAATCAATACAAAACGGAAGAAAGAACCATAAAGAAAGTGAGGAGAAGAGAAAGATGAATGCAATGTTTCATAAGTTTTTGTATATTCTAGTGAGGTCAGAGAGAGAAAAGGTTTTGATCTTTGGTTACACGACAGAAGAAGATAAGTAAAAGTGAAATTAGAGATTCTATAATTTCGGCGACTAGAAAAGCTAGTTTTATGGAAGTGATTCATGATTGCCTCAAACCAACACAAATAAATAAGATCAGTTGCAACGCCGCCCAATGAATTAATCAGTAATAAATAAACAATGGGGTGAAGACAGAAATGAACAAGAGCAGAATAAATAAATGGTAGCAGACCAATAAAGAAAGTAACCGCAAAAGGGAAGGAAGAATGAGAATGTGTGGCACTGTGGTGTCATGTGAGTAACAGTGCAGTGCAGCTCACTGTTGAAGCCTTCTATGGTCAATTGCTGGGGTCAATAGGCATGCTAAGGTATATATGTACTTCACCAAGTGCCACGTTAGCGACCCAATTTCTCTCTCCGTCACATGCATGGAAAATATATAAAATTGAAAGGTTCAGAATGAGAAATGGAGAAAAGGAAAAGTGAAAGGGAAAATGGTAATATCTGAATATGTGCAAGTGGCACAGCAGCACCTTTGGCTTTAGTGGAGTCACATAGCTATCATGCGTACCAGCTCATGACTCTCTGAAGTCTATGCTAAAACTGCGATGCTTCTTCCCTTAGTTTCTCTATCTGTGTTGGAATTCTTTGGCTATACTCTTGGCCAAGAAGATGCACAAACAACCAAGTGGGGCCTACATCAGTATTTTATTTTTCTGTCAATTTGTCAAGTGAAGAATCGCAGACTCCTTCTCTCCTCAATGCACCCATTTTCAACCATCGAACGTGTCCTGTGAAACCAAACCCCGCGTTCTCTAGTCTTCACTTCATCACCTTTGTTTTGGCTTGGTTTTTGGTGTGATTGGTTTTTCTCTCTTTTTCTTCCCTCTTTCTCTCTCAACATTGGTGTCAAATGAAAATACAACTGCACCCTTTTGTTGAAAGATTATAAAAACTCAATCTTTGGAATCATTACATTGGGTGGTGGTTGGTTTCTGATTTTCCTTCCCCCATGTGCTGACTTGGCTTTCTTCGCCTTGCTTTGTTTTCTCTGTCTATTCGGGTCTATTGGTTCTCCTCTTTATCTGGTTTTGGGGTTGAAAAGCTCAGTTTTTGAGGACTGAAAGAGTTCTCTTCTGCCTTACTGCTACTGGGTTTGTGTTCATTTCGTTGAGGTGTTCTTGGCCCTTCTCGGATCCAGCTTCATCTGGTAATGAAAGAGTTAATATTTTCATTATGGTATTATTATCCTGTTATTTTCTTTTTGTACTTTTTTTCCTCTATTGATTTTATTTATTTATTACCGGAGCACTTTTCGGGCTTCTGCTGCTATGGGTTTAGTTGGTTTCTGTTATTAGACGTTTATTGACTATGTGTTTTGGGTTTCAAGATTGTTAGATGAGGAAAGTTTCAAGCTTCCTATTTTCTCCATCTTTACACATTTTAAAGGCTCCTTTTTGTTTGTTTAGTATTGAATATAAGATGGTGCAAGTGAATTTGTTTCCTATAACAACGATTTGTGGGATAACTTATAGAATTTTTCTGAACATGTTGCAATCTGGACGTGAATGGATTTCTGGTTTTTCCGCACTGTTCATCTTTCATTTTTGACTAATTTTCAGAAGTTGCTTGTCATATACACAGAAGGCTTGCATAACTTTTGGTTTTCATAGGGCTCACTTAGCTTGACTCTTCAAGCAAAACTGCTACTTACAGATTCAATATTTCTGGTTTTCTGTATTCTTTCAGGTCATTGATAGTATTATATAATAATACTTAGTTTATAGTTGAAGGAAGGTGATGATGGGAGAAGGGTTGAACTATTAATCAATCCTGAATAGTAGAGGTGGAGAAGATGGAAAACACAGGCCTATGGATTCAGAAAGAGGGCCACAGAAGAAAATGTTCATTGCTTGGCATATTGAATGATAGGGAAATGTCAGAGGAAGACTCTTCAAAAACACAGTTAAAGAAGATGATTAAAAGATCAAACTCTCAAAGGGCAATGGCTGTAAATGCTATCCAATCACAAATTAGCAAATTTTTCTTCAAAGATTTATTCTTTCGACGAGTCCATGGATTGGACAGTAGGATTCCAAAGCATGTGGTGAGTGTGGACGAGAAATACGTCCGACGCTGCCTTGAATTTATACACAACACTGCATTAAGAGCCACAAACATGGAGAATTTATCAGAAAGCTTGAACACAGCTAAATTTTTTGGTGGAAATGCATATGGTTTAGGGCATTTTGTCTTTGAATGTCCTATGGCTAGTGAAACTGGGAGAGTAGTTATAGGTGCTGATACTGGGGATCGGTGGACTTTAGGTACAATAATGGGAACCAAGAGTATGATAAATATATTGAATAGCACACTTCTTCAGCAATTTGGTGCTGCACATAGAAGTGACAATTTGAACAGGATGAACTTTTCTGATCCTGAAGGATTGGTATGCTATGATTTTATGGACTCTCCCACTGATTTACCCATCACTTCATTGTATAAATTAGAAAAGGACAAACAAAGTCATAAATATGGCTCCATTTCTGTTCATAAAAGGCTTGTTTCCACTTCTAGCACAACCTCTACTTATTCTGATCGATTGTCTTCAGCTTCTTCTACTCTATCTCAGGGAATGATCCAATGTACATGGAAACATGGGATTCCTCATTTTGTTTTTTCTGCAGATGATCAGAAGGAGGTCTATGTGGCAAAATCGAGGAAGGTAAACTCAACCGATAACAAGGCTTTGGACAATGTGTATGAGTTTCATTTGAACAAAGGTGGCCAAAAGGGTCACGAGATTCCCGACAAGGATTTGCCATTTGTTGGGAAGATGCATGTATCAACAAGCTTCACCCTTTGCCCGAACAATTGTAGAATAAGGGAGACAGAGTTTACATTGTTCCTTAACGTTGAAATTAACGACAGAGAAATGTCAACCTCACAGCATTCTCACAGGAAGAACAAGGGACTGTCAAAGAAGGTTTCACAAGTTTTTAGAACTAGTCCATCATCAAAACGCAGAACACTCTCAAAGTTTGGTGGGTCAAGTTCCATGACCGAGAGTTGTCCGTGGGAGCCTAATGCTCTTGGTGGGACCAATTTATTAGAGACTGACACTCCAAATTCTGAGATGGCTGCCATTGTGGTGAAAAGCCATCTTCCTAGTAAACGACCAGAGAAAGTAAGAGGGGGTTGGGGTTTAAAGTTTCTAAACAAATCTGGTGGAGATCAAGTCACAGTGCCTTCTGAAAGTTGTGATAAAAATAATGGGGACTGTTCAACTAGCATGAGCATTCTGATTCCTGCAGGCTTTCATGGTGGACCAAGAACCAGAAATGGTGGGCCATCCAGTCTGATAGAGAGATGGAGATCTGGTGGCCGCTGTGACTGTGGTGGTTGGGATGAGGGTTGCCCTCTGACAGTACTTGAAAGAAGATCTAACAAAGCTGAGCTTTTGTCTAAAATAGATACACAATACGAGTGCAAGTCAGTTGATTTGGTTACTCAGGTATGTTTATATATCCCTTATATTTTTCTTCCTTCTCTTTTCTGTTTTTCTTTTATTCAGAAGCTATCATGACATTTCTGACATCTCAATTATGCTGACACTACAGAGTTTATCTATCATTTGTTTTCTCTTTTCTGTTCAAACAATGTTAGTGATCTTATATATGTTTTGCTAAACAATGTTTTTTTCCTGTTTGTGTGCATTTCTCCACAAAATTTTAGACATCCATGCATCTGTAATAGTGTATTTGCTTTCTGTTCTTATTGAAGAGTTAATTTGGTTTTCTTTTTAAAGTATGCAATGAGATGATCATACCCTTCAAATTTCAGGGTTCAAACGATTTCGGCCCCACCTTGAGGATGGTAAATGTTCGTGATGGTCTGTATTATATTCATTTTCATCCACCTCTGTCTGCACTACAGTCTTTCTCCATTGCTGTGGCAATAATTCATGCTCAAAGTCCTACTCTTCAGCCAAATCTTGCACAGGAGCTGTCATAACTAAAGTTAGATACGAGGTTATTTAGCAGTGATCATTCTCTTACTGTATTATAAGAAGTGAAGAGAAGATTTAGGGGATTTATACATCAATCAGGTTTTCATTATATGTGTAGGGTTGTAATTTTAATACAGTCAGATGTTATCTTATTTAGGAGGATTAGTTCTGTTTGTCTTTTCTCACAATTCATAGTTTGTAACCATCTTTCTCCTCATTCTTTTTGTTGAAGAGGATTGATTGTAAAAGGGTTGTTGCAGAATATTGGTAAATTATAGCATTGAGATTGAGCTTGTTATAGTTGTTAATGAGAAGGAAATATCCAATTTTTACTCATATAGCAACACATATGTTCCATGAATGTTATATATCAATATCTTGTATGGAATAATTTGCTTTTGCTTTTGAATTCATACTTGAATTTTGCGTTTCCATGCTGAAAATACACCTCCCTTCAATTGAATGTTCATTAGAACATGAACATGAATACTTCTTGCACATTATATTTGTCTTACAATTCTTGTCAGGTGGTAACAGAAGGCTATTGCAAAAGATGATCCTGCACAATCAAAATGTCATATGAAAGTTGATAAAAACAATAATTTTGGCATAAATTAGAAAGTCTAAACAACAGGGCCTTCTTGACGAGTACTGCATGTGAGAAATTGAATTATTTGGATGACAGTGAACACTTAAACCCCTGTTTTTCATGTGAATCATATTGCACCCAAAGGTTAGCTTGAAAAGGCAGATCTTATTTTGTTGTGGCTGTGGATGTTTTGTTTGTTTGTGCCATGTTTCCACCATGCTCACAAATATCTGTGTATATTAACAATTAATAGAACAACTTCGTCAAAGATCACTAAATTAAATTAATGATTTTTTTAGTCAAGTATGGTTTAATTAAAAATAATAATTAAATTGTTTGGCCACGGTCAAATATAATCCAAGATTTAAAATTCTGACCTCACGCATTTTGATGCCAAATTTAAGCACGTTCGAAGTCATTACGGGTCATTATCCCACTACATATTTTGAATTATATTAATTAGAGTTTTATTATATAGTTAGAAAAGGATAAATTCTATCTCTAAAATATTATTTCATCACAGATGATTAATTTTAAATTTAGTTTTTATACACTTCCATCTTCATATTAAAGCATCTCCAATAAAGATCATATAACCAATAATAAACAACTAAAACTAAACAAGTTTACGTTGTACGTATCATCAAATTGGACAAGACTCTTTCCTTCAAGGGAAATTAAAAATGAGATGAAATAGTGAAATCTATAAAAAAAAAAAAAAGAATAAATTAAAATCCGTGTTGTATCC
Source organism: Vigna umbellata (assembly GCF_029865625.1). NCBI lineage: Eukaryota > Viridiplantae > Streptophyta > Magnoliopsida > Fabales > Fabaceae > Vigna > Vigna umbellata. Next base: position 37,287,675 of record NC_142172.1, on the reverse strand, counting down.
CTGTATTCGAAGCTCTCATAAACAAATATGAATTCGATATGATTCAAACAGATAAAGCCATCTGATAGGATGATAGAAGTATGATATTTTCGTCGTCACATATGGAAGTTTGTGGCTTCAAGAGGCATCTTATGGCATATCCCCTCGTAATTAACGTTACTCTTTAAGTTAATGGTTTTATGAAAGTTTGTATAAAACTATATGCACCCACAGTCCCCAAACCCATTTGACCGTTTTAGTTTTATTTTATCTACTGCAGAATATAAAAGGAATATGTGGATCCATTTATTTTCCACATCTACTTATGCCCATGTTTTTGTCAAGAAATGTTTGTGATTCTTATAACCATTAGACGTGTAAGAAAAAATATGTATGTTGTGACAGAACTTATAGCCTGATGAATTAAGTTACGGAGTAAATTTGACTTAATTATTTGAAAACCCAAATATCTAAGAAATTATCCTCATTCATGAAAACCCAAAAATTGCCAAAAAGATGCAATGTTTTTTATTCTGCGAACTTCTCCAAAATAAGGAGTGTTTAACGTCCATCGTTGTCATTTATTTTCAACTTCTCAAAGTTTCAGAGATGATTTAATAGCACCTAATTTTTTGATTTTAAAAGAATATGGTAAGTATCATCTCTGGAATGTAAATGCCATTATTTGTTGAAACAAAACAACTATTGCACGAGTGAAATCCAATAATTTTATTTGTCCTTTTTCCTTTTTACTCTATTTTGCCATGTTATCACCAAAAGAAAAAGTTAATAATATGTTAACAATTTTATGTTGCGATGAGAGAGACCAAATTATGAAAGAACAAAATCCTGCTCCCAGAAGTATCATATTAAACTAAAATCAGTTATGTTCATTCTGTGTCTCCTTTCTTGTCCTGAAAGGACAGAAGTATCACATTAGATTGGTACTTGGTTTACTATTGAAATAGAGAGGGTTTTCCGTGTTTGTACCTACACTTGTAAGGCTGTAAAGGATATATGGTCACTGCCAGTGAGAAAGGGGATTTCAGTAGTAAATGCAATAAAATATTATGTAGTTCAAGCACACTCTGTCACTAACACCAGTGGAATAGTTTTTCGAACTTCATACCAACTCAAAGTAGATATCAGTGCCTTCTAGATTGCTGTTGTACAACTAATTTAACTGCTGAACACTTGATCATTAACAATTTACCGGGACCTTATCAATCGCTGATTCGATAATGGGGTTGTGGCTGCAAACAGGATAAAAACATATGAGACGAACTCTAGAACTAACTTTTTTCTGCATAAGCTTTATGTTGTTAAACAACGGCATAAAGCTTATTGAAATAAGTTTTAAAAGTTATAAGAATGTTAAATCTGATTTCATAATTTTAATCAAGACATGATGTCAAGACAAATAAACTCTACAGAAAAAGAACTTCTTAGATGTCGACCTATATCCGGGCGTGGAAAGAATTACCCACTTTTTCTATCCCACTCTACTAAGTATTCCTAAAAACCCATTCTAATCACAAAAGGATATTTGCACGTGAACGATTGCTTTCGTCAATTTAATACAACAAGTAGAAAATTGAAAATTCATATCCATCAATTTTAATTAGAATACACTACGATTGAAAATTCTTTTGCCCCTTAAAACTTTCCATTCTAAATAGAGATTTGTCTTCCAAATCCCACTCTGGATATATATGTATGTTCTTGCAAAAGCAAACATCAAAGATCATCTCTTCATTATTCTCAGCTTTCACCTTTAACTAAATTATTAATAAGTGAAATGGCAACAAACCTGGAGGTTGCTCCATATAAACTTCTTCCTCAAGATCACCATGGAGAAAGGCATTTTTGATATCCAACTAATGAAGTGGCCAATGACGAATGGCTGCCATTGCAAAGAACAATCGAATGGTAGTCATCTTTGCCACGGGAGAAAAGGTGTCACAATAATCAAGACCATAAACCTGAGTGTATCCTTTTGCAACCAGCCGGGCTTTGAGCCTATCAATGTTACCATTAGGGCCGACTTTAATTGCATATACCCATCGACAACCAACAGCCTTTTTGCCCGGGGGAAGTGGCACAAGCTCCCAAGTGTGATTGTGGTCAAGAGCCTGCATTTCTTCAATCATGGCTTGTCGCCATCCAGGATGATCAAGTGCTTCTTTCACACTTTTAGGAATAACCACAGGAGATACTAAGGATAAAAGGGAATAAAAGGAGGGCGACACTCTCTGATAACTAAGAAAATTATAAATGGGATGAGGGTTTCGAGTGGAACGAGTACCTTTTCTGAGAGCAATGGGCCAACCAGAATCATCTTCACCAGGAGGCGTGACAGGAGATGGTGATGGAGAAGAATCTGAAGGAGGAGATCCACCATTTTCTGGAAGAGGATTACTCACCGGGGTACTGTGTCGAAGGATATCAGTATGTGGAGAGGAAGGTTCAGGAGGACCTTGGGCATGACTTGGATTGACTGAGGCATTGGAGATATTAGACTCAACCACTGGAAGAGGAAGGACCTGGTGGAGGATATGAACATCTTGAACAGAGGGAGAGAAGAAAGGTGTTTGTTCAAAGAAGGTAACATTGGCAGACATGTAGTACTTTTTGGTTTCAGGAGAGTAACACCGGTACCCTTTTTGAAGCTGAGAATAGCCCAAAAAGACACATTTGATCACACGAGCAGAGAGCTTGTCGAGCCCCGGAGACATGTCGTGAACAAAACAAACACAACCAAAGACTTGAGGAGAGGTGTGAAAGAGAGGATCATTGGGAAAGAGAATGGAGAAAGGAACTTTATGATTGAGAGAGGAGGAGGGCATCCTATTAATAAGAAAACATGCAGTTAAGATGGCATCCCCAGTGATGAACAGGAATATTAGCACCAAGCAAAAGGGTACGAGCCATTTCAACCAAGTGTCTATTTTTTCTTTCCACTATACCATTTTGCTGCGGTGTATGAGGACAAGTGGACTGATGCAAAATACCATGGGAGCTAAGAAGTGAAGAAAATTTTGATGAGAAATACTCTTTAGCATTATCACTTCTTAAGACTTTAATTACGTGACCAAATTGGTTCTTGATTTCATTCAAAAAGGATGTGAAAATGGGTAACAATTCAGAGCGATCTTTCATTAGATAAACCCAAGTACATCTAGAATACTCATCAATAAAAGTAACAAAATACCTAAAACCAAAAGAAGATACGCGACTAGGTCCCCAGACATCAGAATGAATAATAGAGAAACTAGAAGTACACATTGATTGAGACCTTTTTGGAAAGACAGATCTGACATGTTTTTCTAGTTGACAGGACTGACATTCTAAAGTTTGAAGACCACTAAGTTCAAGACACATCTTTTTTAACTTTGACGAGTGAGGATGGCCAAACCGATCATGTAACACTTTAGGGGGAAGAGCTGCGACATAAGATACTCGTGGACGAGATCCAAAATGGTATAAACCTCCAGCTACATATCCTTCTCCAATCTGTCTCCCCGAGCCACGCTCCTGTATAACAAAAGATTTTGAATCGAAATTTATTGAACAATGTAACATTTTGGTTAACTGACTTAAGGAAATTAAATTGAATGGACAGTTAGGGACAAAAAGAACAGATTTCAGAGTTAGAGAGGGAGACAGGGAGACATGACCGACTCCCTTTGAACAAATTTTAGAGCCATTTGCAAGGGTAATGAAATGGGGTTTTTCTTGGAGGGAAAGGGTTGAGAACAATGAGGTATTACCAGAAATGTGATCAGAAGCACCCGAGTCAATTACCCATGAATTTAGACCTTCCATGGATTGAGAAATGCAAGCTGTGGACGTACTTGGGGACTGAGATGATTGCGCCAAACTGTTAGACTTTAATCGCAGATACTCTTGATACTCTTCCTCAGTGAACTTGGAGTTGGAAGTGGAAGTTTCAGCCTTAGAGATATTGGCGGTTTTTGAAGGAAAGCCATGTAAGGAGTAGCAGTTTTCTTGGGTGTGACCCACCCTCTTACAGTAAGAGCACTGTGGACGTCCTCGACCTCCACGTCCTCCTCCTCTAGTGCCACGTCCTCCTCTTCCTCGCGTGGCAACCATGACAGATGGTTCCATTGTTTCATGAGCTTCCTGAGACTGAGACACGGGAACACAAAGAAGACGTGTGGTCAAGGCTTCCAAGGAAGGGACCTCATGACTTGTCAGAAGTTGATCTCTGATGTGATTCAAATCTGAATGCAAAGCACGGAGGATCATCACCATATAATACTTGTCAAGCTTCTTTTTGATATCTTCCGAAGATTCCACTTCCAAGAACATTCTCAATTCTTCCACAGCTGCTTGGGCTTCAGTCATGAAGGAGACCATATCATGGTCTGTCATTTTGAGACAGGCAAGCTTGTTTGCGGTATCATAGAGACGTTGAATATCATTAGCATAAATGCTTTGAGCTTTCTTCCAAAAAGTGTGACATGTCTTGAAGGTTTTAACTGATATCAAAAGTCGGGGTTCCACAGATTGCCACAATAGGGTACACAATTGGAAATCAGCTTGTTTCCATTTTTCAACTTTGTCAAAAGGTACTTGGCTTCCATCCTCGAGGTGGTCATAATGTCCTTGACCAAGGAACCACATTTCCACAACAGCAGACCAACATAGATAATTCTTTCCGTTTAGCTTTTCGGAAGTGATTGAGGGACTTCCAGAGAAAGAAAGAGCACTTCCAGACGCCATTCTTTGATAAAAAGAGAAGGAACCAGAAAAACCGTGAAGAACCAGAAAACCCTAGGGGGTTTCTTAGGGTTTTCTTAAAGGGGAGCTTCTGGACACACCAAAGTAATATTTTGAGGGGCAGAAGGACAGAGGAGCAGAGGGCGACAGCTATGGAGGTGGCGCGGCGACTTTCCGATGAGCAGAGGGCGGCGCATGGACAGCACGCGCCTGTTCGCAGCACACAAAGAGGCGGCGCGTGGCGGAGCGTGGAGGAGAATCAGGCGAACCCACCGGTGGGGTTGGCGGTCGCATGAAGAGGCGAATCAGATTCAGTGGTCGCCGGACGGAACAGTGACGGCGGCCGGCAGCAGACGGCGGAGGACGGCGGCGGATGGTGGCGAACGGCGGCGGACAACAGCGGACAGATGCGAGGTGGCGGACAACCAAGTTGAAGAACTACAAATTGCAGTTGACAGCTGCAGATAGTGGCGAGACAACCGCGGACAACGGCGAATGGCACCGGACAGATGCAAACAGCAGTGACAGTGCTGGTGGACAACCCAGGATAGAAACCAGAGCAGGATGAACCTGCTCTGATACCAACTTGAGATCTAAGACAGAGAAAAATAGTTCTAAAGGGCTTGGAAGTCCCTTCTCAGTTCTCTTATTTATGTAGATAAAAATCTGATATAATAGATAGATGGAAGATGAAGAGATTGTCCTAGACTGCTAGGAACAATCATTATAGATAACCCAACACACAACTACCTACTTTAGGCCCTGCTATACTAATCATAGGTAGACTTAATAATTATTCTAACAACATTCAACAAGAAACTGATATCTCATTAAAATAACATCATATTAAAGAGAAGCCACCGTGCCTCCAGGTACAAGGATTTATGTCTATAATGGCTGCGGTAATATTGGGAGTAACTAATGGCAACCTCCGATGAAGCACAATGGTTCTTCCAACGAAAACAAAATCTTCTAGTTTACATTTTGGCACCATCTTTCAAGTTATTGCTCACTGTAGTTAATTCGACATGATACCGAGAAACAAGAGTTTGTCTAAAATGTATGCTTAGAAACACCGCATGAAATCCCCGTTCTACTTCTTACCTTAAAATCAGAGGTGGGATTTTCGACAGAAATCTAAACTTGACCTTTGCTATCTAAAATTACATAATCTAATATTCCTAAAAATAATCATATGAATATGATAGAAAACTGAGCCATTTATTCAATAAATAAAAAGAAATATGTCAGAAGTCACATTCTGGGACCTGCTACATACTTTTATAGTAACTGTGAATTTAAGAACAAATGGCTTAATTTCAGGGATATCAGGATAAAAAAGTATGACCCACATTTCATAACACAGATGTAAACATCTTGTCCGGAAAATAGAGCACTCAAATCCTTCGACCATTAAGTAAATGAAATGAAACTCAACTAATTCATTCTAGATAATATGAACAAGGACCCTTCACTTATATCAAACTTGATCAATCTTATTTTCATTGCATTTGCATTCTAGATAGCAATACTTCTCTTGGGCATTTCATCAAACGGACTCTCGTCACTTCAAAATTGCTCGTTTCTAAATATGATTTGATCATGACATTACACGAGGAATACCCAGAAATTAATACAAAGGAATGAAGTGGCAGTTGTTTCAATGTCTAATATATTTAGAAACATAATGAAGCATCAAGCCACCTCGGACATCAAGAGCTCGTTGAATGGAAGACAGGTCTAGGTGGTGACGGGACTATTCTTTTTTTCTGCCAACGGCGTCTAAGCGAAGAGAAGAGATGGTGTGAAGATATAGATGCAGGCCACAGAGAGAGTAGAAACAAGCCACCCAAGATTGATTACTTTTATGACATTGAAGGTGGGAACTTATCTAAAGACTTGACAACACATTCAAATTTGGAACCGATGAAAACGTGAAAGATCACATCACATTTAGGTTAGTGTCCATCCAAGTCTTTCTCCCCTTTCCTATCTCAACATCCTCCATAAATATTCCTTTCAAATTTCAAGAGGCACGGAATGAAAGCCACGTTTAGATCCCAAGTCAGTAAACAAAAAAAACAGCAACCAGCAACTAATGGGACAAACCCCATTTGCATTTCAATATATATTTTTTTTTCTTTTTGCAATAATTCTGAACTCCAGAGTAAAAATAATGGAATGGATAAAGCATTAAACCACAGTACCAAAACTCAGTATTCAGTATACACACACTCACGCACACATTTCACTGAGTAAATGCAAGCAAGCACCTGCTAGGAGGACTGGGAAGAGAGTTTGAGGCATTCACTCTGGCATCTCCTAAGACAAATGTCATTCCAATTTGGCACTTGATGTTGGTTGACACAAACAGTGCGGGCACAGGCATCAGCACATGCATCAAGATCGGAAACACCACAAACCGTGACGCAGGTATCGGGAATGGGGTCTTTGGAGAAGGAGCCAACCTTCTTGAGCATCCTCTTGGATGTGCAGACCCTCTCACACACGAAAATTTCATCAGAACTCCTTTCCCTCCCTCGAGCACTCTTCAGCCGCTGCTCCTCTGCGTGCCGTTTCTTCACCCGAAACGCTTGCCCTGCAACCACCACAGGGATCGCCGCCCCCAAAAGCGACCACCAGATTTCAACCATTTCTCACCCACAAAGAACGAACAAATTCTCCTCCTCTTCTTCTAGTTCACATACTGCACACTCGCAACCACACGTTACAGAGTTTCAATCGTTAGTAATTATTGTTAATCGTATACATATAGTAAACCCTAGACACGCGCGCGCGAAGCGAAACAGAGAGAACACTGTAATGTGTTGAAATGCAATCGGAAAAGAATGAGAAATGGACTTCATATTATGCAACGAACTGAATAAAGACGATGCAAATTCGAAAGTGAGCGGCTTTGTCTAAGTGAGGGAAATCAAAGTGTGAAGAGAGTATTGCATTTACCGGCGGCGGAGAAGAGCGGCGGAGACAGCGAGGCGGTGCTTCTACGGCGTAAAACCCTCACTGAACTACTTTTTCACAACAATGAGCCATCGGTATTTAGGTTTCTTGGGGTTTTTCCTACAAGACTAGAAAAAGAATATTCGTTCACTTTCCATTTAAAAAAAATAGGAAAACTCTTATTGGACTGGCATTTGTATCTACTTTTTAATTATAATAATAAAAATAAAAAATTCATTTTTATCATTTTTTATTATTTTATTTTAAGTAATTAATTAAATTTAAAAATAATTATAAAACTTTAAAAATAAAAATAATTTATACTGATGAAAAAACCGATAATAAAATGTAAAAGGTTACTAAAAACAATACTATTATTCTTTATTAACGACTGTAAATAATAAATAATATATTATAAGTTGTATTTTTGTCGATTCATTATGTTCTTAATTAATCTAAAAATATATAGTCTTAATTTATTTTCACGCTTTTCATTGATTTAAAACTTGTACCGATTTTGTATATTTTTAATAAGTGTTTTAATTTATTTTTAGCATCTTATTAAAGTATTTGCATTATCAGTCAATTAAAAATATTTTAAATACAATTTTTTGAGTATTTATGTATTCGAAATTTGGTCATATTACGGTTTAAGTAGCCTTCAAATAGACAGATGAATTAAATTATATGGAAGCTAATTAAAAAGTCATAGACGAACTTATTCTTACCCATCATAAAAAAATATTTTAAATATTGTAACCACAATTTCCTGAGGACATACAATAGTGTAGAAACTAATTAACTGTTAAAATATTTTCTGAAAAATATACATATAAATACTTTAAAAATCATAGCTATGAATTTTGTGAAATTCAATTCAATTTAGTTTCAATAACTATTTTTTATGTAATTCAATAATTCTATTTAGGAAAGATTCAATCATAAAATTTAAAGAAGTCTAAGAATCTAATTCAATAATTCAACACAAATTTGTTTCAGTTCAACTAAGAATAACAATGTAAGGCACGATTTCACCATACTACATTCTCGTTCACTTTCATCCATTTCTCTTCCACAGATATTAGATTGTGAATGTGTTTCACATTGTATGTCTCATATATCTCGATGACAACCTTGTAGAAACCAAAACCAAGCATTGTTTTTATGTACATAAACCAAACACTAAAGGAATATATTACAGAAACAAAACCCAGACATGAACTTAACTCTTTTATTTATTGTATCAATCCTTATCCCAGATCACAAGATGCTAACAAGTGTTATTTTTTGGTGTCACATTACACTACCAACCCAGTAACTAACGTAATCCAATTCAACATTCAACCCATCTTAGCATCAGCAGAACCTGCATGCATTTTAGCACAGTATTCAAACAAGCTCCCATCATAGCATCTTCTTACAGCTTCTTTAGACAGGAAGCCTTCCTCATCCTTAGCCAGAATGTACAGAGCCCCCCATTCAAATTTAGCAGCCAACCTGTCACATTCCTATGTCAAATTATGCCATAAAACTAAAGTTGAGATCGATGTCAGAATTAATAATACTCACCACCCAAATGGGTCAAACGCATTTCGGTTTCCTTCTGTCAGATCCCACATCTCCCCAAGTGTGAGCTTGTCCGGAACTGTACGAGCATACTTACTGAACATGTTCTCAATATTCGCTGGCACATAACTGTGGTTTATTTCATTAAGTACAAATCAATGTCCAAGAAGAGGTTATTTGGCAGTCATAACTGACAGATTTTTTGTTAATCCAAACTAATTTCACTTACCGTCCTTCTGTGTCATAAACTCCAGAGTCACTTCCATGTTTTGCTTTGTGTATGTTATGTATGTAGATGGGGAAAAGGAGAGAAGGGATCCAACTCTGTGCAAGTACAAATTCAAAGATGAGCCTAAAAATTTCATATGGCTTTATTTTTTACTCTAAATAAATCATCGACAAGCTAACAACTGATATGCAGATTCTTAATATATGAATAGTGTAAAATGCGCTTAAGAGCTTAATCCCAAAAGTATATACAGCATTTTGTATTGTTCATTTTGTCCCCTTTTGGTTCTAACTACCTAAGGAAAAAAGAAAAATCAAGAATGACTCACAGGCTGAGTGGGGAAACTCAATCCAATATTGATAACAATGGCCATTATAGCAGATGCAACAATATTAAATCCAAGAGAACGCATCCCTGATAAACAAAGATAAAAGAACTTTAGATACGGTCGATGACAATGTGGACCCTATTGGAAATCAAAACTCTTACCCCTGTAAGTCTCCCAAGGGTAAATGATACCATTGCCATCTTGATCAAAAAAAGCAACATGCTGCTGAAGAACAGACAAGTCATTGTGCTTGTGGCCCTGTGTTCCTTGAGGGTGGCTTGCATCAGGAGCTTTCAATGCTCTGGGCATGTCTGAACACGTCCCATGAAAAAAAAATGGCTTGGTTACACATATAAGAGGAAATTTAAATCCATTTATAAGAAAATTGGTAAAGGTACTCTATGCTTTCTATGTCCTTGTTCTTCAAAATGAAATTTACTCGGAAATCAAAACTTAAAAGAGGCAATATACTTACTTATACATATAGAGGTGTCTTCGCAAATTGCAACATAAAGGGAGAGAAATCATGAAGCAATAGTAATAATGTGGTATGAACCACGATATTGACAAAAAGTATTCATGCATGGTCCTTTGGATATAGTAACAATATTAATGCAGAAAACAAATATGACAGCCCATCTTATTAGAATCTGCACAAATTAGTATGATCCTACAACGTTACTTCAGTTTTGGACTAATACTTACATGGCTTTGGCAGAGAATTTTCCAAATCATTTCTGACCCTTCTCTGTGTAGTAACCGGTGCCTTTTCAGCTTCAGTCATCAATGAATCCCTCTCCATCACTGTAGCCATTATGATATTAATATGCTTCTTCTCTTTCTCACTGATTCGTGTATATATATATATATATATATATCTTCGTTTTGGCCTCTCCTTTTATGGAGGAGCTAGTTGAATCACCAATAAATTATATATAACTTGTTGGAGACAGTAGAAAGAGCCAGCAAGTTCCACCAAGTTACGTGGCAAACATGCAGAACATTGAAGTGCATATTGTGCCAACTGCTAAGTTGAGAAGTGATGCATGTAATTGTTTTGTCGGTTCCTTGTCGTCTCTGAATACCTCTCTCAGTGTCGAACATACCCAGTCCCTAGTATTCATCAGTTCGGCAGAAATTTACATATTCTTTCACTAATCGATGCCATGTTTCGACGCGACAGCTTAATTTAATCAATTTTGAATTATTGTTTTTGGAAATAGAATTTAAAAAGGATGTGTAATTCTAATTAGAAAATGTTGTGGAGATAAACAAATTAATCAAAAAGTTGCTTGGTAAATTTGTTTTCAAAACTTTCAAAATAAACTTACAACTTTTTAACAGATACTTATGATATAGCACTACCGCTTTTAGAATAATAGTTTTTATTTTCTAAGAGTAATTTTTAACGTGTTAAGAAAATAGTTTTAAAAAAATGTTTTTTTGTTATCTATAATATGATTAAAATAAATTGCTATAATTATAATTACTAAAAAATACATAAAATATTCTAAACATTTTTAAATAATTTTATCTAAATTTATATTAATAAAGCATTTTTTTTTAATTAGTGTCTATACTTAATACTATTAGTGTATATATTTATAAATAATTTAAAATCTCAACCATTAATAAATATAGATCATACATAAAAAAATTATTTCGTGTTAAATAAATATTAATACTTTATTCATTCTAAGCTTCTAGGATTTATAATCAACTTAAAATATTAAAGTAAGTTTCAAAAAATTTAATATTACTTTTCTCTCAAAGAACTTTATGCCACAACTCAACATTTCAAAACCCATCAAAATTCTAATTACATTAGCTTAAACCTTTTATTTTATATCGCACAAATTTCACATTTTAAGTATTTTAATTCAAAATATCATTCAACATTCAATATATCATTCAATTAGATTAAATCCTCAATTCAAAACATATCCAAATCAATAAGACTAAGTATACTCTATAGGACTTTCGTCACTCCCACTAAAAATAATTATTCTGCCAAAGGTTTTATTTCAAATTATGAGTTTTTATCCTTTACAAATTAATTTGCAAAAGTTTTTTAGATATTTTATATTTTCATCATTCTTTTATTTCTTTTTAGGATTTTAACCTTCCCGTACGTTTTAAAGCCTCTTTTATTTACAACTATTTTTATTTACAACTATTTTAGAGAGTTTTAAAATTTTCATTTGTATTATTTATTTTGTGAGTTTATTATTTTATTTTACTTGTGTTATTTCTAATTTCTTAAATACAATAATTGATAGTAATTAAAAGCTCTTGTAGATGATAATGTATATGACTATTAACGTACTTATATTTTTGTGTTTACAATTTTTATTTGTAAACTTTTTTTTAATATTTTAATTATGACAAAAGACATGACAAACCTTTATCAAAATGTTCAAATATATATCATTAAAACATTTAATTTTCAAAATTATCATAATAAGATAAAAATAATTTAAATCAAAACATAATTATAACTTAATCCATAATTACTCAAAATTCATAATAGATTAAATATAGTTTTATCTTAAAAAATATCATAAACACACTAAATTTTGCTAGCAACATATAATCTTCTTGTATCTAAGGAAGAGACTTAGACTCATTTGGATCACCAGTATGCTAAAATGATAAATAGATATATTAAAGTGAAATAATCTATGACATAAGCGTGATATGCAAGAATAAAAAGAAAACAATAAGACAACAAATTAGAGTGAATATAAAACTATCCATTGTTTAGTACGTTTGTCCTCCATACATACTAAAGTTCTAATATAGTAGCCAGCTTTAAGTATTGAACGTCTATAGATTCTAACCATTTTTTACTTTAAGCCACATCCCCACACTTTCATGTGAAAATTATTGAACTTTTGTTAGACGTAAGTAGTTCACACAACTTTTGGACACAAGATACATACATTACACGACACCATTTGACTCACTTAAAGGTTCAGGGTATGTTTAGAGAAAGGAAAAGGTTTTTTTAACGACTTTTTAAAAAAAAAAATCTATGTAGTAGTTTGTGATTGATCTATTTTAAATATACAGACCAATAAAATAGTAACACATAGTCTATTTTCAAAAAGTTATTTAAAAAAGTTAAGATATCATAGTCTAGAAACTTGTTCGTAGTATTTTTAGAAGAGAAAAAGAAGAAATAAAAATAAAATTAACATCTCTATAAACTAAAATTAACTTAACATACATAATGCCTCCATGTAAATGACCTTATTAATAAAATAGAAAAGAAAAAGATCAAATGAAAAGCAACCAGAATTATGTTTGACAACATATAATCATATGAAACAGTCCAGGAAGAAAATAAAAGCATCTGAAAGCACCTGCATCGGAGTTACTAAAACCCATATTGGATTTGTCAGCAACACATTCAAGGACCTGAAAAATAAGACAATTGCAACAAAAATATTAAGCAAAGAGAGAGAAGTTGGGTTCACTATCACCAACACAACACAAACATGTCTATTCTGAAATGCAACATTCAAATAAAATTTGTATGATGGAATAATCACCCAGCAATTGCAGCCACAACAAGCCAACCAAACATCCCAACAGTACCATTTCCATGCTTTTTCAATTTCCGTGCAGCTGTAATCGCCACTGCCTCGTTCTTGAAAACTTGATAGAAATAGTAGTAAATGCCCTGAAAACAGAAAAATAAGCATTTAGATAACTACCCCACAACCCACTGAGTAGTCATGTTACTTTGTTTTTGGTTTAATGGTTTCCCACACCACATCTATCCTCGTTCAGATGTAATATTGTCCAAGACACAATCAAACATTAAGTTTGAGCACCACTTTCAATAAATATTTGAATCTAAATTCATCAGGTTATTGGAGACTAGCCCCTTTCGCAACACAATCTCATTTACAACACACGGAGTCTTAAGGCTTGAATTTTGCGTCTTATAAGAGGTGAATTCCAAATAATAAGCAATGTACTGTAACAATTCTATACCGCTCGAGCCTAATCCAAAGCACATATGTCGAGGAGAAAAGATAATAAATATTGTACTGTAGAGATAGGGTATAAATATGTGTGTGTGTGTGTGTATATATATATATATATATATATATATATATATATATATATATATATATATATATATATATATGAAGACCTTCTTCTTCATATGAATTAGAGATCCAAAAGTTTTTCTTTAGGAAATAAAGAAGTCTAAGAGTTTACAAGAGGCGATTAAAAGCCATACTTGCGCTTCCACTTTGCAATGTCAATCTTGGTTTCTCACCGGAACTTGAAATGTTATCTGGCACTGGAAGTGGAGAAAAGGAATATATATTGAAAGTGGAAACCCTAAATGGATTTTACACTAAAGGAGCGACATACGGTACCTCTAAGAATCTGACCCTGTGGACCTTAGGAATAACAAATTCACTGGTGGATTGACCTTGTCTTTGCAGGAGACGAGCTTATTAGAGGAATTTGTTGTGTCCAACAATCCATTAGGTGGAGATATCAGGGTCCTAGGTTTGAAAATTGGGGATTTTCAGAACAATTTCAGATTTAATGCAAATGGAGAACACCAACATTGTTCTGGGTTCGAGTCACATACCTAAAAACGGACATTCTCCACCGAGCTTCGTCTCCTTCGAGTTAACGTCGAATGACCTTCGATTGAACGTCAATCAAGCAGATGGTCTGTTAAGTGATGCAAAGAGGTTTTCAGAGTTGAACTTCGTGGAAAGAGCGCGAAAGGAATTCAAGTGGGGAGCGCGAGAAAGAATTTTTTAGTGCGGAAGGAAACCGTGAAGGTTTATAAAAGAATAAGGAAGTAAAAATAAATAAAGGTGAAAAATGTAATATAATTGGTTAACGTTATAAACTTCTTCAAAAATACTTAAAATTGTCTATTATTATTATTTTAAACAATCTATCATATTATTTAAAATCATGTTAATTTGTGATTTTTGAAAAATAATTCCTTTTAATAAAATTTTTTTTTAGTTTTTTACATGTTCTCAACTTATTGTTGTAAAAGAATAAAAAAGAAGATGGAATAAAAAGTGTAACATCCCAAAATACAGTAATTACCATAATTCAGAATTAATTACAATTAACAGTAACATAAACAGTCTTTGCATTGAAACTGGATTTAAAATCGAACGGCATCAGTACAAAAGAACGCGCATAAGCGCATACAAGGGAAAATCCAAGAGTGAACGTTCTTAGATAAATACTAACGTACGTCATTATAGAGGAATAGATAATTAAGACGAACGGCCTTACAAAACATCTAGCCGAACGTTCAAACTATACTAACATTTACAGTACTAAACTAACAACCACTCTAAGGCTCGGCCTTCACTTCAACGTCCACCAGATGAGCTTCATCCAAATTTTCTTCTTCCAGCATTTGCTCAAGGGACGCCCCTCCATCTGCTCACATCCACAACGGATGATCATTGCATTTTGACAAGACGGAGATACATGGACAGTAAACAACACAATGGAAATGCAAGGGTAAGCTTATATTGTTTAATTAATACAACATACATACAGTTCATGATTCAATTCACACATTCATCAAATAACTTAATCATATAATTTAACATATAAATATATATAAGACAGACCGTCCGGACTGTATGAACCATGTAGTTACAGGCGTCCTTGCACACAAGTGGTGTAATAGCCGGGATATACCTAATCAGCTTCCACTTGAGGTTAATCATTCGCCCCTGCTAAGTGAGAGATACGAATGACCTCCTGCCATTCCCACACATGACTACCCCCTTCTACGTGAAGATGAGCATCACGGAATATCAGGATGGACCAAGCCAGCATTAACTAACCACGGTCATACTTTACCAATTCCATATTCAATCATATATGAGACGTTCCTCCTTGGAACGCTCGTTCAATTCCATAATCATATAATCATATCACATAGTGTTCAACCATCAACTTCTTTCATAGTTATAATCTTTCCATTCTGTGTTCCACTCTCTTAACATTAACGTCATGCATTCTTTAATCAAATAAAACGAACTTATTACAGAACCTTTGATTTCACGTTTCTGAACAAAAGAAACGAACTCTTATTCATTGATGGACGTTAATAATTCTTAAAGAATTTAAATGAGATTGAATTTAGAAGTTCAGAATAATACTTAGAAGATGTTGAGTACAAGAACTTTAGGTTGAATCAAGAGAATAAATATCTTACAGAATAACTAAGATAAATAACCAGAATATTTAAAGTACAGAAAACAACTCTGACTGTCAATGAACGAACGTTCAGAAATTTACTTTGGACGAACGTCAATTACGTTCGCTCAGAATTCAATAATAAGGACGAGCGTTCAGTTAGAAACCGAACCCTGCTTTGGACGAACGCTAGGTCAATGACCGAGCACGAATTAAAACGAACGCTGGATATACACCGAGCGCTATTTAAGACGAACGCTTCGGTATAGGACCGAGCGCCAGTTCGGACGAACGTTCAGTATAAGAATGAACGCTCTGTAGAACGAACGTTCGACATAAGGTCGAACGACATTAAGGACGAACGCTCGACTTAAGGCCGAACGTCACTTATTTATAAAGTCTTAAATATTTAAACATTGCTGAGCTAGACGAACGCTCAGACCATCAACTGGGGACGCTCGTTCTCGAGCAGAATTCTTTCCAAATGAAAGAATTCCAATCTAAGTAATTTTACTGAAAGCCGAACGGTTTAAGACCGTACAGGGACGAACGTCCTTTATAAAAGGTAAGATTTAAATTTCAGGTTTTGCAACCTTAACAGAATTTTTCAAGATTTCAACTTTACGAACTTTATAACTTTCTTTCCAGATTTAATACATCAAAATCATACAGATTTCAACCTTCAAACTTATACTTTTAAATCATAGGATTTTCAATTTATAAACTTTAAAATATGCATTCCAACAACTGCAGATTCAATATCAACATTCAGATTTAATTCATACAACAAATCATCCACTTTTCCTACGTATCAGACCAACATGCAAATCAATCAAAATCAGAAACCAGATTCCATATCAGTGGTCGTCCATACAGCTCAAACATCATACTTTTAATTCATGCAAATCCAGATTTACACAACATACAAGTATAAATTAAACATATAAGCTTCCCTTACCTGGATAGCAGTGTACGCCCTAATGCAAAAGTTGGGTTCGTCTTTTACAGCTTTCTACCCTCAGTTTCACTAACCACTCCCACTTGATCTAAACATCAAAACCAGAAAATCCTCAGGTACAGTCCATGCATGAACCGAGAGTATGGTCTCGCATGAAACCCAAATGGTCAGCTACTAAAGAAGGGAACTTACCAGCTTGGATTCCAGTTCTGTTCGGTCCAAAAGGAAGTCCACAGCTGAACGAACGTTCCTACGGTTCTGAATGTTAAACGGAGAGGAGATGGATGAGTAACAGTAGAGAGAAGTTTAGGGTTTCTAGAGAGAAGTTGGAGAAGATGAAAGGGTAATTTCTGAGGAAGAAGATGAGTGGTGCAGGTGAGGGAATGAGTTTTCGAAATCTGATTTTGTTTAACTCACGTTCGTTTGGACGAACTTCTCCCACGCTGACACCTGCATACCAACTCTGAACTGGAAGCTTCCAACGTGACAAGTGGCGTGTGTGCATGCAGAGTTTAGTGCGTTTTTAATGCACTGAGGGTGTGACGTGGTGCGTTTTCCAGTGCACAGCAGAGATGAAATCAGAGTAGTGGTTGGGTTTAAATGGGATTAACATTGATTGTGGTGCGTGTTAAGTGGTGAGGTGTCAGAGTTAATTTATGCTAATTATTAAGGGTTTCACATTCTCCCTAACTACAAAAATTTTCGTCCTCGAAAATTTAGAACTTACCCATAAATAAGTGGGAATACAAATCTTTCATAGCATCCTCCACTTCCCAAGTTAAATCACCAGCCTTCGCATTCTTCCACGCGAACAGGTTGCAAATTCTAGCGTTCTGTCGTGACGAAGTGGAACATTTTCCAGTTCTAAAACATGGAAAGGATTGGCTATGTACTTCCGGAGTTGGGAAACGTGGAAGACTGGATGAAGATTTGATAGTTGAGGAGGCAAAGCTAGTTCATACACCACTGGTCCGATCTTCCTCAAAATTTGGTACGGTCCTACAAACTTGGGAGATAGCTTCTTTGGACGAACGGTTTGGTCTACTCCAGTGATCAGGTTGAGTCTAAGAAATACATGGTCTCCTGCAGTGAACTCCAAAGGTCTTCTTCTTCTATCCGCGACTTCTGCCTGTTAAGTGACGTATTCAGCCTTTCTTGAATTAACTTCACTTTCTCGGTAGTTTGCTGGATGAGTTCAGATCCATTTAGCACATTCTCTCCTTCATGGAACCAACAAAGTGGTGTGCGGCACTTACGTCCTCGAAAATTTAAGGGATACTAAAGGGTATACGGAGTTACTTTGTCTTTGCTTGTAAATCTTCAACTTCTCTCGTAGTGTTGTCATCCTTCTCGCTCCATACCACTCTCACCCATCTGATGGATTTTCTCTTGAAACACTTGGTTGGGGTATCTCCTATGCGTACTGGTTGGATCTATACAATCCGGTATCCCTAAATATGAACATCTTCTAGTTCTAGCACATTAGACGAGTCTCCATTATACTTCCAGAGTGGTGATGCGTGAAAGCTAGACGATGACTCGCTAATTGAGGAGGCAATGATATCTTCATACTCAACTCGCCAGATTCTATTTAAGATTTGATAATACTAATGAATTTGAGAAACAGCTTTTAAGGCAAACGACTCTACCTACTCTCGCGCGTCCTTAGTGAATATTCAAGGCTGACTGGTTCCAACTATACCGAACGGAAAATTTGGGTAAGGCTGAATGGTTATGGAAAGAGAGTGAGCTACAGAAGAACTCTGAAGTAAGTAAACGGTTGATAACATTTGAATAAGGAAGTAATGGCTTTGAAAGGTTGATCGATCGGTAACCTAAATACCGAACGAGAAAAATCACTATTAAGAAAAGTCACAAGTCTTTCAAGAGGAAAAATAATTAATATGGGAGTTGGTTTCTATTGTAGTCGAGTGTGAAACAATGAAACAGAAGAAACAGCAAGACAGAGAAGAGAAACATCGAAAGAATAATATGAATATCGTGGAATAGAATTATTAATGAAAAACAAGACAAGGTGAACTATATATATTTGTATACTTAATCCAAATAAAGGACATAAATAACGAGTGCTAAAGAAAACGAACGAAACCGAGCAGCCAAAAGACCTGAACGCTTAGAAGAAGGAGAACGTTTGTCAGATGAAAAACCAAACGATTAATCACAAGAAACGCAATGAATAAAATATCAGACTGATTCTAAATGACAGTTACTGTTTGAAGAAGGGAATATAAGGAATTCCCGAGTAGTTTAAAGGAAGTATCAAACATTTTAGATTTAGGCAGAGAATGGATTTTCTTGGTTATCGTAGAAAAAGAAGGATTCTTAGAGATCGTTTACTAGGATTTTCTTCTTTATCTATACTAAAGAAAATTCTTATCTCTGACCCCTAATTGATTCAAAGCAGACGTTCGTATAAATATGCGAACGTCAGTATCAGTCTACTCGTCGAGCCATTCCTTCAGAATGATAACTGAGTAAGTCTTCAACCGGATGCTAATTTACTCTTCAATGATTGCACGGAACCCAAAGATGAATTGGAAATGTCTATCAGAATTGCTACCAGTTTGGATTCTAAGAAATCAATCTTCCTACCTACTGTGGAGTTAAACCCATCATTATGGTTAGTTCTCAAACCGATGATCATAAAGCAAATTTCTTGGTCAGCCTATCCTCAGTAATTCTAATAGTACCCCTACCTTATGACCGATCTATAAAGGTAATTGACTTAAGTTCTAGGTAACCCTATCCTGTTGTCGTGCGATCTCGAAAGTTCTTCCTTTACATTTTAACGTGTTACACCATAACACATAAACCTAGTTACTTCTGCTTATAAACCCAGCTATTAAATTGATCGCGATGACCTTACAAAAATCCATCTCCCAAATCACTATAAAGGACAAAAATCTCATAGTTGAACTTTCAACACACCGTCCATTCGTAACTCAAAATCTGCTCATTACTCACTTTCGATCTGTTCTACCGAACGCTTCACTTCCTACTTCCAACCCAAGCCCTTAATAACGTTCGTATCATCACTTATAATGTTAAGTGCCTAAAACTTCTCAATCAACCCAACTCTCGGTTTATCACTGTTTACACACGACCTAGTATTTGTACTTTGTTCATCCAGTAATTCACGCTTTGAACAATTCCACACACCATTCTTCTTATCCTTAACATTCCTAGCAGTGCTCTCAAATGTTTCATTCTGATTTATCATTCTTGTACGCTAGTAAAACGTGCGTACTACATAACGAAATGTTCAACTCATTCAACTGTTTCTTGGGTTCCATCCACTATGTAAAGGCTATTTTGCAAAAAGTTACTGATGTTAATCTAATACCTAGCATAAGTGTGAAAGAGACTGAATCCTTACTCTTAATAGATAACCTTGACACCTCTTCAGGAAGACTCACAAGTCCAAGTATTTACTATTACCGTTCAGTTACTTTTTGCTACCGAACGGTCTAATCTTAAAAGAAACCGAACGTCAACACCCCGTTCTCGGGAAGTATTCTCCAAAGTTAGTTAATTCTGAAAAATTACACCCTCACTAATATCATAATAAGCATCTATCTCCATGTCGGATATTAAACTAATGCAATTGTTGGTATATACACTATCAGACCAAACTGCTTTCTTATCACAATAACTAAAACAGCGTACAGCAAGGCATTTCATACCGCAAGAATGTGCAGGTGATCAGCGTACCTGAGTTTGTTGTTTCAGCGTACGTTAAGACATAGACTCATCCCACTTATGCTCGACTACCTCTTCCTGGTTGACCTCTTCCAACATTTGGTGATCCCAACCCTGCTCGTCCTCCCCTGCTGCACTCGTTCTTGACATGTCCACTTCCCCCACATTGAAGGCAATATTTTGATTCCACCAGTTGAGGACACAATGATCGGAAGTGTGGTCCTCCACACTTAAAACATTTTATGTTCCTTTGCTGTTCTGACAGACCGGTATTCATCAAGGATTGTGACTGAGGCTCACCAAAAGTAAATGGTAATACTGGATGAGGGTAAGGCGTCCTCCTTGGGTTAGTGTTATTCCTAGTGATTCCTATGATCTCCATCAACTGTCTTTGAGTAGCTTCAGAGTGTGCCCTCGCAGCCTCCAAACTCTGCAAGGCGACCGTGTTTTGCTGTATCAAAGCAGCGTTCTGCTGTTGAAGCGCCTCTATTACAGATTCCAGTAGTCTGATGTGGCCAGACGCATCACTCTCGGCAGGCTGAGGATGTGATCTTGGTGCCATTTGTTCCCTCTGATAAGCAGAGAAAATAATCATTAGTTGACTTTGGACGGTTTGACACACTCATCAAATGAATGTTGAATACACAGCACAAACATAGTAGGCTCACAACCTACAGTGTTCCTTAAGGAACAAAACTGCTCTGATACCACTAATGTAACATCCCAAAATACAGTAATTACCATAATTCAGAATTAATTACAATTAACAGTAACATAAACAGTCTTTGCATTGAAACTGGATTTAAAATCGAACGGCATCAGTACAAAAGAACGCGCATAAGCGCATACAAGGGAAAATCCAAGAGTGAACGTTCTTAGATAAATACTAACGTACGTCATTATAGAGGAATAGATAATTAAGACGAACGGCCTTACAAAACATCTAGCCGAACGTTCAAACTATACTAACATTTACAGTACTAAACTAACAACCACTCTAAGGCTCGGCCTTCACTTCAACGTCCACCAGATGAGCTTCATCCAAATTTTCTTCTTCCAGCATTTGCTCAAGGGACGCCCCTCCATCTGCTCACATCCACAACGGATGATCATTGCATTTTGACAAGACGGAGATACATGGACAGTAAACAACACAATGGAAATGCAAGGGTAAGCTTATATTGTTTAATTAATACAACATACATACAGTTCATGATTCAATTCACACATTCATCAAATAACTTAATCATATAATTTAACATATAAATATATATAAGACAGACCGTCCGGACTGTATGAACCATGTAGTTACAGGCGTCCTTGCACACAAGTGGTGTAATAGCCGGGATATACCTAATCAGCTTCCACTTGAGGTTAATCATTCGCCCCTGCTAAGTGAGAGATACGAATGACCTCCTGCCATTCCCACACATGACTACCCCCTTCTACGTGAAGATGAGCATCACGGAATATCAGGATGGACCAAGCCAGCATTAACTAACCACGGTCATACTTTACCAATTCCATATTCAATCATATATGAGACGTTCCTCCTTGGAACGCTCGTTCAATTCCATAATCGTATAATCATATCACATAGTGTTCAACCATCAAATCCTTTCATAGTTATAATCTTTCCATTTTGTGTTCCACTCTCTTAACATTAACGTCATGCATTCTTTAATCAAATAAAACGAACTTATTACAGAACCTTTGATTTCACGTTTCTGAACAAAAGAAACGAACTCTTATTCATTGATGGACGTTAATAATTCTTAAAGAATTTAAATGAGATTGAATTTAGAAGTTCAGAATAATACTTAGAAGATGTTGAGTACAAGAACTTTAGGTTGAATCAAGAGAATAAATATCTTACAGAATAACTAAGATAAATAACCAGAATATTTAAAGTACAGAAAACAACTCTGACTGTCAATGAACGAACGTTCAGAAATTTACTTTGGACGAACGTCAATTACGTTCGCTCAGAATTCAATAATAAGGACGAGCGTTCAGTTAGAAACCGAACCCTGCTTTGGACGAACGCTAGGTCAATGACCGAGCACGAATTAAAACGAACGCTGGATATACACCGAGCGCTATTTAAGACGAACGCTTCGGTATAGGACCGAGCGCCAGTTCGGACGAACGTTCAGTATAAGAATGAACGCTCTGTAGAACGAACGTTCGACATAAGGTCGAACGACATTAAGGACGAACGCTCGACTTAAGGCCGAACGTCACTTATTTATAAAGTCTTAAATATTTAAACATTGCTGAGCTAGACGAACGCTCAGACCATCAACTGGGGACGCTCGTTCTCGAGCAGAATTCTTTCCAAATGAAAGAATTCCAATCTAAGTAATTTTACTGAAAGCCGAACGGTTTAAGACCGTACAGGGACGAACGTCCTTTATAAAAGGTAAGATTTAAATTTCAGGTTTTGCAACCTTAACAGAATTTTTCAAGATTTCAACTTTACGAACTTTATAACTTTCTTTCCAGATTTAATACATCAAAATCATACAGATTTCAATATCCAAATCATTCCAAATATATCATAAACATACTCCATTCATACATAATCAATTCAACATGCATTTTAATCAAGATCAACAACATAGATCATACATAAAAGTCAGTGTTCATCCATAACAGATCAATCAAAACCAGAATTCATATCAGATCTCAGTAACCATTCTTAACAGTTCAACTTCATGAAATTCATACATGCACAATAACAGTGATCATCCATACAACTCAAATCTTATATTCTTCATTCATGCAACTCAGATCATTCAACATACAGTATAAATTAAACATATAAGCTTCCCTTACCTGGATAGCAGTGTACGCCCTAATGCAAAAGTTGGGTTCGTCTTTTACAGCTTTCTACCCTCAGTTTCACTAACCACTCCCACTTGATCTAAACATCAAAACCAGAAAATCCTCAGGTACAGTCCATGCATGAACCGAGAGTATGGTCTCGCATGAAACCCAAATGGTCAGCTACTAAAGAAGGGAACTTACCAGCTTGGATTCCAGTTCTGTTCGGTCCAAAAGGAAGTCCACAGCTGAACGAACGTTCCTACGGTTCTGAATGTTAAACGGAGAGGAGATGGATGAGTAACAGTAGAGAGAAGTTTAGGGTTTCTAGAGAGAAGTTGGAGAAGATGAAAGGGTAATTTCTGAGGAAGAAGATGAGTGGTGCAGGTGAGGGAATGAGTTTTCGAAATCTGATTTTGTTTAACTCACGTTCGTTTGGACGAACTTCTCCCACGCTGACACCTGCATACCAACTCTGAACTGGAAGCTTCCAACGTGACAAGTGGCGTGTGTGCATGCAGAGTTTAGTGCGTTTTTAATGCACTGAGGGTGTGACGTGGTGCGTTTTCCAGTGCACAGCAGAGATGAAATCAGAGTAGTGGTTGGGTTTAAATGGGATTAACATTGATTGTGGTGCGTGTTAAGTGGTGAGGTGTCAGAGTTAATTTATGCTAATTATTAAGGGTTTCACAAAAAGAAAAGGAAAATAATGTGTCGGATTAAAAGTTAACAAAAGAGTACTATTATTCCGTATACTCAACAAATTTTTAAACACACTTTATATATGATTGTAATTTTTCATTTTTTATAAAAATAACAGTTAATTTTTTTTAATGACCTAAATATTTCTAAAGTTAGCTGTGATGTAAAAAAAACATTTTCCTAATGTGTATTAATGTGTGTATTACTGTAGCTACTCCACTAATGAATGCAATGGAGTTGAAAATGATTGGGTACTGTACAAACACTCTTTAATTAGTGGAAACCCTTCTGTCAGATTCAGTAGTGATGGTCAAAACTTCTTCGATTTCAATGGTGCAAGACAACCGAAGATCATTTGGTAAAACCACGTGTAAAGAGTTGGATTCTTAATCTACAGAAATATAATTAAATTAAAGCATAGAAAACCACTTAATCTAATTAATTAATACACATTATGCTGGTTTCTACTGGTTTATGGTATGCAATGCTGGGAGTTATACGTTGCTTTATTTTCTATCAGTGTCTTTAACCTTGGCTCTCGGGTATTGCATTCTCAGCTCAAGATTAATATTCATTTCTATTCAAAACAATAAAAAACTCAGATTAAATTAAGACGTGGTTTTGTATTCCTTTTTAAATCTAACTCACTGTTAATAACATTGGATTAAATTTAATTATTTAGGAAAAATTAAATATAATTTACTAAAATATTTAATTTTCAAAATTTTAAATATAATTTCTTAAATAAATTATATAATTGTTATTGATAAAGCTACACAAAAAAAATACAACTGTAAATTAAATATTAAATCTAAAATAAATAATAATTTTTCATTATGATTTTAGTTGAATTTGTAACATCGATTTTAATAGAGTAAAACTGAGGTTAAAAAAAATGATATTACAAAAATGATACAAGCATACTAGACACACATCCTTCAAACATAAATTGAATATATATATATATATATATATATATATATATATATATATATATATATATATATATATATATATATATATTGAGTTATATATACAAACATATATTAAAATTTTTCAAAAGAAATAGCATTATACCAAAAAAATCAATTCATATATAAGCTTCAACATGTTTCTCGTTCTAAACCAAATCAATTGGAATATTTTTATTTGCTCATATAGTTAAAGTGATAATCCTAAACAAGAAAAACAGACAAACAAATAATAGAGATAAAAAGGTAAGCTAATGTATCAAAAGACAGATCATACGGTCCTAAGACATGCAATTATTCATTATAGACATGACTATCCAGATACATGTATTAACATCATATTCTAACAAGTTATGCACTTGTGGTGGATTTTACTACTTTATATAGTCATTACCAATGAGTTTCTCCCTACTCCACAGAAGTTTAGTTCGTTAATCATCTTAGAGCAAGGTAAAACCCCTAGGCTGGAATCTCTTACTCCTCTCACCACATACCTCAACCTTCTACACTTATGATTTAATGGTTATTAGAGCGTCAAGATAACTCGTAATACGAAATCTTTATATCAATATGTACACTATTGAAAAGTTACCATAGAACTCTTTACAAGATCCATGAATATACACCAAACACATATATCATGTACATAACCAATAACAAACTCAACATCATCACCATATAATATACGAATAAACAATATACTACAGTTCATGAAGCATCACTAATTTCATACTAAACATATAATCCAAAACAAAATAAGTTGTCAGAAAACCATATTGGTGTTTAGACTGACATTCAACTCAAAGCCTTTGTAATATGAAGTGTTTTTAACACCTTCATTTTCTCCCACTCAATGCAGACAACCTATCACTCAACAAAAGCATTAAAAAGTTATAGACATGCGATAAGTGATACTCAACTATACAAAGTCAACCATTTACAACAACAATAGCTGAACAATGAATGAATAAATAATGTTTAAGACTAAAATAAAAATGCTTTCAAAACCTTGTACTGAATGTCATGGTAGCATAATTCAACGCCATATAGAAAAACAACTCCAAAATTGCGAATTGGAAAACATTCACATTTTTTTCAAAATAAAATAATAAAAAGTATACACATCAATTCATTAACATAGCTATTTTTATAGGATCGAAAACAAACATTAAAGTCAAAATAAAAATTCGTTAATCATTTCCAAATGCTAACATATCACTTAATATATAATACATGGTATTATTCAATAAATATTAGTAAGCAATAAAAGGAATTAAACATTAAAATTTTGCACAAGAAAGATTGATTTATGTTAGTTCTTTTCTACCACTTGGAGGTACTGGATTATTCTATTTCACATTCAATAAAGTTTGTTTTCTTTGTGTCACCTTGTTTTAAGAAAAATAAAAGCAATACTATTAATTACGTTGTACTTTATATCTAAATATAAATTTTATATGAAATAGAAATATTAAAACACTTATATTAACTACAATGGAGTGATTACTTTTTTTAAAGGGTAAATTTAGTATATATTTTTCATCAATATACTTATTCATTATTAAAAGTGAGATTTATTTATTATTAAAAGCGAAATCTATTTATATTATACAATTAAAATAAAATTATTTCTTAAAATATTTATATACTAAAAATAAATAACCATGAGTTGGGAAAACAGTGAACTATAATAGAAGTTGTGAAAAAGAAAAATGTACACTAAACTGAATTGACGAAGAGAATTATAATGAGCATTACTATCATCAACAGTTCCGTGATGATAACAAAAAGTAACAAAAATACACCAATAATTTTACATTTTTTTTTATAGAAAAAAATTGCTCCTATTTCTTCCGCGAATGTTGCATACAGCACTTTCCAATTAAATTCAAATCATGCTTAATTTGAATTAACTTGATTATTCGATTAATAATTTCTAACTTTTAGATTAATAAGTATATTAGATATCTGAGAACTTGATTTGTCTTTTTTTATCTATTTATATGTTTTATATCGTGTCTTAATTCTTTAATAAGTAAAAATTAAAAATATATGTAGAAGTTCTAAATAACTTCCTGTTAAGCACCGATTTCATTTATATTAAAATTTCATTAAAAAATAAAAGAAAAAGAAAAATACGAAAGGTTATACTAAATTTATGATAAAACTATACAGACAAAAAAAAATCTTATTTCATATTTTAAACGACATATAAAAAAACAAATTTGTCAACGTAGTGAAAACTTTATCATTACCAAATCTTCTAATTTTCACACGATGTTTAATTATACCCTTTAATTTATGTTTTAGTTTGATGATATTTATTATACTTCTGGTAAAATATTTTAAATGAAAATTATAGAAAAAGAAATCATTATTAACTAGTAAAGAAAAAAACTTCTCATTAATGTAAAATTAATTATTTGTATAGAATATATAGAAAATGAAAATAAAAAACTGAAACGGTGTGTTTTCATCTTAATTTTTTTCTTAATGGAAAAACCAGTTTTTCCTAGTGGGAACTGTAGGAGCATCAATTCGGATTCTGGTTGTGGATTGTTTTCACTTTGTATCCATACAAATTAATGTCGTTTTCTTGTTTGTTGACACTCAGATTCTCTCACTGCTCTTTCGTTAAGTGGGTCGTGTCGAAGTTAAACTTTTCTTCCCCTTTCGTTCTGTTTCCCCTGTTTTTGTCTTGCTTCAACTCTGGTAAGGTTCCTCCGAAGTTTCCGTTTTTGGAGGGTTGTAGGAGTTGCGTTGTGATTTAGAAGTCAATGGGTCAAATGGGTTTCTTCCAGGTTTTTCTAATTCCTTGAAGTTTCGATTCAATTTTTGTTTTCAGCTTTTCTTATTGGGTCTGTGTCACCAACGTACCTGAGAGAGCACAAAGAGTGTTATTATTGATGGATACGAAGTCATCCAAGGATACTAATGGTTGTGTTAACAAGCCTATGGCTCTTACTGTGACGTTGACTGTGGCTTCTTTAGAGGGTAGAAAGGTTGAAGATCATAGCAATAGAGAAGATGATAATGATTCCAATTCTTTGTTGCCAGCGCCAAGAGGAGGAATGTCACGGAAATTGGATAAGACTTACAGGAAAAGGAAAGTGCAGTGGAACGATAGGATAGGAAATAAGCTTGTTGAGGTTTTGGAATACGTACCAAGGTAATTAACTAACTTGTGCCGCGTGTGTGCTGAATTTTGCTCGCCTAGTTCACACACTCACATCACGTCTTGTGAATAAATATATATATGTGTTGCTCAATTCTGTTCTATGTTGATGAAAAACGTTGAAATGGTTTTCTGTTTCCTTTTTTCTGTGCAAATGGAAAATTTCATGCTAGTCCCTTTGAATTTTGTTATTGTGTGACTGATGGATGCAATGGTGGATCACTGAATTACTATGTTGTCTTGCTTTCTTTTTCTTTCTCCTTTTTTGTTCCATGTCCTCTATTATTATATCAGGATGACTTCATTATGGAAGCATCAATGTGATTAATTGTGTAGTTTTCCCTTTAAGAATCATTTTTTCATGTTTATTGTAAGGCATTCCTGCTGCTCCCATAATTTCCCTGCTAATTTTCCATCAAGTTCTCTGACTGTAATATTCTCTTTTTTGGATTCATTTACGTTTTCTTTCAGTGTTTTTCACTTTGTTCTTTCTCCGTGTGTTTCATGAAAATGCTAAATTTCTTATTGTCCTCTGAAAAAGCCCAGGGAAGTAACTTTGTTCCTTTCTTTATTTTCAGCACCCGAGCATGAACATTTGCAATTAGAATTACGTAACTATAGCATTTTGCTATGTCTACAATGACTAGTGCTCAATTTTGAAACATCAGAGTTTGTTATAATGATTGAAACCATACCCATCCTCCGTCATGTTTGTGCTTTCTAGCGCATATAATAAGACAAATATTAGGGATAGAAAAAATTTAGTTATTATCTACGTAGAAACAGCAACGGAAATCGCTTCTTCCATTAGAATGGATGAAGTGCGAGCAGAAATTAGCACAAGAAAGAAATTTCGAGAAATGTTCTTGTTTTATGGCTTCGAAAGTATGTCATACTAGCCCCGGGACTCCAATCAACGAAGAACTTATGAAATAAAATTGCTCTTATTCATCTTTCTTTCCTTGATCTACATAAACATGTGATTATATATGTAGTTAGTTCAGAGGTTAACACTGATAGGAGCTGCTCCCAAGTACGCTGTTGGAAAAAAGTAAAGAAAAGTACAAAACAATAACCAAAATTTTCTTTCCTGGTAGCTGGTAAGTTCGAAGCATTAGCTGTCATATTTTAATGTAGTGAAACAAAATTGAGTATGATAATCAAGCCTAGATGTGTCATTTATCCATAACTATCTTATCTCACATTTGGTCTCCCAATTGTATATGTGCAGTGATGTTAGTGACTCAGACTCAGAGGATGAGGGTGGGGATTCTTGTGTCTGTTCAATAATGTAGAGATAATCTTGATAAGCCATGTCAAACTTTCTGCTGGACTAACCATGGAGCATCATTTGGGCCTGCGCAACCTTACTTTGAGTAGATATGATGACTTGGGACTAACTCTCCAGTAACCCGGATACGCAGCTTGTGTTCCAATTTATGTATCCAGTTTATCTTACTGGATTTTTTGACATGATTTTTCAGTGGCCTTATGCGAGTTCTCTAGCAGATCAAAGTACACACTGCCTTCCAACAAAATTATTTGGAAAGCGCTGATAGTAGCACAGCTTCCTTGTAGGTTACTAAGCATTTTCATGCTAAGTCACGACACTGTTTCTCTGAAAATTGTGCACTCAATGGCTATGGTAATGTTCAGAATTAAAGGGATACATCAGTCTTTTTTTCCTTTCATATATTCTCAAATACTTATGTGGAGCAAATTTTCATGATTCTCAGAATTTGTTCCCCAATTATGTGTCTAAAGGGTTCTTTGATTCTGTTTGCTTTCAATTTACCTTTTACATATCAACCCCTGTTGCTTATACATGAACCTCTTGATTGATTGAAATATCACTTTGGAGAATGTCATAACGAATACAATGTATACTATGAGCATGAAATTCAGAATAGCTGCAACATGAAGATAAAAATAGACAAATACACTCTCCATGGCTTACAACGTAACCATTCACAAAACAACAAAATACAGGGCAAGAATTAGACACACAAATACAATCAAACCATCCCAACTGGCATATACTGATTTGCTGAATGAATAATCATGAGAAGAATCAAAATCTGATGCCTCCTCCTTTGAAGTTGTTACCCATTCTGGTGGCAAAAAAAGGCTATTGTAGTCCACAGAATTGATATATTTTAAGTTTCTTTTTTTTTTCTTTCAATGGCATGACCATCATTGGCAATGAATTGTGGTCGAGGAGACATGAATATTAGGAGAAACCAACCAGTTTGAGAGGCTAGCATCAACTGCCATGTCTGGCAACAGAGGCTTGGACTGAAGTGCATTTGATTCCAAACTGCAAGGTGAGAAATTCAAGCTTGCTTCAGGAACCAAGGGCATACTTGTTTGTTGATTTGATGGAACATTTTCCTTCCTCCTGTGCTTGCTCGATGCTGCAACTTTTGTTTTGATCGCTTTCCACTGCGTGAGATTCTCCACAGGACTCAGAACAGAATGCATGTCCATGCTTCTCTCTCGTCCACCTAAATTAGATTTCCGCTCAGCATGATTTGGATCAACCGGCATCTGATTCTTTACCTTATCTTCTGCCATAGAACGATAGCATGACTCTGACAACTCCTTCTGTCTAGGATTTTCATCATATATCTCAGACTCGCCATTTTCTAAACTTTCATCACTGCCACCTTCATCCCAATCATACTCATCATCGTCAAATTCACCATCATCATCATAGTCATCAATGTCAGAATCCTCATATGCTATGTCATCCTCCTCACCATGACCATCTCCACAGTTGTAATATCTATGATTTGTCGGGTATATCACTGGCAAGGCTCTAGAACTCTCCGACTCAGCAGTATTGTTCTTATCCTCTTCTTCTTCATTATTCAATACCTGATAAGCAGTGGGGTTTGGCTCATATACCTGTACATTCAAATTGAAGGTAACTTTCTTCTTCCTGCTCCTATTACTGATCTGCTCCTTGACTTCATCTCTGCCTCTAAGATACAAATTAAATAGTTAGTTTATCTTATCGGCACATACACATGACATATAAAGGGAAATGAGGAGCAATAAATACTAACCGGAAATCAGATTCCGGCAAAGTGGATTTTTCCGTTATGGCAAGAACTTGGTAATCTCCATATCGCTGTTAGATAACACAATTATTTTCAAAGTTTGAACCGATAAGTACGAAGAATTTATACGAATGAGAAATTAAGAAGAAAGGAATGTATTGTACTTACTTGATTTCCAGCTAAGACTTTGTAGAGAGTCTTTCTACGCTTCCTTTTGTTGGATAAACCAAAACATGCCATGAAACAACCCATCTCTATTGGGGAGAGGAGGAGGGTGAGGAATGTTGTTGATAAGGTGGCATATAATGAACCAAAGCTACTCACTCAGAAACCGACATGCATGCCACCCAGAGAGAGAAGCGAGAGAAAAACATGTGACAAGTTTAAAAGCCGTTTGGCTCCAAACAATTTCGAAAATAGTAACGTTAGGCTTTTAATGATGATTGTGGGCACAAGAGTTGTTTTTTTCTTTTTTTTTTTTTCTTTTACAGTATAAAAATGAAAATGAAAGCTAGGGACAACATTGGTTGCTTTTGTCTCAGATCTGAAAAATCTTTCCCTCTCCAACGTTTGACTAGTTGTCGTTTTATTAGAGTTTATGCGTTGCTATAGCCACGAAATAAATCAGATTGGGTTGTTGTGAATACCTGAAGCTTTCGATTTTAGATTTAAAAATAATTCAAGAGAGAAAAAGTAAACAAAAAATCATTTATAACAGTTATAATTAATAACACTATTTCCTTTTGAACTACGTTGCATCTTAATTAACATTATAAGCTTCTTTACAATAATGTTTTATTTGATTATTAAAAAACCATCACATTGACTATAAATAAAATCCAATTTTTAAATAATTACACTCCACTGTAATATTTTTTTATTTAATTACTCTCATCATTCTCTTAAATTTATTATATATTTAAAAAAAAATTGGGACTGAGGAGTGCCTAGGGAATATAAATAAGAGTCCTTCCGGATAAGTTTCAAAGAATTATTAGGCATGCAAAATAATTGAGAACAGTTTATGAAAATATTAGGAAGAAATATTTAAAATGATATATAAAATATATATCTACACACAATTAATTCCTAAAATGAATTAAAGCCTCGAAAAGATGTACTGAAAGGAAAACCGATTACTAATGTATGAAAATTAATTTAAACATAAAATAGAGACTTTGAGAATTTAAGAATGACATGAGTAATTATTTATGAGTAATACGATAAGAATTTATATAACTCTTAAAAGAACGTACTTTAATTTAATTTGATTAATTACTTTGATGTTATTTATTTGAAAATGCATGAATTGCCTTATTTATATATTAAAGCAAATGGAAGCGGGATCTCCCTATTTAAAGCAAAATGTGCACATTTGTGAGGATACTTTTTTACTCAGTTTTCTATTTTTTTCTCACTGTCGATTCATGGATTAAGAATGAAAAGAAAATATAAATAAATTATAATAGTTTGTTTTTTATTTTAGAAACAAATAACTTCTTTAAAATACTAATTTTATTTTCGAATTTATGACTTTTATGGTTATTTGTTCTTTAGAAAAATCATGTTATTAGTTGATTAAGATAGTTTAAATTTATTCTTTATCAAAGTAAGTATTTAATTTATTATGCTAGTCTTTATTTGATCTATTCTTTTTTTTTTCCTTGATATTTTAAGGGGAATTGTGACAACAATTTGGTAAAGGGGAAATGCAAATACTGTAGGGGTTGGAAGCTTTTTGTAGCTCGATTTGAATTTTGATGATGTTTTAGAAGAGTCGACAATATATTATTTAGATATGTGAAACGTAATATTAGTTCGATTGATGTGAACTTTTTTGTATGTGATAGTCATATTAGAAATTTGGTATTTATGAAATTAACTCGTGTTAAATTCATATATATTAATTTTGAGTTGTAGTAGTTTATAAAGGTTATTGAATGGAAAATTGGGAGTTTGAACAATAAAAACGTAACATAAATGATAATAAGACTTTTATAATAATATCTCTAATAACGGAATGTGGTAAATTTATTGCTCAACTAATAAGTAATCATTTGTCACTCAAATCAACATCAACACTTGAAACTATAACTTAAACTTAAGTTTGGGAGATACTAAGGTCATTTTTTTCTCCATTTGAATGCTTGTCATTTGTGAATTATTTTTCTAACATTAAAGGAAAAGTGGTACGAAATATTTTTAAAACTTCTTCTATTATAAAAAAGTCACATTGTTCAAAATGTGACACTTAAACATTACAAGACAAATAAAAGCTATTTAGAAAAAATGACTCTGCATGTAGTTATATTGTGTTGTGATGCATATATGTCTATTATATATATATATATATATATATATATATATATATATATATATATATATATATATATATATATATATATATATATATATGACTATGAAGATAATGATATAATGAATGTTATATATGTGAATTATAATATACATAATGTTGTATATTATATATGGATATTTTGTATGATATTTATGGTTTATGTGGTCATGAATGTTAATATATACTCGATATGATATTATGAACCTTTTATAGTTGTGTGATAAAAAAATATCTCAAATAATATTGAGTACTAAAAGTCGCACTATTAATTCATCTTAAAAATTCATTATTTTGTTTGTGATTATGTAATTGGGTTTGGTAGATTAACTTTTATATGTTCATATAAACTTGAAAGCAACATTGTATGTAGTTGATGTTGGTCAAATTGAGAATTTAATAGTTGAAAATGAACAATTTAAACTTATTGTAAGCTGAAAAATGATTTATAAAAGCTTAGTTTTAGTTTTTGAAAGTTTTACATAATGAATTTTTTTTCACTTTCAAAAATTTCCTAAGTGAATTTTGTATAAATAACAATCACGAGTTTGAATATCCTTTTAATTTGATCAAATAGCTCCTTTTCAATCGAAATTAGTGTGATTTTTTAACTTTTGCTAATTAAATTATTCTTTTAAAAATTAAGATCTTAATAATTGTAGCTGACGTTGGATCTATCAAGGAGGAGGTTCACCAGAAAATGAGTATTTTATCTTTATATAGTGTTCTACTTTATCATTTTTATAATTTGTTACCTTTAACCATTGTCACAAATGGTTATGTTTTATGAGTTGTTTGAATTATAAAGTAATATGATGATACAATATAGTAAAAAAACATAATATATTATACAACACGTTGAACATTATTTATTAAATATTTTTTATATTCATCAATCTAATTTAAGATATATGTTATAATTTAATTTAGGGTTAAATATGTTTTTCGTCCTTTAAGTATCACACGATTTTGGGTTTAGTCCCTACTCGAAACTTTGATGGTTTTTAATCATCGTAGTTTTAAAACTTTTAATATTAGTCCTTAAAATTGGACGACGTTAACTTTTAGTAGATGTGGCAAACGGCGAGGCCACATCTTATGCCAGCTTGCCTCTTCACTCTCTGCCACGTTGTTTGTGTCGTTCGTCTTCTCCGGCAGAGCAGAGCCTCCATCGGACCAGCCGCTCAGTCCAAGGCGTCGCCGGCGACACCAATCGCCACCCGAGACCATTGCTGGCCGCGACGTCGATTTCTCCCTCCTTGTTGTTTCTCCGCGCGTGAGAGAAGCTCTCTTGTTCCTCCGCCAATCGCTGCTGAGAAAGTCAGCCTCCGCGAGCCACAAACTTTAATCTTTGATTTGTACTTCCTTTTCTCTATTTTCTTCCCTCTCTGTCACACATATATCACGACCTAAATTTCACAGATAAGGTAGCTAACAAACCCTTTATCACATCCCCAAACTCCAACTCACTCCTTCATTACAGAGCAAAAATCCAAACCCACTTAAACACCACACCCCATCAACACAGCGCAGGAACAAAATTGGAAAATTTTCACCACAAAACAAAATCCCAATTAAATATTCATCCCAAAATTCAAAAGGGTGAACCAGAAAAAGACAGGGACAGAGAGAGACATACAGGGGTGCAACAAAACTTCCTCCTAGGAGGCTCATCGGTGGCGGCAGCGTCATCGTCAGTGGTTGGGGTCCACCGGCGCAGGAGGAGAAGAGAGGAAGCGTTGGAATTGGCAGGAGCAGGAGCGTGAGCGTTGTTGTTGGTGTTGGTGTTACTGGGTGAGGAAGAGGGAGTGACGTGGACCTATTTCTTCTTCCACTTCCTGACGGGGCGGTGAAGACGGTGGTGGAACCGTAACGAAAGGAGGCGCGACTCTCTCAGGCGGCGATTGGCGGAGGAACGAGAGAGCTTCTCTCTCGTGAGCGGAGAAAAGGCAAGGAGGGAGAAATCGATGCCACGGCCGGCAATGGTCTCGGTGGCGATTGGTGTCGCCGGCGACACCTTGGACTGAGCGGAAGGTCCGACACGACGGCTGGTCCGATGGAGGCTCTGCTCTGCCAGAGAAGACGAACGACACAAACAACGTGGCAGAGAGTGAAGAGACAAGCTGACATAAAACGTGGCCTTACCGTTTGTCACATCTACTAAAAGTTAACGCCGTCCAATTTTAAGGACTAGTATTAAGAGTTTTAAAACTACAAGGACTAAAAACATATTTAACCCTTTAATTTATATCATAACACTCTGGAGTCATATTCGAGTTATTTAAACAATAATATTTATGAACTATATATACATGTGTAAAACTTAGAATAATAAATTTAAGATAATTTATTAATAATAATTGATTGCGCATATTAAATAAAAACTCTAAAATATAATAATGATCCCTTATAACTTAAATCATATAACTATATTTTAGAAATTTGACAACGTTAAAATAAAATTTCATCCATAATTTTATAAACGAATAAAATTTAATATATATCTAAGGGTGTATTATTGAAATAAAAAATAAGTTGTTTAAATTATAAATATATTTTTAACTTAATTTATTTACTTATTTTTATTATTATAAAATTTACAAAATATGAGGAACTTAGTTTATGTACTTGCTTTTTTATATGTTTGTCGTATTTATTAATTTCGTGAATATATATATATATATATATATATATATATATATATATATATATATATATATATATATATATATTACTATTAATTTTGTTTCTTTAATTCAATAAACAAATCATGTTTTATTTGTTTTCAAAATTTAGTAGTTGTGTTGCTTGTATTTATATCATCTCTACCTTGCCCCTTATTATTTTGATTACAGTTTTCAATCACCTCTCACCAAATGATCCGGTGAAAAACTCTTCTTCAACACATAAATAGTCATCCAGTCAGTAATTTCAAAACCACCATTTTTAAAACAAACAATCTTGAAATCCTCTAGTTCAAGATTTTAAAACAAACACAAATTTCAAAATCATCATTTTTAATTTCAATCTTAATACCAACCTCTCTAATATCATCCCGATGGTGGTTTTTTTTTCAAACATAACTATTCTATTTTTAAACAAAATTTTTCATTTTTCAATTATTTTATTAAATAATATTTTGTTTTTCATTAATTATCTTTTAATAGACCCAGATTAAAAATTAATATTTTTGAATAAATTTTATTTTAATTTTAGTTATTCAATATTTTTTTCTTAGTAATTATTTTTATATTTTTATTACAATTTTTTTTCAAATTAATTTAACTTTATATATATATATATATATATATATATATATATATATAATTAAATGTTTTATATGAATTAAAATAAGAATAAAAATATTAACCAAAGATAATTTAATTAATATGTATGATTAAGAAAAATAAATATTAAAGTTAGAGCATTTTACTCCTTGTATATCAACATTGTTTTCGAAAATAAATAAATATTTTTTTTAAATTGAGTATTTTCTTTTATAGATGATTGAATGCTAGTACATCATCATTTAGATGGAAGAAAATCATCCCGACTTGAAAAAATATATAAATTCATGAACTCGTCAAAACATTATTCATGCAAAATAATGCAGTAAGACTTATTATTAAACCAAGTTAGGATAGTAAATTTAAATATTATATATATATATATATATATATATATATATATATATATATATATATATATATATATATATATATGTACTGATAGGCCCTCCCAGCATAGACCGAGCGAACGTTTGATATAATGCCGCCCGCTCAAAACCGGACAACCGCCAAAGGTTGCATGTCCGCCCAGGAATCTGGACCGAACGAGCGGCCAACCATTTAAGAAGTGGACGTCCGCCCAAGGTTGGTGTGTCCGCCCAATAGTCCGGACGTCCGCCAAACAATCTGGACCGAGCGTCCTCAGGAACCGGACATCCGTCCAAGGACGTCCGCCCAAGGTGTCTAACGAGCGCCCACCCATTCGGGAGCCGGACGTCCACCCAAGATTGAACGTCCGCCCACCAATTAGGACCGAGCGTCCAATCATCCCTAGACTGGACGCCTTCCCAAATGATCCCTCACTTCGTTGACTACATAGTTAAATGCTAATGACACATTAAAGTCCTTAATGAAGATTAAGGTATTATTGGGCCGTTTCCAGGCCCCCAAAAGGTAAAAGCCCATTACGATCAGTATAAATAAAGGTCTCAGGTATGATTTCAGGACAGATTGCTTAGAACGCAACCCATGCGTGCATTATAGAACGCTCTGTCATATTACTGACTTGAGCGTCGGAGTGCCTTTGGCAGGTACCCGGCCCCCCGGCTTGGAGCATAGGACGAGCGTCTGGAACAGGAGGACGTCCGCCCGGTTTGGAGCGTGGAGCAGCGACCGTCCATCTTTGCGCCGCCCGCCAGTGCAGCTTGCTTCGGTTCGTGGGATTCAGCAGTGTCCGCCCGGTCCATGCATCTTCGTCGTCCGCCCGTCCGTCTTCGACAGTAAGCTTATCTGTTTTTACAGGGTCCGCTCGGATTCAGTCGAAACAATATATATATAAGGAATTTAGATATTAAAGAAATAATAATGAATATATATAGATGTAAACACTTAGATATGCATGTGAAACTTTAGATAAAACTAGTACCTAAGTAGGTATGCACTAGAAAATAGTGAAGGCACTTCATGAATCTGGTATGAAAAAAAAAATTCAATGCAAACAAAGAATTATCTTAATTGCAAATGAAAGTATCACTCTTTTTATTTTAAAATTGACTAAAAGAAATATATATATATATATATATATATATATATATATATATATATATATATATATATATATATATATATATATTGTACATGGACTATCAAGTAAAAATATGGATTAGACTGTTAATCGATTATTCAACCAGAATTAAATGTTATATTTGTTAAAAATACTGAGTAACCATGATTAAGTGGTTTAAAGTATGAAAATCATTTGAATTAAATCTTTAACAAAGATTAAAGGGATTTGAGCGTAATTAGATTGATTAACAGAGATTTAAGTAAAATGTTTCAATAGGTAAGATTGATTAATTACTTTCAAATAAATAGTTGTCCAAAATTTCTTACTACAAACTTTTATGTTTGACAATATCAATCACAAATACATGCCAAATGTCCTCTTGTACTAAGATCAGTTCAGTTTGAATACTAGGACAGTAAATATATCATGAACCTATCACCTTAGCTGTAACTCTATTTGTAATTTTTGAGTTTTTAATAAAAAAAATCTAATTACTTTTCAAATTCCTCTAATCCTAATTAAAAGTTTAATCAAAATATTTTATAACCGCTTAATTTTAGTCATAAAAATAACATTTGATTATTTGATTTTGATTGACAACGGATCGGTCCATATATTAATATGACACTGGTATTATAATTAGCTAAGTTTAATTTCCTAGAAAGTGTATGAAATTAGTTTTGGTTATAATTTGGTGAGACATATCAATAAATATGTAATCAATCATATTGAAAAAAATACTTATAATGTTTTATTATTATATTAGTATTTTTTATTTATTTCAAATTTATAGTTAATATAATTTAATGTTTCGCATAGATTTCGTTTTTGTTTAAAGTTGATTGTTTACTTAGAGCTTAAAATATGAAATGATAAATAATTTTAATTATATACAAAAAATAGCTTTTAAAATATAAACCTACAATGACTAATGACAGTTTGTATGAACAAATAAACAAAATTAACAATGACAGCTGTATCCAACGACTTGAGAGGGAAAGACATTAATAATTGGTAATAAAGGTTCCGTTTCTATAAAAAAACACGCATATATTTAAAATTATATAAAACATCTATATTAGCATATAACATCTATATATAGGGGTTTGCTTACGCCTGTTTTTTAGTTGATACATTTTAGCAATGTGTACCGGATTTTAGTAAACAAAAATACCCTTATATATCATGGATTCTAAGTTTTAAGGTTAAGTGTATTTTTATAATTTTCATTCTCAAAA
The DNA here is from genome assembly GCF_029865625.1 of Vigna umbellata. Classification (NCBI taxonomy): domain Eukaryota; kingdom Viridiplantae; phylum Streptophyta; class Magnoliopsida; order Fabales; family Fabaceae; genus Vigna; species Vigna umbellata. The sequence goes on along the minus strand of NC_142172.1, from coordinate 37,247,857 downwards.
CTTAAAAAAAAAAAAAAAACCTCCAAATCCTTACTCATGTCTCTCATTCCTCTCAATCCTTTCTCTTTCATCTCTCTCACTCCAACCTTTTCTCTGTCATCCCTACTGTAGCCCTAATTGAAAAAATCAGAAACACTTGCCTTTAAACAATTTGCCTTTGTAAAGAGTTGAGTCATTGATATATTCACCTTCAGGCAAAGGTTCATTCAAGATCTCTTCAATTTCACCATCTTCACTAATTTCTCTAATTTCATCATCTGCATATGTTAGAATCATCATCTCTAAAAAAAACCCTCCAGGCCAATTACCAATTCTTTCGGATGTCATTATGCTTGTGAAAATTAGATAAAATTATATACGACAAAAATTATAAAATGAAAACTCATTATAAGGTCATTTTTTGTAAGAAATTGTTTAACGACGAGTGTTTCTGATTTTTTCCAGGCCAATTACCAATTCCTTTGATGTCATTATGCTTGTGAAAATTAGATGAAATTAGATGAGACAAAAATTATAAAATAAAAACTCAAGTATTTCTGATTTTTTTTCCAGGTCAATTACCAATTCCTTTATGCTTGTGAAAATTAGATAAAATTAGATAAGACAAAAATTATAAGATCAAAACTCATTATAAAATCATTTTTTTTTAAGATTGTTTAACGGCAAGTGTTTCTGATTTTTTCAATTGGGGCTACAATAGGGTGTTTCTGATCTTTTCAATTGGGGCTACAGTAGGGATGACAGAGAAAATATTGGAGTGAGAAAGATGAAAGAGAAATAGTTGAGAGGAATGAGAGAGGTGAGTAAGGGTTTGGGGGGTTTCTTTTTTTTTTTTTTAGTTTTGAGAATGAAAATTATTAAAATACCCTTAACCTTAAAACTTAGAATCCATGATATATAAGGATATTTTTGTCTACTAAAACCCGGTACACATTGCTAAAATATACCAACTGAAAAACAGGCGTACGCGCGTTAGCAAACCCCATATATATATATATATATATATATATATATATATATATATATATATATATATATATATATATATATATATATATATATATATATATATATAATAAGCTATTTTATTATATAATTATGAGTTTTCTTAAGTTTTATGCATTTTTAACTCATTTATTTAGAAAAACACGAGCAATAAATTGCTTAAACAATTGTAATTATTATTTTATTTAAATACTTTGCTTTTAAAATAATTATTTCATAATTTAACTCATTTGATAAACTATGAAAAACATTTGTTTCTAATTTTTTGGAGACATATTTGCCAAATAACTTAGTTATTTATCAATTCATATCTCAAAATAACAATATAAGTACTATACTTAACCACTTTAGCACCTAATAACTTAGTTAAAATTGTAATATTTTTCAATATTTAAATTTACATTTATTAGGTATTTAAATTATATTCCTCATTATTATTGTATTGTGAATGCCAAAGGTAAGAATTTTATAATAATTTAAATAATTTACATGTTTAAATATTAATTTCAGAGAGTTAGGTTCCAAAAAAATAAAATAAATAAATAATAATACATAGCAATATCTGTTATGAGACTCTGTATCTCCATTTAAAAAACTTTCACTGTTCGTTTTGAATCCCATTTTATACCTGAAAATTAAAAATGATTTTTAAGTTATATAATTTAAAAATTAAAAATAAATTTTAAATTATATAATTCGAAAATATATTTTTTAAAATATTTTTAAATATAAAATAGGAAATCCCTTTATTATGGAGTCCAAAAAACAATATGGAGGTGAAGAAGAGGAAACTGCCCATCTTCCAAAGAAATACCAACAATTTAAGGTTAGTGACGGGAGTTTTTCTTTTTGTGTATCCTTTTTTTTGTTGGGATCCTTCCTATACAGCACATTTTTCTTTTTGTACGTTGAAAGTTTCTATATACTTTGTAGGATTTGAATCTTACTAGGGTTTAAAATCCTTTAAATGTTGTCACTACACATCATTTGGGCCTCATCCTGCACCTCCTTCCTCCCATTTGCATCCCATTCTTGCACCTTCTTGGTTTATCTTCTCATTTTGAACTCTTGAAAAATCCAGAACTGGTTTACGAAATTCACATTTTGAAATTTTTAAACTGGATTTAAAATTAAAAAAGAATCAGAATCAGATTTCAAAATAAAAAACAAAATTAGAAAACCAAATTTTAAAATACGGGAAACTAAAAAACCATATTTCAAAATACGAATTTGAAAATTCATAATCGAATTTCGATATTAGAGAAAATCCACAACCAGATATCGAAATTCAGAAAAATCCAAAATTGGATTTCTGTGAGAACCTGATAATTAACACACTTAAATCCATCCTCTGATCACTGTTTTAATTCACCTTGCCACGTCAAAATTCCACTCTCTTTCTCTCTGCATGCACTGAATGCCATATGTCACTTTGGAAGCTTCTAAAAGCTGTAGTGGAAGCCAAGTGGCAGTGAGTAACTGCTCAACCGTTTGACGAGGGAGAGAAAATAATTTCTCTGAAAACTCTTCTCTTCCTTTCATGCAATCTTCTTCTTCTTCACGAATTCTGATCTTACATCTTCTCTGTATTTTCTCTGCACTCTTCCATCTTCTCTCTAAAATACCTCACTATCAACTCCTCTGATCTAATTTCAGAGACCATAGACGCCTTCACTGCACCGTGAGCGCTATTCTGATCCAAACCAAACTGAGAACTGAACTGGTAAGTTCTCGTCCCTGCACTTGTCTGTTTTAGTTCATGCAAATCAAGATTTTTGGTTGCATGTGTAAGTTAGAAGTCTGATCTGTTAATGATTTTGGTGTATTAGATAAGTGGAAGTGGTTGAGTGAATTCTGGATAGGAAGCCGTGAGTGGTCGAGATAAATTCTAAGCATTTGGAAGTGCAGTGTTAGACCAGGTAAGGGAAGCTTTAGTAATTTAATTTAATATATGTTTGATCTGTATGACAGTAATGAATTGTGATGGATGTTTGAAATGTATGCATTATGCGAATTTTGAATATGCGTGATGAAGCAGAATTGAAATGGATGTATATCAGGAATGTTGTATGAAATTATGCAGTGAATGAAATGTATGAGTTGTAATGTGATTGATTCTGCATAATTTGGAATGATTTTGATTTGAACTGTATGTTGATATGATATGTTTGAAACTGGAAGATGGAAGACTCTGTATTTATGGATTGATAATAGGAATTTTGGAATGCATGAGAGTTATGTTAAAGATAAATTCTAAGTTATGAATCATATGTAAAACTGTGAAATTCTCGTGTTTTAAAATCTGGAAAGTCTGGTCTTCTCTGATTGATGGTGTACGCTCGTCATCGAACGGTCTTATACCGTTCGGTTTCACTGGACAATAACTTAGAGTAAGAATTCTTTCATTTGGAGAGGATTCGGATCGAGAACGAGTGTTATTTGTGTGCAGAGTTAAGTTTGAGCGTTCGGCTCAACTTAGCGTGTCCAACCATTTAAAAATTTAATTGAAGGGTATTAGTACGCTCGGTTTTGTCCACCAGCGTTCGTCATAAGTGGCGCTTAGTATTATATTGAGCGTTCGCCCAAAGGAACTCTCGATCTTAGATTGAGCGTTCGTTCTAGTTAGCGTTCGGTCCGACACTGAACGTTCGTTCCCATGCGCGTTCATTTCCATGCGCGTTAGTTCTATTTGGTGCTCGGTCATTGACTGGCGTTCGTCCTAAGCAGTGTTCGGTTTTATAACTGAACGCTCGTCCTATCCTGGATTCGTGAGCGAACGTATATGGTGTTCGTTCAAATTCTTATTTAACGTTCGGTTTTTTTTATGACAGTGTTCATATCTGAATTTCTTTCATATTCTGGTTATCTATTGAAATATATCTAAATTATACTTATCCTTTTTATTCAATCTCCAGTATTATACTTAGAATTATCCTAAGTATTAATCAGATCTTTTTGAATCAATCTCAATTAAATTCTTAAGTGTTCTTAACATCCGTACATGAATAAAGGTTCGTTTCTTTTGTTCAGAAACGAGGCTGCAGTGCACTGTAATACAGTCGTCTTGATCTATTAAATAGTAACTTGTATTTAAATTAAAAGAGTGGAATACAGAAATGAAGATTTGATTAAGAGAAATTGTGAATATGTACGAATGGTAATTTGAATGGATTTATGAGAATTGGATTGTGAATGAGCGTTCCAAGGAGGAACGTCTCCATGATGTGAATATGAGAAGTAGTGTAGTATGACCATGGTAAAGCTGCTGATGGCTGTTCATCCTGATATTCCGTGAGTGCTCATCCTCATGTAGAGGGGAGTAGGTCATGCGTGGGAATGGCAGGAGGCCCTAGTCCTATTGAGTACTTTGGACTGATAGGGTTAACCTCGGGTGGCAGCTGATGGATGTTCCAGTTACTACACCACCCGTGTGCAAGAACGCCTGTAGATACATGGCATCATACAGTCCGGACAGTCTTTAATTATGAGAATATGAATGAGTTACTGTATGCGTGAATATGTGTTTAATGTTGTATGAACTATATGGCTGATGTTATATGTTAAATTATGTTGATGGTATTGAATTAAATTACCTAAGCTTACCCTTGCAATTTCTTTGTGTTGTCTACTGTTTCTGTATGTCCGTCTTGTCAATGCAATGATCATCCGTTGTGGATGTGAGCAGATGGTGATGCATCCCTTGAAACCATGCTGGAAGAAGAAAATTTGGAGGATGCCAACCTTGTGGACGTTGAAGTTAAAGCTGAGCAGTAGAGGCTCGTTTCTGTAGTAGCATTAGTTAGTTTTCTGTGCTGTATTTTGACAGTTCTGTGTATAGTTTTACAGCGCTGTTCATACAGTATTAGTAGTAGTTAGTCTTTCTGTAAAGCATTTTGGGACGTTGACTGTATATCTCTGCAGAACGTTTGTCCAGTAACTGGTTCTGTACCTTTTATGAATTTCTGAATACTGTAAATTGCTGTACATGCTGTTTTATCGTTTTGAGCAGCTGTTGTAAATGTTAAGACTGCACTGTTTTCTGTAAATGTGATTAGTTCTGATTAATGGTACTTACTATTTATTGGGATGTTACATTTATTGGTATCAGAGCAGTTTTGTTCTTTTAAGGACATATAGGGTATGAGTGCACTGTGCTTTTCGTTGTGTGCTTGATATGTGTTTGATGAGTTATTAATTTTTAACTCTTGAACCTAGCTAACGTACGTTTTCTCTGATCCAGAAAACGAATGGCTCCTAGACTTCCTCCCCCACCTCAGCCGAATGAATCTGATGCACCAATTAGTGCCCGTGTGTTGGAGGCAGTCATAGACAGGCTTCAACAACAAAACACAACTTTGGTTGAGCAGAACGCTGCCTTGATGAGGCAAAACCAGGAAGCAATGCAAAGTATGGAGGCTTCTCGTGTTCACTCAGAAGCAACGCAAAGACAGCTAATGGACATCTTGGCAGCTGGCCGAGGCACACCAGGAGCCTCCTCCTCTAATGCTGCACCCCATGCAGAATGGAGTTTGGAAAGCTTCTTGCAGTACCATCCTGCCAAGTTCAATGGCAAAGGGCTTCCGGATGAGGCGGATCAGTGGCTTAGAGATATGGAGCGGATCTATGATGCCAAAAGATGCCCAAATGAGAACCGTTTGGCATTCACAGAATACTTATTGACTGGTGAAGCTAGTCACTGGTGGACAAGTATGAAAGCTATCTTGACTGACGCGCAGAACCCCATTAATTGGGAGGTTTTTAGAGCAAAATTCTATGAAGAATACTTCCCTGACAGCGTTCGTTTTGCAAAGGAAGTTGAGTTCTTACAGCTGGTTCAAGGGAGTATGTCAGTTTCAGAATACACTAATAAATTCAAACACCTTGTGCGGTTCAATACTATGGCAACAAGTGAAGAATGGCAATGCAGAAAGTTTGAGAACGGGTTGAGGAGTGATCTAAAAGTATTAATATCCTGTTTGTGTATCAGATCTTTCCCTGCTATGGTTGAAAGGGCAAAGGTCCTTGAGAAGAACATTGCTGAGGCTGAAAAACATAAGAAACAACAAGTGAGTAGGGGTCCGGTTATGTCCAGAGGTACATCAAATGTGAGAGGGTCCCCATATACTCGTCCCACTCAATCCTCTGGTGGATCACAAGCTTTGGTCACTGTTGGCCAATCTGGACAGCCGAGAAGCTTGACCTGTTATCAGTGTGGAGGACCACACTATCGGTGGGCATGTCCGCAGCTGGCAGGAGGAAAATATTGTACTCGTTGCAGGCAGAGTGGGCATTTAGAGAACGAGTGCAGTATGGGAGGAAGAGCGGCAATGAGGCCGCCAAACGCTGGGAGGACCCAACAAGGGAGAGGTGGACGTGCACAAGCCACAGGGAGAGTTTATGCTATTACTGGTGCTGAAGCTGCTAGTTCAGGTACACTCATCACCAGCACTTGCATGTTATATGGAAAGCCTTGCTGTGTACTGTATGACTCGGGGGCAACTCATTCCTTCATCTCGAAGGCGTGTGTTGAGAAACTGGGAATAAAAGAGAGTGAATTACAGTTTGATCTGGTGGTGTCAACCCCAGCAGCTGGTGGGATTAAGACATCTACAGTTTGTGTAAGATGTCCTATAGAAGTTGAGGGGCGTAGATATAAGGTCAATCTTATTTGTTTACCCCTGCAAGACTTAGAAGTAATTTTGGGGATGGATTGGTTGGCTACCAATCGGATCCTCATTGATTGCGGGAAGAAGGAGTTGGTTTTTCCCAATGAAGAAGAAGAGGAATTGTCCCTCACTCTCGGTCAATTGAAGGAGGATATCATGGAGGGAGCAAGCTGTTTTCTGATAATGACGTATGAAGATAATGGGGTAGAGAGTTCGTCCAACAATGATGGCAGCAGAGGACGAACAGTAGTAGATGAGTTTCCAGATGTTTTTCCTGATGAAGTCCCTGGTCTACCTCCTATTCGTGAGGTAGAATTCACAATCGATCTGGTAACCACTGCTGCACCCATCTCGGTCCAACCTTACAGGATGGCACCAGCTGAATTAGTGGAACTCAAGAAGCAAATTGAAGAATTAATGGACAAGAGGTTCATCCGTCCAAGTGCTTCTCCTTGGGGAGCGCCTGTATTGTTGGTAAAGAAGAAGGATGGCAGCTCACGGCTATGCATTGATTATAGACAACTTAATAAGCTGACCATCAAGAACAAGTATCCTCTTCCAAGGATTGATGACCTGCTGGACCAGTTGCATGGTGCCTGTGTATTTTCTAAGATTGATTTACGTTCGGGCTATCATCAAATTAGAGTGAAAGAGGAGGACATTCAGAAGACTGCATTTCGGTCTCGTTATGGCCATTATGAGTATGTGGTGATGCCCTTTGGAGTGACAAACGCACCTGCAATCTTCATGGATTATATGAACAGAATTTTTAGACCGTACCTGGATAAGTTTGTTGTGGTATTTATTGATGACATCCTCATTTACTCCAAGAGCTTTGACGAACATGAAGAACATTTGAGGATCGTCTTGAGAGTGTTGAGGGAGAAAGAGTTGTATGCCAAACGTTCAAAGTGTGAATTTTGGATGAAGGAGATCCAATTCTTGGGGCACGTTGTTTCTGCTGGTGGTATTGCAGTGGATCCAGCCAAGGTGAAGGCAGTGCTGGATTGGGAGAGTCCACGTTCAGTCACGGAAGTTAGAAGCTTTGTGGGACTCGCGGGCTATTATAGGAGATTTATTGAAGGATTTTCCAAGATAGTAGCCCCTCTGACTTACCTCACCAGGAAGGATCAGCCGTTTGCTTGGACAGATAGATGTGAGGAGAGCTTCCAGGAATTAAAGAGGAAATTAACGAGTGCTCCTGTGTTGGTCATTCCAGACACGGCCAAACCTTTTGAAGTGTATTGTGATGCATCATATCAAGGTTTGGGCTGTGTACTGATGCAGGAAAGAAAGGCAGTGGCATACGCTTCCAGGCAGTTGAAAATTCATGAGAAGAATTACCCCACACACGACTTGGAGCTGGCAGCAGTGGTGTTTGCGTTGAAAATCTGGAGGCATTATCTGTATGGTGCAACGTTTCAAGTATTTAGTGATCACAAGAGTCTCAAGTACCTCTTTGATCAAAAGGAGTTGAATATGAGGCAAAGGAGGTGGCTTGAATTCTTGAAGGATTACGAATTTGAATTACTGTATCATCCTGGAAAAGCAAATGTGGTGGCTGATGCATTGAGTAGGAAAGCCGTAAGGGTCTCTGCAATGATGGTGAAGGAGCTGAATTTGGTAGAAAGCTTTAGAGATCTAAGATTGCACTTTGACTTGGGAACGGACGTTATCAGATGCTGTAATCTCAGAATTTCCAGTGATGTATTTGACCGAATCTGGAAGAAGCAACGTGAGGATGAAGAGCTGGTGAAGATATTGGGCGAGCTCAGTTTGAATAAAGATAAGGATTTCAATGCAGGAACAGACGGTATGTTGCGTTACCGGGGAAGGACGTGTGTCCCTAATGATGTCGAGCTGAGGAAAATCATATTGGAGGAAGCACATCACAGCCGTCTTAGCATGCATCCTGGCATGACTAAGATGTATCATGACCTTCGTTTGTCATTCTGGTGGCCTGGAATGAAGAGTGATATTGCACGTTTTGTGGCCTCTTGTTTAACCTGTCAACGTGCAAAAGCTGAACACCAAAGACCAGGAGGATTGCTGCAGCCTTTGGAAATTCCAGAATGGAAGTGGGATAGCATCTCTATGGATTTCGTGACTCATCTGCCACGTACAGTCCGAAACCATGATTCAATTTGGGTAATTGTGGATAGATTGACTAAGAGCGCCCATTTCCTGGCTGTTAATTTAAGGATGTCCATGACAAATTTGGCCAAGCTGTACGTTAAGGAGATTGTTAGATTGCATGGAGTTCCTTCCAGTATTATATCAGATCGGGATACGAGATTCACATCTCGTTTTTGGCAGTCATTGCAAGGAGAATTGGGAAGCAAACTGCAAATGAGTTCTGCATATCACCCTCAGACGGATGGCCAATCTGAACGAACCATCCAAACTCTTGAAGACTTGTTGAGGACCTGCGTTATAGATCATATGGGAGTGTGGGATGAGGTTCTGCCGCTTGTGGAATTCACGTATAATAACAGTTATCAAGCAAGCATAGGAATGGCACCGTTTGAAGCTCTTTATGGAAGAAAGTGTAGAACTCCTTTGTGTTGGTTCCAAGAAGGTGAAACTGCAGTCACTGGACCAGAATTAATCCAGCAAACAACAGAGAAAGTGAAACTGATCCAAGAGCGTTTGAAGACTTCTCAAAGCAGGCAGAAATCGTATGCTGATAAAAGAAGAAGACCCTTAGAATTTGCTGCTGGAGATCACGTGTTTCTGAGGTTGAATCCAATCACTGGTGTGGGAAGAATCCTTCGTCCAAAGAAGCTTTCTCCCAAGTACGTTGGACCTTATCAAATTCTGAAGAAGATTGGAGCAGTGGCGTATGAATTGGCTTTACCACCTCAACTGTCCAACCTTCATCCAGTCTTTCATGTCTCTCAACTCCGTAAATATATGGCTAATCCATCACACGTATTGGAGTTAGAAGATATCCAACTTCGGCCAGATAGAACACTGGAGATGCAACCAGTCTGCATTGAAGACAGCCGCACCAGACTTTACAAAGGGAAGGAGGTTCGTCTTGTGAAAGTGGTGTGGAATGCAAAGACTGGTGACTCAACATGGGAGGTTGAAGAGGCTGTGAGAGAATTGTATCCACACCTATTCCCTGGTAAGCTTTAGAATTTTCGAGGACGAAAATTTTTGTAGTTAGGGGGAATGTGAGAACCTGATAATTAACACACTTAAATCCATCCTCTGATCACTGTTTTAATTCACCTTGCCACGTCAAAATTCCACTCTCTTTCTCTCTGCATGCACTGAATGCCATATGTCACTTTGGAAGCTTCTAAAAGCTGTAGTGGAAGCCAAGTGGCAGTGAGTAACTGCTCAACCGTTTGACGAGGGAGAGAAAATAATTTCTCTGAAAACTCTTCTCTTCCTTTCATGCAATCTTCTTCTTCTTCACGAATTCTGATCTTACATCTTCTCTGTATTTTCTCTGCACTCTTCCATCTTCTCTCTAAAATACCTCACTATCAACTCCTCTGATCTAATTTCAGAGACCATAGACGCCTTCACTGCACCGTGAGCGCTATTCTGATCCAAACCAAACTGAGAACTGAACTGGTAAGTTCTCGTCCCTGCACTTGTCTGTTTTAGTTCATGCAAATCAAGATTTTTGGTTGCATGTGTAAGTTAGAAGTCTGATCTGTTAATGATTTTGGTGTATTAGATAAGTGGAAGTGGTTGAGTGAATTCTGGATAGGAAGCCGTGAGTGGTCGAGATAAATTCTAAGCATTTGGAAGTGCAGTGTTAGACCAGGTAAGGGAAGCTTTAGTAATTTAATTTAATATATGTTTGATCTGTATGACAGTAATGAATTGTGATGGATGTTTGAAATGTATGCATTATGCGAATTTTGAATATGCGTGATGAAGCAGAATTGAAATGGATGTATATCAGGAATGTTGTATGAAATTATGCAGTGAATGAAATGTATGAGTTGTAATGTGATTGATTCTGCATAATTTGGAATGATTTTGATTTGAACTGTATGTTGATATGATATGTTTGAAACTGGAAGATGGAAGACTCTGTATTTATGGATTGATAATAGGAATTTTGGAATGCATGAGAGTTATGTTAAAGATAAATTCTAAGTTATGAATCATATGTAAAACTGTGAAATTCTCGTGTTTTAAAATCTGGAAAGTCTGGTCTTCTCTGATTGATGGTGTACGCTCGTCATCGAACGGTCTTATACCGTTCGGTTTCACTGGACAATAACTTAGAGTAAGAATTCTTTCATTTGGAGAGGATTCGGATCGAGAACGAGTGTTATTTGTGTGCAGAGTTAAGTTTGAGCGTTCGGCTCAACTTAGCGTGTCCAACCATTTAAAAATTTAATTGAAGGGTATTAGTACGCTCGGTTTTGTCCACCAGCGTTCGTCATAAGTGGCGCTTAGTATTATATTGAGCGTTCGCCCAAAGGAACTCTCGATCTTAGATTGAGCGTTCGTTCTAGTTAGCGTTCGGTCCGACACTGAACGTTCGTTCCCATGCGCGTTCATTTCCATGCGCGTTAGTTCTATTTGGTGCTCGGTCATTGACTGGCGTTCGTCCTAAGCAGTGTTCGGTTTTATAACTGAACGCTCGTCCTATCCTGGATTCGTGAGCGAACGTATATGGTGTTCGTTCAAATTCTTATTTAACGTTCGGTTTTTTTTATGACAGTGTTCATATCTGAATTTCTTTCATATTCTGGTTATCTATTGAAATATATCTAAATTATACTTATCCTTTTTATTCAATCTCCAGTATTATACTTAGAATTATCCTAAGTATTAATCAGATCTTTTTGAATCAATCTCAATTAAATTCTTAAGTGTTCTTAACATCCGTACATGAATAAAGGTTCGTTTCTTTTGTTCAGAAACGAGGCTGCAGTGCACTGTAATACAGTCGTCTTGATCTATTAAATAGTAACTTGTATTTAAATTAAAAGAGTGGAATACAGAAATGAAGATTTGATTAAGAGAAATTGTGAATATGTACGAATGGTAATTTGAATGGATTTATGAGAATTGGATTGTGAATGAGCGTTCCAAGGAGGAACGTCTCCATGATGTGAATATGAGAAGTAGTGTAGTATGACCATGGTAAAGCTGCTGATGGCTGTTCATCCTGATATTCCGTGAGTGCTCATCCTCATGTAGAGGGGAGTAGGTCATGCGTGGGAATGGCAGGAGGCCCTAGTCCTATTGAGTACTTTGGACTGATAGGGTTAACCTCGGGTGGCAGCTGATGGATGTTCCAGTTACTACACCACCCGTGTGCAAGAACGCCTGTAGATACATGGCATCATACAGTCCGGACAGTCTTTAATTATGAGAATATGAATGAGTTACTGTATGCGTGAATATGTGTTTAATGTTGTATGAACTATATGGCTGATGTTATATGTTAAATTATGTTGATGGTATTGAATTAAATTACCTAAGCTTACCCTTGCAATTTCTTTGTGTTGTCTACTGTTTCTGTATGTCCGTCTTGTCAATGCAATGATCATCCGTTGTGGATGTGAGCAGATGGTGATGCATCCCTTGAAACCATGCTGGAAGAAGAAAATTTGGAGGATGCCAACCTTGTGGACGTTGAAGTTAAAGCTGAGCAGTAGAGGCTCGTTTCTGTAGTAGCATTAGTTAGTTTTCTGTGCTGTATTTTGACAGTTCTGTGTATAGTTTTACAGCGCTGTTCATACAGTATTAGTAGTAGTTAGTCTTTCTGTAAAGCATTTTGGGACGTTGACTGTATATCTCTGCAGAACGTTTGTCCAGTAACTGGTTCTGTACCTTTTATGAATTTCTGAATACTGTAAATTGCTGTACATGCTGTTTTATCGTTTTGAGCAGCTGTTGTAAATGTTAAGACTGCACTGTTTTCTGTAAATGTGATTAGTTCTGATTAATGGTACTTACTATTTATTGGGATGTTACAATTTCAAATCAAAGAAAACTCAAAACTATATTATAAAATCCAATAAATTTCGAAAGTAAATTTTGAAATCCAAGAGACTGGAAAATCGAATCTCTTAATCTCAAAATATTCAAAACTAGATTCCGAAATTTGGATTACAAAAATCCAAATTGGATTTCAAAATTCAAGAAAATTCATAATCAAATTTCGAAATAAAAGCAAATCAAAATCAGATTTCGAAATTAAAAAAAATCCATAAATAATTTCAAAACCTGTGTAATTCTAGAACCAAATTTTGAAATCAAAAAATTCCAAAACCATATTTTGAAATCTCGAAAACTCAAAAATCGGATTCTAAAATCTCAGGAAATTCATAACTGTATTTTCAAATGCAAATTTCGAAATCCAATGGAATTTTGAAATCTACGAAAATCTAGAACAAGATTTTGAAATTCAGGCAAAACCAAAATCGAATTTTGAAATCCTAAAAATTTCAGAATCAGTTTTCGAAATCCGAAAAATTCTAAAATCGTATTTAATAAAATATGTATAATCTATAGGGTTATAATGGGCATGTGAAATTTAGGGTGGAAGAAGAAAAATGTGGGGTGTAGGAAGAAAGCAAAGCTTTATACAGGAAAAGGAAAAAGAGCACAAAATGGCAAACAAAATAACAGAAAGTAGAAAAGAATCAGGGAGGAAGTTCAAAATTTTGTGGCCGCACTACGACGATGAACGTAGCTGGTGCTGACGCAGTCAAATATGTTGGAGCCGCTTCCGACCTCGAGGATGTGCGCGCATGGAAGAGCTACAATTGAAGTTTGCAATGCATAAAAGTCTTGTGTAGAATCTAATTTGTGTGTGATGAAATGCATGGTGTGAACCTAGGCTTGAACAATAGACTTACGTGTAAGAGAAAAAGAAGAACAGAGAATGAAGCATCAAAGGAACTTGTGTATTATTTCATGTAACGTATAACTATATTATGGAGAACCAAAGCTTTGTAAAGGAAAAGGAAGAAGATAACACAACGGCAAACAAAATAACAAAAACACAGAAAAGAGAGGAAGATCAAAATTTTGTGTGTTCCTACAACTCCTCTCAAGCTTGGCGTGAATGTTGATGGTGCCAAGCTTGAAATTGATGTTGTGGAAGGTGGAAGGAGGAAGATGCTTGGTTAACATATCAACAATATGCACATTATTGTGTATGGGAAGAAGCTTCGCAACCTCTATTGAACTTTTTTGTGAATAAGATGACAATCGATTTTGATATGCTTCATTCTCTCGTGGAAGACTTGATTTTTGGCGATTTTGATGGCAAACGTGTTATCACAGAAGATGGTGAAGAGTTAGGAGAAGGAAAGATTTTAGACAACTGTACGATACTATGTTTCAAAGGAACTTTGTGATACAATGGTTTACTTTTTAGATTTCCATGATATTGACGACTCATCCAGATAGACAATGTAGCCCATGGTGGATTTGCGAGAGTCAGGACAGTTGGTCCAATCAGAGTTACTATAAGCTTTCAAAGTAACATGATTAGTGGCTTTAGAAAGATATCTTAACCCGGTGTTTGTTTAATCTATCGCAAGATTTTAAAAGCGGCTTGATGATGAAGCATTGTCGGAGAAACAATGTATTGGCTTAAACGATGAAAAACATAGGTGATTGATAAGTGTGAAAAAGAATTGTTTTTACACTTATAAATGAGCTCAATCTTGTAATTATTCATGTTGTTCCGAAAAGTAGTAATAGGTAGTAGATTGTTATGTAAAATATTGTACAGGAAAGGGTGTATTATTTGAACTCTGTCAGCCAATTTTCGCAAAGCGAAAGCCAAAATTCGCACTCCCAGAAGAAGGAAATTCGCATAGCGCACCAGTACCTGTGCGCTAAGCGAATAACATCAGTTAAAGTGCAACAGTTAAGAAAATTCGCATAGCGCACCAATACATGTGTGCTGAGCGAATTAATGAAGTTAAGTGTCTTTAAAAGACGTGACAGAAAGACAAAAACATTCTTCAGATAGAAGTTACGGAGAGAGGAAAGAAACGAAAACATTTCAGGAATTTCCAGAGACTACTTCAAGGAATCAAGACACCATTGTTACAAGGGATTGCTTCAAATGTGTACGTTCTAGATGTCTAGGAGTAGTTAAATTTTTCTTTTGTTGGAATTAGATGTAATGAACTCACTCTGATGTAATTTTTCTGTTCAATATATCGTTGTTCGTTCATATGCTCTTTCTTGAATTTAATAACATTGTATGAAAATATAATGTTATTTGAATGTCTTTGATTACTGGAAAGTAACTTTGAACATGAACATAGATAGAGCACCTAAGTGATTTGAGATCTAGGGATAGACTCAATAACTTGGTCATTCTTAACATCGGACTTAATGCAAATTGTATGTTAAATTGACTAAGGGATTAACATTTTGATATATTAATTTAGAACTAGTTGCTAAGGGATTAGGACTAGTATGTCTTTATGTGAATGTTTGAATGAAATAATGATATATTGTAGATATCTCTTCCGGATAAAAAAAGAAGTGATTTCATTCTTTTTGATTCTTAGTAAAACTAATAAAAAATTTTCGTTTTTTCTTTTAAGTTTTACTTGTTTCTTCCCCCATAAAGATATTGAATAGAATGAACTATTTTTTTTCCATGAACGTTTAAATATCCTTCAAAAACAAGTAAATAAATTCGAAACATATAAAATGTAGTTAATGCTGCTGCAGAACAAGTTATTATTGCAAAAATTGGTGAATACAACCAATTATCATTAAGAATCTCATCTTAGACCAAAAACAGGCAAAGGGTGGAATACCCCAAAGAGTGAGTGTACCCACTAAAAAAAGTTTTTGTAATTGGTACATGTTTTGTTAAACCGCCCATAAAAATCATATTTTGACTTTTAGCTGGAGAATATCCGACAAGAGCTTCCATTGAATGAATAATAGATCTAGATCCTAAAAACAACAGTGCAGTTTTTTTAGTGCCAAAATATAATTCATATGATTCATGAAACTCAATTCCAACAAAGTTTCTTTTAAATATAATTCCTTGCACACCAAATGTTTGATAAAATACCAAAAAGAGTTTCTTTTGTTGTTTTGTGCATTTTGATGTCTAATTGAGTTATAAAAGGTAGAATTGTCATGTGTTGCACAAGTCCTTTGGGAGACGATACTTTTACTTATTCACTGTATTACTTGGAACGATTTGGTATACTTACCAAAAAGTTATCAGTGATGTTGGGGCCCATGTTGGTGGGATAAATGAGCTTCCCTATCAGCCTCTTGAATACAACAAATCATCAACAAAATCTCCTTCAAAACACACTTTGGTGGAGAAGTTCATGAGTGTGCTGACTGGGTGTTGCATCAATCATCCCTGTTTTGGTGAGAAGGTCAAGAGCATATTTACATTGAGACAAAAGGATACTTTTTATGCTTTTAGCAACCTCGAAGCCCAAAAAGTAAGACAAATTATCAAGATTTTTTATTTTAAATTCGTCATTAAGCATGTTTGAGATTTTATTAATATCATGAATGTTGTTGACAGTAAAGATTATATCATCAACGTAAACAAGCATGACAATGATATTGTCCTCATTATGTTTAGTAAATAGAGAGTGATCGCATGATGTTTGTGTAAAGTTGTGAGAGAGAAAGAAGGAGGATAACTTGTCATACCATTAACAACTACCTTATTTTAATCAGTAAGGGATTTGTGGAGAAGGAAAACTTGATTTTTACCTGGAGCAGTAACCCTTAGTGGTAATTGCATGTAAACTTCTTCATTTAAGTCACCATGTAAGAAGGCGTTGTTGACATCCAATTGTCTCAGATGCTAGTTTTTAGTTGATGTTAATGACAAAATAAAATGAACGTTGGTGAGTTTAACCATAGGGAAACAAGTGTCAAAGTAGTCAATACCCTCTATTTGAGTGTAACCCTTGGCTATTAGGCGAGCCTTGAATATGTCTATGACCCCATCAACCTTTTTGTTTTGTTTTGTACACCTATTTGCATCCTATGGCCTTTTTGTTAAGGGGAATAATGGTAATGGTCCATGTGTTGTTATGTTTGAGAGTAACAATTTCTTCCTTCATAGCAATTCTTCAATGATCATGTTGCATGACCTCCTTGAAATCTTGTGGATCAACAATACTATTTAGAGAAAAAATGAAAGCTCTATATGCACGAGATAATATGTCAAAATCAATAGAGTATTTCATGTTAGTGGTGTTACAAGAAGAGATATGAAAACCTTTTAGATGTGTAGGGGTTTTCTTACTCTAGTAGACCGTTTAGGAGAATGATTTTTATTTTCTACATATCCTAAGCATGATGGACAAATTATCAATAGAAATGATTGCATGAGATTGATCATCATCATAAATAAATTGGTTATAATGTAAATGCAACGAAAAATTTCGATTTTTAATAGTAGTAAAAATGACAACAAAAAAACTCAGTTTCAATTAAAACAACACTTTTAGAGATCCTAATATCATGATTTTCAAGATGATAAGTAATTTAATATTTGATAATAAAATGTAAACTAAGAAAGATGTTGGGCTTAACACGAAGATCAAATTTCTTCCGATTAATTTAGACCACCAAAAAAACTGAGTCTAATAACGTTAAAAGAAATAAATTTAGAGAAAAATAAAAGTGTATTTTATTTAAATATAAGCATGTGCTTTTATATATATATATATATATATATAATATGTTCAAATTTTCAAGTTAATCTGATTTATTATTAGGTTAAGTTTAGTGAGATTAAAAATAATATTTGAATGAATATGAATTCTGTTAGGAGTGAGTTGTGGACTAACACTTATAATTTTTTTTTCATAATTTTTTATCATAATGATTTGTCACTTTTAATTATATAAATTAATACCAATGTTTTTTTTATCAATGTTATTTAATATTATTATAATAACGAGATGTTTAACTTTTATCTGACATATTCACATTTTAATTTTTACCTACTATATTTAAATTATTACTTTTTCTAATTGTTGGGTTAATGCTCAATAAACTGTTAAATTGGTAAATTATCACTTTCTAATGGTTGGGGTTAATGCTAAGTATATCAAATTGGTAAACCTCCAAACGAGTGAACACTCTCATCACATGAATATATTAAGTCAATTTTTTTTATACGATAATAAATATATAATTTAAAGAGTAGAATAAAATATGTTTAAATAAATATTCACCTAATCTCACAAAATTTATAAGTTACGAGAGTTAATTTATTTTTAATCAGACTTATGATAAATTAATTTGTATAAATGGATTGATTCACTCTAATATTTTTAATTGTTTATGGGATGTGAGACGATTCAAAGTGTAACATCTCACAAACTAAAAAAAAAAACTAAAAATAATGAAAAAAATTTAAGAGAATAGAAATGAAAGTAGAAAATGTAAAGAGAAATATTTGTATTTCTCACTCTCATTCTTTTTTAACTTTTTTTTCTAGTTGAGCTCATCTTAAATTAATAAAGAAAACTTAACAATTTGGATAACTCTATCTTTCATTAAAATTATTTTAAAAAATTTCATAGAAAAATAGTTCACATTCATATTATACCAAAAATAGATTCAAGCTAAAATAAAAAAATCACAAAAATCATCAAAATCATTTATCTTCAAATTCAATAAAATAGTAATTTTATGTATGTACTCATGGATTACTAACATTTATAATTTGATTATGACATAAAAGAAGAAAATATTTTTAAACCATTTGAGGTGAATAAAACTAGAACAATTTTTAAAATTATTTTTGTTGTGATAATTAATTATTTCTCTCACTGAATTTTCTTTGTTGGTCCAAGGAAAGCATTAAGAGTCCAATTCTGATATATTATTAGTGGAAGGAAGAAGTTAATTGAATAAAATTGGCATGGGTACACGTGTGACGAAATTGAATCAGGCAAATCTGAGCCGTTAAAAGGGAGTACTTCTTGAGAAGCATTTTTACTACATTACAAAAACCCAACACACTCTCGCATTCATTTATTCGAAGCCCTCAACCTCCAAACCCTCTCTTCCTTCTTTCTTCCTTTTTTCTTCTCCGTTCCCAAATCAAACCTAAATTCCCACCTTCTTCCCTCTCACCAAATCGCCAACACACTATTCATTTTTATTTATTCATATATACCTACAGAGGGAGAGAGGGGGAATGGATTCGGATCAGGGAAAATTATTCATCGGTGGGATATCGTGGGACACTACGGAGGACAAGCTCAAGGAGCATTTCGGTAACTACGGCGACGTTTTGAGCACTTCTGTTATGCGAGAGAAGAACACTGGCAAGCCCAGGGGCTTTGGTTTCGTCGTCTTCGCGGATCCCACCATTCTCGATAGGGTTCTCGAGGATAAACATGTCATAGATGGCAGAACGGTGACGCCTATTTTCCATTTTTTACTTCATTTTTGCTGCTGCTTCTGCTCTTTTTCTAAATATTATTTTTTTGTCGTGTTTGCTGGTGTGTTGGTTTCGAATTGGAGGTGTGTTTGTTTTTGGGATTAAGTGAGGCTTTTTGCGTGCTGGAATGATTGATGGGTTTTTGGTAAGGGTTTTATTTGTTTCGTGGTTTGCTCTTGGAATTAGGACATGTGGTATTTGGTTTTTTCATTTTTCATTTTGAGTGGATAGGGTTTTTTTCTTGGCATGCACTTACTTTTGGTTGACTAGTTTCTGTAACATTGGGCTGATTGTTTTGTTCCTGGCTGTCTTTGGTACTCGGTTTTCTTAGTTCAAGGAGTGTTTTGTCTGCTCTTTCAAATGATGACGGCTTTTTACGTTGTCTGCGGGGGAAGTTGTCAGGAAACAAGTAGCCGATACGTTTCTTGCTGTGTGAACTGTTGTTAATGGATGAATGTGTAAAGGAAGTTAATAGAGCAGCTTTCACTGCTATTTTTTTGCAGTTTATCCGTGCTACTTATGTGTAAATGTTTATGATAGATGACAGTGCTGCTGATATTGTCCCCTCTTTGTTCAATTCTTGAAATGTGAAGTAGTACAACTCTTTTGAAGTTGCTAGCTTATGTTTCATTTCCTTCAATGATGTATGAATGAACACAAGTGTTCGTATAATGCTAGTATTTTGGAATAAGTTAATATTGGTTACTTGTTTTCATGGACGAACATACCCCAGTTTGAACGCAATACCTCCACCAATGATTCTTTTGAGATCTTTGATAGTTTTTAGATTTTATTATGTTTTGTCTTTGTATCGTATTGGATACGTGGATATTTAAAACCACGATTAAAGGCCTCTTCCTTAAAAATTAGTTTTCTTAATGTTGATAATTTGGAATTTTGGTTATTTTTGATCCCGTGTTATCTTTTCTTTTTATCATCAATTAAAGGTCTAACTTGCAATCATTTTATAATTTCATCATTCAGGTTGATGCCAAAAAGGCTTTCTCAAGAGAGGATCAACAAATTTCTGTCACCTCGAGAGGTGGAAATTCCAATTCTGGCATGAATTCTGGAAATGGAGGAAACATCAGAACTAAAAAGATATTTGTTGGAGGGCTGCCTCCTACCCTGACTGAAGAAAAATTTCGCCAGTACTTTGAGTCTTATGGACATGTAACCGATGTAGTAGTCATGTATGACCAGAATACTGGACGGCCACGAGGATTTGGTTTTATTTCATTTGATACTGAGGAGGCTGTTGATAGGGTATTGCATAAATCATTTCATGATTTAAATGGTAAACAAGTTGAGGTAAAGCGTGCACTTCCCAAGGATGCCAATCCTGGTGCAAGTGGCCGTATGATGGGTGGTGCTGGAGGTGGTGGTTCTGGAATTGGTGGGTATCAAGGGTATGGGGCATCTGGTGGTAACCAAAATGCATATGATGGGCGAATGGATTCTAGTAGGTATATGCAGCCTCAAAGCGCTGCAGGTGGATTCCCTCCTTATGGTTCTTCTGCCTACAGTGCTCCTGGGTATGGATATGGTCCGGCTAATAATGGTATTGGGTATGGTGCATATGGAAGTTATGGTGGTGCCACTGCAGGGTATGGTGGACCTGCTGGTGCAACATATGGGAATCCTAATGTTCCTAATGCTGCTTATGCTGGTGGTCCTCCAGGGGGCCCAAGGAGTTCATGGCCTGCTCAGGCACCCTCTGGTTATGGATCTATGGGCTATGGGAATACTCCTCCATGGGGTGCTCCAAGTGGTGGTGCTGGCTCTGGTGGAAGTGGTCCTGGTTCAGCAGCTGCAGGTCAGTCCCCTGGTGGAGCTGCCGGATATGGGAACCAAGGTTATGGATATGGGGGATACGGTGGATACGGTGGAAGTGATAGTTCTTATGCGAATTCAAGTGCATATGGCACTGTTGGTGGACGAACAGGGAGTGCTCCAAACAATAGTGCTAGTGGTCCTGGTGGGGGTGAACTAACAAGTAGTGGTGGCAGTGGTAGCTATATGAGTGGTGGCTATGGGGATGCAAATGGAAATTCAGGTTATGGAAATGCAGCTTGGAGATCAGAACAAACTGGAAATTATGGAACACCACAGGGAAATGGTGGCCAGGTTGGTTACGGTGGTGGCTATGGTGGTGCTCAGTCTCGACAAGCCCAACAACAGTAATTTTGATAGTTGGATATCTTGCTGGATTTTGAAATTCAACTTGAGGATCCTTTGCCTTTTAAAAATTTTAAATCATGAGGTCAGAATGAATTTTTCCAGCAGCAAAGGAGTGGCTCAAAGATCGATGTCAATACACAATGGGACTGGTTGGGTTGCTTGAATCCCAGTAGTTTGCAGTATCTGCTTTCCTAGTTTATAATAAGTAGTTGGTTGAAGAGATACTAGATGCTACTTTCTATTTAGTATTTGTTTCTGCGTGTAGCTTTAATTTGCGTGCTTATGATTTTAGTTGATCTCGAATGGCTGTTCTTGTAGCATTTAAGCTATAGTATGATATTTCACCTTATATGATGGTTTGATGCAGTTTATTATCTGTTGTCTTTTTTGTGGTTGAAGTTTAATTACTGTCTCTTTCATTTTCTGATTACATATGTTGTCTTGACTCATTCTAGTTGTCATAACAAGTAGAAATATGAAGATGTAGTCAAGCTATTTACTCATAGCAGTGGACACTTGGATTGATCACTTCATAATGGGTAGCGTAATCATAGTGATAGTAAAAACTTTGAGGATGGCATAATCATTTTCCCCCTGTATTTGCACTTGTGTTGTACAGGAGGAGAGGTGCACGAGTATGGAAGTGGTGGAGCCAAGTGTCCACCCGTATCTAAAGAATGAAATTTGGCCAGTCTTATTGTGTTTTTCTGGACCAACGCATCACCAAATTGGAGATTTCTGGCTTTGTGAGAAAAATTTCCTTAACTTTCCATCTGGTCTGTGGTGGCGGAAAGATAGAGAGAGTTAGCAGCACATTGACTATTTCAGTTGGCCTAGGCCCTATTCTATAGAATTTTATCCTATCCTATCTTGTGTGTCCAGTGATTTATGTTTTTTATGTGTTGGAGCTCAGTATAATTTCATGTCTAAGTTGGAAAATTTTTAATCTTTTCTTCTCTAAACTAATGTTGTTTTATAGGGCAAGTGCTTTATCTTACACCCAAAGGTTAAATAGCCATTTCATTTTCATTTATAACAGGAACTCTTATTCAAATGTAAATTTAAAGTAAGATAAGAGTTACCAACTCAATTTTACATCAAGCATTGTCAGGTATAGAATTGAAATGCTTTAATGCTAGTTAATCTTGACACAGATTGGCATGTAGCTTTTCAGATATATCTTTAACCGTACTTTTCTCAGACATATTGATCTTAACGAGTGTTTATGTTGTTTTAGGTTCTTGACGGCTTTTTGTAAAATTGTTAGGTTGTAATTTAATGCAGAATGTGCATTTCTACGTTTTTTTTATCCATGCTAAA
Organism: Vigna umbellata; assembly: GCF_029865625.1. Taxonomy (NCBI): domain Eukaryota; kingdom Viridiplantae; phylum Streptophyta; class Magnoliopsida; order Fabales; family Fabaceae; genus Vigna; species Vigna umbellata. The sequence goes on along the minus strand of NC_142172.1, from coordinate 37,225,282 downwards.
ATGCGGGTTAACATGGTGTGCGCGTTCCATTCGTTCTACCTACGCCAGTCATTTGGCACGTTCATCCGTTGAGTGAATGAGACGAGCTTTCTTTGTGTGAACCTTTTAGCAAACCATGTTAATGTAAGACTGACCGGAAGCTAGAAATCACTAAAAGAGGATTGCTATATTTTATCGTTATACTTTGTTAAAAAAGTAAGCTTGTAATTAAAGGATTGCGAGTTTTTATTGATAAAGAAAAGGACTGGAAAAGTGTCAAGTGGAGCAAATCATAAAAGTTATATATACATTCAAGGTTTTCTATGGTGTTTCGTCTCATTTGATTTTGGAAAATGTTCTCGTAGCACGAAATAAGTTTTAAGATATTATTGACATGTTTTCATTTCTTTTTGTATTAAACGCAACTATTTCATGTGTTAAGATATATAGATATTTGTTTCGGGTAAGCAAATAACAGTAACATTGATAATCTGCATACACCGTTTAAGGCATATTATTTGTTGGTTGTAGAAATCAATTGCGCTGATGAATGAATCTTAACAATGTTTCGCCAATATTTGATTTAGATATGTAAGTAAGATGGAAAGGAGAAACACATTATTCTGCTTTTATAACGTTTTCTTGGGGAATCTTTCTTCTGTGACATGATGCTGCGCATTTTGAACTCTCAAAAAGTTTATCTTATATCACCTCCACGCTACTATGTTACTTCAATTACTATACACAAAATCTAAATTGTGAACTGCGAAAATTGGCCTTTCAATTTTACACAAGTATTTTTTGCCCAATCCTCCCCTTAGGTGACACTTCAAAAGACCATCCAAAATAAATTTCATCACAGCCTTTTGTACTCTTTAAACATTTTTTCCCCTCATTTCTCAAATCCCATTAAACGACTCTCCAATTGGACCTCTTCAAAATAAATTCCGTCTTAGCATTTGATACAATTAAAAAAAATGTTCTAACTAGGAAGCATCGTAATAGCCTGCTCTATGGGCCCTCTAAGTGTGATTGCGATGTGTGCGGCGGCAACATGTTTGTGCGAGAAAATGTTTATTTTATTTCAATTCAATAAATCTTTAACATGATTTACATATACATATAAATCACATACAAGTAATGAAAAATTGACCTTTCTTTTTTTCTTGTCATAATCAAGACATAGCCGCATGAGCTTGAAGCTAGTTGTAATAACACACAGGGTACAGCATTTTCAACATGTACTTCATAATACTCTCTAAATCATATAAAGCTTGTTCCTTATTCCTTAAAAAAATTATTTTTTTTGAACGAAAAAAATTATCACCAATGTAGCTGTTTTTAGCAGCAACACAATTCAGCTCCAATAAATTTTACATGGCAAAATCATGTAATGCAGTCTGTTCTGTCAACTTGTTTTAGTCTAGCATTTGTATGGATCGCCAAATGCAGCAATGTTACCAGGGCGAGAGAAAACGACCTACATTGTTACAACATATTACATATCATTATCATGGTCATTGGGTATTTAAGGATAGCAACTGGGTAATGTACCTGGTAATTCCCCAGTGTGAGTGACTTGAAACCTGCACCACAGTAATCAAAATAGTATTCCCATGTCCTAATGAACTTTTCATTAAATCCGAGAGCCAAAATTTCGCTGTCAGCAAATACACACATTTTCAATAGTTAGTTGTTGTAAGTAGCCACTTGAATTTAACATACTTGAGTAAGTTTCAATCATCTTAAGAGCATACTTCTGCCTTTCCATGAAGTTTTTTCTCCAGCATCTGAGTGTTTGATAGTAATGAATGCCCATGTTTTCGACATGCTCCACGCTGCATTTCAGTGAAAGAGAGAATAATGAAGGGAATGGTCAATAATAGAACTCGGTATTTACATATAACTTGTACCATAGTCTGGATGTGGTTGCCATGGCTGATGTTATCCTACTTAGAGAGGGTAGGCAACCTCCTGGAAATATATATTCCTTTATAAAATCAGAACTGCGCCTATATTCATCATAACGCTCATCTGGGATTGATATGAACTACACAACAATAACCATCTTCACAAATGGTTAGAAGTAATTTGAATACCAAAAAGAATGTACTTGTTGATAACGTTTCATTTGTAGAGCATATCATGAATTTCTATTATCTAAACACAAAAACTTGTATAGAAGTACTAATCTATCAAATACCTGAAGAACAAGAAGTCCATTTTGGGCCAATACTGACTCACAACAACCAAAGAACTCTTCCATGTATTCATGGCCAACAGCTTCTATCATTTCACTGAATTATGCTTATACAAGTCAAGTAATATGTTGGAAAGATTGCAACAAGTCTGCAAAATTAAACTATAAATAGCTCACCATGATATAATCCTGTCGAATTTGTACGTCTTGGGCAGTTGGCGATAGTCACACAGTAGGAATTTGATGCTATCCTGGAATCACCACGATTAAAATAACATGAATTCGCTCTTAGCTTATTCTGATTTTATAAAGAATCAATCGTACTTATATAAGGAAAATCATGGAATCGTAAAAAAATGAGCTTATTGATACCTGAAGTCCAGCATCTTTGACTCTTTGTTCTGCAAGTTTCAGTTGTTCCTTGGACAAAGTGATACCAGTGTATCTGCAGCCTGTTTGTTTGACAACTTCAATGGCTAAACTTCCCCATCCACATCCAACCTCAAGAATTTCATGCGTCTTATCAATTTTAGCCTTCGTTTTTGAAAAAAAAGAAAAAGAAATCACATTATACATTTTTTAAGATAATAGCTGAAATTGTAACAAAATAGAAATCAAAAGCACATACCTTTTGAATCAGAAGGGAGATTTTTCTCCTTTGTGCATCTTTCAAGTCTTCGTCTTTGTTCTATCAGATAATTAACAAAGAAAAGAAGGAAGAGTATTAGCTACTGCTGCTGCAGGAATTGGAGAAATTCTTTTGATATGAACTTCGGACTCAAGCATCAGATAGCTGTTCTTGCCTTGAACACTGCACATGAGTATGTCATTGTTTCATCCAAGAAAATTGCAAAGAGTTCATTGCTCTGGAAACAGACCGAAGAAAAATTGTAAGCTTCAAAATTCTATGTGAGTAAACTCTCACTTGATAAGGAATATTTGATTTGATGTTCTGTGATCGTGCATAACTAGTTATATGCTTATACACTACTCTATATTGTTGGATAAGCTCCTCTAAAGTCACTGAATCTAGGAGCTTTTGAATTCATACCAGATCATAATGCCTAGAGATGTTCCTGCGAGCCTGTGTGAGAGTATTTCGCCTTGAAACATGGTCCATGAAGAACTTTGCAGATGTCAATGCAGATGTAAAGAATACTGGTGTCCACCAACCCCTAAAGGCAAAAAACAAAAAGTGTGGTATGCAAATGCAATTAACTACATATAAATGTCGACTTCAAGTCATCATATGAACTTACCTATTCTTCTTGAGGTGTGAGTTGGATGCATTTGAATCTCGGTTGGCTATGAGAATCTGCAGTAAAATTATCAAGGTACAAGAAAGTAAAGTGTAAAGTCCCAAAGAGACAACTCACTGTAAGATTCAGATGAGAATGGTTACCAAAATAAAATTCAAGAGACCTTCATCTTTATCAACAAATGAAAAATCCCCATTGATATATGCATCTGCAAGGCCTAAATCTGCCTGTGCCATCGCCTGAAAAACATGTACGAATGATAGTTTTTAGTTGCTTGTCAGCTAGAATGGCATTAATCAATAAGCATACTTAACGTGAAATTTAAAAGTAAAATACCTTCCAATAAAATTGTGGACTGTGGATTCTCAAAACACTCTTCAGAATGCCTTTTCCTCCAGTTCCCTCAAAGTTGAACATTGTTCCTCCCTCTTCTAATAAACTGTACACCTCAAGGTAAATGCACCATTACTAATGCCCTTTTTGACAAGTCAAATCCATAGAAGGTGAGCTCACTACTAAATATAAACTATCCTGAAACATCTTGTGATGTTACTATCAAATATATTTCATTTTTGTTTTCTATGCAAATTCACCCTGTAAGAAGTAAACTCACGTTAAACAACCAGTATTGACATAGTAACTCAGGAATCTAGTCACAAAAATGCGTGCTCCCAGTTCCTTCCAAGAAGGTACCATGTGTTTTGGGTTGGTCTGAAGGACACAGCGTTTTCCAAGAATGCCATGAGCTGCAATCATTCCAGCCTGAAGAATAATCTTACAGTTTAGTTCTTTTGTTTCACTTCAACGGATTGGTGACAATGTGCAAGAAAATTGACTGCCTCAATAATTTCAACTTAAGGAGACTCTTGAAAGAAATATTTTTCAGTTAAGACTGTATTTCCACTTTCATTATGAACTTAGCTTTAACTACCTTAAATCCATCTTCATGAAACCCATTACCTGAAAAACACATATATATGTATGTTTAGATCACTGGTATATCTGAAGCAGATATAAATTCCTCAATCTAACACAGGTTCTAAAAATAATGGAAATTTAGTAGGCATAAGTGAATTCATGGAAGCCTGAAGTATAATGTACCTTGGTAAGCCCCTGAAAACCACATTTTTCTTTTCCCTTGAATATGGTTTAGCTCTAAGGAGGCTTTGAATGCAGCAACTGATGGTACTGGATGACCAGTTGACCATTTAAGCAAGGTATTTTCTGGTATATGATCAGGATTTAGAGTTACAAGAAAGGGTTGACTTGTTTCTTTAATATTCTGCAAATTAGAATGAAGATCAACAGACAAGTTTCTTCATTACTCACTTTAGTTAGAATAACATAACGAAATTCAGTTATGATCAATGCATTTATAAGAAAATTTACCAACCTGAAGAATATTGAGCCAGTATGTGACACAGACTTTATTGTCGTTACTTCCAAGAAAGTTCCATGCGCTCCATGCTGCTGGGTTTTGGGGCATTAAATTTTTGTCACGATGAAGAAAAATATCACTGCCAATACAGATCAAAGAATAAATTTGCATTTGGTTTGATTTGAAAATAGCTGACAAAAAGATTCTTATGTTAGCAGATTAACATTTTTCTGTCATTAACATACGTGATCACAAGAATATACACAATGGCATCTATGCTTAAAAACTGAATTTTCTGCTCAAGGTCCTGAGAGAAAATAAATTTAGGGATGTTTTCATCCTTTGGTGTGACAACATGTTAATCCATGACATTGAGTCATTAAATATTTTTATCCAATGTAAACTCTGTTGAATCCACAGAAATGATAAAGCAAAGGTACCTTATTGCATGCATGCATTTGATCAATACTTCAAATGTAAATAATATAACGACTACAATTAGAAATATAAGAAGATTTTTTACCTGTAAGCATATTGAAAAGCACCAAGAATTCTTCGCTCATCATATGTTGCTTCATCTCCTAATAATCTCAAGGCATCAGGTGCATGCACTGCCAATATGCATCCATCATACACTTCTTCAGAACCATCTTTGCAGTACACAACACATCCTGCAATTATTTCTCTAACCATGTCATTAGAAAAAACGGCAATGTGCATGCCAATCAATCAGATTGAATTCACCTTCTCTTTGTGAAGAGGAAGGAGTTGAAATGGATTACTCAATCACCTTTTTCAGTTGTCGAAACCAAGTGAACCTCACGGTTAGTTATTATGTGACTACCTTCCCTTTCAAGCTCTTCTTCGACCTGATTTTTATAACAATAGTTAGTGAGAAAAGTTGATTTATAACTTACAAGTTGAAAGATCTCTTGCATGAGAGACACTGAAAATGTCTCTCCAAGTGACGCAGTTGTAAATTTAAGACAGTATGAAAATAGACAAATAGCACCTTCTTTACATAATTTTGTGAGCGCCATCTTACAGTTAGCCACTGTGGTCTGCCAAAGATCTGCAGAGAGGTCTTATCTTTAATTATTTTGGATTGTAGAACTATATTATATCGCAGAACATAAATCTGGAAAAGATTCTATTGTGCTACTACCTGAAGTAGATGGTGGTTGCGACAGAACGAAAGAACTGAGAAAGCAGAGAAGCTCATAACTCCTTCAGAAGCGCAGGACCAGATAGAAGAACAAATTGGAATCTAAAGGCATTGGATATTATACATATACACTTCTCATAGAAATGATATATATATATATATATATATATATATATATATATATATATATATATATATATATATATATATATATGTAGAAAATACATATAACAGCATTGAACTCACAAGATAGGCTTTCTGAAATAATTCTGAGTAACCCCTTGACTTGATGAATTCCTCCAGAGGCTCGTTGCGGTCAATATCTGGGTTATTCTCAAGCATATCAAGATAGCTGCATGGGAAAATTTGAAAAGACAGAGCCAACTAAATGATCAGGGTTCAGTTATTCAGGACAATAACAAGAAGACTAGTATATGGTATACTTGGTGTTTTTCTCAACTTCATCACTATGCGGTTGAGTTCAAATTCAATTATGCAGGGAAGTGAATGCTGAACTATGGCCAATTTTATCCAAAGCTATAATTATTGGGATACCAGTTGTTTCTCTGGATATGTAACTCCTAGAAAGAAAAAAGCACCATCAATTTGGTGATTTTTTGTATGATTTATTATTCCTCGGTTCACTGGCAATCAAAGACCAAGGAAAGATGGAAATTTAACAATGCATGAGAAAAGTTGAGTGCAGCAGTTACTTGTATATAGTTCAAAATTTGAAGCATTTAACAGATAGAAGTAGGTAACAACTTGCCTAATGACATCATCTTTGAACTTGACAATTTCCTTGATCATTTGCCAGAAGTAAGGATTCAGTACATTCCTCTTCTGTGCAAACAAGCTGGACAAACCATTTCTGCTTCCCCATTCGCAGCCGCGGCCTTTTTCTAGGCTAACAGAAAAAGACATGTCTGATAATTCCATATCTACTCCAAGATTCTCAAAAAACTCCATCATATTAGGATACGTGACCTGTTCAATAATCCATGTTACATATATATATATATACAGCCTCACAAGCATTGCTATTTCACTATATAAAATCAACCAGTTTCAAAAGTTTCAAATGTAAAAGATGTTAGAAATCTCACGTCGACCAGAAATAAAATCAACTTATATAAATAAGCATAAGCCTTGTAAACCGAGTTTATAAAGTTGAGTTAGGTTCAAAGTTTGTCAATAATATGGGAGCCCGTTTTCTAAAGTTGAATTAAGTTTAAATTTCACTTCTTCGAAAAAGAAATGCTTTGAACGTCTAACATTCCAACTTTTGCTGTCTACTGCATTTTATGGTTTAAGAAGAGTATGTTCAACCCAGGTTTTATGCATAGAGTCACAGACAGCACAGTAATTGATGAATCTGAATGGAATAACTATCAGCCGCTTCCACTCATGGGAATTTTATGTTCTTTTGATCGATATTACCAACAAAGTATTGTCAATTAGTATTTTCACAACTTTACAGGATACGTACCATAAAAGGCTATACCAGACACCTCTACGACTAGGATACAGGCAAATGAGAACGCAGAATATCTCAAAATTTGTAATAAAAGACAGAACATAAACTAAAAAAATTGGATAACAAATTCATGACACGACTAACAACATCATTTTTCAAAGTATAATGTATAATGACATTGAATTGTACATACAGATATAACACTTACATACACACATACATATATACACTGATACACACACACACCTATATATATATATATATATTTTCATTTAATTACGTCTCTGATCGGACGATTGGATTTATAATTTTTCAATTTGATCAAAGGATTATTTTCCATAAAGATTTCTAAGAGAAAGAAACTAACAAGTAAAAATATAAGGAATTTTTCATTTATTCACGTGTTAAAAGTAAAAATTAAGTGAAGTTATTGGAAAATTTCAACAAATTAACTTGTGAAAACATTCATTTAATTTTTTTTCTTTTAGAAATTCTTATAATTTTTATTTTTTCCAGAGATGGCTTAAGATGATTGAGAAGTTTCTTGTTGAGATTCATGGAATCGAGAAAGATGGAAGGGCCGTGTATAGTTAGAGACTGTAGCTGCGTTGAAGAATAATATAAAGGAGTTTTAAAAAGGTAGGAGTGAGGACCACTGGTGGGCCCATGGACAACAGCCTAAGTATGGTGGTTCCTTGGGTGTTTGAGTTTCTTTCATTGCAAAAATTACACTTTTACTTCACTAATTTCTATTACTCTTTTCTTTTTGCATATTATTCAAATATAAAACTCAAATTTTTATTCAAGACCAATAAAAAAATATTTTAAGTCTTGTAACTAAAGTTCTTATACTTAAAGTCTATTTTTTAAAATATATAAAATCTTATTAGAATTTATTGAATTTATCATATGATTTACTTTTTGGAGATTCAACTGGATTTAAGGCTAAAGGTATTTCTTTTGGCTTAGTAATCTCTTGGTGTAAAATTAAAAAAAAATAATTTTGAAGTTAAAAAGTTCTCACGGACTTGATTTTGTAGGTTTGTTTGACTTAATCAAATCTTCTGTTTCATATAGTTTATTGATAATTACGAGAATACTATTGTTTCTTTGATTGGTTATTTACATTTTTTATATGAAACAATAAAACCAGTTATAGTACTTTTTGTTTTTTTTCATGCTAAATAAAAATAGTTCTGATAAACTAATGATGAGGGATTACTACAAATGGTTTTGAAAAATGAACTATTGATGGGGATTAGTGGGAAACATGGTTTCTAAGGTGTGGCTAAGCATCACCCAACACTACAAAGTACAAATCCTTTTTATATTTCTCCTCTTTTAACCCAAAATAGATTCTATGTTCTGCATTTTTCTTTGCTAAATGAACAAAGTCACATAAAGAAGAATAAAAAACAGTAATACTTCATACAAACCACATTCATCAGAAACGAGTACCTTCTTTCAACTCTCGAATATAACTCTCATTCTACTATAACTTTTCCTTTTACCAATCTATACTTCTTTATTAATCCTTCAAACACTTAACACTCACTCACAGTTCATGGAAGAATAGAATAATCACAGTTTACATGAAAACTGAAAACATCCAAAAAGCACAGAGGTTGCTGTTAGGGATAATGTGTCAGTGAATCATTGGTTGTAGTTGAATGCAGTCTCCTCGTATGTTATGACTAACCACTAAGCTAAAGAAAACCCTGGTTGAGTTGAACAATTGAATGAAAGACAAGAAATCCATTGAAATGTGTATGCTTACCCGATTGAAGACCATGAAGCCAAGGTCAACATCAACACCATCAGCATTCACAGTCTTGGCATGTCCTCCTAACGAATCCTCCTTCTCATAGAGCACCACATTCACTCCATTTTTGGCCAAAACATGAGCAGAAGCCAACCCACTAATCCCAGCACCAACCACTGCAATTCTCATCTTTTGTCTCTGTCTCTGGTATGTAACAGCAGCCAAAAATCGAAACTTTTATCGCAATCTGAAAATGTTGAACAACCCAAAAGCAAAATTGTATCTTTTATAAGAATGGTCAAGGAGGGTATTGGGCAAGCGTCTGGAATGGATGTTACATCACGCACGTACGTGGAACTCAAAGGTCCACATGTGTGTGTTGCAAGTTGAAATGGAATCAGTCACAAGTATAATAATACAAGTTTACTGGCTTATCAATTTCTGCTTGACACACACTGTACAAAGGGAAGTAAAAAAAGGTCTCACAAGTATCCAATGTTTTCATTCTTTCACCTGTTGTAAAATTCAAGAAGAGAGATGGTTTTCTCAATTGCTGTGTGAATTGCATTGGTCAATATTGGGGAAAGAACCTACCAAAAATTTATAAAAATTTGGTGATAGATTTCATTTTTTTAATATAAAAAAGTGTTTGATAGCAGTATGTATTGAATGGTGCTACAAAAATCAATAAAGTTGATAAAAATAAATATGTTAATAATATATATATATATATATATATATATATATAATTTACTTTAATTGAAAAAAAAAACATATTTTGGAGTACTTATAATTTTAGTTTTCAATTAATTTTAAAATTTTTATAACTTTTTATTATCATATTAGTCATTTCAATCATATTTTGCTTTCAATTATCACATTTTCGTTGTGTTTTCTATTATTCCTCATTAAAAATGTTTTAATTTTTTAATCAAATTTAAAATAAACTAAAAGAATCATACTTTGATTCCCTAATTAATGTATCATAGTATAATATAAAAAGTATTAAAACAATTAATAATCATTCATCATTATCAATATATAATCTTACGCAATAAAAAGGTAATCATAAAAAAGTTTTACCTTGTGTAAAAATTAATAAAATCCTAGTGGAAGGGAGAAAATATGTATATAATAAAATATTTCTTTATATAAAAATGACTAAAAGAAAGTGGAAGAGAGAAAATATGTATATAATACAATTTTCTTTATATAGAAATGATTAAAAGGAAAGTTTAATAAACAGTTAAAAAGTAATAAATAAATAAATATAAAAGTTAGAAATTTGGAACTATTGTTTTTTTTAAACATTATTTAAATCAAGTGTTTTAAAAGACGTCATAGGCAGGCTAATGAAAAAAAGAAAAAAATGATCAGTAAATACTATCAATGTCAAACATTTTTTCAATTAGTTAAAACCTAACTTTAATGACACAGGAAATACATTCAAAGTTATATCTATATAATATGTAATAAAGTTATTATTTAAGGCCTTTAAAAGTTTAATTTAACGTGTTTCATATAAAGTTTTAAATATCTAAATATTGTAACGATAGAAAATAAAATGTTAAAAAAATTATAAACTATAACATTTTAAATAGTTACCACTAAAGAGTCAATATATACATAAACCAAAGTGTCAATATTTAAATAGGTCAATCTGTAAAATAAAAAACAATATTTTTTTAATGAATTTTTGTCCTTTTCTTTTATTAAATAAGCTTTTAAAAATGCCTTTATTTTATCTAAGAAAACCTTTCCTGATATGGACTTAGGATATAAATTCATGACACAATATGACATATTTATAGCCCTAATCTCAAAGGACAGTTTTAAATATTTTTCAGAGATTTTTAATTTATACTAAATAAAATATGAAAAAAATGATATATATATGTTAATTTGTTTGTTTTATAATAATTATCTTACAAATGCACTGACACTCTGCATTAGATCGCAATATAAAATTATTTTACAAGTCATATTATTATTATTTGTAAAACCAAAATTTACTATTTTTAAAAATTGATTATTGAAAAGTACTATTTAACAAAAAAAAAAAAGAAATAATTTTATAAATTAAAAAGTGTTAGAAAGGTGTAGGGTTGAAAGGTAAAATATTTCAATCCAAGATGTTAATAATATACTCCTTCAATTCAATCACAGTTTAGATTTCTATATATCTACCTGGACGTGAAAAATAAAGAATTTGTTAAAAAATATATATTGGAAAGTTGTTATTTCAACATTTGTCTTGAATACATTAGTTAGATGAAAAACATGATAAGATAAGGTAGGACCACAAGTACCAGATTTTTGTTTTCTTTTCATAAGAGACCCCTACAAATGAGGTCCCATGTATAAAGGGAACTACACAAAGATCTCTCAAAGATATTAATTAGAGTCTTAAGAGTAAACTAAAACGATATTTAATGGTGAAATATTTTATTAATAAACGAGAAAAAGAAGTTATTTAAATTTAATAAAAAAATAGAAGGAATTGATTTGAGAGTACAATCAGTTAAATTTTGAAACAAAAAAAGAAGTTAATAATAATTAAGAAGAGTGTTAACAATATTCTCTTTAACATTTTTTATAATTTATAAAAAATACAATTTTGATTATTCAGAACTAAACTCTTTATGATTTCGGTAAATTTTAGTTGCATTAAAGATTTTATTGAAAAAAGGGATGGTTACTGGATGTTTATTACTTATGTTAGTTTATTTTTATAAGCTACCCTGACTATGAAAAACAAGACAGATTAAAAATCATCATAATTTTAACTTTTCATTTTATCCTCACTAATTAATTTAAAATATATTTTAGTCTCTTTTCAGTTTAAAAATTCAATAACACATTCTATGTTGGTTCATTAGCTAATATTTTTAATTCAATAAACTAGTTAACACTGTTCTAGTAACTACTTTTACTGAGAAAAATGAGATTCAAAAACATAACTTTTAAACAAAATATAAATAAAAGATATAAAGTAAATGTATGTTGTTGCTGTTATATCAGTGAATAATAAGATTGTATGACTTTTACATTGTAATGTAAGAAGTGTGTGGATTTTTTAATGTATTGCTTCATTTGATGGAAAACATCATGTCACAGTATTAATTAACTCAAACATTTTTTCGATTAGTTAAAACCTAACTTAAATGACATAGGAAATATATTCAAAGTTTGATCTATAATATGTAATAGAGTTATTATTTAAGTGTTATTTGACTTCTTCAAAGTTTTTTAAAGGCTTTTAAAATTTTAATTTAACTTGTTTCATACAAATTTAAATATCTAAATATTGTAACCATAGAAAATAAAATGTTAAACAAATTATAAACAATAACATTTTAGACAGTTATCACTAAAGAATTGAGACCAAAAACTAGATTGTATTTTATAAAGAGTCAATATATACATAAATAAAGTTGTCAATATTTAAATAGGTCAATCTGTAATATATATATATATATATATATATATATATATATATATATTATTTTATTTTATTTTTCTGGATGAATTGTTGCCCTTTTCGTTTATTAAATAAGCTTTTAAAAATGCCTTTATTTTATCTAACAAAATCTCTCCTGGTATGTATTTAGGATATAAGTTCACGTGACACAACATGACATATTTATAGCTCTAATGTCATTACGAGAAATTTACTGACAGTTTGTTATTAGATCGCAATATAAAATTATTATTATTTTTAGAATCAAACTTTATTATTTTTAAAAATTTATTATTGAAAAGTACTATTTAACAAAAAAAAAATAGAAATATTTTTATAAATTAAAAAGTGTTAGAAAGGTGTAGGATTGGAAGGTAAAATATTTCAATCCAAAATGTTAATAATATACTCCTTCGATTTAATCACATTTTTGATTTTTATATATCTATCTGGACTTAAAAAATAAAGAATTTGTTAAAAAATATAGATTGGAAAGTTGTTATTTCAACGTTTGTCTTAAATATATAGTTAGCTGAGAGACTAGGAACATGATAAGATAGGACGACAGGTACCAATTTTTTGTTTTTTTTTTCATAAGAGAACCCTACAAAAGTCTTCCCATGAAAAGGGATCTGTACAAAGATCTCTCAAAGATATTAATTGGAGTCTTAACAGTAAACTAAAATAATATTTAATGGTGAAATATTTTATTTGATTTTTTTTTATATCTTCAGCGTTATATATTATTATATATTTTCACATACGGATATCTTAAACAATAATAATTATTTATCTTTATATACAAAAATTTATTAATAAACGAGAAAAAGGATTTTATTTAAATTTAGTCAGTACATATCAATAAAAGAATGTTTGTATAATCATGGTATAATTTTTGGATTAAATAATTTTTATGAATTTAATTATATATTAATACAATGTGAAATTAATGATAAGTAATACTTCTTAAATATACAGTTAAATTTTCGATTTCAAATTTTTATGAGCTAAATGTTGTTCACATGAAATAATAAAAATTGTGTGGAAAAAAAGTTATTCATATAAAATAAAATTAAAAACGAAAAGGGAAAAAAACCATTCGTCTTTTAAGTTATTTACTAAAGAAATAATTTTACATGATTTAACATGTAAAGTCAGAGTTTTTACATAATCAAAATTAAACAAAAAATATTAAAAATAATTAAAATTGATTAAATATATATCTTATAAATAATTTGATTCAATAAAATTGATATTTATATTCTTTGATATAAAACGCATCAGTTGATTGAAGCAGAAAGTTCATGGAAAGAAAAAAAGATATATTGTCGAATTTATGATAGAAGAGAAAAATAGCTTATGGATGTGAACGTAGAATTGGTTTTATTCTTGACTAGAAAAGCAAATAAAAAATTATGTGGATGATCAAGACTAAAATAATAATTTAAAAGAATGACGAGATCGAGATATTAAAATTTACAATAAATATTATAATATTATTTATTTGTTTTTAATTTATTATAACATTTTATTTTAATAGTGATTAATTACTAAATGAATCATCACTCATATTTAATATAAAGAAAAGTTAACTTAGAAAATATAAATGTTATTATAGTTATGCAAAAATAATTATAACACTAATATATATATATATATATACAACATCCTATACTATTAAGAGTGATAATCAAAAGCGTAATAGAATCTTTCAAAATCAAAATACATGAAAATTAAATCCTATGCTTCAAGATCATCTCATCGGTCAATAAAAATCTCTTCATATTTTACACCAAGGTGATAATAGCAAACAAGAAAACAAACAAACATATAAACAAGATAAAATGGTAAGATAATATACTAAAAGAACATTTATATAATTGAATTATAGATGTTAACACACAAATACAAGTATATCCAACAATCCTAAATCATACAATAACTAATTATAAACTTGACCATATGTATTGACCATATGTATTGATGTAAACTCTAATGAGTTATGTACTTGTGGTGGCCTCTATTGCTCTATAGAGCCATTGATGAGTTTTACCCCTACCACACACAAGGTTGGTCTATTAAGGCATTAGACCAAGGTTAAACCCCTAGACTAAGACCTTCTGTTCCTCTCACCACATACCTCACCCTTATCTACTTGAGATATTAGATGATTATTAGAGTGTCAGGATAACTCTCAATATGAAATCCTTACATCAATAAATACACCATTTAACACACCAATCATCCATGGATTAGTACCAAACATTCACATGTCATGTTTCTAAACCAACCATTGATTTAATTTTCACATAATCACTCATATTAAACTCACGATAAGAAACATATACAACCTTAGTTAAAATCTTGGTATTTTCGCTCAACCACGAGCTCTGCTTGCTTAGCGAATAATACTTGACAACTCATTCGCTCAGCCACCAAATAACTTGCTCAACGAAAATACTACTGGAACTTTCATATCTAAATGCTCTCAAAAGTCACCTAACAATTATATTTTCGCTTTGTGAGTGTCAAGTTAGTGAACTATTTGACTTTGGTTTCATCTAACGAGATTTTTCTTGTCCAATAACCACTAAGTCAGTAGCTCCCTGATATTAATTTCGTCCAATGAGCATATACTCGTCTATCGAATCTGCATAATTTTGCAGAACAAAATTATGCAGATTTGTTCCATTCCAATCTTGTAGAACTAATATAACACTAACCACAGATGTTAAAATAAACCAACAATGAGACTATACACAATTCAATGATTCAATTCACCTTAAATGAAATCTCAATCATATAACAATATTTACATTCCAACATACAATCATTAAGAAGATTTAAAATTACTAACTCAATTTCACAAACCAACTATCATACAAGCATACAATAGTCAATTATAAGTTGTGTATCAATTAAAATCAAAGTAATTTAGCTTTCCTTATTTGTAAGAGGATTAAATAGTTCTAATGGTCCTAGAACGACTCCAACAACTCAAAGAATCCTATATGCTCCTACAAATCATGAAAACACGATGAAGATTATCGTTAGTACCACTTAACAAAGAGTCCTATAGGGAACTCAGATGACACATGCAAAGATGAGAACATCTCACATGTACAAACTAAAAAAATGGATAGAAACTAACTTACTCTTATGCAAGAACTGATCAGACTTGAAGACTTCGCTTGAGTGATCACTCAAGTACTCTCTGATTGTATTATGGTTTAAAACCTTAAAAAGATAGTAAATGACTCTTAAAGAATAAGTTATAGAAAGATAACATTTTTTAAGATAATAAAACTCACTTAAATAAAATATGCTTAAACTTTTAATATTAAAATAAATGAATCTCATTTTAAATTTAATATTAAAATAAATGAGTCTCATTTTAAAACCTTATTTTATAGACTCTTATTAATATAAAAGAAAATTAAAACGTAGATAAATAATAGTAATATTAGCCACAATTTGAGAGAACAAGAGTTAAAATTTGAAATGAAAAAAAAATTAATAATAATTAAAAATTGTTAACAACAGTCTCTTTAACTTTCCTTTATAATTTATCAAAAATTACAATTTTGATTAATCAGAACTCAAACGATTTAAATTTTACTTGTATCAAAGATATTATTAAAAAAGGATGGTTAATGGGTGTTTATTACTTGAACCGATGCTAGTTTATTTTTATAAGCTACCCAACTAGTTTATAAAAACTAGGTTAGCTTAAAAGTGATCATTTTTTTAACTTTTCATTTTATCCTCAATGATTAATTTAAAATATATTTTTATCCATTTTCTTTTTAAAAATTCAAATAACACATTCTATGTTATGAAGTAGTTCATTAGCTAATATTTTCAATTCAATAAACTAGCTTACACTGTTCCAGTAACTAGTTTTTTACTGAGAAAAATGAGATTCAAAGACATAACTTTTAACAAAATATAAAAAAAAGGATAAAGTAAATAATAAGATTGCATGACTAATGTAAGAAGTGTGTGGATTTTTGAATGTATTGCTTTATTTGATGGAACAACATCATGTTACACTGTTACAGCAGTTATGTTCTCCACTACACAGCATCTATGTGCATTAAAAGCAAAGGTGGATGAATGTTACTTGGCCCAGAGAAAAGTGATCTTTATACTTTGTTTAGTAAAGAGTAAAGTGTGCAAGCGATGGTTGTGGCCAAGATATTTGATGTTAGAACTAAAGGAAGTGAAGGATAAATGCGCCCTACATCTTTTCTTATAAGAAGCCCTTCAATTATTGGATAGTTGAAAACAATGATATAAGATGTAAGCAAAAGCTGTATGGACATCTGGTCCCAATTTCCCACTGATACCACTCTGTATATGCCCGCTATGAAGCAAGATATGTTGATGCTGAGGAGTGCAACCATTGGGACCAGAAACATGTTTGATGTTCTAAAGTCATATTTGTCCATTTGGTAAAGCCTAGTCTGTTCCTCATCCTCAACTTTATTGGTTGGCAAGAAACTAGCATCTTTCAAACCAAATTTCTTCAGTAGAGCATCCAAACATCCATATAGATGAGATGTGATTGATACAATCATCCACATCCTTTGTTCAATTATCCATTTTCTGAATGTTCCTCCAGTTGAAAGCACTTCAAAAATGTGCTTGGTGAGAACTGATAGAGGGATAAACAGAAAAATGAAGAAAAATGGGTCTGAGACCTGACACACAAGTAAAATCATGAGAGCTGTGTTTCAGTATTTGAAAGCTAATGTAATGAATTCAAGAAAAAAATGAAGGCATAGGAGGAACAGGCTTAATTGTTACCTTTGGGTACAAAGGAATTCCACTTATCAGACAAAGCTGAGGGACAATTGCTAAACACCAAAGGGGCAAGCAATAGAGAGGGAAATATGTTAGTTGTGCATAACAAAGACTCTGAAGTAGAGACATCCTTAAAGGCCCACATATAAGAGGGCAAAACCTGCTTAAACCAATATCAAGCAGTCCACAGTACCATCTGGTGCCTTGAACTAGTAAATCATTCAAATTAGTGGTACCATTTCCTAGAAACTGTGCCTGTGGTGGATCACACAACACTGAATTCCAACCATTGCAATTCAATATGAATCCGGTGTGAACATCTTCACATACTGTACCATACAGGAACCCAACCTGGAAGCATACTCCGAAAAAAGAATTGCATTGTTTAAGCTGGATACATGAATTAAGCTATATATGCTTGGATTATAAAATATCTCCATACCTCTTTACCCCATTGAGTCCCAATTTCGTAGTTACAAGAAGCCAATAGAAGAGTCTCCTTTAAAGGCAATGTACGTCCAGCTGTGACTGAATCTGTAGTGCAGTTTTGGTTTAAGGATTTCATGAACTCATTGGATGTGCCAACATATTGTTGGAGTTCAAGTTCAGTGTCTAACATCCAAAACATAAAATTGTATCAGTATGCAGTGTGTGCCTATGTATGTATATGTTCATTCCAAATGACAAAATTTCAATAAACAAATCATCATGCTGCACACCTTTGATTTTGTAATTTCCATATAGTGATTCCCTTTTTATATAGAAGCCTGTGCCAGACAATACCGGTCCCATGAGCCCATCCATACCTTGCCATAGAACCTAGGTAAAAGCTTGGTTAGAGACAACGTTGTTTTGAAGATATAGATTCTACACAATGATAGATATCTTGTACTTTATATGCTGATCTGTGCTGACTGTCATATATGTCGTTCTTGCTTATGTTGTGATATTTCTGAGGAAATTGAACAAAAGCAAGTGAATGAGATATCTCGGGATTAAGGTGGAAACACAATGCTTGGCGTGCTGAAGCTGGGCTATTGCAGAACATGTCACAATCCAGCATTAGAATGTACGGAGCATTGCTTATGACAGCAGAGACTCGGTACTGCAAGAACATATACATATTTAATAAGTATTCAAATATCTTATTACAAATCTGTAAAGCTGCTTGTGACTGGTCACTGTATGCCCATGTCTTCTTTAATAGAATATTCAGATCTTTGTGTTACATATGTTTGTCAGTTTTTTGTAAATTGAATCAGTGACAGTATCGAGATTTTAGTCCTGTTCAACTCGTTCCAATAGGTTGAGTCGCATAATTTTGTCCCTAGAAACTTTAATAATAGTACAGAGAGAGAGATGTAGAGAATCTTACAAGGGAATTGAGGGCCCCGGCTTTGAAATGGTGGGGATGAGAAGGCTTTTTCTCACGGGAAACATAGACAAGGAAAGGCAATTTCACCTGCTCTATTTCACTGCTGCTATTCTCCTGTATCACCTGCCATCATCAGTGTTTGTTCTGATAAGTTGGGTAATTGGATTTTCTAATGAAAATTGAAAGGTAAACCTGGTGCCATATGCAAACATGATTTTTGTTGTAATATCACTGCAATTCACTGAAACAGATGCTGCTCAAAGAAAATTAGCCATTTGTTGTAATATCACTGCCATCATCAGTGTTTGTTCTGATAAGTTGGGTAATTGGATTTTCTAATGAAAATTGAAAGGTAAACCTGGTGCCATATGCAAACATGATTTTTGTTGTAATATCACTGCAATTCACTGAAACAGATGCTGCTCAAAGAAAATTAGCCATTTGTTGTAATATCACTGCCATCATCAGTGTTTGTTCTGATAAGTTGGGTAATTGGATTTTCTAATGAAAATTGAAAGGTAAACCTGGTGCCATATGCAAACATGATTTTTGTTGTAATATCACTGCAATTCACTGAAACAGATGCTGCTCAAAGAAAATTAGCCATTTGTTGTAATATCACTGCCATCATCAGTGTTTGTTCTGATAAGTTGGGTAATTGGATTTTCTAATGAAAATTGAAAGGTAAACCTGGTGCCATATGCAAACATGATTTTTGTTGTAATATCACTGCAATTCACTGAAACAGATGCTGCTCAAAGAAAATTAGCCATTTGTTGTAATATCACTGCCATCATCAGTGTTTGTTCTGATAAGTTGGGTAATTGGATTTTCTAATGAAAATTGAAAGGTAAACCTGGTGCCATATGCAAACATGATTTTTGTTGTAATATCACTGCAATTCACTGAAACAGATGCTGCTCAAAGAAAATTAGCCATTTATCCGTAAATACTTAAAATAGGGATGAATCAATTTTGTGATACGCTTGTGGTTCAAGCACTAATTAAGCCTAACATACAATTTTGAATCTGAGATAAATGAACTATAATTGAGCCTACCAACGCTATTCAAATCAGTCCATTTACAGTTCTTTCACCAAAGGATAATACTGTGGATAACATATTTGTACCTCTATAATAGGTGTATGATTTTGACTTCGTCTGACAGTAGTATCTCCAGAGTTGTCCTGATCTTCTTTTACTCTTTTTATGCCTTCTTCAAAAGCCTCATACTTTTCCTGCAGAAATTTGATTATCAACTATCACTTCCAAAATTCAAAATTTCAGAGAAAATTAACTTCATCTCACACACAAACCCACCTTGATCATTTTCTTGTCTGCAAGAAACTCAAAGCTCACATCAAAATCAACATCATCACTCTCTGAGATAGAAAAGTAAGCCTTGGGGCACCTACATTCTATTTTGTATCTTGTGCAGAAAGGAAGCCACCACCTCGCAAATTTCGAAGCCTCCTTCATGGCATTCAAGGTGACAGGCGAACCCCCATCATCAGAAACATACAGATGCAGCTTCTCTGGTGGGTAATCCAGTGCCATGGCCGATAACAAAGTGTTCATTACGTCCGAAGTGGGTTCCTTAGTGGGGTCTGCAGTGCATATGAACACATCTAGGGGAGGGAGATTGTCATCTTGTGGTAATCGCTCAGGAAACACAGTTCTGGAAATGGGGTGCCAACGAAAAGCTTGATTAAGAATCCAAATGAAGGAGAGAATGATTTCAGAGGCAAAAACAAGAAGCCAAGGGAAGAAAGAGGCTTCTCGCGTTTGTGGATCCTGAAAGAAGAAACACAGCCTATAATAAACCAAGAAACAAAGAGCAGAAAAATGGAGGAGCATGTATAGTCTATTGGTGAGAACCAAAGACTTATTCACATGGGTAACACTGAGAGGAAGAGTTTCCTCCATTGTTCTTCCTTCCTTCCAATGATCTAAAGGTTTAAAGACTGTATCTGTTCTTCTAGTTCATTGAAATATCTGATAGAAAGCATGAAACTTTTCACTGCCCAACTTAGTGTTTATCGGAAAAAAATATTTTTACTTACACTGAAAACATTATCTGAACCAATGACACAGAATTCTGTTAAAATATTATAAAAAAAATCTATTAAGATCGCAATCTAATCGTTTGAATTTGGTACTAGAAAAGTGGGAAACTTTGAACACTTTATGTCATTTTCGCACAACACATAATGAAAAACGTCGTTTATTTCTTCCTGTAACAATCGTTATACGTGAGACTGATGGGGAATTCATGGAAAAAAGTTAAACCTGTCCCCTTTAATTTCTATGGGATAATGTTATGTAATGATTGAGGACATTGTTTGATTTTAATTTAATGAGACAAATGTTACTTGTTGACAGGGTAGTATTGTTTCAGAATGAGGATTTCAATCCATCAGTTATAATACCCCAAGTTTATAATTCAGTACTTTTTAAAATTAATCAGCCGAGAAACTTACGTCTTTTCTCATAAGAGAAAAAATATTTTTCTTTCATAGTTACAGAAGAATAAAGATTAAATAAAAACTTATTATCTATAAATACCAAATGAAGAAGGTAAAAGAAAAAGAGAGAAAAAAGGAGTGTGATAAATTTTTATCAATATACTTCCAGCATGTTACTATAGTAAGAAAAATGAAGAAATAAGATATTCATCATCTTATTTATTTATTTATCTTATTATTATCTTTACTCACTGATTTCATCTTATTTATTAATTGGTTTGATTTAATTTATATTTTTGTTGAATAAAAATATTTCTAATATTATTTTGTTTGTTTGTTCTATTAGATACTAGTACAAAAATAACGTATAACGTCACGCGTTCTGCGTCTAATCACAGAACAGCCATTAGAAATGAGCGGTGACATTTTTGTAAATAATACAATTACGAACGAAGTTTGACGAGCATCATCTTTCTTTCATTTGATACAAATGCATCTTAATTAATTACTTTATGTATGATTTTTGTTTATTTTAACCGATTATTTTCGTGCTTTTTTTCTTCACAGACGCAAGGTATCGTAGAGTTGTAAGAAAGGATAACAATTAATTAAAAAAACAAAAAAAAATTGAAGGTCTAATTTTTTTAATTCGACATAAATTTAACGTATTATGATATGATGTCGTTCGTGAATTCGATATTAAAAACCCAAAATATTCGATGTTATACGCGATTTTTATACTAGCATATATTTATTAGTAAAATGTCCTTAATTTTACTTATTTTTTTATTTTTTATTTTATAATATCTTTGAACTGATTGGATATCATATCGATCCTTTGATTTACAAATAAATCAAAATCGAACAACAAATCTTCAAATCGACATGTTGTCGATTTCGGTTCTATGTCAACTTAAAGAGTTTGGTTAGATAATACTATAACATCCTAATAAATTAATAAAACTATTTCGGGATAATTAACGATAAACATGATAAAATCATGTTTGGATCAAGATTAATTCATGATTAGTACTAGACACATCAACCAATCCTATAAGTACATATAATTATAATGATTAAAAAAATGAGTTTCTTAATATCTTATTTTATGTTTATCCGAAATCGATATAATCAAACACTGACTTCGTCAAAGTGTTTTTTGTAATTTTTTTTAATTTGGACCAATTGAAATAAAATACTAAAAAACAAAGATGATCAATAAATATAACTACCAATAGTGAATAAGAGTGGTCTTATAAGATTATTCTCCATCTTGTAATAACAATCTTTATAAATATACTTTATAAATTCGTGAAGAAATGTTAACCCATATATACCGTGTGAGTTTAATGTTCAAGTAAATAAAAAAGAATCCCTTAAAAGAAAAATACATCAAAAGAGAAAGACATCTTAGATGGGGAAGACCATTTAATCATGGTAAGAACAATATCTATTTATCTCTCTCATTCCTTTGTATATATATTTACTTATTTAAATACCGTTCTATAATATACAAATTTATTTTAATTTTGTTTGTCTAAGATGTAGTTCTTTGTTTTAACGATATCTTTTAGAATCAATTCAGATGTGTTTAAGTGGTGAATTTTGATAATGCTGTTAATTGAGATACAGATGATTGATAATTCTGTGAGAAAAGAATATTATTATTATTATTATTTTAATAAGTTCACGACATACTATTAATACTATACACAGTTATATTTATTTACTTTTTAAGTATTTATAAAACTAAATTGTATGTATTAAGATGGATCTGAATAGGCGAGGGTAAGTTTAAGCTCCAAATTAATAGATTTTTATTATTTTAATCTTTCAATATTATAATGAAATTAATAAAAAAATAGATATAAAAGTAGAATTTAAATTTTAAAAACTACAAGCCTTTTAAAAACGTCCAACCAAAAGAAGAAAAGAGCCATGATGAGTTAGTTTGTCCGTTTTAATCACAGTTAAAATACAATAGTTTAGACTTGAGATAGGGATCAACGTCTGAATGAGAAAGAGAGTTGTGATAAACATTGGCTTAGTTAATTAACCAAGAAAACAGACACAAAATGCTACAGCAGTCGCTCCCCTTTTCTCCAGTCCATTAAAAAGGCTTTCCCTCCGACAAAAAAGGGCTAAAAAGGGAAAGGAAAATACATGCATGCACACGTACACCACACCATGTCGCTTTCTTCGCCGGTGACAACGTTGGCAAACCCATAACCATAATCTCTGATTCTCCCATGAAACTGCTATCACATTAACTATAACAACATCACAACATGCAACGCCACCATCCCTCCCTTCCCTCCCCCTCCCTTTTAACCCAACAAAATGCACTCTCTCTTCCCTTACTCTTTCGCCCCACACTTCTGACACTCCCAACCCTCACCACGCTCACCCGCCGGCATGGGTCACCACACCCGCCGCGAGTCCTACCCTTCCGCCACCTCTTCCCGCTTGGACTACCACGTCCACAGCCAGCGCCGCCCCGACACCAACGCCCTCTCCTGGCCATTCGGCAAGCTCCATGGCCTTGACGATGACCAAGTGAGGGAGACGGCGTACGAGATATTTTTCACATCGTGCCGGTCCTCGCCAGGGTTCGGGGGCCGCCATGCCCTCACGTTTTATTCTAACCATGAGAGCAACGGTAGCGGGGGCGAAGGGGGGAAGACGAACCAGGTGGTGACGAAGCCGATGAGCAGGGTGAAGAAAATGTTGGGGTTGAGGATGGTGAAGAAGAGTCCTTCCCGGAGGATGGTCAGCACTGGCGTTTCCTCCATGCCCTCCTCGCCTGTCGGTGCCCCCGGCAGCCCTCTCTCGGGCTCCGTGCCGTCGTTCAAGCCACGACGACCCATGACGGCGGCTGAGATCATGAGGCAGCAGATGAGGGTCACGGAGCACGATGATTATAGGTTGAGGAAAACCCTCATGCGGACCCTCGTGGGCCAAGTACGTCTTCCATTTTCCATTCTTCATTTGTTTTTCCACAACGTATATATGTGCTTGCATTCAATTGGTGCTCTTTATTTTCTAAAGGATTTCTATGAAGAGTAATGTTGCATGAACACCCTTTATTACAAGCATGCGCATATATAAAGATGTGTATCTCATCCAGCGAAAATTTCATCGAAGATAATCCATTTTCTAACAAGAGATGAATCCACACCATATGAAAATTTCCTTCATTTTGTGGCATATAGTGTGAAAGGGAAAAAGAATAGGATATGTACATGTGATGGAAAAAGAATGCATATATAGAAAGAAACTTGGATAGTAAAGGAAATTGTGAAAAGATGAATTACGGGTATTATTGTCGTATTTTTGTGTATGTTTTATGCAAACATAAGTGTAGTAATACACGTGGTTTTTGTTGTATATAGAATGTGGAAGCTATTGGTCTAAATATTTGTAATTGGTTGTTGGATTTCAGATGGGAAGGCGTGCAGAAACTATTATCCTTCCCCTGGAACTGATACGTCACCTAAAGCCCTCAGAATTCAGTGATTCACAAGAGTACCATATGTGGCAAATTCGACAGCTCAAAGTCCTTGAAGCAGGGCTTCTCCTCTACCCAGCAATCCCTCTAGAAAAGACCAGCACATTTGCCACGCGCCTCAGGGACATTGTAACAAGTGGGGAGTCCCAACCTATAGACGCTGGCAAGAACTCAGACACCATGAGAAGCCTTTGCAATTCTGTGGTTTCTTTGTCATGGAGGACCCACGATGGTACTCCTGCTGATGTTTGCCACTGGGCTGATGGATTCCCTTTCAACATTCATCTCTATACATCTCTTCTTCAATCCATTTTTGATGTCAGGGATGAAACACTAGTGCTAGATGAGGTTGACGAGCTACTTGAGTTGATGAAGAAAACTTGGTCTATATTAGGCATTACCTTGCCAATTCACAATGTGTGCTTCGCTTGGGTGCTGTTTAAGCAGTACGTAACCACTGGCCAGATTGAAGCTGACCTTCTTTGTGCCTCACATGCCATGATGAACGAGGTGGCAAATGATGCTAAGAGAGAAAAGGAATCTATGTATGTTAAGATAGTATCATCAGTGCTGAGCTCAATGCAGAGTTGGGCAGAGAAGAGATTGCTTAACTACCATGAGTATTTCCAACGAGGGAATGCTGGTCAAATTGAAAACCTTGTACCTGTAGTGTTGACAGCCTCAAAGATTTTAGGTGAAGATCTGACATTCACTGAAGGGGAAAGGGAGCAGAAAGGAGGCACAGCCATAGTGGATTACAGAGATCGGATTGATAATTATATTCGTTCTTCCATGAAACATGCATTCGATAAGGTTTGGATATAACCTATAACTTTAGCTTTAGTGTTCCACCCTAGCCAAGTCTTGTAATAATATTGTGTTTCTTTGTCTGTATTTGGTGTAGGTATTAGAGACAGTGAATGCCAAGTCTGCTGAATCTGAAAGAAGGAAAGAATTCAGTGAAGTTATGCTCCAACTGGTTCAGGAGACTGAAGCGTTGATGCTGAAGGAAAGACATCATTTTAGTCCAATTCTAAAGAAATGGCATTCAACAGCAGGTGCAGTTGCAGCAATGGTGCTGCACTCCTGCTTTGGAAAAATGTTGAAGCAGTATGTAAGTGAAGTGAACTCATTGACAACTGAGTCAGTTCAGGTGTTGAAGAAGTCTGGAAAGCTAGAAAAGGGAATTGTCCAAATGATGGTTGAAGAAGCCAGTGAGTGCGACGATGGCGGCAAAACAGTATTCAGAGAAATGGCTCCCTATGATGTTGATTCAATCATATTGAGTCTTCTAGGAAAATGGATTGATGATTCATTGCTCCAAGGCAAACTGTATTTGCAGGCGGCAAAAGATACTGAAGTAAGTTTTGGCTATATGATTCTTATTCCTTCGCAGTGGAAGGACACAAAATGATCACAATTTTGTTTATCAGAGAATATGTATGTAACTTGTAATTTTTTTTTTTTAATGCAGACGTGGAATGCAAACTCCAAATCAGAGTCATATGCACAATCAGCTGCGGAGCTAATGAAATTGGCCAGAACAACTGTGGAAGAATTCTTCAAAGTTCCAATTGCAATTACAGAAGATTTAGTTCAAGATCTTGTTGATGGATTGGAAAACCTCTTCCACGACTACATGAAGTTTGTTGCTTCATGTGGTAATTAGTCTGAATTCATAAATAACTACTTACCAACTATATTATAATAACATGAAGAATTTATACACAGTTATCAATATATCATAATGATAATAACTGTCACTATAGAGTAATATAGTTTGAATTGTATGGTTTTGGTTTTATCTCACAACACTCTACCCTCTTCCAGGTTCGAAACAGAGTTTCATTCCCATGCTTCCCCCGCTGACCAGATGCAACAGCGATTCAACGTTCACGAAACTGTGGAAGATGGCTGCTCCATGCAGTGCTGGTTTTGAAGCTCATCTACGAAACATTAATGGAAAACATGAAAGTCAGAAGCCTCGGCCATCCACTAGCCGTGGAACACAACGCCTCTACGTTCGGCTCAACACCTTGCATTATCTCCTTTATCAAATTCATTCTCTTGAGAGAACAATCACCATGAACCCCGGAGTTATTCCTTCAAATCGCCTTCGCTTTGCAAGCAACCGCAAGAGTTCTGGTTCATTCTTTGAATCAGTGAACTTATCCATTCTAGTAGCCTGTCAACATGTCTCAGAAGTTGCTGCATACCGTCTTGTATTCCATGACTCAGCCTCTGTGTTGTATGATGGCCTTTACGTCGGTGGTGTTGCAAGAGGGCAAATGAAAGCTGCACTGAGAATTCTTAAGCAGAATCTGACACTAATGACTACAACTCTAACAGGTAAGGCTGAACCGTTGGCATTGAAGGAAGTGATGAAGGCCTCGTATGATGCATTCCTTATGGTTTTGCTTAGTGGTGGAAGCTCACGGGTGTTTAGCCGATATGACCACGAGGTAATCCGAGAGGACTTTGAGAATTTGAAGAGAGTTTTCAGCAACAGTGTGGAGGGGTTGATAGCAGAGAATGTGGTCGATGGAGAGGCTGCAGTGGTGGAGGGAGTGATTGCATTGATGGGTCAAAGTAGTGAACAGTTGATAGAAGATTTAAGCCTTGTGATCTGTACGTCAAGCGCGATAGGTTTGATGGGTAATGGACTAAAGTTGCCAATGCCTCCAACCACAGGAAAGTGGCATAGATCAGATCCCAACACAATCTTGAGGGTGTTGTGCCACAGAAATGAGCGTGCAGCAAATCTTTTCTTGAAGAAAACCTTCCAATTGCCAAGGAGGAAATAAAGACTTTAAGAAGGAAGGAGATAAAGCTGAAGGACAGAGAATCCGATCTGGCAATGCATTTTTTGTTTATGATTCCTACTTTCTAAAACTTATGCTTCTATGGGGAGGGAGCGGGTTGTATATTTTTTTTGGGATATGAGAGGTGCACGGAGCTGGGTTTGGGAGGGGGAGGGAAAAAGGAGGGACCATATATGTGTTTGAAAGCACATAAGCTCCGAAATGGAGAAAAGAACAGTCAAAAGAGCAATGTTTGTTTGATCATTCATGAAAAATTACTAACTTTGACTGAACTCAAGTTCTTGAGCAACGTGTTTCATTCCAAATTATCTAGCACGTTCATCTTCACAAAAGTAATCTGTTTGTATAAAGTAGGGGTAATAATAAGGGTTGGAAAGTATATGACCAGAGAGAATATTTAGTATAAGTTAATTAGAGTATATAAATATAGTATAAGTTAATTAGAGTAAATAAATATATATTTAGGGAAATATTCAATATAAGATATTTATAATTAAGGATATATGCTAGGATAATATACGGAGAGATATTTATATTAAATATAGGGATATTTATATTAAATATTAAATATAAGGATATTTATATTAAATGCAGATATATTCTAGAGAAATATTTAATAAGAGATGGGCGGGAAATAATTAATATAAATAAAGTTAGAGTCTTGAGTTTTGTGACGAACATTATTGTCTTGTGAGGGAGTTTATGCTCTCAAAGTAATTGAAGGAGGTTATGCTCCCAATTATTGTTTATCCTTGTTTATTCAGATATTACCATCAATAAAAAAGATTCATTCATCCACTATCATTCGTTTATTGTTCTGTTACGTGTGAGAGAGTGTGAAAGGTTGTATTTGGCTAGTTTACGTACTCAGGTACGTAACAATTGGTCCGACCTGCCGGATCGTCAAGGGAGGAAACTGCCGGATCCTAATAGAGACGAGTGAAAGACATCATGGAGGGAAGAATGAATGCAGTTGAAGGGAAACTGGAGAGCATGGAGCAGAGACTAAAGAACATGGAGTTGTCCCTAAGGAGGTTGAAGGCAGAGTTGAGTGGAATACGCCATGAAGTCCAAGCTCCAAATGCGAAGGGATTGCTAGAACCGAACGATAGTGGACTAACGGATCCGAACATGAGCGAACTGCCAGAACCGAACGATAGCAGACTGTTGGAGCCGAACGTGAAAGAACGGACAGAACCTACAGAGAGAGGACTTACCGAGCCGAACGGGAGGAGACGGCCAGAACCGAGCGTGAGAAAACTACCTGAACCAAACGGTCTAGTATTGGAAGGAAGAATGAAGGCTTTGGAAGGAAGGGCAAATGGAAGAATCAATACCCTGGAGAGAACAATGGAGTCTGTGAAGAGATGGGCCGACAAAAAGAACAGGGGGCTTGTAGTGTTTGGTACATTGGCAGAAGGAAGAGAGTGACGTGAAGTACTGAAAGACATTGAAAACCATTCCCTCAGGGCTTATGATTCAGGAGAAGTGGTAACCAGAATGCTGGACGAAGAATGGAAGACATTAGAGAAGGTTTTACCACCACCCGAACCTCCAGACATGAATTGATGAGGAGCCATGAGATCAAGCTCCCCGTTTCCAACCTTGAGGACAAGGTTGTTTTGCAGCGAGGTGTAATGTTACGATATAAGGTAGGGATAATAATAATGGTTGGAAAGTATATGAGCAGAGAGAATATTTAGTATAAGTTAATTATAGTATATAAATATACTATAAGTTAATTAGAGTAAATAAATATATATTTAGCGAAATATTCAATATAAGATATTTATAATTAAGGATATATGCTAGGATAATATATGGAGAAATATTTATATTAAATATAGGGATATTTATATTAAATATTAAATATAAGGATATTTATATTAAATATTAAATATAAGGATATTTATATTAAATGCAGATATATTCTAGAGAAATATTTAATAAGAGATGGGCGGGAAATAATTAATATAAATAAAGTTAGAGTCTAGGGTTAAAGACATGTTTTTGATTATTGAGTTTTGTGACAGACTTTATTGTCTTGTTTATTGTCTTGTTTATTGTCTTGTGAGGGAGGTTATGCTCTCAAAGTAATTGAAGGAAGTTATGCTCTCAAAGTAATTGAAGGAACTTATGCTCCCAATTATTGTTTATCCTTGTTTATTCAGATATTACCATCATTAAAAGAGATTCATTCATCCACTATCATTCGTTTATTGTTCTGTTACGTGTGAGAGAGTGTGAAAGGTTGTATTTGGCTAGTTTACCAGTACGTAACACAATCAGTAATGCTTACTCTCGTAATGATCAAGCGCTGTTTAAGGAAAAGAATCCTCACATTAACATGGATAAAAAGGAGGAACGGTTTTCAATATAATATTTGACTTTGTTATTTATAAAGCAACTTATAAGTACCTCATTCTCACATTATGCCATAATTGGCAAGAGAATGCAACTTACAGCAGCACGGATGCAGAATCTTCAACCACACGTAAAGGAGCTTTTGAAATGGAGGAACTGCACACGGTATAAGATCAATAACCTGCGTATGCAAAAAAGACAAACATTTCCAACAAATAAGGTGGTTTCAGTAAAAATTCCACTTAAAAAAAAGGCTAAATCAAGTGAATATCAGAAAAGAAATTCCCTCTTGACTAAGCTGGTTGTGGTGGTGTGACAGTTGTTGATCAACATGAATTTTAGTATTGTCTCGTGACTGTGAAGTTGATCTTTCTTGCTGAACATTTTAACTACTTTACGATCGATGATTCTTTCCCAGTTGGCATGAGTTATAATGGTACATTTCTTTTATTATTCTTTAGATAGAACTATGGAAGGATAAAAAGAAAGAAGAAGGAAATTAAGAGAACAGTTCCACACCAATCCAATAGTTGCAGGTAATAGGACATTAATTCAGATTTAGTTTTTCTACTAATGTTCTTAATGGTTTCATAACTCGTCTCTGTTTTGGTACCAGTAAAAAGGATGGAAAATGTTCTTAATGCTTTACCCAGCTAGATAAAATTGTTTTGCGGATCAAATATTTTGGTCATATTTTCACCAAAACTTTATTGATGAAGATGTAATTTTGATCATATTTTTACTCTTTGCTATCTCAAATTGTGCTATTAGTTGGAAAACTACACCTTATTATCAAGAAAATCAAAGCTTGAATAAGTTTTAAGTTTTAACATACTGTCTATTTTTGTTGAGAATCAGAATCACTTTCCACCTATTGCTTTGATAATTTCAGATCTTTCTTTACATACTAGATTACGTCAGCACATTTTTTTTTTGCTTATTCATGTGAGAAATTTTCTTCTAAATGTTGCGTTCATGTCTTGCTTGTAGTTTTCTTCTCTAGTATTTGAAGTAATACTTTCTCATGACATAATGCGTATAATGACTGAAGAAATTTGGTACAAAGTGAAGCAGCTAGGAATTAATTGTACATCCCACTAAAACTAATTGACTGAATAACGTTTAAGTTGTTTGACAGGGTAAAGAAAGTAAATACATTTATAGAACAAGCCACATGAAAAATGTGGACCATAGTGTGAGAGTGAACGAGGCACAGACATTGGTTACTAGCATAACAATTGAACATTCTGTTTCACCGGCTCCAAATAATTGAGTGATTGTACCTTCCAGAGTCACAAAGTAAAATATAAGTATTAATTAGTATGTATGAAACGCTAAATTGTCACAATAATCTTAATCAACTTACTTATGCTTATTGCAGGTGGAAGAGCGTATTGAAGGAGTAAAATAAAGTGGTATAATGGATCTTGGTGGATAATACCATAACGAATTGCACCTTTTACAATGAAAACACCAATAATTGGTAAGGCAATGTATCTAACCACTATGATCCCCACAAGAACTGAAGGCTTCAGTCCTGAACGTTTTAGCCCTGTATGAAATTAGCAATCTTTCAGTAAAACCTTGTTCATCTTCAGAACGCAGACATGACAATGAACATCGAACGATGATGTTGGTTATTACCATTTAGAAGATTTGCTCCGACTAACAAAGTCATTGCTGGAATGCATGCGTCCCTGCAAAACATTACTTACTATTCTGAACTTTGATCGTGACAGAGTAATACATTTTTGAAGGTGGTGATAGCAAGAGGAGGCAACTTACCCCAGCATGGATGCAGAGTCTTCGACCACACGAAAAGGAGCATCATCACCAACAAACATCTTTTTGAAAGGAGGAACTACACCAATTATTAGTCCTACAAACTACGTATAGAAAAACCAGCGTTGTCAATAAATAAAGTGGTTTCAGTAACGCTAATAGTGATGTATGAATACATGATTTACTCAATACTCCAACTTGCATCATGATTCAAACACTAAACCAAGGGATCCAAACAACTACT
This sequence comes from Vigna umbellata, assembly GCF_029865625.1. NCBI lineage: Eukaryota > Viridiplantae > Streptophyta > Magnoliopsida > Fabales > Fabaceae > Vigna > Vigna umbellata. The sequence continues at coordinate 37,193,236 of NC_142172.1, read as the reverse complement.
ACCTCCATTACAATTTTTAACTACGTTATTTCGTTGACATGTCTAACATGTTTTCTTAATGATGATGTTTTCCTAGTTTGCAGAGTACAGTATACTTGTCTTATTTTGTCTAAAACATTTGAGACAGATTTATGGGGAGAAGAACAAAAAGAAATCAAGAGAATAATTGGCATACCGATCCCAATGTTGGAGGTGCTAATAGAATCTTCAAATTGAGCCTTTTCACTAATGTTCTTAATGGTTTAGTAATCTGCTTTTCTTTTGATACCTGTAAAAAACAAATGGAAATTGTAATTGACTTCATGAAGGAGTACAACACAAACGAGAATATCATAGTTGAAGTTCAAATGCATGTATAATGTATCAGAACACAGATAATGCATCCATATTTCAAAATATATCAGAACACAGACTAACCGTATCAGTTTTAAATGGAGTGACAAGATCATTGGTCTGTGGTGCAGTAACCTCTGGTGTACTCGAATGGTTTTCGAGATCTGCTTCCATTGCTGACACTGGACCTACTGTGGGACTATCAACCTTGTTCACATTAAAATTCCGGCACGAATATACGCGGATAATTTGGTACACAAAAGTCCAAATGTAGATGTTTGATATCTGGTAAACCAAAAATAGAGAAAGGAAAATCTTAAATCAAAACTGTTATGTTTTGTGTATGATGAACCTACTCAATTATACAAATGTGGCAGGTTAGATTGCCTTACTGCCATGGACAGAGAGGCATATGACATCCCTTTTGTATTACAAACATTTACAGCTCCAAAAGGACTACCACTTTCCTTGCAGACTGCTGGAATTATGATGAGAGGCATATTGCCTTGATTTCCTGTACTCATATCAAATCTAGAACAGTGAGAAAATTAAATTTGTATGTCTGATATATATGACTCAACATTGGCTTGATCTGATCTATCAGATTAACTACTCAAAATCAGTAAGTGAGCTACCTGCAGCACAACACCCCAACACAAGGCCTTGCATATCAGGAGCTGCTTTTGTTATTTTCAAACACAACCATCCCAGTGCTGTCCCGATGATAAACGTCAAAAGAATATTCAATGGCATGAACCACCTTCAAAGTTCATAAAATCATCTCAGCTAGACCAGTTAATGAGAGAAATAGATGGAAAATAAAATTGAAAATTCTGCAGAGTGGCAAGAAATCAACGTACACCATAGCCAGGCTCTTAAATGTTATAGTTTTAGCCAGGATGCTGCAAATCAGAGCCGGTGTGAAGACAAAGTATACCAGCTGTGAAAAAAATTCACTTAGTTGTGAGTTACCAAATAATGTCCTCTCTCCCTTACCCTTTGTTCCATCAAGATAAGAAAAAAGCATGAAGCCAAAACATTTTTGTCAATGACATTATGATTCTGCAATATACAGCAAATATGAATGAAAAGGGTTTGATTGAATTCTATTAAATACAATGATAAAAAATCGTTATTCTGGTTTGACTTAAAACAAATGTCGATAAATTTTAAGCTAGTGTCATTAAGTAATCGTTATGAGAAGTGTGTAATACTACGTTAAAATTATGAGAAACTAAAATGTTAAGCCTAAAATGATGTAAGAAAAATGAAAAGTAATTACAGGAAAAGCATAGATCATAGGAAAGAAAAAGAAAAGAAAGAAGAGAAAATAAAACATACTGCATTCAAATGCTTCCTAGCACTCTCCCTGAGTATATTAAAGCGGTGGAGAGCAAGAAATGTGCCAAGACCAGTAATGATGAGCACCTTCAGAACTGGAATTAGTGCAGTTGTGAAGAGCTTCCACAACTCCATTGTGTCTTCTTTCTTTACACTATCCCACAATGGTGCAAATAATATGTTTTATGAGCTTCACGATATATAGTTGTATATGAATCAGCAACCATCATGCTTCTATAAATAGGATTTTGCGTGGCACATGTAACCATGTAGCAAACACTATCATTGAAAAAATATTCCATCGCACTGGCAGCAGAAGAAGAGTGATTCCAACATGTTTTTAATAAATTGGGAAGAACAGATAACCCCACAAACTAAAAGTACACGCACTCCCGACACCAACGGTGAATAAATTCCTTAGAGAAAATGTATGTATGGGTATAATTGAAAGCTATTGGAGTGTGAGTGAGTACAAGTTCGTATGCTTTTGTTTTCTTAGTTTAAATTTCTTTAAAAACTATATGTACACGAACACACACTTTCCACCACCATTTTTAAACTCTAATATTATGTTTAAAAATTGCATAAAGGTGTAAGAAAACAAACGAATGAGAGTGGTGAATTTATGATTCATATTGCTTGCATTTGCATTGTGACCCTCTGGACTTAGAGATTTTTATTCTCGAACAATCGAACGTGGAAAATAAAAGCATCGTTTTGTGTTAGCCACTGTTTTAAAATGTTCTGTGAAACTTAGGCGCATGTTTCATCTTTTATTTTACTCATTCATTTACAAATTAGCGTCCACAAATAATAATAAAAAAAAAGGAACTGGATTCTTGAAGCGTCAGCAAAATATGATCCATGAATCGAACTCAAAAACATATCTTACACTAAGAAACTCATTCTCAAATAACAATACTTCAACTTCTTCAACATACTAGTTTTATTCCATAATATCTCACCATTTCAACATAGCGGGATCAAAACTTAAATAAATATATATAATTAATAAACTCTTCTCACTTTATTCATATTTCACTTAATCCATTATCATTAAGAATATTGTTATCAAGTTATTCTTTACTCTCATTCTCAAATCAATGGAAAAAAGAGTAAAGTCTTAAAAGCTATATTCATTTTTAACTCTTAATAATTGATTATTCCATAGTTGTTGTTTTTTTCTCTATTCTTTTATACGGATTTTTTTATATATATTTTCCGTTTATAGCATTTTTTACTTTTTATTTTTTACCTATTTCTTTGAGTGAGAGTAAATGATAACTTGATAAATTAAATTATTTTATTGTAATTCAAATTAAAAATATTTTTAAAATCTTTTAAAGAATAATTTTGCAATGTTACGTTAAGTCAATTCAATTATATATTTTTAACAAAAAAGTGGAGGACAAAATGTAATATTTATATGCTTCAGGAAAGAAGGATATAACTTATTTCAACGATAAGTTAAATTGATTAGATATACTTTTCAATATGAGATGATGACAATGTAATACTTCCAAATTTTGGGGCAAAATAATAGATAAGTACAATTTACTCATTGGATTATAATAAGGAACTAGTAATTAAAATCAATTCATATCCTATGACAATAAGTTTTTTTTGGTAACGAGATAAAAATAGTTTAATATTTGAATTCTAAATGTAGCAAATAGTTTCTAATAAATAAAAAAAATACATCCTAAACACGGGGTAGTGCTTAATATTAAAGAAACTGTGATGAACATGATATAGTAAACTTTTTTTTAAAGAGGGTCTTAAAGTTATTGATTAAATAATAAAAATATTAAAAATTATATATAACAAATATTATAAGGAAAATGAGATCAATTACGAAGGGAGGTAATGGATTAAATTCTAGTTGATTGCTGATGTTTATGATGTTATACTATTAAATATTAATTAATTAAAGTTAAACTTTTACTATTAACTATAATCACACATTTAACACATACGTTGATGGATATTTATTGTTAATCTTGAAACAAGAGTTCAGAATTTATAGATTGCATTTATGGTCAAGGAGTTATTACTTGTTATATACATGTAAAGGCATTTCAATAAGCAACTTCTGATAAATAAATCTTTTTAGCATTAAAAATCACTATCAAGATGTAATATAGTACATTATATATAGTTTAACTAAAATAAAATACTATACTTTCTATAAATAAATTCCTTTTAATTATTCATTTGTTGATAATTTTTTTTTTGAAATTTTTCTAAATTGGACAAATCCTTATCGATATTTAAAGTTTGACTTTACATAAAAGAAAACTAAAGAAAGTAATTACAAATATAGTATGCGTGACTCCCATTCCCATAAACATTAAAGGAGTAAACCGAGAAGAACACTTGTTCGAATGTAGGAAAGGATCTCATCTTATACTTTTCTAATAAAACGTTCCAATCAATAGCATTATCTTTAGTCCATTTTACAATTTCATTTTTTTGGCCAAGTTTATCTCGACTCGATGACTTTCATATTGTCTATTGCAATACCTTGTTTAATAAGAAAAACATCTCTAAGTAAAGTTATATTGGTTAATTAAACAAAAATGTTAAGAAAATAAATTTCCAATAATTTTAAAAATGGTTTTGAAAAGTTAACATAAATTATTGATAAGTATAATATCACTATCTAAATTTATTAAATTCCCTAATTTGTAATTCGTGGGACAAAGAAACTTTTTCACGCAAAATACGAATTCAGCCATAGTCACCTGTTTATCTCTATTTTATTTGGTTATTTTCTTCTCATCTGATCAGACTTAATCCAAACACGTAAGTAGAGAAGATTATACATAATTAATCATCACCTTCTGAGTTGGAGTCCACCTTAACATGGAATATTTTGGATAATTATAGAGAAACCAAACTTCAGAACGCATACTTTTAAAGGAATTAGTGTTTTTCTACGACTAATCTATTAGTTTTGAAAAAGCATTATATTATCTCTCACACTACAAATCCACAATTAAAGGCGGTATATTAGTTATACCATATGAAGTTCAACAAATATTAATATAATCACTGGGAAGAAAAATGACTTGATATTAACTTTTAGTATACAGACGCACTGCCATAATCAAATTTATCTTTAAATAACATTTATATATCAATACATCTCAAGATAGAACAAGAGTCTATAAAGAAAAAATGTACATATGCAGCAACTCAATAAAGCATATAAGAAACTGCAGAGCATTGCAGATTAAGATAATAATAAATACAGATTCTTGAACACATACAGTATGTATATAATATATAATATATAATATAACCTTTGATTTATTCCATGTATTGCAGCGTTCCCTTCACGAAAAATTATGGTCAGAGATTAGTTTAAACTTACAACAAGAAAGATTTTGATACTTAAAGAGAGCTTCAATGTTTGTTGGATGCAAAAGGAAATGGAACAACGAGACGAGGATAAGTTTGAGTTCCGTAGGGCTGAAAGTTTCCTGCGACATTGATTTCTTCAAAAGGGGGACAGTTTTTGCCATTTGTTCCTGGGATGTAGGTGCAAGTAGAAGGTCCTGAGGGAGGCACTGGACCCTTGTCTAGAGACATAAGGTTCAGTTGTTTTTTCATGCTCAATACCCTACCAGCTAGGTTTGGCTCAACATGAACTGCAAGAACCAGAATAAGCGCCAAAATAAAGTTTAGAACCTTCATGATTGTGTGTTTGAAAACTGTAGGAAGCAAGACGATGGATGAAGCATCTCAATGGGGTGTAGGTATTTATATTGGTTGCCTTTCGTGTTGAGTCATGCTTTTATTTTATGGTTTGCTTTTCACTATCAATATGTATTTTAGTATTTGACAAAAACGCATCAGATATGAATTACTCACGTGCTGGATTAATTAATAGTACAGAGTTTTGAGAAAATAGAATCATGATTATCCATTAATTCTTCCACGTAAATGATGTTTAGCCTAATTAAATGTCATGTTAAAAAGGATTTAGACATGATAATTGATTTAACTTTGGAGAACAAGTTTGGATAGTTAACCACTTTCTCTCTTTGATAAAGATCAGTCTACTTTGAGCAAGAAGAGATGGTCAACTTTGAGAAGTTTCCTGGCTCTATCATTATAGTAAATGACTAAATGTAAGTATGCACAGTATAAGTACATGAATTATATACTATTTTTATACTCTAATACAAAATGAATGTCTAACATTCAACGTCACTCCAAAAATCAATTAATGTAAAAAATATCATAAAAATTATCAACAATTTTTTTATAAAAAAAAAATAAAGAATGTGGCGTGGAAGAAAAAAAAAACTCACATCATAGCATTGATAGATGTTAGTTGTGAGCCAAACACCATACGAAGTAAGACTATGCACAAACTCCGTTTCAAATTTTGCTTGGTTCCAACTAGATAAGAAAATATTTTAGCAAAAGAAAAATAACGCGAATCTATCTTGTAATTAAAATATACCTTGGAGCAATATTTTGAGAAGTACATTAAAAGGTTTTTCTCAAGAGATTTACTAGGAGATACAATAGCAATTTCACTAGAGACAGATCTATGTAAGTAAATATCATTTGATCGGATCTAAAAATTTAAAAGATAAAAAGATGATGAAAAATTAAAACCAACAAAAAGTGTATTTGAATATATGTCTGTTTGTTATTAAAAATAATATAAAAGTATGGTTTAAAGTTTTTTGAGTGAATTAAGAAGTGTAGAAGGTTATTGGAGAAGGTGATGGAGGACATTGGAAAGTGGCACAGGGCTTTTGTGATGCAAAGCGAAGAGCACACGGAAGCATGAAGAGGTGTGAAAGCAACCTTAACTATTGATGAGAATAAGGAAATAAAAAGTTGGTATTTGGTGAAATTATAAGTGGGGTTGGTACTCTGAATCTAATTGCAAATCACTGTTATTACGTCTGAATCTTTAAAGCCAATGCAAAATAGATCTCTTACACACACTCTATGTCAACGGAGTGAGTGTGTACCTCACAGAATAAGATATTAATTTAGGGATTGTTTAGTTAATCAAATATCAATCTTTTTACCTCTTACCAAAACAATGTGACGGATTTTGTGTGAGAAAAAGTCTCTTTTACACTATTTGAAAGCTGTTCATTTCCATTACATAATCTGTACCATGAAAAGATAGGAAAAATAACGTTTCCTTTACAAATATTTCTCTTAATAAAATAATCATTTATATAAAACTGTAACATGTATATCTAAAAATAAAATAAATACAATTAAAGTTATTATTTTATATCAAATGTGTTTTCTTTATTTAAGGAAAATCAAAATAAACACAGATATTGTTATAAATTTTGTTCATCTGTACCGTTTTTTTCAATGCATCAAATTGTTTACGAGTCTTAATATTTTTATTTGTTCTTTATTTTTATAATATAAAATATTATTTTGATAATTTTTTTATATAATTATGTTTATTTGTCATCATTCTCATAAATTTTATGATTGGATGGGTATAAACACGTTTCATTTATATAATAATTTAATGTCATTTTTAAATTTTATTTACCACTACCTTATATAGATTCAAATTCAAGTTATGTCTAAATTTAAATTATCATTAATTTATTTTTTATGCAATTTTATTCAAATAATGTATTATAATTTTTATTAATGTAATTAAAAAATATTATAAGTAAGAGAGAAAATAAGAGACATTTAACATATTTTAAATTTGAATATCTATTTTTTATAATTTTTTAAAATTATTTTTTGACTTTATCTCTCCTCTAAAAAATTAATAGAAGTTTTAATTATCATAAAATTTAATTTATGTGTAATTTCATAATTTTTTTATTGATTTCATATCTTCTCTAAAATAATTACATTTTTTTTAATTTACAAAACATTTTGTATTTTTTTTTCATAAAGTAAAGTAAAACACTTATAATAGTTTATATCAAGAACGATTATATTCGTTCTAGGTTGGTTAGTTATATACTTGTTAAACTTGTATTTTTTATAATTAGTGGAACATCTTAAATATATTTAAATAAGAATCGAATATAACTCAATTTAAAGCAAACTACAATAAAAACAAAAACAAGTATAGTTTACTGTTTTTGTTTTCTAAAGATTGTTTTATAAACTTAAATGTTTAACAGTTACATACCGTTTAATTCATACAAAGGAAATTAATCATTGATTTGCGAAAAGATTTAACTCTATTTAAATCTCCTTTCTAGGATTTTTTGTGTTACATCAAAGTTTCATCAACTAAAAAATTTTCCAATCACATTTGTGTTGGTTACAATAAATCAAAACTAAAACATTGAGAATTTTAATTAACTATGTTTATAAATGAAGTAAAACAGCTTTTGTGTTGGAAGTCTCTTATTTCACCTTACAAATAAGTTGTATAGGTTAACTTAGACTTAAAAAAGCTCACTTCTTAATATTTTGAATAAATATCTGTGCTTCCACTCAGAACGCTTACAATATCTTCACGGATTGTTTTACATAGAACAAATATATGTTAAGTGGGCACTATTTTATGTCAGAAAAAGATACAGATTGATTTTCTTCGAGCATTTCTGACATAATTATGTTTTTTACAAGAATTTATATACAAGTTAGATTCCTACATGATTTAAAGTTATGGTGAATGGAGTCCAATGCTTTTTATTTTAATTTGTGTATTAATATTGTGAATTGTTTTATTTATCATTTTAAGACGACATTATAATTAGTCTTTATATTCATATTATTGAGTATTCTCCCATATTATGCTTCTAGATAATCTTTTTCTCATAAAACATTGAAAAATTATATATGATAAATGTTATAACGAATTTATTTTATCATATTTTTTACTATTAATTAGAAATAAAAGGATGTATAGATATGAACAATATATTAATATTTGTAGAATTTGTAATTTATTGTTCTCATTATTTTTTTAAATAACAAATAAGTCATCAATCACCACTTAAATCAATATTTTTTTGCCGACAGCAGAACCTCTGATATTATTTCATCAGTACCTTTCAACTAGATCAGTACTATGATTGAAAAACTTTATAGTGGCTACGGCTTCAATTGGTTCAGAAGTTTGAATTTGTTGAACCCTTTTCACTCAGCGCGTGATAAAATTAATATATTCAGTTTTGACATATCAATAATTTACATCTTATTATAAACCACACAAACTGATATATTTTCATTATTCGTTGAAGTTCCAAAAGACTGAAACTATACAAAAATATCATAAAATTAGTAGGAGAAAACCTATATATATATATATAGACACACACAGATACACTCTCATCATATTATTCTTTAAATAATTATTTATTAATATATCATAGAACTGAAATATAGTTAACAAGAGTGTGTGTATAAAATACCAGCGTCTTATTTTTGTAAAGAAACATATATAAATGGGCTATCGATTCCAACATTAATAAAAACTGCAGAAGATTAGAAATAAACTTAATTAATAATGATAGCTAAATTAATTAAAGCAATAATGATATTGTTATAGAAGAGAGGTGGATGCTTCAATGTTGATCGGTTAGAAAGACGAAAAGCAGAAGATGAGGATAATAAGTTTAATGAGCACGGTGCTGAAAGTTTCCTGCGACATCCATTTCTTCCAAAGGAGGACAGTTTTTGCCACCGGTTCGGGGGATATAGGTGCAGGTAGAAGGCCCTGAGGGAGTAACAGGACCCTTGTTGTCTAGGGACATAAGGTTCAGCTGTTCCTCCATGTTCAATACCCTACCACCTAGGTTTCGCTCAACATGAACCACAGCAATAACCAGAATCACTGCAAAAATAAACTTCAAAAACTTCATTGTTATCTTATGTGTGTTTGGAAACTGAGGAAACAAGGAAGTTGATGAAGAATCTATATGGGAGTCCAGGTATTTATAGTTGGAATTCACGACTCCTCCTTATATTTTGAGATTTAGTTTTCACTACTGATACGTCATATTCTGATGGTGTATTTTTACTTCAAAATCTTGGTTATCACTTTCCTTTACTTTATACCCACGTAATTGATGTAACCTAATTGAACAGTTAAAAGGGTTTATATCGAATATCATAATTAATCTCATAACTACACAGACAACAAGTTCTGACTTTGTTAACTTGTTCTCCTTCATGTAGATGAACCGTCTACGTTTTCAATGAGAACATGCAGAAGGTCAAATGGGAACTGTATTATTATGAAATGACTGAATGCGACTACAAATATGGATAGTGACAACATTTATATACATAAAAGCATTGAGTGATTTTATTTTAACAATACATTTTCATCGTATGTATCTTATAAAAGGAGAAAAGTTTGTTCAAAAAATTAAAATTATGAAACTGAGAAGAGAAGAGAGAAATGAATAATTTAATGACCTAAATTTGTTTCATATTAAGATGAGAAAGTATCTACAAGTGATTACAGGGTTGAGATATATATATATATATATATATATATATATATATATATATATATATATATATATTTATATTCTTTGTTGATAAAAAAAAAATAGATAGTATGAGACTAATTTAAGCATATATATAAAATTGATGATTAAGACTTGTAAAAGCAAGTTTATAGTTGGTGGGGACATTCCAAACAGGCAAATGCATATTGAGCGCACACGCAATGAAGCAGATCCTAAATTTGGCATATCTTGAGGTGCAAGCACCTTGCATAGGAAAGTGGGGTAGGTATATACGCTGAACTCATGCCAAATAAATTACTTCCTACAAAATTACCTCATCATCAATACTCAACTCTTTTTATCAATGCATCACTATACTTTTGCCACGCCTTTCTTAGTGGATACAGTAGAAAAACTATGAGTGACTTTACTCATATATTAGAATTAATTTTATTTAGTGATAAGTAGGACTCAAGACCGATTTATCTACATTGAAATTTAAAGCGGATCATTTACTTAGACAATTAGATAGATGTAGAGAAAAGACGAAAAAGGAAAAAAATAGGAAAATGAAAAAGAAAAAAGAAAAAAATTTGAAGCTGTCAGAAATGTGGTTTTGACGATGGGATATAAGTGTCTATCATAGACATTAGACTATTTTTTGTTAGGAATAGTTGGAATAATATTTGATACAGAGGGTAGTAAAAATATTTATTCTTATAGTTTATGCTATTATATATATATATATATATATATATATATATATATATATATATATATATATATATATAATTTTAGAACTGTCAAAACGGGTAACCCGGCTCAATTCAGCCCGGCCCACTACAGGTTCGTGAGCTAACTTAATCCGACTCATTTATTAGCGAGCTAAAGAAATTCGAACCCAACTCAGCTCATCACGGGTTGGTGGGTTTCATTTAATTATAAGTTCTTTTTTAAAATAAAAAAATTATAATTTTTTTAATTCAAATCTAAATAAATTTCACTCTACAATGATGTTAAACTTCAAAGACAATTCAAAATAAATAAATAAAATATCATACAATCCAAGCTTAATCCAAAATCAATCACAAAAGGCAAACAAATAAAATATTGATAACATCTATAATATTAGAGTCTTGAATAGATAAATCTATAATATTTTTTTCTATTGAAACATCTTTTTTTTTATCTCATCTACAATATAATAAAAAAATGCTAACTAATAATATTCAAACACAAAATAATAAATAATTAAATTAAATTAGGTGGGCTGGTGAGTCAACCCGGCTCATCATGGGTTCAACCCGAGTAAGCGAGGTTCTAAGTGAGCTAGGTTGAAAATTATCCCGCGTAAAACAATTTACATTTTATTCAAATCCAACCCGATCCAAACCCATGGTGAGCCGGATTGGCTCGTAAGTTACAATCCATTTTGACAACACTATATAATTTTATATCTAGTATTTAATCATAAATTTTAAAATCATTTAAAATATTTTTAAATATTATTTAAATATTATTTAATAAAATTCAGGAAATTATAAATAAGTTTAGTATATAGTTCTTGTTATATTTGTTCCATTGAATGATGATGCATAAGGTATATCTCCCATAATCCCTCGAGCTATCGTATATAATCCCTTGTGCCATCGTGCGAATTACGATAACATAATAATATACCACCTAAACGGTTAAAATATTAAAATATTTTAATAAAGAAAACCTTAAAAAGAAACATAACTTTGATTTTTCACTACGAATAGAATTATGTAAAAGTAATATAAATATCTTATCACACGAAATTAATATTTTCATAAATTTTTAGTATTATTTATTTTTAGTAGTTAAATAAACTTTTTTAAGTACACTAATTATACAAATTCTTTAATTTAACGTTAAAATCCATTTCTTTAAGCTTATCTTTTATAATTCTTTTAATTATTACGATAACTCTTCTTTAAGTTATTTTAATTTCGGTCACGACAATAGTAACCAAGACATTCTAATTGGTTCTTTCGCAAGTAATTAAATAAACTATTTGTACATCATAAATCTCAACATAATGAAGAAGGGTCCATACATAATAGTATTGGCAAATTTTCCCATATCCAACATTATAGATATAGCATAAAATACAGAATATTAGCAAATGACAATAGTGATAAAATATAAATTATAACGAAAGATGATTTTGCTAGAGTGAGATATACAAATGTTTGAATTATTCCAATAGAGAGTTAAGTTCACCACCAATGTGCGCTCTGAGCTTAATAAATAAAACTTATAACCAGAGGCTTCCATGCTTAAGAGAATTTCAATGCTGACTAGTAGCAACACCAGTTGGAACAACAAGACGAGGATAAGTTTCAGTGTTTGCTGCAACATTCATAACCTCCTCCAAAGGGGGGAAGTTTTTGCCACCGGTTCGAGGCCCTGATGGAGGCACAGGACCCTTGTCTTCTACAGACAAAAGACTCTGTTGTTCCTTCATGTTAGGTTTGGCTCAAGGTGAACCACAGCAAGAAAAATAAAGGTTAGAACTTTCATGGTGTGTGTTTGAAAACTGAGGAATTAAGAGAATTAATTGATGAAGCATCTCAGTGGGGTGGAGGCATATTTATGTTGGCAGCCATGCATGGCCTTTAGTCTATTAATTGTGTCTGACTTCGTGTGCTTAGTTTACAGTTGAATTTTGAGTATTGACTATGTTACTTGTATTTAGTGTTTGACAAAATATATGTTTAATACCACACTGAAAATTAACACATGCATGCATGAATTAAGAATGTAATCAAAGGAAACTTTAGTTGGTGGGGACTCCCCCAACAAGCACACACTGTTTTCTCATGCAGACGGCTGAAAATACTCAGATGTGTTATTATACTGTATATTTATCCAAGTCACTAGCTTTTCCGTGAAAACAAGAAAATAAAAAGTTGGTCAGATCCTACATCTGGCAGTGTTCTAGTATGTGACATAGGAAAGTGGGGTGGGTGGTGTGAGTCTATCTCAAATACTGCTATCAGAGATGAATCCCGAGATTACGTTAGCTAGTGATAAAGTGCACCATCGATACCAGAGTTGTGGTCAATCTTAATGTACATGTCAATCCAGCAAATCAAATATTGAGGATTATAGAAGTAATTGTTTGATCGACGTAGGATTCGGAGTTTGAAAGTTGGATCTATGAAAAATGAAAAGTTATTTAAATTTGTTCGAGTTCAAACGCAAGTTATATTTGATTTGACTTGATGCGAAATCAAACCTATCTGCACTGTCAAAAGTGATTAGTTTGATCTTGATGCAAGCAATTGAGATGCAAAGTGACACATAATTTCAGCTCCTGAAGCAAGCACTGATAAGAAAAATTGATGATTATACTCACAGATATTGAAAATTAATGTTACATATATATATCAATATATCAAATTTGACATATAAGTTAATATTTAGAAGTTAATCAATCATTTATCGCCCTTCCAAATTCAATTCAATATGTTTTAAGAAATTCAAAAAATAAAAATAAAAATACTCAAAAATAATTTAGGTTGACAAATGAAAAACACATCAAAGTTGAAGAGCTCTCACCTTAAATAAAATAATTCTTTGATAAAAATTTACAAAACAATGAAAACAAAAGTTAATATCACATCAAAGTTGAAGAACTGTCACCTTAAATAAAATAATTCTTTGATAAAAATTTACAAAATAATGAAAACAAAAGTTAATATCAATTGTTTTGGTGAGTTCAATTCCCTCGCGTGTTTTAGTAATAAAAATTAAGAATAATTTATATACATTCTTTTAGTCTTCTTTCTTGTGAATATTTTTCAAAAATAAAATCTTAAAGTTACTTTCAAATTTTGAAGCAATTAATATTTTAAATACAACTATTAATTCTAAAATTATGCTACCTGTACAAATTTGAAATAAAATAAAAACATTAATTCTATATGTAAAAATGAAAAAGAATTAACTTTTTATATAAGCTGAATTTGGAGCTCCAAATAAACTTATTATATATAAGGGTGTGATATTTTGACACCCACCAAATAAAAAACATATTTTACAATTTAATATAATAATATTTTCATTTTTTTTTAATTTTTAATCTAAAATTTTATCATACATTATTATATTATTAATTATAATGGATTGTAGAGTGAATGTAATGGAAAAAATATGGATGCCAAATAATCATTTTTTTCTGTATATAACATGTCTATTCTTACAACATATTCTAATCACACGTGTAAGTCTCAATAAAGAAGAAATTGGAAAGTTTTCTTGCGTGCTTTAATTAAGAGTTATGATATTTTCATAACAAATTTATCTTACATAATTCATTTAAACTTTAATTATTTTTTATTAATTTTCTTATTTAATAGCTTAAATATAATATAATATTATCAAACAAATTTTCAAATAATTATTCGTTAAAAATAATTAGAAGTCAAGAGATATTTTGTGAGAGCGCAGAAATTTAGTGTTATGAGGGGGACATATGTCTCAAAATAAAGAGGCCAAGTGTTGCATGAGCATATAAATAGAAAATTTAAACGAAGATGGTCTCATTATTTTCATACTATGTATATCTCTAAGATAGAATCCTCTACCTTTCCTCTCTCTTTTCTCTAGAAATTCTCACTTCTTCTTCATCTGATCATCCATCAGGTCGTGACTGAGCCTTCCTGGTGTCAAGAGCTTTCCTTTGCACCGATCAAGTTGTTGCTTTGAACTGGTAAGTTCAATTCCTTTGTCTTTTCGAAAAAAATCCTGCATTTCCTGTCACATGCAAGCCTTGTGCGGTCTTGCATGTGTTCATCAGCCTTTCATTCTGATTCTGTTTCTGGTTCGGTGGTCGGTTTCCTTTCACCGATCCAAAGTTTGTAGACTGTCTTGTTACCACTTGCGGTTTAGCAAACTATGGAGAAGTTAAAGTTGTCAAGTTGCTTTAAGGTAAGGGAAGCTAGATAATTTAATTACTTAGTTTTGATGTATGAAAATGTTGTTTGATGATGTTGCATGTATGTGAAATTGAATGATTTTGTGTTCGGTTGAGTTGGTGTGGACTGTTAAATGGTTGTGTTTATGTTGTTTGTATTTATGCTGAGTTTCTGGTTCATGGTTGAGTGAATTGTGAGGAAGTGGGATAGTAATTGGAGAATTATGTCCGGTATGAGTGTGGTCGGTATAGAGAATATGGGTAAGTGGTATAAGACTTGTTAGAACCCTTGAGTCATTCAAAACGGTACTAAAGTTAGGAAATCTTATTTTCGGTCTTTGAGTTCATGATTCTGCATAATTGAACCTCAAATTTGAGATGAAGTTCTTCAAATGATGTTAGAAATGTTTTAGATATTCGTAGTGCATCATATAGGATGTTGGATACAAGATTGGAGGATTAAAAGTTGGGAAGAATGAAGGAATTTTGGTAAAGATTGATGATTGATCATAATTCTGCAGTCGCTCTGCAGAATTAAGTTGTTCGTTGAAGGTCCTTCTTGGACCGTTTAGCTTTTCTCTTGTATTCAGTCTTAACTGAGTTCTGCTTCTGTGGAGTTTTCAGTTAATGACCGAACGGTCTGGTACTGGTGTTCGGTCTTAACTATGTTCGGCCTCTGTAGAGCCTTACTAGTTACTGACCGTTCGGTCTCACTCAAGTGTTCGGACTTAACTGAGTTCGGTCTCGTATGGACCTTACTTGTTAATGACCGATAGGTTATGTTTAGTTATTATCTCAGTATTCGGTATTGACTCTTAGTGTTCAGACTAAATTAAGCGCTTGGTCTCAATAGTGCTCGGTCTTGTACTAGCACTCGGTCTCAATAGTGCTCGATCTTGTACTAGCACTCGGTCTCAGTAGTGCTTGGTCTTGTACTAGCACTCGATCTCAGTAGTGCTCGGTCTTGTACTAGCACTCGGTCTCAATAGTGCTTGGTCTTGTACTAGCACTCGGTCTGTATTGGTGTTAAGTCTAAATTCTAAGTGTTCGGCCTAAGTCTATAGTGTTCGGCCTAAGCTGATAGTGTTCGGTCTAAGCCAATAGTGATCGATTTAAGGCAATAGTATTCATTCTAAATCATAAGGGTTCGGTCTAAGATTTAAGTGCTCGGGTTTAACTTTAGTATTTGGTTGTTCTAGTTTTCGACCCTAAAATCGTATTCGGCTCATGCTTGAGTCTTATTCTCTAAATGACCGTTCGGTCATGTTCTCATATTGGGAGTGTTCTCACATTCGGTCTTGTTCATAGGTTATGTTGATCTTTCACGTTCGGTCGTGCTCAAGGGTGGTGGTTGTTTTACTGTTCGGTTTGATTTTACTTAAATGTGTTATTGATGAGGAATTATGTTGGTATTGAAGTATGGTATGATATGTGTAGTATGGATAAGAAAGTGAATTCCAAGGAGGAATATCTCATGGATGGTTATGGAATTGTAAAGTATGAATGTGGTTATTGCTAAGCTGGCGTTTATCCTGATATTCTGTGATTACTCATTTTCACGTAGAGAGGAGTAACTCATGTGTGAGAATGGCAGGAGGTCCTAGTCCATAAGTGTAACTTGGGCGAGGTATAACGGACTAACCCCGGTGGCAGCTGTTGAGGGCATCCCAGCTACTACACCATTCGGGTGAAAAAACGTCGTAGCTACACAATTCATACAGTCCAGACAGTCAGAGTAAAAGTGATCGGTTATTGCATGTATTATACGTTCGGTCATTGCTAGAAATGTATGTTTGGTCGTTGCATGATTGACATGTTGGTTTTTGGTTTACTCTTATGTTTGTCTTATTTATATGTTATCATAGTTAATTAAATTACATTAGTTTACCCTTATTTTCCTGTCTTGTCATGTTGTCCGTTCGATCGTCTTTGTCATTGCAATGATCACCCTGTGGGTGTGAGCAGAAGGTGAGGAGGGTTCTCTGGAGTAGGCGTTGGCAGGAGATGATGGTTTCCGTTAGAGTAAGACCGTTTGGTCTTATGCTTGTTTTTGTATTCAGTAGAGGATCGTTCAGTTAATACACCTCTTGTATGACCGATCGGTCTGCTCTTATGGTTTGTATCAGTATAGGTTTCTGTAAAATTTTAATTTATGGTAATTTTTAGATAACTGTAAGTTAACTTTATTTTCCCTGTAACTGTTCTATTTTATTGTAAATGTAAGTACTCTTAAATATAGTTTACAGCTATATTTTTGGGATGTTACATATTTTATTAAAAAAGATAATAAAATAAAATTAATAATATGATAAAATAAATAAATAAAATTATCTTATTTATTATTAATATTTATTTAGTTTAAACAATTTTACTTTTGATTTATTTTTAATGTGTCTTTCTTTCAATTTCTAATTTTCCATTCCATCACAATAAAAAAAGAAATACACCAATGACATGATGTGATTAAGTGTCCTTATCTTAGGGAAAGAATGTTGTGAAATCTTGAAATCACCACGATGAGAACTTTCTTTTTACATGCATCTCCACGAGAGTAAAAATTACTCAAAATGTTCCAGAAATTTCTAATACTCTAATAATTAGGGGTGGACAAATAGAACTGCACTGTACTACTAGAATCTGTACTGAACTAAAAACTAATTTGTATAAACTGAACTGAGCTGTAAAACAGTTCAGACAAACTGAACTGAACTGTTTTTTGTTTTATCAAACTAGACTGAACTGAACTATACTAAATTGTACTAAACTACAATATAAACTAAACTGAACTACTAACTATACTAATTTTAAACTGAATTATGCTAATTTTAAACTGAATTGTACTAGTTTTTAAACTGAATTGTACTAGTTTTTAAACTGAATAGTATAACAATACATGTTCTTTTTAATTGAAATTTATTTTAATATTTATTTTATTTTATTCATAAGTGTCTTACAAATTAACTTTTTAATTATTTGATATTATTATTTTTTATTTTATTTATATTTCTTTTATTATTATATATGTATGGAAATTATTTTTTTATTTTTTTATTTTTTTTATTTTTTTTATTTTTTTATTTATATATTTTTTTCATGAATATTATTTTACTTTTATATTTATTTTTTTAATTTTTTATTTATATTTTTTTGTTTTATATGTGTTTATAATTTATTTTATCTTTTTATCTACTTATTTTATTTTAAAATAATTTTTTATTTATATTTATATTTATTTTGTTCCCTCGTAAAATTATTTTATTAATCAATTATTTATTATTTATATTTTATTATGTAAAAATTAAACAAATATTTATTAATTATTATAATATAATAAAAGATGATGCTAGAAAAATTACTCTTGATAAACGTTTGTTAATTTTTTTATCATTTGATATTTCTATAATATTAATTATTTTTGCTACATTACTATTTTTTTATGATATTTCATTATATATTCATTTAATAAAATTTAACGTTCAAAAATATATTTTATTTTTAGTATGTAAAATACTATCATTTAAAAATAATAATATTGATATTTATTTTAAAGTAAGTTGATTTTTAAAATAAATAGTTATTTTAGTGTGTGTGCTTACACACATTTTAATATCATTAAAAGTTTTTTTAACATATTTTTACATATTTAATAATATGTTAAAGAATATAATATATTTAAAGTATTATTTTTTTATATAGTCTTTTTTTTATGATTTATATTACTTAATCATTTAATAAAATTAAATTTAAAAAAATATATTTTACTTTTATTACTTAAAATAATATTATTTAAAAAGTAATATATGTTTATTGATGAAAAAATATAAAAATTTGTGATAAAAAAATTGTCTTAAAAAATTCATTATTAATTTTTTATTTGAACGGTTTCTTTTATTAATATTTTATTATTAAATAACGTTTTCTGAGGGAGCAATTGAATGGAAACTAAAAAAAGAAAAGAGTAGATACGGTTTTCACAGTTAAATGACTGTTATAAGTTCAGTATTTAAAAACTAAATCATAAAATAATATACTGAACTTTTAGTAAAAGTGGATCAGTTTTTTTTAAGTATAATATAGTATAGTTAACTATAGTACAATACAGATCAGTTATTTTTGCCCAGCCCTACTAATAATAAGGTCCCGAACCCTCTTTTTGAATTCTCAATGACAAAACTATTATGCTTTTACAAACAGTGACAGAATTTTGTCCACAGTGTTTACACACTGTCATGTTTTATTTTATGACAAAGAATTAAGTCAAAAGAAGTGGCCGTGTAAATATATTAAATATGCTCCTTCGTTAAAAAGTGAATATCTTACAAAAATAATTTTAAACTTAGTTTAATTTTATAAAATTAATTTGTAATATAAAATTTATATTTATTTATATATTATAAATTGGCTTTGAGATATTTTTAATTGAGACATGAGAGTTCTAACAAATATATTAAAACTTAAATTTATTATACGTGTATGCAGAACAGTAAGTTCAGTAGGGAGAAAATGGATATTGAAATCTAATATTTAATTATATATCATACAACTCAAAGTATAATGAAGAAGATTGTATGTATAATACATTTGTCTTAAGAATTCTAAAAAGGAAATTTGTTGCATCCAATTACAAACGACGTAAAGAAGAAATGGAAAGATTGCAAGAAAAGAAAAGATAGAAATGATCCTTAGACATAAAGTGTTTGATATGTTTGTGGTGAGGTCGATTTCAATGTTGATCAGTTGCAACAGGAAATGGAAGAAGAAGGCGAGGATGATAATTAGGTCGGTGAGTGTTTTGTGGAAAAATATTGATTTCCTTGACAGGGGGGCAATTAGTGCCACCAGTTCCAGGGATATATGTGCAGGTTGAAGGCCCTGAGGGAGGCACAGGACCCTTATCGTATACAGACACAACACCACCTTCTTCCTTCATCTTCAATACCCTACCACCTACGCTCGGCACAACTTCAACCACTGTACCAACAACCACCACTGCAAACATTAACTTCATCAAAACCTTCATCATGTTTCTGTCTTTCTTTTGTTTGGAGAGGAAACAATACAAGTTATTATGAAACATGAGAACCAGGTAGGCCTATTTATATTGCTTGCCTATGGAGTTCTGCCTATCAATTGCTACTTATGCTTTCATCTTATTCTGTTTCAAGTATCTCTAAGCCCAATATAATAATATAATATATATATATATATATATATATATATATATATATATATATATATATATATAAATGAGTATATATAAATCTAAATAATATTTATTTAGATTTAAAATTTATTTATTAACTTGTTATTAAAATTATTAGTTAAATTTATTTTAATAAAACTTATTGTTTTTGTTAAATTTATTATTCACTTGATATATAAGTCATTACAACCCTTAAGTCTAATTTTAAGAAAAACTATTAAAAATATGAGTATAATATTAATTTTAACTTATTTATTGTAGTTGGGTCGAGTCGGATTTTCAGCTCGCTAATAATAAGTGAGTTGGGTTGGATTGGCTCACTAAGTGACCAATCCGTGGTGGGTCGGATCGGATCGAGCCAGATTACCCGTTTTGACAACTCTTGTATATAAAATGTAAATAGGTTTTGGAGTACTCAATTAACATATTAATACTTTTTTAATAAAAAAAAATAAAAAACATGTACAAATATTTAAGGTAGCATGCGGGCACAAATTAGCTTAATTATACAAGATTTAGCATGTAACGATATTAAGTAAAGCGACACATAATTAGTATATAATAATATTAAAAGCAGCATGTAATTAAAAAAATAATAATATATAGTAGACATAAATAACTATTGTTATAGATAAATAGTGGTTAAACCTGTTAATAATAATATATAGGCGAATAACATTAAAACATGGTAGGTAACAAAATTTAGTAATAATAATAATAAAAAAAAAAATCTTGCTAGGTTATAATATAATCTAATGAGATTAATATTGACACGAAAGTGGATACCCATAGGGATCTACTGTCAAACATCGTGCGCCACATTTCAATTTTAAAATTATGCTAAATAAATATACACAATGAATATCTTTGATAAATATTATTCATAAGAGTAAATTTGAATATGTTGTTGAAGATATAAAGGAATGAGTGACATTGAACTAAAATATGTAAATAAGATTCTATTTTAAAAATTGAATTTATTAAGTTAAAGTAAGTTTCAATTTAAATTATTAAATACTAATACTAATAGCTGTTTTTTAAGTGTAATATCAATTCGCTTGACTTGTTATCGGATTATTACTACAAGTAAAATCTTAAAAACCACTATTTGAAAGATCTCAATACAACGAATTAAGAGTAAAGGTCTTAAACAAATTTAAGAACTTTATCATACCATGTCAATTTTTAAACCACTTGACTTTTGTTTTAATAACGATGTCTTTATTAAAGTTGAATTATAACTATATCCAAAATTTTGGATACTTATACACAGCAAATAATTAAGGCACAGATTTATAAGATATAAATTAAAGGAAGAAAATAGAACTAGTTCGGGTGGAAATATATAACACGTTACACAATTATATAAACTAAAACAAGAAAATGGAATTAGATATATATATATATATATATATATATATATATATATACACGTCAATAAATTGCCATTGACTTGTAAGTAAATCATAAGTCAATGTTTTGCCGTGAGCAGATATCCCATTGGGTCATGCATATATTAGACAGAGAATTTCAAAATTTTGAAGGTTTTTAATATTAATGAGAATTTCTTTATTTTAATTTCATTCTTGTTATTCTTGAAAATATGGATAAAAATTGTGTTTTTAATTCTTTGTTTAGATAAATAATTTAATCTCCATATTGTAATTGTATCGAAAACATTCATTTATAAACATTATAAAATTGATCTGTATATAAGATAAAATTTGTATCACTTATATTATATATTGATTTTATTTTTAATTGTTGTGAGAGTTGTAATCATATACAAAATATTTTGAATTTAGTAATTAAGAATGGATTTGATATGTCGAGAAAATGAAATTTAACTAACGAGTTGCTTTGTTTGGTTGAATTTGTTGAACAGTTATTCTGAAAAAGTGAAGGTGAAAATGTAGATGCATAATGCTAGGAAGCTGGAATATTGACTACATTCAGATGAGTGATGCAAACAAGTGGACTTGGGTTGTTATCGTGAAGCAAACAAAGTTCTCAAACACCAACCACTACTTACAACCAATCCAACAGACACAACATAGTGCAAAATTCGCTAAATTTCATGTTAAATATAACTACCTTGTCTCATTTTATATATCAATTTTACCAAAAAAATTAAGTATATCATTACAAATATTGAAAATTTAAATATACATCTAAATTTTACATTAAATAAAAATGAAAAGCTAAAACATCGTATAAGAATAAAAATCTATAAATTTATTGTCTTAAAATATTAAATTAAGTGTAATATCAATATTTTATATGATTGAACTCAAATATATTAGCAATGTGTTTGGTCAATGAATAACAAAAACACTTCTCAACAAATAGAATATTCTGATTTATGTCTGCGTAGAAGAATAAAACATATATACTTCTTTAAAAGAATATGCAAATGGTTGGAAATAACACATTGAAAGCATATATAATGATATTGTTAAAATGGGAATGAACAAAATGTGAGGTTGATATGAAAAAGGACAGTAAAAAAGCATTATGAAACTGAGTTCATAAGCAAGAGATAACCAGAAAAAGCATAGTGCGTAAAGCATAATGATCGACAAATGAGAATATTCCTACAAACCCAGATTTATTATATCCTTTTACAGTGTCATATATGCTTTGTGTTTGCTTCATCACACCCATTTCTTCATGCTACTTTTTCAACAGCGATTATGCACTGCTTTCTTTCGCTGGCTGTGGAAAAAAATTCACAATTTTTTTATAATTAAATTAGACTTTATTTAAATTTACTCATTTGCTACATATTATTTTTCTCAAAGTTTGTTTAACTTTAAATTCAGATTCTTTTAAATAGTCACGTATATTTTTAAAAATTTAGTTTCTTTTGTATATTATATATGCGTAATTTTAATACTACATCTAATCTTCTAAATTTTCAAAAACTAATCAATTAAGAAAGTTTAGTTCAACGTAATATATCATCTAACTGTTAGTAAAATAAAATAAAAAACTAAATCACTTTATAGAGACTAAAATTATACATCTGCACAACTATGGAGAGATTAAAAGTGGATGAGTTTCATTTTCTTTATGAAAATACTCTTAACAAAGACTAGTTTTCAAAATCTAAAACAATATAAAAAATAGTTTCTGCAGTGTAGATATTTTATTTATTATATAAATGCTTAAATTTTAATAACTTTTACAAGTTCAACAACTTGTGTGAAAATAAATATTAACTTTATTTGATTTTGTTTTAAACAACTAACAAATAAAATATAAGATGTATGTACAACAAAAACAAGTTAGAACATATTTATACAGAACATAACATACTTATCTAATAATAATCATACGAATGAGAATAAAAGGGAAACGAAATACATCCAAAGAATATATATAAAGATTGTATGTATAGGTTTTCGATTTCTTTTCACATTATGTGTTGGTGTAAATCTCAATGTTTCACAAATAAATTAGAGTCGATATGGTTTCAATTTTCTCAAGAATTTTATATTACATAAATTCTTAAAAAATGAACAGAAACAAGTACTCTTAAGTTGCAATTGATTTAAATTTTGTACTCAACAAAGTATGTATCATATACTTAGTAATGTCAAAATGAGTTAAAACTCATACGTTAACTTAATCCACACAAATTTAAATTGGATTAAGTTTGAAAAAAATAATTTTTTTATACGAACTAGATCTGATTCACTTAGAATTCGATTTACTTAAAATTCAGTTTATTTAGATTGAACTCATAATGAGTCGAATTGGCTCAATAACCCACCTAATTTAATTTAATTATTTATTATTTTTGTGTTTCAAAATTATTAGTTAACATTTTTCTTATTATTATAAATGGGAATAAAAAAATGTTTCAAGAAAGTAAAATTTTATAAATTTATCCATTTAAAACTTTAATATTATAAATGAATAAATAACACAAAAATTATCAATATTATAAACTTATTTTTTTAGATTTTTCTTTTGGACTACATCTTAAATGTATGTTAACTTTTTTATTTTGAATTGTTTTAGAGTTCAACATCATTTTAAAGTAAATTTATTTAAATCTGAATTAAAAAATTGTAATTTTTTTAATTTAAAAAGAATCTGTAATTAACTAAGTCAATCCATTTAATCTATTAATCCGTAATAAGTCAAGTTGAATTCAAATTTTTTTGACTTATTAATAAATAAGTCATATTTGATTAATTCACCAAGTAACAACATGTGGTAGACTGAGTAGCATATTTTGACAACATCACATATGCTTATACCAGAAAAACCAACTTTTTAAAAAAAAATTGTGGAAAACACTCAAAATCCGAGAATAATAATGTTTTTTCACGGATTTTTCTACAAACTAAATTCTATAGGTAATATGATAGTAAGAAAACGTCTTTCAAGAATTTTTAGTTTCCGTAGAAAAAGACATGGCATTATGGCATTTCAGTCATTTATGCACTGTTAAAAAGCATAGTGCCAGAATTTCTGTGAAGATGTATGGAATGTTGTTCTTAGAGAAGGAAGAACAATGGGCTACATTGTGTAAAATCATTACGTGCGGAAAGAATTTCCATTTCTCTATTCTTCTCTCTTATTTCAAATACAAGTGCATAAACAATAAAAAATAAAGAAATTTCTTCATACCAAGTTTCATCAAGCAGAGCAACAATAAGAGTTTCTGAAAAAGAGACACTTTTATCAGTGTCGTGACATCCTGAAAGTAGATTCAAAGGATACAATCCTAGCAAATTCTAAAACAAATATTTCATATATATTTCAAAACAAGCATATAACAAAATTTTAAGAAGCTATTAATAAAAAATATCTTAACCACAGAATGATTTGTAGTTAAGTTAAATATAAGCAAAAGGAATAGGCATAAGCAATTCTGCACACACCAAACCTATATAAGGTGTGTTTGAGATATTAAATCCAGTTTTGGGCCTCTGATCCTTTGTCTAAGTTTAAGTTTTCATATATAACAGCTAATCGTTGTATTAAATTTCACAATGGTCATCAGATTAGAAATGTGGGTCAGTAATTGTTTGCCTCTAAATTTCAAAAATATTACTAAAGTAAAACCTATAAAGTATGATTTAATGGGATCCTTTAATAAATACGTAAGCACATACTAAAAGTTGGCCTTCACCTAGTTGGCATTCACCTTTTTCAATAAGGTCCGGTGCATCTTGATTACCCACAAATTCTAATTAGTTCTAATCAAAATGATATATATATATATATATATATATATATATATATATATATATATATATATATAGCATAAGTATCGACCATTTGCAAATGTCGATACAGTCTTCGTTTTGGCGATGGTTGGGAAGCTGGAGTTATTAGGACATAATTGTTCAAACCTAATAAAGACTCATCCATAATCTGAGGCAGGCAAAGAGATGAAGTGGATAAAAAGCTGGAATCAAATAACTCACACTCTTTACAAAATGTTTTTTAATCGAGAGATTACAACCTCACTCCAATCTAAAAAGACCCAACAATTTCCTCAAACACATTACATTTGTTAGTGACCACTCATTGGTGGCACGCTTCTTTGCCGTTTCCCTCTTAGGGACCACTTGACGGCCTGAATACAGTATAACCATTGACACCGCATGTCATATTTGAGTAATCTGGATAGTATGCATAATTACCGTTCTCTGTGTTTCTCATGCCTAGATACAACAGATCGGAACCACCCACTTGCCATTGGTTTGGTATCAACCCATCTACCTGACCATTCACGCAATGCACATTATTCATCGGTGGAATATAATCCCTCACTGAATCATAATGCCCACCAGACAAGCCATACCCTCCTTGCAATCTATGGTCATGATGGTAACTTCGTGACCGCTCAAACCTGCAAGAACTGGTTGAAGATCCCAGATCATCATTTGCACCCAAATCCCCTGGAAAAGTGGACTGTCGATTTAGCAACTGCGGTCCGTTATTCAGAGACTGGAATGCTGAACTTGATTTAGCCGACTTCCCAATAACATATTCATCATCAAGCAGGTCATTTATGATATCAAGGTGTGGGAACTCATCCACAATTAACCCTTGGTTATGACGCCCAGATCCACAGGCTGGGAACTCAGTTGACATGTTGCCCATTGATCTACTGTGCGCTGGCCTGTACAAGTCATGATTTCTAGCATCATCGAGCCTGGAGGGTTGATCTAAGGGCATTCTATTCGATTCCCTTTGAGACCTCTCAATCCACTGGGAACCATTCTGTAAAACATCCCGTGCAATCAAGCTAAAATGAACACCAGATTGACCAGAACTTTTGTCCAATCTGTCAGAGCTTTGGGGTAAAAATACAGATGACACTAACGAAGATGGTTGAGAATAGCCAGGTGATGGATTTACTGCTGAACTTGAGGAGCTGGAATGGGTCAGACTAGCAGCAGTTGACGCCACAGGGTTCCCTATAATCACATTTCTGTAGGATTGAGGAGCACGCCTATGGGTAGCAGGTAAGGGATCAGGACCCAACCGACCAGCTGCACTCACTGAGCGTGCAAGTAGGGGAGCAGTTTGTACCATGGAGGCAGAAGGGGCAGTTGGCCTGGGACCAGGAACTAAAGGAGCACTTGAAGGTCTCGACATCATTGGCACTTGCGCCTCAGATCTTTCAGTTAATCTTGCACTTGAAGTCTTTTGTATCTCGGTTTTAGACGCAGCTGGAACTGGTGATGCAGGAGTAAAAGGTGAAGATGGATCTTTATCAGTCTGTGGGGAGCCACTTAAAGATGTTTTCCTGATATGAACAGGATATACAGTAGGGCTAGTCTTGTGTTCTAACTTCGTTTGACCAGAGGATGATAAGTTTCTAGGAGGACTAATGAGTGAAGATGGCACAGATGATATCTTCTCTTTTCGTAGACTGTCATTGTCAACAGATCTCTCTGCCTCAACAAGGTCTCTGATGCCCGGCTTCTTCACTGAAAGAAACTCCTCTTCCTATCAATTAGAAAAGCAAAGCACCACGTCAAGCTCCAACTAAACCAGAGATAGAGGCTTTAAGGTGAAATTGAGTGTGAAAATAATTTATTCATATGTAAAAAAGATATTTAATGAAGATAAAAGCTTAACAAATAGCGAAACGAAAACTTTAAAAGCAAACATGGAATAAAAATAACGTCAATGCCAACTCCAAATCTGATCTCACACCAACTTCGATAGAAATAAAGATTCAAATTCTTTCCAGTAAACAGAAAGCAGAAAATTCCAAAATTAACAAGTCATACGAAAGAAAATAAAGTGATGTAAACATCTTCGTTCCAGAAAAATTTTGGAGATAAGCATTCACGTAGGCTCTAAATGGTTTGATGGTGTCAGAAAGTAAAGGAAAAGGGACACGTATGATTATGGATCAATTTTAATTTTCACACACGGAAGTACAGAAGAGTGGAAGAATTTAAAAATCATCCTTCCATAGCTGGTGATGGAAACAAGATGAAATGGATACACATCTTTTTTCCCATGATTAATCTGTAAACAGGATAGGAATATAGACACATCAATTTTTTTTTAAGTTGCAAATTCAAATTATTTTCATCTATTTGCAGATAGAGAATTAATAAGGGAAAGCAAGGTGTCCGGTCATCTCCATTTTTATGACTCTCTTTTGTTGTACGAACTGTAATTAATTTGAAATATTCACAACAAGAAAACTATAACGCTCCTCTTAAATGGTGAAAAATAAAAGTAAAAATTATGCACGAATCATAGATGATAAGGCACGACACTAAAATTGGGGAAAAAATAGACAAAAGGCATTTCATTATCAAACAAAGCCAATTAGACAAGATTTAGAGAAGAATTTATGATAATTGGATAGCTATTTCCAACAAAGTTGAAAATGACAACCTTTATGACAACATGCTGCTCAGCCCACTTCAACTGATCCTGTAAGGAGAGGACAACAACCTCAGACTCAGATTTGCCAGTCTTACCACTTCCAGACTCATTGTTACTATCCCCAGCATCTACCGCAGTACGAGATGGCTGACTATCTATTCCATTCGTCCAACTACTCACATCAGACAATGTTTTGCCTCGGTTCTTACCTCTACAAATAAAAAGTGTCATATCATATCACATAAACACAAGAGAATTGATATCATTCACCCAGAAAAAAAAAATATAAGCACCTGCTAGGCGACTTTTGGACTTTATAATTTGAGAAAGAGTTTCCCTTGTGAGGGTCATTCATGACTACTGACGGCAAAGAATCAGTAGAACATGTTGAAGAACTGTCATCTATCACTGAACTGCTCCTTTTCTCGGATATTCCATTTTGTATCGTTGAAGCACCACCTATGCCATTGTTTCTATCCTCGGATGGAGGATGAACTTCTGATGCATCAGTATCCCAATTAACAGGCCCAGCATCTCTGTCTTCTGAATCAGGCTGAAGCGTTTCAGCAACTCCATCTACAGAGTCAGACACATCAGAAACATCTTCCACAGCATCAGCCGTTTCAGACACAGCTACAGCTTCCTCTATGTTAGAATCATTTTTGTCATCAGAAGCATTGTCTTGGTTCTTCTCAGGTACAGAGACAGTAGAGCTCTCCTCCCTCCCTTTGTCCTTTCCTTTTCGGTTGCTACGTTTTTGTCTGGCCTGTAGTGAAAAGACAGGAATATCTGTCAACAACTATTAAAAAAATATCAACCAACAACACTCCTTACCTCATGCACATTACATCATTTAATCCCAAAAATAGCAAGCAGATGTCAACAGAAAAACCTGGAGAGCATTACAGGTTACAAATTGCTAGCAAAATTACATCCAACTAAGGAAAATTCAGGTCACAGGGTCGTTACTGATTAAAAATATTAGGTGCTGAATGGGTTAGCCAAAGACTGACTAACTAACCAGTAAGTTTATTAGTTGTTCATAAACTTGATATTTTAACCAGCAAGCAGAGGAGACAATCCTCACGCCACGAATCGGTGTTGTAGAGGCTTGTATTAGAGTCAACCCAGATTCTAAGATGGTGTTGAACATATCTTAAATCCATTAAAAGGGCCATCCACCATATTATCAGCATATCAAGCCCGATAGTGTTTGGACGTGAAGGAGCGTATTTTTAAAAACTCATGTCCAGCACTGACTAGAAGTAATGCCAAAATATAATGTATAAGTGAAAGGCAACGTTTATTGTTTAACCCAGTTTTACAGGGTAGTTGGTTAGACCTAAATCTATATTCTAAGATGATTTCCTAACTACTCCCCTTTTGTTCTGCTTGTATTTCTTGTACATTATTGCTTTGCTTTTATTAGTGGAATCGCATCAGATATCAACCCAAAGAAATTTATACAAGGCTGGGTTTGTAAAAAGAAGTAAGAGAGATCTTCAACAGGCACCTCACACATAAAGATGGGAAAATTATGTATATGTGCATATATTGAACATACTATGCCTTATTTCCCTTAAATTTAAGTGAATTGAACGATGCTATTTATTAGAAAGAAAGAATCCAAATTAGTGAAACCCTATTACTTCAGTTTGGGTTCAGCATAGGCAGGAGTTGATGACTTCATCAGTACCAGGATAAAAGTATATCGCTGGCATTGACCAACTCTACCTGCTTTCAATGTGTTCATTATATCATAAGTTTTCATTTACAGTGCATTTTCTGCAGTTGAATTATCTTCCATCGTGAAATTCATAGGAGTTCACTTCTAAACCACAACATTACAGATAATCAGATAAGAACCTAATTTGCTAACAAGGGAGCTAGAAAATGCATTGCATCAGTGAAATCAACATTCAGATAACCAAAAATTCCTGGAAACTGCATTTTCAATGGGTTCCAGACCTGTTTTTTCTTCGACTTCTTTTCCCTCTCACTTCCACGTTTTGCTTTTTGATCACTTTCAGCTTGCCATGCAGCCTCTTCTTCACGGATGAGTTCTTCTTGTCTTTTCAGTGCAACAGCTTCCTGGTATGCAACCTCAATTTTATTACTGCACCCATGAAACTAAATAGTCAGGATATCTAAATTGATGCATGTCTAATACCTACATATGAAACAAAAATTATGCCTCTCCCTGACTTCTAGGTAGGTTACATATACGGGCCCTACCATTAGGAACTTCTCAATATTTCCATATTTTCAACAGTTTCCTATTCTCCGTTGGCAATACTGAAAAGTAGAGGAACTCCAACCTCATTGATACAAGGGGACCACAACTTCTGAATAAGCTAATATTTCAAAACAGGCAGTTAAACTTGAAGCAACTCATAATTAAGTCTGTATTATGCAGAATAATCAGCTGCATCCTATTTTGCCTACAATTGTAGAACATTGGCCAAAACGTGGGAGTAGATAAGCACTCATTTGATGCAATGCAACACTTCAACACTGAGCTAACGTCTACGAAATGAAAATTGCTAACTAATTTTTTGGTAGAATATAGTTATCTATCAAAACATAACGGAACAAAAAGGCTATCTTCTATTCTCATTGATTCTACCAAAAACCCTATAACCAGGATGTACTACCCTTGTACCTGTTGCTTTATTTTGTTCCATTTTTAAAACTCATAAGACATACTATTGAACTCAATCTCCTATTGTGTATCAGCTTGTTCCCCAAACATACTCATTCATAGATTAGATCCCAATGACCAATTGTGTCCGATTCTAATGCATTTACCAAACACACAATTGTAGGAAAAAGTTAGCCAAAATACATTGAACATCATGCTAATGTTCTTGCTTTGGTTTGAAAGAAATCAACCCAAAAATGTTAACTCTCAAAGGAATAGCCTCAATCATTGTTAATGTTAGAAGTGAACTTTAAGCCTAACTCAACCCCACAAAACCGGCTTGTAGAGTGAGGTTTGGACCCACTTATAAACTATGAAATAGCCTTATCTCTAGCCGATGTGAGACTTCCAACAGTTAATAACAGTACAAAGAAATGGACAGCATCCCAAATCAGCAGGCTAACTGTGTCAATATTATGCATGCCTCTCTAATACTTGATTAAGGGGGGAAATACAAGCATAAGTAAAAGTATATATAAAAGCAATGAAGCTGAGAAACTTGAACGCTCTGAATTCATTACAAAATTATCGTGTATCCTACCTGAATATATGGGCGAGGACAAATATTTCCAAAGTCCTACGACCCAATTCTGTTAAACGCCTTTCATCACGCTCAATAGAATCCTTGTTGAAATCCTCTCCAGAATCTCCATCCTGCAAAATTAAGAGAAAAAGGTTTCAAATAAATTTCAAAACTGAAAAGCCAAAGGCGCCATATTCATATATTTCACTGCCCTTAAAACCCCCAAGTTACTCATGCAAGACGTGTAACACATGTCTACAAATTTAACTAGGCCAAGCTTGTTTGTTATTAAAAATATATATCTTAAATATTAAAGCATATACTGCATAAATATAAGATAAGACATATAGAAATATGGCACAAATATAGTATGAGCTCAACCTAAATTCAAGTGACAAGGGAAAAAAATATTTGTTAGTGATGCAGCAAATGGTAAAATCAAAAATATCAAGCATGCAAAAATTTATGAATAAATGAAGAACTACTCATTTGAAAATCCGTAATAAAGACCGGAAATATAAGCTTTTGCAGCCAAAATCAATTTTCTAAAAATTAAATTGCAGATATTTCTTTTCAGGCGGCATTGTGTTTTAACTGATGCAAAAGCATTCCCTGGTTTTGACTCATCGTAGCGTCCCTGGGTTTGACTCATAGTAGCGTAGCTTCCAACGTGGAAGAAATAAGCTCTACAAGTAACATAAACATCAGTATTAAATTTAAACATGAACAAAATTATCTTATTATCACTTGGGACTTTTGTGTTTTCTTTTCCAAAATGCAAAAAATTAATTAAGTTTTAATATAAAAAAACTGATAATTCAATTTTTGGTGATAAAGTAAAATAAATAAAAAATTATAGTCTAGTCTATTCTCACAAGCTAAATTAAAAAAAAAATCATAATAACTCACTTTTTTAAGTTTAAACAAGCAGGGCCCTTATTAATAAATCCCATTAAATTTTTAAATTAAAGTAATTTAATACCTGATGATTACCAATATATGTTTACAATGAGACATTTTTTGAAAAAAATTATTGCAAAATTGTTATTATTCAATTATAAATTTTCAAAGCAATTCTAAACAGGTGTAATCATTCTAAGATGACAGAATAAAAGACACACAAAATAAGAAACAGAAGCAAAAAACATTGAATCATAAAAGCATAAATCAAATAACTCTAAAGGTTAATAGTTCAGATGACCAGCCGACGCAGTAGCAGTATTTGAGCGAAAATCAATCCTAAATATAATGCTATTCAGAATACAATAGCAGAGTTTCAGTTTCCTTTTCTCCCTAGTCTAGACCCCATTCAAACATATTCTGTTCTGCTCTTATTTGTCAACTACATCTTCTAAAAGCCTCAGCCCAATACCATCGCATTTCATAGAGATCAGTGTTCAACCATGTCACCAGTTATCAGATCAGGCATCAACACAAAATTCCATGGTCACTATTACAAACATAATTCTACATCTTACCTTTGTCCGGTTTTGAGGGCACTTTTCATCTTTAGGAGGCAGTGGTTCTATTGCAGCCCTTTCCAGTAGCAGTAAAACATCATCCACCAGTACAAACATGTCTTTCTCAACGTGAACAATTGGTGCTGGTATTTCTTCAGCATCCAGCAATTTCACTTTAGCTTTTTGGTTTTTAGTCTGGCCTTCAAGAGCCTTCAATCCACTATGCAAGGAATCCATTACCAAAGTAGAAGTGACCTCTTTCTCAATGAAGAAATGCTTTACAACTACTTTCAAAATTACATCTGTCTTCTCCCTAGACATGTGGCGCTTAGAAGTCTGGTCAATTTCCCCCCAGAAAGAAAAGAAGCTGCATGCATCTTAATATTTGATCAGAACAAAATACGACACCAGAACTCAAACGTATGAGATACGTGGGAATTAATGATAATACATAATATCAAATAGGAAAACAATATGCATTCAATTAAAAAGAAATTATCAAATCATATTTAATTTCAAATAGGATGTAAAACATACATTTCAAGATACACACGATCAGCTATAATACGTGGGAATTAATGATAATACATAATATCAAATAGGAAAACAATATGCATTCAATTAAAAAGAAATTATCAAATCATATTTAATTTCAAATAGGATGTAAAACATACATTTCAAGATACACACGATCAGCTATAATACATCAAAACCACAATCACCTATTTCATTTGACCATGACATTCATTCCTCCTCTGTATCTTTTTTGCAATATGGCTAACGTTTTTTCTACTTTCCAGATTGAACGGGAATTAAGTCAAATTTTTCAGTACAAGTGTTAAACTATTTATTGATCTGGAAGTGTGAAAAAGAAGAAAAATCATCCAGACTTTTATTAGGTGACACTCTGGAGCAAGATTAGACATACAATGTGTCGGAAGAGGGAGATTTTTAAAGGAGAGCACATGTACCTTGACCATCTAGCTTTATCCTCTATCAACTTCCCAAGTTTGCTTCTTCTCTCCTCCACAAAACGCCGACAAATTTGTTCTACATTTGTCAAATATACCCTCACAAGTTCTCTCCTATATTGACAATCAAGGCACCGGAAAGGTCTGTTTGATTTCTCCCTATGCATCAGAAACAAACAAGGAATATATGGTCACACTTCAAGATAAAATCCCAACGAAAAATGCAAAAGTAAATTAACAAGTTGAGACATTTGAGTGTCTCACAAATTCAGTAAAAATAAATAGTAAGGTCAAAATTTGGTGTATTTAAAAAGTAGAAGAGAAGATGACAGTCTAACTAGGCAACAGAGTAATAAAACTTGGAATTCTGAACAAGGGATAAGCATAGTGCACAGATGCGCAGAGTAATGCAGTAAGGTTATTGTGACAAGGGATAAACTTGTTCACCAAGAGTTTTCTCACTAGTGGAAGAAAGCAATTTAGGAGGATAAAAACTTCTGACATATTTCTAAAAGTGGAAATCTATATGTTCAAAAACAAATATTTCTACGTACTTTGTTAAAAAAAACATCCAAATGCATCTATACACATGAATAACTATCCTTACAAATACTTTAAGCACCATTGCATGTTCTATTTATGCCATTTACAAATTTGGACTGATGATTGATTAATATTCACTCCACACATTTATATTTATAACAATCAGGTATGGGTATACAAATCACCAGCAGTGCCATTTGGGTAATGAACCATGAGAAAGGGTGTGAATTGTGATGATAAACTCACTACACCCTCCGTTTTGAGGTTAAATTTTAGTCAAATAATACCCTTCTACATGTTCTTTATTTCACCTTTCTGGAAATTAAATTCCAGAACAATCTGGAACTGAGTAAAAAAATTGACTCCCAGATTTAATTTCTAAAAATCATTTTCCATAATTCCAGAATTTAAATTCAGAAAAGTCCATTTTTTACATTCAGAAACACACTTTGAAGAACAAAAACTAAATTTCTGGAGAACATTTTATATTGACTCAAAATTCCATGATCTGAAGACAATAAAATAAAATAACAAAGAAATGAAAAAACAAATAAGGACAAGAATAAGGGCTCATTGAGCCCTAAATATAATGAAATTTACCATAGCAGCACAAATGGTGAGAAAGGGTAAGGTCCTACAGTCTTACCAATGTTTAACTTTTAACTACAGACAAGGTGCATTTGACATCATATACCAGGTTTGCTTTTATCGTGATCAAGAGCCATTGGTAACATACCATACATTCATCTCAATATAAATTCTATGTAGACTTTAGAGGAGAGAGAATGCATACAAATTCAGAGAAAATGGAATGAGACCTCATACCATAGGTTCACGAGGATTGCCACAAACTTTTGGTTAAAAAACTGTATAAGATATAGGAATAAGAATGAACAGTCCAAGAAAATATAAAATATTGTTCCAAAAAACCAATGGGAAATACTAATTGACACAAATGGAATCCAAGATTCATAAACACGGCAATAAATGCTATAGTGGAAGCCCGAGCTTGTTCACACCCAACTTCACTAAAAAGTTAACTTCATAAGAATATTATTTCTAGCTGGCTTTCAATTTACTATGAAACTCTGGAGAAGGACCAATCACTCAAACTAGCATAATTAAGAGACATTCATTTGTTCTGCTGTTCTTTCTAGACAAGGAAATCAGATGAAGTTCAAATTTATATCATATGGCAAGTAACCTTAATTATTAAGAAAGCATTATGCAAGATGGACTGAATATTTGAAATCCTAAATAGCATAAATTAAAAATAGAATACCTTATGACTTGAACTTGAGCTTTTATTATTAGATTGTCTGAAGTATCAACAAATCCATCATACACCTTGGACAGTTCCATAAACTTTTTCCAGCCCCAGTCATGCTCCTTCTTCCAAAATCGATGCAATGTATCTGGAAAACTCAAGGGCATATATCTCAATAATATTGAAAGAAAAATTGTAATCTCCGGTAATTAACCCAACTATTATGAAACAGACCAGAATATTTTGATTTCTTTGGGTCTTTATTGACCACAGCTATTGTAAATTGAGCAAAATGACTCCATCCTGTCTTGCCCCAGAAAGAAAAAGTAAGCACAACCAAATACTATGGAACTAATTGTAGAAAATAGAAATAGTAATCATCAATGCAATCTGAAAATGATCGTGAATTGAACCTGGAAGAAGTTTGTCATGATTAGCAACACACAGAAAGAGAGAGAGATGATTGCAGACATCACAGCCTTGTGGATAGATTAAAATATACCTGCCACAAACAAAACAATTATTAATTCAAAAAATCAACACTACCAGTCATCATGTCATCTGAAGTTATAAACTATCTCAGCAAATAAAATGTATTTCTTAGACTGCACATACCAACATTAAATTAACGGCATGATTTCCATGAAAACTACAATAGTCCATATGAAACCTGTAGCAAGTGAGATAAAGAAGGTATCTTTCTCTTGAATGACAAATTAGTATATGAAAGGGTCACAAATTCCATATACAAATCTCAAAATAGCAGATTATTGGTCAGATCTCTTGACCCTTCTAGTGTGTTTTTGTGCAGGAAGGTACCAGAGAATGAGTGGGCTTCCTCAACCTCTAGCCTCGAAAGACAGTGGGGAAAAGTATAC
Organism: Vigna umbellata; assembly: GCF_029865625.1. Taxonomy (NCBI): domain Eukaryota; kingdom Viridiplantae; phylum Streptophyta; class Magnoliopsida; order Fabales; family Fabaceae; genus Vigna; species Vigna umbellata. The sequence continues at coordinate 37,156,764 of NC_142172.1, read as the reverse complement.
ATGAGAAAGAAGAATCCAAGGACTGAGGTGGCAGGTAGTTAGAGGAGAGAAAAATCAGGTAGGGAATAGAGAGATTATATTTGTCTTCAGTTTTGCTGAACATTGGGGGAGGACGGGATTTTGGTTGGTTGAGAGAGGAGAGGAACCGTTTTGTATTGCTCTAGAGAGGACTGTAGCTCCGGGTGGGATTTGTCATCCTTCTATTTCCTGTTTTTTAACAGAATAATACATACATCAGTGTTCATTTGATTCCTTTCTTTTTTCCTCCAAGTTTTTAAGGTGTGGGTCTGTATCATTTGGTCCGACCTGTCGGATCTCTTTTTGCCGCCGAATGCCACCAAACAAAAAGGGAAGTGAGCCGAAAACAGGGGAACCAGAAAATACAGTAGCCATGGATTCTAGGGTTGAGTGTGCCGAGGGAGAATTGGAACGAATGAGAGTTGTCATGGAGGAGATATGATTCCAAGCAGTCCAAAACCAAGTAGAGATAGAGATGATGGTAAAGAGGCTGCTATAAACTAATCAAAGTTAGTGGAATTGATGACTCGTAAAATCACTCATGTGGAGGGAGAGCACTCTCTTGGGCCTAAGAAGAAGGAGTCATGTAGTGGTGGAAGTGGCTTGAAGTCCTTAGAAGGAGAGGTGCTGGATGAATTCAGACAATCGATGAAAAAGAATGAACTACCTATGTTCAATGGAGAAGATCCTACCGATTGGATCACTAGAGCTGAAATCTATTTTAGGGTCCAAGAAACCAGTTCGACAGTGAGGGTGAATCTTGCTTAATTGTGCAAGGAGGGGGCCACTATTCATTTCTTCAACGCATTATTAAATGATTATGATGATTTAACTTGGGAGGATTTGAAGAAAGAATTGATTGAAAGATACGGAGGTTTGGGTGAGGGAAGTGTATTTGAGTAGTTGACGTCATTACGGCAAACAAGGAGTATAGAAGAGTACATACAAAGATTTGAGTGTTCAGATGCTCGAGAGACCAAATTACATGACGAACAATGCTCTGCTTACTTTATTCATGGTTTGCATGAGGAAATTAGGGCCCAAATCAGTTTGTATGTTGTAAGCCCACTTGCAAAGGGAAGAATGATGAATGTAGCAAGAGTCATTGATATAGAGTTTTCAAATAAGAACAGAGGATGGCATGGGAAAGAAGGGAGAACAAATGAATCAATGGCTCGTCCATTGGAAGGGGAAGACAGCAGAGGAGGCTACATGGGAAGATGAATCTTCAATTAGAAGTCAATTTCCAGAACTGAGTCTTGAGAACAAGACAATTCTTCAAGACGAGGGTATTGATGAGGTCCAGAGAATGAGTGGGCTACCTCAACCTCTAGCCCACGAAGGTGCCAAAACACGATGGGGAAAAGTATACGTGAGAAAGTAGAATCCAAGGGCTAAGGTGGCAGGTAGTTAGAGGAGAGAGAAATCAGGAGGGGAATAGAGAGATTCTGTTTGTATTCAGTTTTGCTGAACGTTAGGGGAGAACGAGATTTTGGTTGAGAGAGGAGAGAAACCGTTGTTTAGCTCTAGAGAGGGGCGTAGCACTAGGGGGGATTTGTTATCCTTCTATTTCCAGTTTTTGTTAACAGAATAATAGAATATCAGTGTTCATTTCATTCCTTTCTTTTCTTCTTTTCTTCTTTTCTTCTAAGCTTTTAAGGTGTGGGTCTGTATCAACGTCCTTGTCCAATTTCTAACTCATTTATAGAATTAACCTAACTGCCATTTTGATAAACCTCTTGGGAAGTCCAAAGCCCTGCCTAAGGGAAAAGTTATTTAGTTTGGCAACAGAAATTCAATAGAACTAATATTGCAGGTACACATGTCACATAAAACTCTTGAACTTCTGATAAACATCTAAGGAAGTTCAAAGTCCCACCTAAGATAAAGTTATTTAGTTGGACATCAGGGCTTGAATAGAACTAAAACCGCAGATTCACAGGTCACATAAAGATCTTTTCCCTGACATGTGTTTGGTCATGCTCAGTACTCTGACATTTGTAATTGAGAGTTACCTGTTTATTTTTTGTTCAAACTTTTTTACAGAATCCTGTTTTATAAAAAGTCTTGGACCAATTTTTGGTTACAATCAAGAGGAATTTGGTACTAGAGACCAGTTTCTTTTCCTAAGGCAATGTACAATCTGTCACTAGTTGGTAGGATCATAACATTCATATTCTAAAGGATGTCATGTTGGGTCAGCAGGCTGATATGTTAGGGAACTGGCTTCAAAGCACATGATTTTTTTATTTCCTAACAAAATATGCAGTGAGCAACTTTGCTCAACATTTATGGTATATCTTTTCATAGACAGATTTAATTCTTCCAAAATCCCCCACACTTTTGTATGACCAAAAATGAATTTCTTCATTTAAATACACACACATACATACAACAGAGAGAGCATTGGATGTGTTAGAGATAAACTACACTAGTTAAGATACATCAGAGTTTCTTCAAAAATTCAACATAAAACAAGTCACAATTGACTAAAGATGATAAATGCATAACAAGGTCCTGCATGCAATATAGCTTTAGAGGTGTAAATCAAAATAAAGCAAAACAACAAGGACAGTTAAATTCTACATCTTCAGCGTACCCCAGTACTAAAAGGTTACTTGCTATGTATGGGGAAGGGTCATTGTATGCAGCCTTACCCTTGCATATGCAAAGAGGCTGTTTTCCAGATTCGAACCCATGACCAACCGGTCAACAAGGCACAACTTTACTGCTGCACCGGGCTCCCCCTCATGATAGTTAAGTTCTAAATCACAACAAAAGCTATGTAAGTCCAATGATATGTAACACCTCATACCATTTGTAGCCGCCAACCTCAAATGGACTACTGCGAAGTTCCCTTTTGTTAATTTGAGAAAACTTTTCTATCTTCCATGTATATCTTCCAAATAACTCCAAAGGTTTTGGTCCTATGAAGAGAAAAAGAAATATGACTTTAAACAATTCTTTAGACAAGTAGTAATTTTTAACCCTTAAGATGAGAAAAGGCCATAACATTAAAATGACATCTGTGTAGCCTAAGATTTGAACAGCTAACTTTTTTAATTACCTATCAATACAAATCAATAAACACACTAAACCACTGATATCAATCAAAATACCAAGGAGCAAAATATTTTCACATAAAAAACAAACCTGATCTGAGTATTCTTGATTTCTAATCTCTTTATTTTATTTTATTTTATTTTATTTTATTGTTACAAGGGAAAAAACAATACGAAATAGAAAACAAACACCAATACCATCCCTAAGCTCATACAGAAAAGCATACAGAAACATGAAATATAACAATGTAAATGTAAGGGGAAAAACGTATAAAGTTAAAATTAGTAAAAGAAATCGTCACCATCGTCTCCATCATCAGAGTCCCAATAAGGGGGGGAAGTAGATGTGATTCCATTCTCCACCTGCTCAGAAGAACGCCATTCTGCCAATGCTTCCCCGGATTGACATCGCTGCCCATTTGAAATTCCCTCAACAGACTTTCCCACACCAGACTCCTCACTCACAATCCCAGTCATTCCCTGATTAAGAAATATTTCACTAACTGGCTTCTTGCAACGCCAACTGAATAAGAATCAGATAAACGAAAACAAAATCAGCCCTTAAACCCCACCTTGCATTACAAGACAGTAAATCACTACAAAAAATAAATCAATGAGAGTATTCATTTGCAACTACATCTAAAAAGTTCTACAAAATATAACCACAATCATAACCAATGCACTTTGTCGAGGAACAAATTCAAAATCGCAATAACTGATAATCCCAATTCAGAACACAAGAAAACAAACCCACCCTTTCCCCTGAACCATATCGATTAACCTAATGAAACACTACCTTCTCCAATGTAAATTCCTCCTTAAAATTATTAAGAGCAAAACACAAAACCAAGCCAAAAACTTCAATCATCAATAATAAAAACCCTAGAACAAAGATTCAAACTAATTGAAAGAAGCTCGAATTAAGAAAATAAGCTCAACGAGGTAGCAAAACCAGCTCGATGAGGTCCAATTGCATGAACCCCAAAAATAGAATATTCCTCGAAACAATCAACACCGAAAAACACGAAGATCCTGGACAGTAATTCCCAGAAGTAACCCAAAAAAATAACTCATTAATCAAAATCCTGATGCAATAAACAATAAAAGCGAAGCTCAGTTAAAGATTGAACTGAGGTAAAAGAAAAAAAGCGATGCCGTGGATCGATAGGGAGTTGACAAACCTGGAATCAAAGTGCAGAAGTTTGTCAAGAAGACACAATTCTAGCGCTGTAAGTTTAGAGAGAGAAAGTCGAAGTGAGAGAAAGAAAGACAAGGTTGAGCAGCAACAGGAAACAAAGGCATAACAAAGAAAAAAAGAATAATGATATTTTTTATTTTTTTTTCAATTACATGACTTTGTTCTTTCTTCTTATTCTGTTGAAACTTGAAATGGAACTGATTCCTTACAGTAACCCTAACCGCCATCATCTTTTATTACTCATTCTCGATTTTGTGTTTTTTATATATAAATGAACGTGTTTTGTTGTAATGAAACATTGGTGTTCAAATTGAATTCTTGATATTGTCAATTTAATTTTAAAAAAAATATTTAGTACTGTTATAAAAAAAATTATGCAATTGTAGATAAAATTTTAAAATAGTACTGTTATAAAATACATTTAAATAAATGATATAATATTTGAAAATTATTTGTGTGATATTAGGGAAAACAAAAATCCTATTAATATATTTAAATCTCGCAACAAACAAATAAAAAATATAAAATATTTCAGAATTTTTTAAAGTTCTTAATAGTAATTACTACAAAATCATTCATATCAATTTGAATTACTCCAGATTTAGTATAATTCTTAAATAATGAAAGTTGAGTACAAGAAAGAGTAAATTGTCATGCTAAAATTGATATTTTTGTTAAAGTTGTTTTATTCTATTTATCTTATTTAAATTATAATGAGACAATATCGTTAAATATGGTAAAAGTAAGTGTTTTTAATTCTGACACATTAGTTTTTTTAATTAAAAATCAATTTTATCAAACTAAACTAGAAAACAATTCATTTTGGTTAAAAATATCAATTCAGGCTATTTAACTAAGTTTAATGAAATTTAATATCAATTCAGTAGTGTACAACTATTTTTTAACTAAAGTAAATAACAAAAAAGGATTCTCTTAAATTAAAATTGTTTTTTATTTTAAAGGTAATTAAAAATATTCTTAACCTGAAGTATAAAAATTTATTTTATTTGATAAGTAGACAATTAAAAATATATTCATTTTTAAATCCTACTAAATTCAAATTAGAACTTTCGAAAATCTTTTTAGTTTAGTTGAATGTTTTACAAAAGATGATAAATATGTTAATCCCACCGCCATGTTAATTTATTTGTTGCATAGACACTTTTATATATATTAGCGTATCTTTTAATTTTAGGTTAGTATGTTTTTAATTTCTAAAATTACAAGTAGAATTGAAATTTATTTTTTTTAATTTTGATACGGTTTTAGACTTTGACTAGATATAATATTTTTAATTTATGTAAAAGATTTTTCATGTATTAAATAGTATTTTATACTAAATTTTAAACTATTTATATAATTTGATCTATTTTAACTTAAATGTCAATCTAAATAATCGTTTAAAACGTAAACTAATTAATAGTGTTAGGCGTTAGGTTAAAATAATTATATTTATTTTTTCAAAATTTAAATACTAAAATGTGTCAAAATTAAATATCAAAATAATTTTGAATTCATGTATAAATTTCAAAATTAAAAACATATTTAAATTTTTCATTTTTATATAATATTACTCTAAGCATATAATTAAAAAAGTTAGAGTTAGGTAATTATAATCCTAAAATTTTGAAAGAGCTCCAAATTTTAAAATAGATAATATTTTGTATGTGTTAATTGATTATCTTAACGGTGAGTTAGAAATATTAATGTTTTTTTAAAGTGCAAGTCGGTGGAAACATAGAAGAAGAATAACATTTAAAGAGATAAAAACACTACCAATTAGGTGAGTTGCAATAATAATTCTTAATTATCATATTGTATATATATACATAACGTATTTATAATCTATTCAAACGATATTTAAAATAAGTTATTTTTTATTTTCTAAATAATTTTAGATTTTTGTAGAATTAATTATAATAAAAAAATATTTTATAAGTTCATTGATTTTATAATTATTATAAAAGTGAATTTCTTGAATTGTTAAGTGTTAAGGTTTGTCAACAAGATAAATCCATTGTCTTGTTTTAAAGACTTAAAGAATATTATTTATTAAATAAAATAGGAAAATATTTTGTTGTTAATCTTAAAACTATAACATGGATAAATAAGGATCACCTACTGAAAACCTATTACATATAAATAGGTGATGATTTTATGATATATGATTTATTAAATATACATTTATTACTGTATTTGTTTTCAAGGTAATTTTATGTGTCGTGTTGGAGTTATTGAATCTCAAAAATTAAAAAGAAAAAATTAGAAAGAGAATATTCATATTTTTAAGTATTTGCACGGGTAATCTCAAATAGGTGAGCTAAAGATCTAATATTTTTTATTTTAAAACCAATTTATTTAATATTTAGATACAATTTAGATTAGAATTATATTTTGGGTTTTGAAAATTCAAAATAAATATAGGTATACGTCAAGTCAAATCAGTTTAGGTCTAAAGTCGAATAAGGTATGGGTTACAGGTTGAGTTTGAACCGAAAGGTCAAGCTAAGTAGATTTGAGTCGAAAAGTCAAGTCTAGTAGGTCCAAGTTAAAAGTCAAGACGAATCGACCTAAGTCGAAGGTGGATCCAAGTCGGTCCAGGCCAAAAGTTGAATTAAGTTTACTTTGATTATAGGTCGAATAGACTCATGTTAGCTCTAGTGGAACATCGAGCTGAGTCGGCTCTTGCCAAAGGTCATGTTGAGTTAACCTTAATCAAAGGACTTATTGACTCAGTCCCTGACCAAATGTCATGTCGAATTGGCCTTAACCGAAAACCGAGCCTTTGGCCAAGGTTTAAGATTGACTCGACGTACTAACGTGGTCAAAAGGTCAAGCAGGTCAGACCGAAGATTGAGCTAAGTTAGCCTCAACCAAATGTCGTGTTGAGTTAATTTCAAACAAAGATCGTGTTAAGTTGATCATGACTAAAGGTTAAACCGAGTGATCAAATTTAAGTCAACTTAGTATAAGTATAACAAAGTCATCATAACACATGTCTAATATACCTAATAGTAAAGTATATTAGATCAATCTTGTTGTATTTAATCTAATAGACAAATTAGATTGAATATAGATTTAATCCAATTTAAATTAGATTGAAAAAAATTTTGTTTGATCTAGTTAATATAAATATGGATTCTAGATCCAATCTATTTTAATGAATTTAAACTGAATTTAGACAAATTTTGAAAAATTCAATCCATGTCCAACCATTGCTCTCCTTAAAAAAATATATTGAAATTCAATTTAAACATTATAGTCAACTAATACAAATAATTGCAATTATATAAAACAATAACATTAAAAAAAAGTTGTAAACAACTCAAAACTTCATCAATTTTCTCTTCAAATAAAAATATTCTAACATTTAAACATTCCAATTTTAGAAGCTAATTAAAATCATAACACTTTAATTAAAAATAAATTAGAAAAAAAAACAAATTTGTAAAAACCAAACTACTCCTCACTTAAACATAATCAATCGATAAAGATAATGTTGACAATTGTATCAAAGTAATCATACAATAGTTATCAATTTGTGTTTAACGTTACAAATGAACATTAAGGTCGTGTTTGCATGAAATGATTACACTGTTAAAGAAGAAAAACGAGGACAAATTTGGGGGATGAGATGTATTTGTTTGAGCATATACGTGAAGAATAATTTACGAGGATTTGCAAGATATGTATCTTTTTGTCACCTGCGAAACTACTCGAATTTAGGTGATTTGCTTTAAAAAATCAGCTTTGTCCTTAAGATGAAGATGAAGATGATGAAGACAACTTGAAAGAGGTTGAATATTCGGTTCCTTGATGCCTGTATTTAATTCTAGTTCAATTAAATTATTTTTTATATGTCACATCGGTTACACTAATTTTCACAAACTTTACTTGTAAATTCATTATCACTTACGTATAAATCCCTTTTAAAAAACAATAATCAATTACCTTTCAAATCCTCTCAAATTCATCTACTCAATTTCCTCCAAATCCATTATTTGAAAGTGAGCATAGCCTAAATAACCGAAACACATACAAATTCTATCTATAACTACAAAATAAACAAAATGTTAATATTGTTAAGAATATGGATTTAAATTCCATTTTAATTGAACTATAAAGAAGACCTAGAAACCAACCTTAGAGTTTTTGGTTTGATATATTATCACAATCTTGACTTATTTGTATGAAATTGTCAATTCATATCTTTCATTAAAAGGGTTGAACAATAGTTTTGTGATATCAAACCTTTCATACGTATTCCTCGTTGAAAGCCCAACTCATGATATATCACCCATTTATGTATTATTTATTCACCTTGTATTGTATTATTTAAGTAAGGAATTTCATAACTTTGAAAGCATTCAAATATATCATTTGAATTTAACTTATTTAAAATTATTTCTTTTTTCAAACATTTTGTCTTGAAAAGACAAATCATTAGTGAATTTTAATTTTCTTATTTAGATACAATACTTAAAGTACAACAAAATGAAAAATATATGTAAACATCAAATAATTATTAATGATTAAAAATATCAATATTCATTATCTTTTGCAATTGATCATGGCTAGTTTTATTTATCAGACAAAGTTTGTTGAGACTTTTCCAATTGATATTTTCAAAGAAAATTCATCTGACATCAATTGAAACCTTAGTTAAGACGCAGTAACACTTATGGTTCCGATTTTTTTGTCAATATTATTATTAATGTCCATTGAAAATTTCCTCTGATGTACATTAGTAAAAGTACTCTTACTTAAATATTATGAAAGGATAACATATGTATGGGTTGTTAAAGAAAATATAATTATTGTAGACATCATCAACAAGTTAATTACGACAAACATCAATGTACCGTACGGTCTCTTAACACCACCAGGCCGAGTGACAAATCATCCAAGCCGGCTACCCACCAGGCCAAGTGACCAACTACCTAAGCTGACCACCCACCGGGCCGAGCGACCAACCAACCGGGGCGACCACCTCCTAGGCCGACCACCTCAGGTCGACCACCTCAAGACGACTACATGGTTAGATTATAAATGATAATAACTCATTCAGCGCCTAATGCCCCCAATGCAGATTAAGGTGTGATTGAGCCGTCATTAGGCCAACGAAAGGTAAAGGTCTCAGGTATGACTTTACGATCACGATGCACAATATATATGCATTATTTGCTTTGCCAACTACTGGGTTACATTACTAACTTGAGCATGAGAGTGTCTTTGACAGGTGTCCGCCCATACGGCTTGAAAAAGGAAGAGGGAGAACGAACAACGTAACTTGGAAGAAAGGGGACCACCAGGAAGCCCGTCCGCCCTACATGCCAACTGGAGGACCATTAGGTAGCTTATCCGACCTTCGAGACAATCTGGAGTGCTTTGAGTATAGAAATTCAACACTATACCTGAAACAATCAATTAAAAAAATCTAATTAACGAATGAAAAAAAATAACACCTTCAATATTGATAGAAAAAACTCTAGCTGATATCAAATAAGAAATAATATCGATTTACAACAACAAAAATATTTATAACAATTAAAAAAATAACATCAATAAAAGAAGTTATTCAAATCAACTAACAATCAACCATCCAATAATTGCACGAGTTAAGTCAAACCAGTGATCGTTCAAACCAAAACCAAACTAAGAAAAAAATATATAAACTTAGAAAAAAATAAAATTATATATATATATATATATATATATTTTAATTTGGTGAAATTTGAAATTATATAGTTTTAAGTGACATAAATATTTTATTGAAATTCTAAATTCTTTTCTTTAAATTTTCTTATCCACGAAACCTATCTTTTACAAAGCATTTTATTTTTATTTTTTTATTAAAAAATGAAATACTCTCTTAAAATTTCCTGGGTTTTTTGCTACTTATCACTTGGTATACCTATTGTCATGCGAAAAAAAAACAATAATTTTATAGGATCAAAGAAATACATAAAAATTATGTTGTAAACAAACATATTTTAATTGAAGTTTTGCAATTGAATACTTATTTTTTAATGAATCTACCAAATGATATGTGAAAATAAAAATAATAATATTAATTTCCAATCGCAGTTTATTTATTTAGTTTTACGATCATCAATATTAATTGAAAACGAAAACGTGTCTTGTTTCCTCCGAAAGTTGAGATAACCAAAAATTTATATTATTTTTGTCATCATAAAATTTAAACATTTTTTTAATTCAATTTATTAAAGTTTTCCCTTCCTTTTTCAATTCCATGGAATCCATTATCATTCTTCGTTTCTCATTTTCTCCATTTTTCCTCGTTCTTCTTCTTCAACACCCAAATTTCAAAATCTTTTTTGAAGTGAACTTTGTCTTTCACTAAAACTAAGAAGAAGGGAAGTTTTAGTTGTTAAATTTATGTTGGGTTGAATTTTGATTATAATTTTGAGTTATCGGGATTATCTAAGGTTTTTGTATTTTTTCTTCATCTTTTTCTTCAACACTAATTTACAATTTACAAGGAAAACAGATATATGGGAATTCTTGTTTTTAAGTCTTGCATGAGATTTTAATGATTGGAATTTTAAGATGTGATCAAATTTAATTAATTATTATAGTTCACTTTTAAACCTTGATTTGAAATTTTTCAATCCAACTGCGTCAAAATGATCAATATAAGAAAAAAAAAATAGTATTTTAAGTTACTTATTAATAGATAAAATGTGAGTATAAGTTTTATATAACGTAAAAATGATAAATTTAAACATCATATAAATATAAGATTCATAAATTTATTATTTAAAAATTTATATTAAAAGTAGTATCAATCTTCTATGTAATTTGGACTTGGTCTTTACTGATACTGTATATTTTCCACGATTGATTTTTTTTTTCAATCAAAATGTTAATTATTAATTGGTGTTATATGTTATAATTTACACTTAGGGTTTGTTTGTTTATAAAGAAACTTCTCTTCACACTAATTTGCTTATACAAATTAAAATGAAAATTCGTTTTTGTTTTGATTGATTTTCGAAGAAGTAAAGGCGAGTAAATACGCATGATTGCTTTTTTCTTCGATCATCCCATGAGAGGTATGATTTGCAGGAGTTTGTGAGAAATTCTCATGTATACCCTTGTCATAATTCATAATTCTTAGGTGTGAAACAAAGTTGTAGTGTTTCTCATCTTTTATTTGGTGTCTCTCATATTTAATAATAATATTATTATTATTATTATTTCAATTTATTAAATTACCGTTTTTTTACATTTTAAAAATTACTTTTTATTTTTTTCTCTTTATACACATTTTTATAATTATATATAACATTAACAATTATCATTATATATTACTTTTTATAACTAGAGACATTTTGATAATTTTTAATTTATATCAATTAAACATTTTTTTATGTGTCCTACACTAATTTTCACAAATTTTACTTTCAAATTCACTCTTATTGACCTTCAAATCTTCTAAAAAAAACAACAATCAATTCACTCTCAAATCCTTTCACTCATTCTCCTCCAAATCAATCCTCTAAAGTGAACATACCTTTAAAGATGGGTTGAACTAAGATTTTAATTTAGAATGATCTTAACAATAATTTCAGTTTGTTTAAGTTGATATTGAGGATAATATAGTGAGTTGTATGATTTTGAGAATTAAAAGTTTAACCAAAGTTTTTTTTATAGCGCTTAGTCGCGTGATTTTCATAATTAAGAGTTTAGCGAAACATTTTTATTTTTATTTAAATGCGAGGTCTTATTATTACATAGTTAAAGTGGATCTTGATACTTAAAAGCAAAACAAAGTACGGTAATTGACTTAACTTTGCCATATTGTGAGATGTATGAGTTTGGGAATGATAATGAGGAGTTTTGATATAAAAAAAAAAAACTAATTATTGATATCATGAAAATAACTTCAATGAATGTTACTTTAATTATGTAGACATCAATTCTACATAGTATTGATCAATATCAATGAAAAAATAAGTCTCATCAATTACAAAAACTATGACAAACTTTGATAATCAAAACAATTACTAATATTATATATATATTTTTTTTATCTAGTTGTTAATATTATTAGTCGTAGAAGTTGAACCCACAACATCTTCCACATTTTCTATCAAAATATGTTAATTTGTAATTATTAAAAATATTTAATATTTTAGTTTTTTTTGTATTTGATGATATATAAAATACTTTATTTACATAGAAAGTTGAAAATTTAATAATTTTGAACCCCTGTGTCAAAATTTGTGAAATTATCATTGCAAAATGTAATGTTATTTTTGTAAAATCTTCTTATATGGAAATTGTATTATGATGAAAGCATTTGATGATACTTGACGTGAAGAAAAAGACGGTTTCCATTATTATGGGAATGTACTTAGTAATTGTGGGAGTGCAGTAAACAATAGTTGACCGTATAAAGCGGACTTATGACTTTGGACGTATATTACTGTTGACGGCATAATATAGGGTGTTGCTCCCTCCACCACCATAGCCTTCACTCTCCACCTTCCCTTTACTATTTTGTCCCTCAGTAAAATTTTATTTTTAAAATTATTGTTTTTTAATTTTACTCATTTATAACATATTTCACTGATAACCTACGTAGTTCCTTGTATGAGTAAAATATTTTTCTGCAAAGCTCAGTGATCGTGAAAAGAATTATCAAGCAATCTTCCTCTTGCTTTCGGTGCAGTACGTGGTGCAGTGCGTTTGTGGTGTAATGTGCTTGTCGTGGTTCCTCTCCAGGTACGTAGTCATAATCCTTCCAATAATCCTAAACCCTAAACCCTAAACCCTTCCAATAATCCTTCCAATAATCTTTCCAATAATCCTTTAACCCTAAAACGTAAAATGAAAACGAAGCCTAAACGGATGACATCCTTCAACGGATGTTGACATCCGTTGAAGGATGTCATCCGTTTAAGCTTTGTTTTAATTTTATGTTTCTGTTATTATTTTATTAGATATTTTAATATTTTGATTTATTATTTTTGAATATCTTTTTAATGTATTTTAATAATGTATATTTATATTAGTTTATATTTAATTATTAAAATATTAAAATAATAAAATAATAAAAATAAAAAATTTTAACTTTAAGGATATAATTGGAATTAAAGATAATTGGGGAGGTGGAGAGAGAAGGCTGTGAAGGTGGAGGGAGCAACACCCCATAATATATTATAGTTGACAACACCTTTTAACACAAGCATGAGGGTTTCTCACTGCACCTTTCCAATTTCTCCCTGCACCTCCCCAAAATTTTCTATTTTACTAAAATGGCCTTTGGTAAAAATAATTTTACTTTTACCTTTTAACTTTTACTTCTTTTTCTTAAAAAAAAAAAAACCTAATCCCCTTTCCTTTTGTTGCTGCAACACTCCACCCCCTACCCCTAGCTTCACATATTTCTTCTCCTTCTCTCTTTCTCTTGTTCCATCTTTCTCCCCATACTTTTTAAAACTTTAATCCCCTTTCCTTCTTATTACAGTGCCACAGGACTCCACTCTCCCACCCCCTGATTCCACATTAATTTCTTCTCCTTCTCTCTTTCTCTTTCCCCTTCCTTCCACTCTCGCACTTTTGAATTTTCCCTCCTCCTCTTTCTCTTGTATCTCTTCATTTCTTCAAGTTCAAAGGCTTCCTTTCGGTGCTTTTATTTTTTAGTTTGGTTCTTCGTTGAATCTTCAATGAAAATGGAGAATCTTTGGATCTTCAACGGAAATGGAAATCAGTTGGATCTTTAACGGATGTCAATATACGTTAGCGGATCTTCCATTTCCGTTTAGGTCTTCAACATTTTTATTTTATTGTTTTTAACCTTTTACTGAGGGGCAAACATGGAATGAGGTGGTGGAGGAAAAAAACATGTGGTGATGTAGGAAGAAACCCTCCACAAGCATGGGTTGCTTCCTCCATGATCCAAGTGCTCCTGCATCTTTTCATTATTTTCTTTTATTCTAAAAATATTTTATATTTTCTCATTATTTTTTTATTTTAAAAATACTCTACACCTCCCCATTATATTCAATAATCTTTCTTTTTCCACATTAATGGGGCATTCACATGGCTCAGATTTAAACTTGTGATATATTGCAAAATTTTATTTACACTTTCCTTTAAATAAGTTTGATTTAATCTTATTTTCACTGTTCAATATATTTTTTTTCTTCAAATTACTTAATAAATGGTAAAATTTTGTTCTAAATTTCTAGAAAAATGTTTATATATATGTGTTTTTTTTACATTTAATATCTATAATTTTTAACATTATATTATGTTTTAACTTACCGACTCAAATAACTTGAATAAAGTATTTAATTTATTAGATAAATAATATAAAAACATTATTAAATACTTAAAATATAAAAGAAAAATTATTTGTTAAAGATTTGAAATTTATTTAGTTCTTTCGTCATTGTAAAGTTAGTATATAATAATAATAATATATTATTTACTATTAATATTATTATGTTTATTATTTTGTATTTAGGTTTAACTTTTAAGTTTATAAAATGAAAGTGGTAGAAGCACTAATATTGAAGTTTCCTCTTAATTTTATATTTTGCAATATATCACAAGTTTAAATCTAAGCCATATGAATGCTCCATTAATGTATAGAGAGAAAGAAAAAGATTATTAAGGATAGTCGGAAGGTCTAAAATATTTTTGGAATAAAAGAAAATAGTGAGGAGATGTAAAATATTTTTGGAATAAATAAAAATAGAAAAGATGCAGAAGCACTTGGGGTGATGAAGGGAGCAATACCCCACAAGTATTTGTAATAAAATGCATAATATAAAAATATTTTTATTGTATATTTCGTTATGTATAAGGAAAAAGAGACGTGATAATAGAATAATTATACGGTTTGCATCTTTACACAACAGAATCACAAAATTGAAAGGAGAGAACAAAATAAAGTGTGATGGGTAAAACATATTCTTGAAAAAGTGCAGGGTGAGAAGGCATGAACTAGATGATAAGCAAGCAAAACACAAAATCTGTTGAGAAGAACTCCATTAAAGAAGGAAAACACCATTAAACAAAAACGTCATTGAAGAAAATGAACACGGTTGAAAGAAAGAAGAACATTGAAAAAAGGCGTAATTGAATGCTTCGTGAAAGTGACCTGGGAAAGCGGAGAAGTAAATATAGCAGTGAATAATAATTACTACTTATCTAATTGATTTAATAATTTATATATATTCGACATGATTATAATGGGCTTCACAATGAAACATGAGGGTGAAATAAGAAAAATAAGGGGTGCTGGAAGAAAGCCCGTTATAACCTATTACCACCTACAAAAGCTATCCAAACTATTAGCCCATTTAAAATTGCCCACCACTGTCCACAGACAAAAAGAAGAAGAGCAAAGTCTTTATACTTTAAGCAAAAAACAGAAAAGGCTTTAAAATGGCTACCGATTTGAATCTAACATTGGCAACTCTCAAGCAGATTTTACTTAAGGACTAAACAAGTTTTATTGGATTAAACTGGAGAATAAATGACACAGTCTTGTATAAAATTGTTTTAAAAGATGTTACCATTAGAAAAGGGTTAAAATAATAGGCACAGTATGACTGAGCTGTGATTATTATTTGAACTTAATTAATTATGAGAGATTTGATTCGAGAATAAAAAAAGGAGTAAAATATTTAAATAAGTTTATTGTTATAAAAAAAAAAAGAAAAATGGATGAGGATGGTATGATGCATGAGCATGTGGAGGTATGGACGGAAGCACGTGGATTGTGACAACAAAGGCAACACACTTCAGACATTTCCTTATGCTGTTTATCAATTACCTATCTACATTTCCATACCTCACACTCCAAATTTCTAATACACAAAATCAAATTTAAGGGATAAATAACTTAACACTGTTATTCAAGAATATATATATATATATATATATATATATATATATATATATATATATATATATATATATATATATTATTTGAAAATTTCTCATAATTTTCTTTTTATCAATTAATTAATGTGATCCAAAACTTGAGATATGGATGTAACAAGAAAAATTCATATACTTGGTAATGGAATTGAATGCACTACATATTATTGGGAGTAATACAAAATTATGTCTAAGGGATGTTTACGCAAATAAAAAAGTATTATAAGTTTAGTTATATTAAGGAATGAGTTTAAATTTAATTCATTTTTATAAAATCAACTTGTAATATAAATATTTAAGTCATATTTAAATACTGTAAATTGATCGTATTTTTAATTTATGTGAAATATTGAATTCAATTTTTTTTTTCATTTTAAAATATATAATTTATGCGTAGACTGATAAAAAAGATAGCATGAAATATATATCTATAAAAATTTATTAGAATATACTCTAATATTATATTATAAAAAATAAGTTTCACAAATATAAATTAATTTATTTCTAAGTAGATTATTATAGTAAATTTTTTATTATCATATTAAACTTATTAAAAATATATATATATACTTTTACTTTTTTTGTGAAAGCAATCTTTCGAATATTGTGTATTAATACTGTGATGAAACATGCAAAGGTTGTGTATCTTATTCTTGAAAACTAGAGAAAATAAGGGCATGAAGTATTGTATTTTTGAATTTTTTAGAAACAATAGGAATTATTACTAAAAACGTGGTTGAAAAATAAGAAAAAAAAACGAATCTTCCAAAATATATTTTAATTTTAATTTTTTATTTGTTTGATTTACAAAGTATTGAAAAATAAAAGTTCATGGGCAGTAGGGAAGTGATAAAAGAAAATAGAAAATAAAACTATCTGGGTTAAATTCATTAAGAAATTTACTTATTCATTTTTATTTTATTCTTAATTATCATTTTAACCATATTATTTCAACTATTTGTTTTATTGTAGTAAAAAAATACTAATATAATCAATTATATTCTTATTATAATAAATTATATTAAACTATATAAAACATAATCGAAATGGCTATCTAATCATTTCATATATACGTAAACATTAATCAATAAAAATATTCATGATATAATTAATTAGTATACATGTTTTCTTAATATTTATAACTAAATTGATCATTAAGTCTGAAAAATATTATTTATCATGAATTTCTTTAATATAAGTATCTTTAAATTTGTGGTATTTTTATGTTTATTAATTTTTGTATTCTTTATTACCTTGAAACAAACAACGCTTAAAAGGATTTTTTAAAAAAAGAAAAAATACATTAAATTGAAGAATTTTCATATTAAAATATGTCTAGTTAGCAACATGTATTTTTTAATATGTTTAATAAAAGTTAATGCTGAATTTTAACAGAATTCTTTTAAATCCTTATGATAGAATCCAGTAAAACGTAATACTTTTATATTTTTTGTTACTTTTGAAGAAAAATAGATTTCCACCTTGATGGTGAAACGAACTTTGCAGAAACTGATATTTTATTCGCAGTCTTGTAAAAGGGTTTAACTGTGACGAGGAAGATGGTGATTTTGACAAGGTGTTGATTAAGATGAAGTTACTAGGTAATAAATAATAAAGAAAGCGAATATTGCGAGTTGAGAAGAGATATTTGATATTGTGGTAATTTGATATGACATCTTATCCATGATGGGGCATCAAGTTCAAATTTACTTTTCTGAAACAAACAAATACAGTAGTTTGTAGCTATGATGGGGGCATCAAGTTCATTTTTTTACTTTTCTGGAGAAAAGAAAAAAGAAATAAGAAAGTAGTTCTTATGATGGAGGCGAAGAAGATGAAACAGTTAGTCTTAGAAAAGGAATGTGTTGTGTTTAGAGAATAAGTCAAAGGTTAGGATATTAGGTTATAGAAAGAAGGAATAAAGGAATGAGAAGATGAATACATATATAGATGCATGAAACCAAAATACAATGAATTGCGTAAATGAGTTGTAGAAAACCTAAAAGCAAAAGGGCCCTCCATTATTCTTGACCTATAGACTGATTGTGAGACACAGATGGAGGAGGTTTCTGTGACCATGACCTGCTGATTGGCGCTTTCCACCACCAAACCACCTAAGTTTCAAAATAAACATCCTTTTACATTACAATAATGTTTCTCTCTTCTTCTCTCTCTCCGTATATAACTCTAACCCAGTTTTTCATTTCCTAGTTTTTATATCAAATTTTTTATATACTTACTCGGTAAAGGATTTTATGTTGTTATAATTACTCGTAAGTCTAAAGAGATGGCTTTTTAGTAGTTCTTGCAAAATGTATCACAAATTTTAATTGATTTACAGGTTTGAAATTAATACTTCAAACTTAAACTGCGTTGTGTTTTGAAATCAACACCTATATCATGACACATATTGAAAAAAGTTTGGATCCAGCTAGATACTTTTGACTACATATATATATCTGATTTTGGATTTGACTCCAATTAAAGAAATTGTATAGTTTAACACTTAATGTTTTTTGGTAGGTTAAAATGAAAATACTTAAGTTTGTTTTTTTTGAAAATGTGCTGTTAATCTGAGCTATGAGATAATAATTTAAAAAATACTACTCAAATTTTGGTAAATATTTTTAATTATTTAAAGGGGTAAGTAGGTATATCATGACTAAGGATGGTAAAAAAATCTGCATCTATGGATATCTGCGAATAAAATTACGACACATAATTGATATCCGTTGATATTTATTATTTTCTTATAAACGGGTCGAGTATGAATATTATACTATTTGTACTCGCGGCAAAAAAAATTATATTTTATTAAGTTAAATTTAATAAAAATTAAAATTAATTATATTTTATAAGGTTAAATTTAATTAAAATTAAATTTTAATTTATACTTAATTTAATTTATATCATTTTTGTAATTTTATTTAAATTTTATTTTAATAATTTAAAAAATATATATTTTTTAAAATATTTACGGGTATCCGCGGATATCCACGGTATCTGTTGATTTTAAAATACCAACGAATATTTTTAAATGGGTATCCGTGCAGGCAGTGGGCAGGTAGCAGATGATTTTTTTTTTTCGGGTCGGGTTGCAGCTAGGCATTATCTGTGTCCGACCCGACCCGTTGTCATCTTTAATCATGACCTTTGATATTTAAATTTATACCTATTTTGGGTGTAGAGTCGAGCAACTCCACAAACCACACCTTCACACTTTCATTTCTATGTTGTTTGAGTAGTTAGGACAGCCCAAATTCTCCTTCGTTCATGCTTCAAACCGGCCTGAGGTACTTGTCAAAGGTTCTTATGCTTAAGTTAGTAAATAGTCTAACTAGGGTCAAAATAAAGTCTTAAATTCACAATAAATGCGATCACCTACCTTTTTACCTTTGACATCTATTTATAGTTTTTTATATGAGCCTAAGATTAGTGAAATTCTAATTACGACTCAATCTCAGTCCATTATACTAATTTATACCTCTCTTAATCTCGTTTTATAGCGTCTTTTGAGTACTTTGTTACTAAAATCTCCCCTAAGTTTTTAACATTGCTACAATTCCTAGACGAAATCCAGACATTTTTAAATTGAAAACCTAAATTAAATAAAAAGTTTCAATAAAAAACTAATTATAATTTTCATTAAAATTTTAAGATACCGATAACATTTTTAACTCGTAAAATTATTACTACTATTTGTTTTTTAATCTTATATAATTCTCACATATAGCATGTCATGCCATGGCATGGTCAAGCTACTCTTTTTCTCCATCGGTTAAAAATTTAAGCAAAGATTGAGAAAGTAAAATGTGAATTATACTTTTTTGTAATTTAAAATAAATAAATTATATATTAAGCAATAGAAAAGGTTAATTTGAATTAATAAATTTTAACTGATAAAAAAACTTGTTAAAGAATATATGCATTAATAAATATGCACCCATAGAATCAAAGACAACAACATAACACCTACTTTATTCATTCTGAGTTGCATTCATCATGTTAGTCCTTAGTTTTGTCAAAGACGTACATGTTAGGAGGGCGGAGAGATAATAAATATGCAACCCATATGATAGATATTTTCAGACCCTGAACCGCGAAATTTGACTCCTTCAACACATTTACACGTTCTCATGCCACCTAATCTTCTTACTTCAAAACTTATAATCCGTACTACTTCCTATAAAGATTAAGCTGCCTCCACAACTTATAAAATAATTATTTTAATTTTAAAAATATATTTATTTAAAGAATAAAACTAAAAAATAAATATAGACACCAAAACAAAAAAAATTATATAATTAATTTGACACACATTACATTTATTTTATAATATTTTGTAGGAGTAAAATAATGATAAAATGATAAACTTTTATATTTAAAAAATAAAAGAAAGAATAAAAAATAGTAAAATATCAAATGAGTATAAAAATCTATTATATATCAAAATATCATTATCTTTAGTCTCAACTCTTAAACAGTATAAAACTATTAAAACTATTAAAATGATTTCATTATTTTCTAAAAGACTTAATATATATATATATATGAGCATTATGACCTCCATTACAAGGGATGACATGTTCCATAAAGGAAGTTAATTTGTGGTATTGGAAGATGCATTCTTTGGTGAATTAACATGTTGGTCCTATACCACCACTCCATTCACAAACTAGTCAATGTTAGGCGCATGTATCTTAAACATTGTATTCGTCACTACTATCACTATGCACTTTTTTTTTTCTGTGTGCATGCATTAGATAAGATACCTTTAGTTGTCCTTGTTTCTTCCTTTCCCATACCTCATCTCATCAAATTTTAATCTCTTCCACAGATTATTCATTATTGCTCTTCGTCTTGGATAAGATGTATGACATCCAAATATTCAAATCTTCATCACATACAAAACATTAAGAGTTCTATCGTGTAAGTTTCACTTAAGAAATATATTTTAAATTTAACTTAATTTTACAAAATTAAATAATTAATGTGTGATTTCTAAGATACACTTCTAACATATATATACATATTAGACATAGGATTGATAATAAATTTTATACTAAAATAAATTATAAATAATTATGATATTATATTAAGAATTAAAGTTTAAAATTAATATAATTTTACAGAATAAAAATAAAATTTGTTCGCATTTATAAACTTTAAATTTGCTCTATATATGATGAATCAGTTTCAAGAAAAAAGAAATCATTTTGTTTGCAACCTTAAATTATTTAGCTAAGGTATGGTTCTTGATAATGGTGGTTCGCATTAATTACACGAACAGAGTGATTATTCAGTGCCAGGGTGGTCCTTGAGCTTAGGATCAAGGAGTTATAATGTCTTAGCTTAAACCAGACGCTTCAGGTTTAGCCTCACGGCTTAAATCTCTTCAAGTTATGATACATAAACTTCATCTTCTTGGCTTTTCCAGAATTTCACTGTTTTGAAATTTTCATCTCATCCAACCAAACATTAGGTTAAAGGAAATATTTAATTTAAAAAGAAGAAGTTCTTATTCACACGCATTCTCCTTCATCTCATGATATCATGATATCCATTACTAAGACTTCATTTTTGAATAATAAAACATTAAAGTAAAACATATTAACTATTTGAATGAAAGAATACTACTTCTTCAAATATATGTTTTTTTTACAATTATAATTATATCAAGTATTCATTTTATTATAATATATATATATATATATATATATATATATATATATTGAATATATAATTTCATTTGTTAAATTATTCATCAAGATTAATTATTAATTTTACTGACAAAATTAGTCGTGATAGAAAAATATTTATCGTTCTAATAATTTTAATATACATGATATTTGTATATAGACATTTTGAGATTAATATATTATACATGTATATGTATGTATATTATACTTTACACTTTTTTTAGTTATTTTGGTATCATCCAAAACAATTTTTTAATCTTTAAGTGCAACTTGATCACAAGAGTAGTATTTCTGTAAGATTATGATATATTAAATTTTTTTAATAAATTATGTGTCATTTGATCAGTTTATATATTTAAAATAATTAATCACAAATTATCGCATTTAAAAAAGTTGTTAAAAAATATTTTTTATTTTTGTAAGCAAAATATAGAAAAAGAGTGATAACATAATTTAAGAAAAATTAAACTAAACTTTTTAAGAAATTTTAACCATGTTTGTTTTTTACCTATGTTTGATGGGTGTAAAATACCGTAAGGAAAGATGAGCAATATATAAGTTGATGGTTGGGTTTAAAATATTGATATAGAGGGAATTAGGGGACTAAAAGACAGAAGAAAAACATAGAAAGAAAGCATGTTCCCCGTAAAAGTAAAAAACACTCTTTTCCTTTTCCTTTCCCTTTCTCATGACTTTAATTAAGTGTCTAAGAAAGTGACAATCATCAACAGAGGTATTCATTTGAAATTTCCGATGTTTACCAAAAGGAGAAAACAAATCATTAACGCTTATTGCGATTTCTCATACCTTTGACATTTTACTGTCAGATTTTTTACTAATATTCTACCTTTCTTCTTTGTTACGTTTGTTAAAAGCTTTTCAATCTTTTAGTATCCTCCAAGGATTTCAATGAAGACTTCTAACTTTTCCTTCTAACCATTTTTATATTCAATAAATTAGCAAGCAGGAAGGATTTACTTTTTGGTGAAAAAATAAACAGAAAAATAAAATCTGACATTAAAACTAATATTAATTAAAGGTGAAAAGGTAACAATAGAAGACTGTGGACATTTATGTCACTGTCAAGGCAAAGCTTTAGGATAAGTGCGATTATACTAGACGGTTTTAAAAACAAATTTGACATCAAATTGCTAAGACCCTTCTATACAATTTGATTTATTAACTTCGCAATTTTTTTTAGTTAAGTGAATAACAAAACAAAGAAGAATTATTTCATGTGTCGTTGTTCTTAATAAATTATGCTCGAATCATTTTATTGAAGTGCGACTTTTAAATATTTGTACCAAACAAAAAATTTGTATGAGGAGTTATTTCCACCATGATTCACTTTAGCAATCAAATTACTGCTTGGTCGTCATTTTCTCTATAGGAAAGAGAGTTGTTTTGGCATTGCTTTAGTACGTTTGTTGTCTCTTAAAATAATGTTAAAGAGTAAAATTCACAAACATTAAATATTACATATTTAACACCTATATTATCATTAAATCAATCGTCTTCATATTAACCAATGTTTTTGGATATATTTTACATCATTCTAACCTTCATGTCTAGAGATATACTTATCCATTTTCATATGTTTATTAATTTAACAAAACTATTTATACATCTATATAATCATATCTGTTAGAAGTCTCACACTGACTAAAAATAAAGTCAAATTATAATATATAAACAGAGTACAAACTTCACCTTACAAGTCAGTTTTGTGGAGTTGAGTTAAGCTTAAAACTACTATCTAATATGGTATCAAAGTCATGCTTAGAACCTTTCCTACCAAGATTTATGTGTTAGGCTTAAAACAACTTTCTAATAATATCAATGATTATATATTGATACTAACTCTCCTTAAAGATAATATGTCTATCATCAAAATCTTCATTTTGGCATTTACATACATTCAATATAATTTCTAGTAAGTCTTCAAATATAAAATCATGCACCAAACAATTTTTTTTTCACAAAAACACTAAAAAGAAGAAGAAAATTGATGAGTTCCTTAAAAAGAATGAACTATATTAGGGATGGCAATTTTACCTGCGGGCACGGGTATGCGCGGGTAAAATCCGCGACGGGTAGTAACTTTCCGCAGATATTTACTACCCGCGGGTAACGGGTAGTGGGTATTTTAATACTCGCTTCTAAATGGGTTGGGTACGGGTAGTATACTACCCGCCCGCCCCGCGGGTAGCCGCTACCCGCGAAAAATTAAATAAAAAATTTATATATTTTTTAATTAAATTAATTAAAAATAAAATAAAATTATATTTTATTAGGTTTAATTTAATTAAAATTAAATTTTAATTTATATTATATATATATATATATATATATATTTTGTAATTTTATTTAAATTTTATTTTAAATATGTATTAAATTTTTTTTTTTAATTTTTTGCAGGTATCTGCGGTTACCCGTGGATTTAAAATACCCGCGAATATTTTTTAAACGAGTACCCGGCAGATAGCGGATCGGATAACAGATACAATTTTATCCGACGGATCGAATTGTGAGTAAGCATTACCCATACCCGACCCGACCTAATCCGTTGCCATCCCTGAACTATGTACTTGAATGAAAAAAAATTCATATCCATACTACATTTGTTTGTTTCAAAACTTCATATCCACTTTTTTTTTAACTTATATGCTAATAAAATGATACTTATTTCTTTTATTTTAATTAAAAATATCATATTAAACTTTAAATATAAATTTTAAAAAAATATAATTTTTGTAAACAAAAACTTTTGATGATGAATTATTTATATTAATATATCATAAAAAAAAATATAGTGCCACTAAATTATAATTCATCGCATGAAAATATAAATATTATATTTTTTTGAGAAAAAATTACTTTGATTTATAAATAAGTAAATAATGTTTAATTATATTTTGTTTTTAACATTCATAATTGAGATTTAAATAAAAGGTGTGTAACTAATAGAATTGAAAGGACGAGTTTAACATGAGAGCATTTTTTGAATTCCTCAGTGAGTGTTGGAATTTACATGGTTTGACGAGTGCACTAATGACGCAATTATAAGAATAATGATAGCTGTTTTGTTTTTGTGATACATAGACTTTACGAAGGTGCTTTTAAATCCCGTGACCACCTATCCCCAGTACATGAACCCCTTTAGTTTGTAGAGCAAGGTGCATTGAACTCAATCATATTCCATCTCTTACATTTCTAAGGAATTTCTAACATTATTATGTTCGCCAATAAAAAAGTTCACTTAGTTCGAATTTAGAAACACTTTAATCTATCAAACTATTCTCTATTGTTAATCATTCTTTAAGATTTTATCATCGCTATTTCATTTAGGACAAAATTTAACTACTCTTACTGTTTAATAGAAAGAAATACAAAAAATAAAGATATCAATATCAATACATACATTATAAAATGTCATCATGGGAGTAATATTCTTATTTTATTTATTGTCATCCTATAATATGTTGTACCAAAACAATACAGTGTTTGGGAATCACACTTCTAATGTAAGTACATTTATAATTAAAAACAAAATAAATATTAAAGCATAATATAAATTTATTATGGTTTAACAAAAATATTATTACTCAATATATAAATATGAGAAAAATATTATTAAACGAAATTCACATTTTTCAATTAAAACTTTTCTAGTAATATTAGCAATATCACTTAAGTTACTTAAGTTAGGAGACTTCAATTAAAGAAAATAATTCTTGCCTAAAATAATTTTCCACTTAAGTGAGGAGTTTAAAGTTTAGAGTAATTTTTTTGTCTCGTGTATATATCATTTAAGAAATATTAAACTTACTTAATATATATATATATATATATATATATATATATATATATATATAAAATAAAGTTCAAGACTTTTAAATTTAATTATTTTATTTATAATAGGAATTTAAATAATAGTTGAGAGTAGAAGTATTCCTATCTAAGAT
Source organism: Vigna umbellata (assembly GCF_029865625.1). Lineage (NCBI taxonomy): Eukaryota > Viridiplantae > Streptophyta > Magnoliopsida > Fabales > Fabaceae > Vigna > Vigna umbellata. The sequence goes on along the minus strand of NC_142172.1, from coordinate 37,130,900 downwards.
AAAATTTGAATATTTGATCTTTAAAAATGTCGAGTTTATAAATAAAAAGTTGATTATTCAATTTCATTTATAAAATATCATCTATCTCTTGAATTTTTTTTAAGGTTTTCAACGATTTTTTTTTAATATTTGAATCGAGCGTAAAATCTAAAAATATAATAAAATAATTGTTTTTTATTAGGTTTTTCATTTAATTAAGCTTATTTTAATCCTTCTTTTAAAGTTTACCATATATGTATATAGAGTTGTTATATATGACTCAATAAATATTGTTTGTTTAGAATTAATATGATATGTTCATATCACTTATTTAAAAATTTTTTGTAGCAGATATTACAACATGGTATTCTGATTTTTCATTAATAATAAATTACCCTTAATATTGAAATATGAAATTCCTGTCTTTTCCTATTTATGATGTCTACAATCATCTTCAAATACAATAAATAAGTTAGTCACCCACAAATTCATCATGTAAAGTAGATCGATGAAAGCACAGACAGCCTTAATCTTTGTTTGTTTCCGCATTTGTACTGGTCACGAAGAATGAAAGGTGGGGATATCAGTTGTTTGTTTTTGTTACTTTGAAGGGATTTGCGACTATGGAAAAGCAGAGAAAAGCCACCTATACAAAACACGTTTTACATTTTTAACTTTCTTTTATTCATTCATTGACCGTAGAATGACATTATCCTATACGTAGAAACCCAACCACAATTGCAAAGATATACATGGTTGTGTACAGGAATAAGTTAATAATAATAATAATATATTTAAATATAATTAAAATTAATTACATTTTATTTTAAAATATTTTTAAACACATGATAATCGTTTTTTTATCAATTAAAATATTTTTAATTTATCAAACTTATTTCATCTCAATCTCTTTTATAAACTTTCATTTCAAATTTATTCAGTTGTTATTATCTTTCTCTTATTCAAATAATCACACATTCATTTTTTTTTAAACTCAAATCTACTTTTTCAAATTCAAAGAGTATGTTGTTTGGATTTGGAAATGAATTTGAATGTATTTAAGAAAAATATAAAATTATTTGAATTAAGAGAAAAATAATAAAAATAAAAAAGTTTAAAATAAAAATTAGTAAATGATATGGTAGAATTAATAAATTAAAAATATATTTTAATTAAAAAATTTCGTTGAAACAAATAAAAAATTTCGATGAAGAGAAAGTTAAAACAAATAAAAAATTTCGATCTTTGTAAAAATTGTTTTTTTAATTACTTTAAGAGTAAATATATACAAGTCCGTCCGTTGAAACAAACGTAGACATGTAGCATTACACGTGCATTTAATGCCATTGACATCTTCGGAAGATGTGGGGAAAGAGGTTATGGAAAAAAAAATCAGAACAAATTTACTGTAAAGGATAAAGTTTTTTTTTTTTAACACTTTACATAAAAAATATATTTTAATAATATAATAATATGAATTATACTTATAATTAAAATATCATTATTTTTCCAGAGTCAAATAATTTTATCTAATATTGTGTTCGAGTATGGTAAATGATTTCAAAAATTTGCTTCAGAGGACAAAAACTGTTATTTTGAAAAAGCAATAAAATCATATTAAAAAAGTGATAAATTTAAATTTGAAAACATAAAAATAATATTTTTAGCGGTTAGCTGTCAAATCTCATGTAATAAAATTAACATAATGTCTTTCGATTTTATTGTGTAACATATTTATTTATTAGCTATCACACCCTATTTTTGTTGTAAGTTATAACTTAAATTTTTTTAGAAGAATATAATATTAATCGTTATCATATAATGAAGGCCTACTATACTATAAAAAGAAAATCGATTTCAGTGTTCATTTTTTTAAAACACTTGCTCTTGATTTAAAACAATGTAAAAAAAAAATTCACAACAAAGTCCATCTTTTACATCCACACATTTGAGCACGTGAATAAAATGTTTGATTTAATATTGATTTTTTTATTGGCGACACCTAAATTCTAGATAATAAGATTCAACTACTGGTTGCAGTAAAAGTCAACTATAGCCTTAGACGAATCTTTAGAGTTTGGAATTCAAAATAGTAAAGAAGAATCGATTATGGGAATTTATGCAAAAGAAATCTACGTTAATATAATTTTCAATAGACAAAAGTTATATCAATTAACAATTATCTAATTCACTGTACAGTTTTTTATGCATAGTTTTATGCAATAGAGGTAAGGTAGTCATAAAATAAAATGTTAAATAATAAATTGCCCTTTGAAAATATAACTGTTGATAAAATATTAAAAATAAAATCTCTAACACAACATGTATCGTATGCTCATATTTAATATAACATCATCATAATTATAAAACAACTACAAATAAATAGAATAAGCATTATAAACGATCATACATTAACTATGTTAAATACATTTATTCATATGAAAGGGAACAAAAAAATAAATATTATGTTAAATAAAATGAATGTATTATTAATGATTCTATTAAGTTAAAACATCTATATTAACATTTATTAAATTTATCGAAATATATTCAATTATCAAAGTATTCCATGATTTCAATTGTCTAATAGTCCTCGATAGTAATATAGTTTATCATGTATATATTAATTCATTGAATTCTTCATCCCGTAGTGTCATGAACTAATTATATTATTGACACTAACATGTATTAATTTTGATTATACTATAATATATAAGTGAAGTTTTCTTTTTCTTTTTTTACTAATCTAATTTTTTAACTTACAATTATATACTTTTTGGAGTAAAGTATTACACTTTAATTATTTAGTAAAAATATTTTGCAATTTTCTTATATATATCTTACAAGAGGTGTAACCATAATTACACATTGTTACTTTGTTTATTTGCATCTATACATGTAAGCATATTTTTTTAACAGGTTCACAACTTTATTTCGTATTTTCGAAGATAAACTAGTTTTTCTTTATTAGATTTTATTATTATTATTATCTCTCTATGGTGTCTTTAAAATATATTAATTGATATTGATTTAATGTTTTTAAATATATATAAAATAATTATAATATAATAATTTGAGTGTATCTGATAACACCAAAGAACCAATTAAGATATTTGGATTTGTTAAAATTCTTGTAAGATATTAATATAAAAAAAAACTTAAAGTTGTGAATTATGTGTAATGAACAATTAAAGTGTTATCTTTCATTTAGACAATACGTAATTAATAAGTTAAACTATTAGATTAGTAAAAATAGAAAGAAAGTTTAATTATAATCTAATAAAAATCAATACAATTTACATTACACAAATTTATGAAATTATAGATGAAATTTTTTCGAAGAAAATAAATTTGTTGTTAAATTTAAATTATGGAATAAATTATTTGGTTGTTTGAAAACAAATTAGTTTTTCATGTGATGTTCTATTGGTGACGGATTTCATCTAAACAAAAAAATAAAGGAATAAAATAAAGGAGATCAACAGGACAAAGATGAATTAGACTGTAGTGTTTATTAACTAATTTTTTATCGTTAATAATTTTAAATTTATTGATAAATTTTATCATTATCAACAAATTTTAACTATAAGTAATATTCATTTTTCTTTTAGTATTATTAACTATAATTGAGGTTTCACAAATAAATCACAAAAAAAATAACTAATTTTCAATCATTTTATAACTATATATCTATATTATTTGTTTTAACAAAATACTTTAGATATCTTTTCAACCTATAACATAACTTAATAATTAGATTACCCTGTCTTCCTTAACAACCTTCTTATACAAACATATTATTAATACAATCTTACAAAATTTCCATTTACTTATTCATTCACATATAGTAAGATATAATTTAAATTTAAAATTAAATATATTTTAGTTTTTAAACTTTAATACAAAATTAAAAGTCGATATTATTTCAAATTTTATTATAATATAATTCTCAAACTTAAAAATAAACAAATATAATTATTTTAACATAAATACATTAAAAAAGTATTATGTATTAATCTTTTTTCATGTTAACATTTAAATTAAAAAGACTATATAACTTATTTTTAAAGTTTAAGAATTAAAATATACTAAAATTTAAAAGAAAAAATTAATTTTAATTTAAAGTTTAGAAATTAGAAAGATATTTAACCTTTATTTATATAATTTAACAATTGTATTTTTATTTTTAGAAAATCGCTAATCAAGGTTCTATTTGGAGGGGAAATCATCATAAAGAAATAAGTCATATTAAGTTGTTATTTACTAAGTAAAATTCAATTTATACATTAAGTAAATTATACATATATTAAGTTATTGTTGCGCATCTAAGGATTTTTTTTTTTAATGAATAACGTGCAATACTCCATCTCTATATCTCTTCCCTTTTCCACGAATGAAAAAATATCTTCTCATTTCATACACGAGTGTACCAACGTTATTCCCTGTCTTCATTTATTAATAAAAATAATTAAAATCAACTTTATCATTGACTAATCAAATCAAACTTTTATAACTCCTTTTTCAATGACTAATCAAATCAAACTTTTATAATATATATCTAATTCTTTGAAGAAAATCTAGCTCTTATAATTCATTATTCGAGATTACTACTTTGACAAAACTATCAAAATTGCAAAGTTTTACGTAATTGTCCTAAGTGGTTGGAAAATCATAAATTCAAGAAAATGAGTAGAAATAATTAGACTTAAATTTAAAGAAAGGAAAAGGTAAAAGCGATAGCAAAATTATAAAGGGGCATTGAATCTTAAAGCAATTAAACCGTTTGGTTGGAAAATGTCAGTCATTTCAAAAGGAGCTCCGAAATAAAAGGAAATTTAAGTATTAAAATATTTCTTATTAAATGTAAGCTAAAAATATTCTTAGAATCTATAGAATGATAGGAAAGTAAATTTGAAAAGAAATATACGGAGTTAGCTAAAAATTTAAATGCATGAATTTATGGACCGAAACTTATAAAAAATTAACTATTGATATGTGAAATATGTTCGGTACTACGAATTTGTGTATACGTTTGAACAACTAAAAACTAAATTTATAACTTTATGGGTTAAATATGTTTTTAGTCCCTAAACTATTGACCGTTTCTGGTTTTCGTCCCTCTTCCAAACAATTTAGTCCTCAATCTTTAAAAAACGTTCGTTTTAGTCGAAAAAACGAACGTTTTGAGGACTAAAACGAGGACTAAAAACAAAATTTTGAGGACTAAAACGAACGTTTTTCTAAAGAATGAGGACCAAATTGTACCTTACTTTGGAAGAGGGACGAAAACCAAAAACGGCCAATAGTTTAGGGACTAAAAACATATTTAACCCTAACTTTATTAACACGCTTTCAAGGTTAACAGTAGAATGATTTTGTTTAGAACCTTCTAAATGGACTCTATAAATTCTTCGTTTTGATTTTATTTATCTGCTAGCAATAGTATCATTAAATTTTTCTTCATCAGCTCGTAAAAATATAAAAAGCTGAAATATTACTAATTATCTTTTAGTACAAAATTATAACTGCTACCATTGGATATTAAAATTGATTTATAATAAACTATAACATAATTATATATTATAAATATTATATAAAATTAATTAGTTAATTTTCAGATATTATAAATGAATTATTTTGTTTTTTTTTCAAAATAATCTACTGCAAGACTTGTAATGACTAATATGTAAAACTTATAATGGTTAATAAATGAATATCTTTAATAGACATAAGTGTGTGTTAGATATATACATATATTACAAGTTAAGGTATAATGATATTTACTATGTATAGTTGCCAGTCATCCAGTTCGACCCAGCCCAACTCATCACTAGTTGGTCATCTAGTGAGTCAATTCAACCTGTTTTATTTATTAGTGAGTTAAAAAAATTTAAATGCAGTAGACCCACCACTGGTTAAGGTATAATATTTTTCTCTCTCAAAACATTTTTTTTATTATCACCATCTACAATATAATAAAAAAATGATAACTAATAATATTGAAACACAAAAAAAAAATTAAATTAAATTAGGTGGATTGGTGAGCCAACCCGGTGAGCCGGGTTGAAAACTAACCCGTATAAAAAAATTACATTTTTTCAAAACTTGACTATCACCACGGGTTCAACCCGGTGAGCCGGATTGAAAATTACACCATATAAAAAAATTACATTTTTTTCAAAACTCTACTCACAAATCCTTGGTGAACCAGGCTCGCGAGTTATAGGTCATCTTGACATCACTATTATCATGTAATCATTCATTAATAGTTACTAGTAAAATTATTTAAATATTTTTTTTAAAATTAAGTGATTAAAATAAAGTTAATAGAAAATATTAATTGTTGACTTTATATATTTTTATTTTTTATTTAGAATTGTGAAATTAAAGTTATTTCTTAAAATATATTTTTTTAGAAATATATTTAATTTTTAGAAAGATCAAATTTATTTAATATTTAAGAAAATTTGAGAATTTTTTTCGGATATCCAACCGACCTAACTTCTTATCATCTTAATTTATATGTTTTTCTATTATATATACTAAAAAATATATATTTGTGATAACAAAAATTAATAAAATTATAATTATAAAAATAAATAAATATATTTTATAATTTTATTGTAGATAATTTTTATTTATTTTGTATTTATATTTTATAATAAATATTTATTTGAGTTTAAAAATTAATTAAATTTAAAAAAAAAAGTTGTATTTAGAAAAAAACTGTTAAATTAAAAAAATCATTTAACATGTAAAATTGGTAAATGGACGAAATAATAGATAATCTTGAAAAAAAATATATGCACCAAAATAAAGAATATTCTTTATTTAATAGTAATAATATATACTAAAGTGGAAAACGAATAAATAAAACTAAAGCAACAAATTATGCTGTCGTTGGTTCTTGTGTGTGGGTTAGACAGAAGATGAAAATGAGAGAGAACCAAATTCGATAAATGGTGAGGGATGTGGATTAGGGTTATGCGAATGTTTTTTATTTTTTCAGGTGGGACTAGTGTAGGAATGACAGAAAAAATATTGGAATGAGATAAATCAAAGAGAAATTGTTGAGAGGAATGAAAAATGGGAGAGAGGTGAGTAAGGGTTTGAAGTTTCTTGTTTAGAAAATGAAAATTATTCAAATTTTTCTAACCTTAAAACTTAGAATCCATAATATAAGAGGTTATTTTTATCTATTAAAACCTAGTAGAATTTGCTAATATATATAATTTGTAAAAAATTAGCATTAATTTGATTAATTATTTTTTTTCTCTTAATATGGTATTATTAGTATTTTTTTTGCATTCTTTTCGATAAAAAATTTCGACAAATGTCATGGTTAAAAATTATAATGTCTCATGATAAACTGCATTTATATGATTATATTAATTCTAAATACTAATCATTTTTATAATGATTTAATGTTTTCTATTATTTTCTATGGGTTTATTTAAAAGTAAATGAATGTTGATTCACTCTCAATGTAACATCCCATAATCTCACATTTGATAATTCATAAATGATATATTGTATCATTAGATTTAAGGTAATATCGCATAATATCACACTTGATAATTCACAATTGATATGTATATATGTTTTAAACTCATATTTCAACTACAAACTCATTAATATAACTCGAATTCTTCTAATTTATTCTTCTATCTCTTCCTTCGTTGACACTGAATCAGACGACATTCCTTCATCTGCTCCCGTATAACAAATTATACGATCATTGCACAAACACAAGCAAGTAGGGTGAGCCATGCAACAAATCATTTATAAAACATGCATAATTACTTTGATACACTGAACAAACATCATATAATAATTATGTCAGACACCCTCATACCATCATACAACAATCGCACCATAGATACTCATCCCATCATACCACAATTCCTAATAGACACTCATCCCACAATACCCAATAGACACTCATCCCACAATACCTAATAGACACTCATCCCACAATATCCAATAGACACTCATCCCACAATACTCAATAGACACTCATTCCACAATAGCCAATAGACACTCATTCCACAATACCCAATAGACACTCATTCGGATGATACATTGATGAGCGGTCACGGGAGGTTATGTACTTGTGATGACCCTTACTCAATACTATGTCCAAAACCGGCACATAGACTAGGACCTCCTGCCCCTCTCACAACATAATTCATCCTTCTCTACTTGAGACTGGATGATTATTAGAGTATCAGGATAACCTCAAACAACAGGACCCTCAACATCAACATATACACTAATACCATATCATTACATAATCTCTCCACGAGACTCATGTCATGTTCATATTCATCAACTCATACCATGCTCAAATTCATAATTCCATATCCACCACAATAACATGAATTCATGATAAATTTTCATTCCAACAAGATATATTGCACAATAATTTAACAGTACATAATATGTTCAATAAGATTTAAGTTAAAAACTTGTCGAGTAGACTTTCAGGAAAGAGAGGTGTGTCACAATGGACAACTTAAGTACCAAGTCTTTCCTTAGCCAAAGTGTTCCTCAACTAGTTTTAAACAAATTTCTTATTTACAGATTCAAAACAACAACATATAATAAGACATGAATAGTAATAAAACAATACTAAATCATAATATAAAAGCTTAGAAATTCCCGGAAAACTTCCAGAATCCCCCTCCCCCTTGCTTGGTATTTATAGGCCAAGATTCTGATACTATTATATATATATATATATATATATATATATATATATATATATATATATATATATTTTTTTTTTTTTTTTTTATTATTTCAATCACCGAAAGTTTCTTTGTCCATTTGTTTTTTTTAAACAAAAAGGTAAACAAGAGTTTGAATTGAACCCATGTTGTTGAAATCACCATGTAAACAAGAGTTTGTCCATTCTTTATCTTCTTTTCAATTTTACCTACCAATTTTATATAATATATATAATATTTAATTATATTTATTCTGACTAAAATGCTTTCAAATTTCTAACTTTTTCCTTTAATTTCGTTTCAGTGTGAAGGAATACAGAATATGTGTTCTCATCATCAACGAATACATGCAATTCGTGTACTGTTCTTCAAAGCAGACAGGGTGTGAAGATTTTCTTTTCAACTCAATTTCCATACCAAACATATTCTTATTCTATTGATTTTAGTATGGCTTTATATATATATATATATATATATATATATATATATATATATATATATATATATATATTATAATATTCTTAATAAATCACATATAATAAATTATAATTAGAATATTATCATTAAGATACCAAAATTCTTAACTATACTTCTAATTAATGGTGACATCTTATATTAATATTTAAATTTATGCTCATATTTTTTCATACATTATTGTTTTTCTCATATCAAAGTAATAATACAAATATTCAGAATTAAAATAAAATATAAAAATTAAAGGAACAAAATATATAATATATAAATAATATAATTTTATTAAAGAAACAAAAATTACATACTCTTCTCTTTAGTTTTAAAGATAAAACAATGAAACTGAGATCTAAGCTTACTTACATAATGGATTCACATAATTTTTTATTCAAAATCTTAAGATAATGGATTAATGGATTTTCAATTTTATATGATGTTTGACTTTCTCGTGGAACTTATACTAACACTTTAAATTCTAAGAATCTTCCTCTTTAAGGGTCAATTTCTTTTACATCGATATACTTTCCTTTCAACGGAAGTCACGAGTACTCCTTTTTGTACTGTCGTTTATCTAACGTGATACACTTACTTTGAAGTCTTTGTTTGGAAGACTTTCGATACATGAATATTTTTTACTCATACGAACCTAACTTACTTATGTGTGTCTCTTATTTTATATAAAATGAGACCTTTTAACTTGCTTATGTGTGTTTCTTATCCATCTCTTATTTTATCCAAAATGGGACCTTTGTTTGTATCCTGATACAAGACAACTCTAAAGAGCATAAGTGATTCTATTTCTTCGTCACTGATATGCTTACTTTATACTTTGAGAATTTTCACTACTATTGAGTGTTATACTTGTTTATTATCCTCTAACAACTTTCAAGTGCACACAAAACACATTGTTTTACTCTTCTTATAGGACCGTACCACTACTTAATTATAACATAATTTTATGATTTTTAACATTTTAGATCCTATACACCGTTTTCATACAACATATTTAGTAAGCGATAATTCTTTTAGAAATACAATCTATTTTTCATTCAAACTACAATTTTTCTTTAAATTATATTTCCATTATTTAAACATCACATCATAATAATGAAGTAGTGATATAACAAATATGTTTTATATGACACTTAAAATTTAAATCATATACATTTTTTTAAAATTTAATTTATTTTATAAGAACTTCTCAATACAATACAAGAAAGTTTAGTTCTTTAACAATTTATTTTATAATCATGATGTTAATTAAACTATTAGATATACTACTAAAACATGTTAAACATTAAAAATTAATAATATTCCATCACACGTTCATGCATAAGCATATAATATGTTATGTATGAGATAAATGTCTTAGTTACATTTTAAAATATTAAATTAAATGTTTAACTACTATTTTGGTTTTTATATTTTGGATTTTGATAGGTTTTAGTTTAAATATTTGTTTTTTTTTTCAATCAAGTTTCATTATATATTAAATTGATTCAATGTAATTTCTTTCATTTGTTGAAAAGTAACCACCTGTCAATCTAATCAAATGTTTATTGTTAATTTAGTCTAAATTGAGTTTATATATTATTTAAATAGAGACAATGTAGTATCTTTTGTGAAATCAACGTTGTGAGTCTAAACATTCTTCTTCCCCTCTAATCCATTTTTTATTCTCAGACACAATCTAATTAAAGTCGTCTCTATTAACTTCTGCATCCAAGTTCTACATTTTTGTCTAACACATATTTAAAAACGAATGAACTCAATTATGACTTTTGGATTAAAATTTAAGATCCATAGAGAACAATATCGATGAAATAAGACTATATTGTCTTCATATAAAAGGATTAAATTAAGTGAGAAGAAAAAAATAGAAACTAAATTACTAATTAAGTTTTTTATTTGATTGAGACATAATTAACTTTCAAACAATATTAACATCAATTTAATAAAATAAATCACATGAAATCAATTTATCGTATAATGATACTTGATTAAAACAGAAATATATATTAAAATAAAAAATAAATGAAACTCAAAATATAGAAAGAAAGTAGTTGAATCTAAATTAATTTATCTGAAAGTTGATACATATAGCATCTAAGATAATACAACATGATTTAATAAATAAATGAATAAAATTTACAATACCATTCAAAACATAAAATTATAAAATTTGACGTTTATTGTGAATTAACTTGTCTGTGTCGTCCTTTATCATATTTCCAATGATTTTATTCCATGGCTGTCTTCCAAATTTCAAATCAACCAGCCTATTCAAGTTATTTAATTATTAAGCAAGATATGCATCCATGTCTTTTCTTTTTATCTGTACTAAGAATATGCGTATATAAAAGCGGAAATTGATTTCTTCAGCGAAACGTAAATTAATATTACTACCAATCCATCTACCCCCAACAAACTATTTATCAACTGAACAATATTGGCGTGAGATTCACACATTGTATAATCTAACGCACGTTTTCTGTTTTTCGATTTACACATCTTAAATGTATTGTCACAAGGATCCTAAGAAGTTTTGAGAAAATCTATCAAATATGTTATAATAACAGAAATTAAAGAAAAACGTCCAGCAGCAATATTGCATTTAAGTTTTTGTCCGAATTTAATTTATGTCTGTGGAGATGTTCATTTGGCATAAGTAAAAAGTTTGGAATACAAAAAGACTACAGCTTGAATGTAACATTAGTGGGATGTCTTAATCGTATACATGTTTTGGTGCGTGTGTCAGTTCGCTATATAAAATTTTCTCACAGTGTTTTATAATTTGGGATAACACAATAGCTTGGTCTTATTTTATCCAGGCATGCGGATAATTCTATGTGCGCGACTGAATAAACAAGATGACCCAGCTTTGCATCTGGTAATGGCACGTGGCAGCTAATTCGAAACACCATTGCAGGAAAGCATTCTTCTTCTTCTACTCCTACTAGAGAGAGAGAGAGAAAGAAAGGGAAAGAGGAGGGAAACAAGTCGTGGTTCTGACACAAGAAGATCGAACATTGAATGGGGAATTCATAGGAAAATAAAAAGCAATTTTTTATTGAAAATAAGAAAAGTATAGTATAAAAAACGGAGACATGAAGAAAGAGAGAGAAACTGAAAAGGAAAGAGGGTGAAAAATAAAACAAATCTTTTTTGGTGTGACGAGGACGTTTTGGTTCGTAAGAGCGTCCAAGTTCTCTTCATGTAAGAAAGTGGGGTCCCCTTCTCTCTCCTCTTCTAAATCCCATCCAACTCACCTCTTTCTCCTCTCCCACGAAACAACGGCGCTTTCTCTCTCTACATGGTTTGTGGTTTGGCATTGCCAAATACACAAAGGGTATTGTTCAAAAGGTTATTAAGATTCCCTGCATACGACCGCAACACTTCGTTTTTTTTTTTCTTTTCTTCACCTGGGTTTGCCTGTGGCGTAGAGACTGCGTTTTCCTCTCTGTTGTTTTCGATTTTCTACCGGCACTGGTCTTGAGGAGTGGTTTTCCGCAAAAGGGTCGCACCCGGTTTCTTGCTACAGCGCCTCGTGCCACAGTGAAGATGCCCTTTTTTTAATTGATATGTTGGGATTTGGTGGCTCCTTCAAGTGGGTTTCTTTCTTTGGTCTTCCCAATGGTGGAGGTGGGTGCACTTCTTCTTCTTCTTGTTGATTAAACGTCTATAAAGTAATGGACTTTGCTGCTGGAGCCTTTTGATTTGATGCTCAACGAGCTACAGGAGATTTGGTTAATGTGTTGTTAGTGAGGGAGGTATCTTTAACACGGTTTTGGTCTTTCCAGGGAAAGGTTGAGATCTGATGGAGGAGTGATGTCTGATTGCATTAAGGGGCTGTAATTCCTCAGGTACTTTTGCCTTTTCTTTTGGACTACATTACTGGGTTTTTGGTGTCTTTTCTTATTTCTTTTTTTCTTTTTTGGTTGGGAGGGGGTTGAAGGAGTATTAAACCTGTTGGACTTTGTTTTTTAATAATATTTATTTTGGCTTTGCCTCCCCCAGGTTTATAGCTAGCTTGGTTTTCCTGATTCTTTTATTCCTTTTTTTTATCCTTCTATTTTGCATGGGGTTTTCTTCGTTTGGGTTGATGGAAATGTCCTCTTCACCTGTTGGCACTGTATTATTCACTGATTCATACCACTCCATTAATAGGGGCATGAAAGAAGGTGGAAACTGAACTTATGAGAGTGAAATGTTTTAGATCGTTTAATTTAGGAAAAGAGTTAAAGATTTGTTTGTATTTTTTAATTTTTCTTGATTTGGATCTCGTGTATTTCCTTTTCCTTGTTTTGGATCTTACTGAGATTTCAATTTGTGTACCTGTTGATAGGGCAATACAATTGAAAGGGAGGAGGTTGGGTGGTCACTGGGGAGTGCTATGGCCCATTAAATTATATCCTTTGATGGATTGAGGAAGCAGCAACATATTGGATCAATGTTAAAAGCAGTGGCATCTGGGCTGTTGATTACCTCTGTCCTCATATGCGTATCTGCTAATGATAATGGATTTCCTAGATGTAACTGCGATGATGAGGCCAGCTTCTGGACTATTGAAAGCATTCTGGAGTGTCAGAGAGTTGGTGATTTCTTGATTGCTGTGGCCTACTTCTCCATCCCCATTGAGCTGCTTTATTTTATCAGTTGCTCAAACGTCCCATTCAAATGGGTCCTGATTCAGTTCATTGCCTTCATTGTACTATGTGGGTTAACACATTTGCTCAATGGGTGGACCTATGGTCCTCACACTTTCCAACTTATGGTGGCACTTACTGTCTCTAAAATTCTCACTGCATTGGTGTCATGTGCCACCGCCATAACCCTCATTACTCTGATTCCTTTGCTTCTCAAAGTGAAGGTCAGAGAGTTCATGCTGAAGAAGAAGACATGGGATCTTGGACGTGAGTTTGATAATATTATGAGGCAAAGGGAGGCTGCAGTGCATGTAAGAATGCTTACTCAGGAGATACGCAAGTCACTGGATAGACACACTATTCTGTATACCACTTTGGTGGAGCTGTCTAAAACACTGAGCTTGCAAAATTGTGCTGTGTGGATGCCTAATGTTGATAAAACTGAGATGAACCTTACTCATGAATTAAATGGAAGGAATTTCAATTTGTCTATACCCATTAATGATCCGGATGTTGTGAGAATTAAGGGAAGCGACCGGGTGAATATACTTAGCCCCGACTCAGCACTTGCTGTTGGAAGTAGTGGAGCTTCTGGAGAGGCAGGACCAGTTGCGGCAATCCGAATGCCTATGCTACGTGTTTGTAATTTCAAAGGAGGTACACCTGAACTAAGACAGACTTGTTATGCAATATTGGTCTTAATTCTTCCTACTGGAGAGCCTAGATCTTGGAGCAATCAGGAGCTGGAGATAATTAAGGTGGTTGCTGATCAGGTTGCAGTGGCTCTATCTCATGCTGCAATTCTTGAAGAGTCCCAACTTATGAGAGAGAAGTTGGAGGAACAAAATCGAGCTTTGCAACAGGCTAAAAGGAATGCTATGATGGCAAGCCAGGCAAGAAATGCATTTCAGAAAGTCATGAGTGATGGAATGAGAAGGCCAATGCACTCAATTTTGGGATTGCTTTCAATGATACAAGATGATAATTTGAAGAATGAACAGAAACTTATCGTGGATGCAATGCTTAGGACCAGCAATGTCCTATCAAACTTGATAAACGATGCCATGGACAACTCAACTAAGGATGATGGAAGATTTCCTTTGGAGATAAGGTCTTTTGGGTTACATTCCATGCTGAAGGAAGCAGCTTGCCTTTCAAAATGCATGTGTGTTTATGGGGGCTTTGGTTTTATGGTTGAGGTTGAGAAGTCTCTGCCAGACAATGTTATGGGTGATGAGAGGAGGGTTTTTCAGGTGATTCTACATATGGTTGGGAATCTACTACAGCACAACCACGGGGGAGGGATCCTAGTATTTCGGGTTTTTGCAGAAACTGGAAGTCAGGGAAGAAGTGACAAAGGGTGGACAGCCTGGAGACCAAGCTCTTCTAGTGGTGATGTAAATATTAGATTTGAGGTAGGGATCAACAGTAGTGATTCTGAAGTGGGGAGTTCGTCAGGACTTGGGGGTAGGAATTATAACAGTGATAGAGTTGGCGGCAGATTGAGCTTCAATATTTGCAAGAGGGTAGTGCAGGTGAGTGTCTTGAAGCTTATGTATGCATGGATATAGTGAATGCATTAACACACTGATTTACAATGAGTAGTAATTTTCAGATTTTGGGGAGAATCCATTTTATGCAGTTCTTCAGTATCCAAATCTAATTTTTCCTTTTGTGAGCCTTTAGAAGATAAATTCATCAGGAGGATGGTTGTTTACACCTCTTTATATAGTTTGGTGTTACAGAAAAACTGAATTTGGTTGTTTTGTTTGAAATTTTCATTGTTTGTTTTCTCTCTTGCTTGAAATGTTTTAGGTAAAGCCGTGGGAGATTGAAGGTAATGCATGTTGATATTATTATCTACAGTGAGATAATCCTTCAACTGTATTTTCCTTCTTGATGTCCTCGAATTCCCTCGATCATTTAGAATTCATTATATGAATTAGAGCGTAGTTTTCTACTTTCTTCAGGATTTGAATTATGCAGTGTTGTTTTTTATTCAGCGTGGACTGTATTCTGTGGTTCTTTTTCTTGCGTTGAATTGGTACTAAATTTCTTTCTATGATGTTAATTTCAGTTGATGCAGGGGAACATATGGTTAGTACCTTGTGCTCATGGTTATCCTCAAAGCATGACACTTCTTCTTCGGTTTCAATTACGACCATCCATTACCATAGCCATCTCTGAGCCTGGAGAAGGTTCAGAGCGTACCGATTCGAATTCAATGCTGAGAAGTCTGCAAGTTCTTTTAGTGGACAATGATGATGTAAATAGAGCAGTGACCCAAAAATTGCTTCAGAAACTAGGTTGTGTTGTAACTCCAGTTACTTCAGGATTTGAATGCCTTACTGTCATTGGACCTGCCGGATCTTCCATTCAAGTCATTCTTTTAGATCTTCACATGCCTGATTTAGATGGCTTTGAAGTTGCCACGAGGATTCGGAAGTTTAGAAGTGGAAATCGGCCAATGATCGTAGCCTTGACTGCAAGTGCAGAAGAAGATTTGTGGGACAGATGCATGCAAGTTGGTATCAATGGAGTTATCCGAAAACCAGTTTTGTTGCAAGGAATTGCTAGTGAACTCAGAAGAATCCTGATGCAGGGAAATAATATCCTGTGAGAATGGAGGGTGCAAGTTGTAACACTTAAGCATAAAGTATTTAAGTTATTTTAAGGCACATTCTTGGTAGAATTAGAACACAGCACTCTTTGGCTCTCCCTCGTGCTAGCAATTTTCAGCTTAGAGATGTTATTATTATACACACGATTTTCATAAGAAAAAAAAAATGGTATACAGATCAGTTCCTTTCCAATGTCTTTACGTTGTCATTGCCATGTATGTAGTTTCAAATCTAGTACTTGCATCTTCCCATTATAGGGTGTGCTGGAACTCATTCTTTTAGATTAGTATCTCGTAAGAGCTCTTGAAAAAACTGTTTGAACATGTTAAACCATTCGTTTCTTGGACTGTTTAAGTTCTATATTTGTTTGTGAAAATATGTCTGCCAGTTACCATATGCTATATATGTCAGCTTGAGATTTGAAGCAAACAAATATATATATATATACTTTAAAATGAACACCCTACTTTTACCGGTGAACGTTATAATGAATGATGAAAAGTAGATGGTATTAAATAACGTAACACGGTAATGAATGTATTGCAGTAATAGGATGATAAAAAATGGCATGAAAATGTCTGAAGGTTGTGCCGTCAACATTTGGCACGCAACGAGAGGGACAGGCTTTAATAACTAACAGAGTTGGATATTTGGTCTGAGATTATCGAAATGAATGAGGCAAAAGCGGTGGAAAAAGAGAAAAAGAAACGTAAGAGTGTTGAAGTTGTAGTGTTGGTGCAGGTGCGTTTGCAAAAGAGGGAAAGTTTTATTGGGTTGAGAATCTGTAATCGGTTTCTCTTGGAGAGAATTATATAAACTTGATTCCAGGTATGGGCCAGATATTTTTGAAGTTGAAACCATGCATGAATCTGAGCACGTACCTAGAACACTTGTCATTTTCACGTGGACCCATCACTTATTTTAATTTCCTCGTGTCCCTAACACACTTAGCCCAACTTGCCTTTTATTATCATTATTTATATCTTCTGCTGGTCTATTTGTCACATTCCATTGTTTATCCCTTTTCTCACTTTCAACTTTACCCTATTCAACACCCCTACAGAGTGAATATATTTTAATATAAAATAAAAACCATGTTCGCATATTTAGTAATCTTAATTGGTGTGATGTAAACCTACTTTATTTTGAATAAAAAACAAACAACTTTGTTTTATTCGAGTGTTTAGCTTTATGCTGGAAATGATGAAAATTCATCTTCACCACAAGTTTGTTTTAATTTTTGCTGGGTAAAATTTATATTGCCTCAAATTTTCAGTTTCACTAAATAACTTGTATTTAGTTGATAATTTTATGTTAAGTTTTGTAGCATACTTGTTTTCAAGGTAAAATATCTAATCCGTTTGAAAATTAAATTTGAATAAAATCAATATCTTTTGAAATAAATTTTGTTAATTCCCATTCAAACACGTTCAAAAAAGGAGTTGGAGAGGGTCATAGACTTAGAGCTTTCAAAGCAAGCCAATAGGGTTGGTTCACTTTTTTTGAGTTAGACAAAATGCAGTTCAACTTGTTACACTCTGAATTAGTTGGTTCGGTGGATTCACTTTATTTTAAGAAAAAGAGTGTGGAAAAATTAAAAATTCAACTACAGAAAATAAAAAAGTTATATATATATATATATATATATATATATATATATATATATATATTTATATTTATTTATTTATTTTGTGTGTACGCGTGTTTGTATTAAAGGAATATATACATTTTTTTACCATAGTGCAAATTTTGGCATAAATTAGTCAAAACAGAATTAGAAAACCTTACACAAGTTAAGTTATGTATGGGAGAAACGTTTTCACTAAAAAAAAACGTTTAGTTAAATTAAAGTTGTAAAAGTTGTATGAATTGGTTAAATATTGTCATTTTTTTCAAGTAATTTTAACTTGAGAAATTTTGTTAGAAAATTTTATTAATTTAAAAAATTATATTTAATAAAATAAATCTTTGGAATTGGGTTTGTGTCTGTAAATATTTATGTTTGTGATCGTGTATTTTAATGATTAGTTGAGAAACTAGAAAAGCAATGACTGTAATTTTTATCTGAATAAAAATTGATAAATAAAACAATATATTATTGCATATTAGATCAAATTTATTATGTGATATCAAGCATATTTTATGCTATAATCCAAATGTACATTTCTTATTAAGTTTTATAATTTTTTTAAGAATACATATTGTAATAAGATATGTGTTATAAGATTTATAATATAATAATATATATCAATAACAATATAATAATATAAAAAGGGAGTAAGTAAATTTGATAATTGAAATTAAAGAAAAACATAAAGCATTAAAATTTATTGACAAAATAAACAAGTTTTCATATGATGGCACTAAGATAATGTTTTTTACTTATTCGAAATTGGTTGATCATTTTGGAAACAAGTAGTAATTGGTCTTTCCGATGTCTTATGTTGTATTCGAGGGTCTGGTATGAAATTTAATCATATATAATGAACAAAAAATAGATAGATTTTTAAGCGGATGAAATTTTACATTATAAGCCTTATTAATGATCTGAAAGATATAAACAAGATTGATAAACGAGGTTAGTTGTAAATGAGAAAAATAATAAACAATTATCACATGATGACAAAGGAATCAAAGAGCTTGAAAATGACTCCAATTGCACCATCAATCATTTAATCTAACACTATATGGCATCGGTTGACAAAGATGGTAGGGGATGATATCTCTTGAATCTCAAATTCTGAATTTTGTCATGCATATTGATGCACATGACACAAGGCCAATTGTTGTTTTTTTTTAAGAAAGGTAGTTATATATCTTTTGGACACTGAGGTATGCTCTTAACATGAACTCAACCTTCACTTCTTATTTAACACGCCATGATTTTGTCCTTCCAAAAGTTGTCTTAATTAAAGCATAAATGATTGAGCAAGTCATACCTTCTGTCTCCATAAAAAACTTAAGTCCACTTGTAATGAAATTTTATCTATCTAAGATACCATTTGGGGGTATCTTTAATATTTACTTATTAGTTTTCGGTATTGGTATATATTTATATTTTTAGAGAATGTTACATAATTAAGAAAAACAATTAGATTAATACAAAAATTATTATTATAATATTATAAGTGTGAAATACCATTTTTTTGTTGCATTCGTTCTTTTTAATTTAACTTTTTTTATTCCAAAAATTAAAATATGAAATATTATTTACATAATTTAAGTCAATTTTTACTCAAACAACAATTCAAGGTTCGTTATATTGTTATTATTATTATTAGTATTGTTAAAATGAGTTGGAATCCATGAATCAATTCGATCCACCACAAATTTGGATCGAGTTGAGTTGAAAAAGAAATTAAAATTTTGATACAGGTCAATTTTGAACTCGACTCACTAAGAACCTGATTCACCTGGGTTGAATTCGTGGTAAGCAAGGTTGACTCATTAACCCATATAATTTTGTTTTTTGTGATTGATTTTATATATATTTGGAGTTTAATATGAGTTTGGATTGTATTATATAATTTTGATTTTGAATTGTCTTTGGAGTTTAAGATCATTTTGAATTAAAATTTTTATAGATTTGAATTAAAATTTTTTTTTATCTTTTTAAATTAAAAAATAAAATTATAATGAAACGAGTGAGTGAATCAACCTGTTTAATCCATCAACCTGTAATAAATTATATCAAATTTTAATTTTTTTGATTAGTTAATAAATAAATCAAGTTTGATAAGTGCTCAACCCCATCGAGTGGAGTTGGACTGATGATTGTTTTTGTAACTCTAATTACTAATTACTATTATGTGCACATGCTAAACATATTGGAAAAGTTGAATGAAGAATGTTTAATGCGAAGAGAAATAGTTTTTGATGATTGATTGGGCTTACATATTATATATACGAGATGAATTGCAGTTTGCAGGCGGAGTTATATTTATTATATATTATGGAGTGAGAGGGTTGAATTTATTTTTAGCAAATGTTGATAAATTATAGATTTGATGGATCGTCATTAGGAAACAGACCTGAAGCTTATTATATAAAAGTTGAAGTTGAAGTTCCCAATATGAGAGTGGGTGCTGTTTTTTTATTATGTAGATGATGAATGTTGTGCCAGGGGCTCTGCATCGCCACCCTCCTTCCTCCTACTTCATCTACTTCTCTTCTCTTTCTTCCACTCCTTCACCTCATCCATTTCTTATTATATTCTGATATTACATTTAACAGATGTAACATCACTATGAAAAAATTTGAGAAAAAAATATCATAAGTTTAATATGATTATAACAAAATAAGATTAAATATATTTTTAATTTTCACTAAAAATTTGAATTATTTTCTCTTCTAAATTTTGGTTCAATTAAATTCTTCAACTGTAAATTTAGTCTTTCTAATAATTTTTTTAAAAATAATTTAACATTTTAAAAATATTTCATGATAATATTTGAGTTGTGTTTGATATACATTTTTTTAATGTTAATTAATAAATACGTTTAAAATTTTAAATAAACTTACAGTTGAAAAAAATTAAATTCACACTCTTATAGAATTAAGAGACTAAATTAGTCTAAAATTTCAAGATTACTTTTAATTTTCAATTAAAAATAAAAAATCAAAAACATATTTAAAGCTAACACAAAATACTAATAATTAAGATTTATTTATTAAAAAAATATTAAAAAGTGAATAATGCAAGAACATAATGAAGTAGGAGATGAAAATCATCACACGTGCAGATGGGCGTGTCTCTCTGCCTTTTCTATTTGTGGTGGTTCACATGCAGCACCTAATTATAATTGGAAATGGATCTTCATAAGATTGCAAAGATGGGTTTGTGGAATCTCCTAAGAAAAAAAGTACATTGAAATTATTATTAGAGATTTGAGTTATTGGGTGTCAAATTTGCATGTTGGATTCTGTTTATAAATATAATATAATTTGATTGTGGATGGTGTTAGTTCAGTAAGTACAGTTAGGTATTGAAATAACTTCATCACCAATAGTATCATAAGATTCAACCAAATTCTCTCCTTTTGTTTCTATTCTGCTTTCTCTTTCTTTTATCCTTTTTCCTTTCAATATTCGATTCCATCACCTAACACTATCGCATATCAACAACAAAATCAAATAATTAAACAAAAATAAAATAATGTTTACAATTTTAAAATATTGTACGGAAGAAGATAAATTTAAGACTTAATGTTTTTGTATATTAATATGTGTTTTTTAATTACATAAACTTTAGCTGCATTTAAAAGATATATAATTAAGTAAATTTTAAATCCAAAACGAACCACAAGTCCAAAATTGTTTTTCGGCTATAATGTCCGTCAGGCACGGGACTTCGTAGGCTTTTGCTTCCTGTATTCCCTTCACGTACACTTCAAATTTTCAATATGGTTTCTTTCTTTTAAAAGTGACTTTTGAAATATATATTTTCGAAAAAACCCTTCTGAAACAAATTTTTCCAAACATTTCTATGTAAAATGTGTTTTAAAAGAAGTTTTTCAGAATACATGAAATGTGATATGGAAAAAACTTTCTGAAATACATAGAATACGCTTACGTAGGAGTTTTTAAGAACATATAAAATATGTTTTGGAAAGTTTTCCAAAATAAATTATTTTATGCATTTTTTCTTTTCTTCTTCCTATGTAAGAGCAGTACAGTAACGATTATGACAGTAACAATGACAACAACAGTGATGGTGAGGTGCAATGGTGAATGGTGAGATGTGTTTGAGTTTTTTTTATATTATTGATGGAGTGCAGTTAGTAATTGTGGGTGTGCAGAAAGAAGCAAATAGATTGACATACCATTGACCCAAACCAGATGATAAAGAATGGGCTTAAAGCCTGTACTAAAATTAAAAGAAAAAATTGATGCGAATTTCAAAAAGGGCCACACACTATGCATCTGGGCGATTTTGCTAGTCATAAACTAGAACCAGTTTGAAAAGTTTTAAGTTAAGCAATAAATGCACTTTTTGAAGAAAAGAGGAAAAAAGATTGAGAGGGTTACTCCTTACACCACCCCTCTTTCCTACACCACCACACTTTTTAAAATTTTCAAAACTAATCTTTATATTTTAAAAAATCCTACACCTCCATTTCTTTTCTTTAACGGATGTCGACATCCGTTAAAGAAAAAATTCTTCAACAGATATTTCTGTTAACGGATGTGTCCACATACGTTAACGAATGTGTCCACATACATTTAAGCTTTATCATTTTTTTTAAATTAATTAATTTATTGTATTAATAATAATAATTTAATTAAATAAAATAAAATTAATTTAAGTAATATATTATAATAATTTATAAATTAATTAAAATATATTATTTAAATAAACTAAAAATTAAAAAAAAAAAACTTAAACGGATGTACCACATCCGTTGATTATAATTAATTAAATTTTTTTATAATTTAATTAAATTAATAATAATTATTTAATTAAATAAAATAAATTAATTTATTACGTAATTATATATAAATTAATTTTATTTAATAAAATAATTATTATTAATTTAATTTATGTATTATTATTTAATTAATTATTTAAATATTTTTTATATAATTATTTAAGCGGATCTGCCACGTTAACGGATGTGACCACATTCGTTAAGGTTTTCTTTATTTTTTTTTAGTTTTTAGTTTATTAGTTTATTGTATTTTAAATTAATATATAAATGTTATTTAAATTTTTTTAAAATTTATTACATAATTATATAAAAATTAATTTTATTTTATTTAATAAAATAATTATTACTAATTTAATTTATGTATTATTTAATTAATTATTTAAATATTTTTTATATAATTATTTAAACGGATGTGACCATGTCCGTTAAGTTTTTTTTTAGTTTTTAGTTCATTAGTTTATTGTATTTTAAATTAATATCTAAATATTATTTAAATTTCGTTTTATATTTTAAATTAATTTATAAAGTATTTAATTTTTTTGTTTTTATAATATATTTTGTAAATAAAAAATTATTAAAATAAAATCTAAAATAAAAATAATAAACTAAAATATAAAAAAAGTTAAAATATACAAACGATGTCATAATCCGTTGAAGGTGAAACGAATGTTGACATCCGTTTTATAGCAAGGGTAAATTGGGTATTGGGTGGTGTAGGGAGCATTTGGTGGTGGTAGAGGGAGCAACACTCAAAGATTGAGAGATTATAGCCCAATTATAGAATTCTAGGTGGGGGTGTTGTTCCATCCACCACCCTAAGTGCTCCTGCACCTCCCCACTATTTTCTTTTATTCCAAAAATACTTTACACCTCCTCACTATTTTCTTTTATTTCAAAAATACCCTACACCTCCTCACTATATTCAACAATCTTTCTCTTTCTCTCTCCACATTAATGAAGCATTCACATGACTCAGATTTAAACTTGTGATATATTGCAAAATTTTATTTACACTTTCCCTTAAATAAGTTTGGTTCAATGTTATTTTCACTGTTCAATATTTTTTTTTCAAATTACTTAATAAATTGTAAAATTTTGTTCTAAATTTCTAGAAAAATGTTTATATATATGTGATATATAAAGAAAAACATAAAGCATTAAAATTTATTGACAAAATAAACAAGTTTTCATATGATGGCACTAAGATAATGTTTTTTACTTATTCAGAATTGGTTGATCATTTTGGAAACAAGTAGTAATTGGTCTTTTCGATGTCTTATGCTGTATTTGAGGGTCTGGTATGAAATTTAATCATATATAATGAACAAAAATGGATAGATTTTTAAGCGGATGAAATTTTACATCATAAGTCTTATTAATGATCTGCAAGATATAAACAAGATCGATAAACGAGGTTAGTTGTAAATGAGAAAAATAATAAACAATTATCACATGATGACAAATCAAAGAGCTTGAAAATGACTCCCATTGCACCATCAATCAATTAATCTAACATTATATGGCATCGGTTGACAAAGATGGTAGGGGATGATATCTCTCGAATCTCAAATTCTGAATTTTGTCATGCATATTGATGCACATGACACAAGGCCAATTGTTGTTGTTGTTTTTTTTAAGAAAGGTAGTTATATATCTTTTGGACATTGAGGTATGCTCTTAACATGAACTCAACCTTCACTTCTTATTTAACACGCCATGATTTTGTCCTTCCAAAAGTTGTCTTAATTAAAGCATAAATGATTGAGCAAGTTATACCTTTTGTCTCCGTAAAAAACTTGAGTCCACTTGTAATGAAATTTTATCGATCTAAGATACCATTTGGGGGTATCTTTAATATTTACTTATTAGTTTTCGGTATTGGTATATATTCATATTTTTAGAGAATGTTACATAATTAAGAAAAACAATTAGATTAATACAAAAATTATTATTATAATATTATAAGCGTGAAATACCATTTTTTTGTTGCATTCGTTCTTTTTAATTTAACTTTTTTTATTCCAAAAATTAAAATATGAAATATTATTTACATAATCTTTCTCTTTCTCTCTCCACATCATTCACATGGCTCAGATTTAAACTTGTGATATATTGCAAAATTTTATTTATACTTTTCCTTAAATAAGTTTGATTCAATTTTATTTTCACTGTTCAATATTTTTTTTTTCAAATTACTTAATAAATTGTAAAATTTGTGCTAAATTTCTAGAAAAATGTTTATATATATATATATATATATATATATATATATATATATATATATATATATGTGTGTGTGTGTGTTTTTTTTTTTTTTTTTTTTTACATTTAATATCTATAATTTTTAACATTATATTATGTTTTAACTTACCGATATATTTGACTCAAATAACTTGAATAAAGTATTTAATTTATTAGATAAATAAAATAAAAATATTATTAAATACTTAAAATATAAAAGAAAAGTTATTTGTTAAATATTTGGAATTTATTTAGTTCTTTCGTCATTATAAAGTTAGTATATAATAAAAATAATAATAATATATTATTTACTATTAATATTATTATGTTTATTATTTTTTATTTGCATCTAACTTTTAAGTTTATAAAATGGAAGTGTAGAAACACTAATATTGAAGTTTTCTCTGAATTTTATATTTTGCAATATATCACAAGTTTAAATGTAAACCATATGAATGTTCCATTAATGCAGACAGAGAAAGAGAAAGATTGTTGAGGATAGTAGGGAGGTGTAGGATATTTTTGGAATAAAAGAAAATAGTGGGAAGGTGCAGAAACACTTGGGTGGTGGAGGGAGCAACATCCTCTAGATGGATGCCAAAGGCCCATATTTAGATGTAGAAAAGATGATTTTCTACATTGAGTGTTATTCCTCCACCACCACTAGGGATGACAATTTTACCCGCAGGCACGGGTATCCGCAGATAAAATCCGCGGCGGGTAATAACTATCCGCGGATATTTACTACCCGAGGGCAACGGGTAGCTGGTATTTTAATACCTGCTTCTAAACGGGTCGAATACGGGTAGTATACTACCCGCCTCGCGGATACCCGCTACCTGCGAAAAATAAAAAAAATTTATATATTTTTTAATTAAATTAATTAAAAATAAAATAAAATTATATTTTATTAGGTTAAATTTAATTAAAATTAAATTTTAATTTATATTTAATTTATATTATATTACATTATATATATATATATATATTTTGTAATTTTATTTAAATTTTATTTTAAATATGTATTAAATATTTCTTTTTTATTTTTTGCGGGTATCTGCGGGTACCCGCGAGTTTTAAAATACCTGCGGGTATTTTTTAAACGGGTACCCAACGGGTAGCGGGTGGGGTAGCGCGTACAATTTTATTTGGCGGGTCGGGTTGCGGGTAGGCACTACCCGTGCCCGACCCGACCCGTTGCCATCCCTAACCACCACACATTGTTTCTTACATCTCCTCAATTTTTTTTAATTCCAAAATCATTTTATTTACTTTTACCCTTTACCTTTTTAAACATTTTCTTAAAACCCTAAATTTTTACTCTCTTATTCACTCAGCCACACACCACACCCTCACACTCTTACTTTCTCTCTTCCTCTCTTGTTCTCCTCTTTCTCTTTCCCCAATTTCTCAGCTTTCTCTTTTCCCAATTTACCATTTCCATTAAGATTTTTTTCTCCTTTGCTTGGTTCGTGCTAGTGCTTGGTTGGTGGTGGGTTCGTGTTGTTGCTTGATTCATGGTGGGTTCGTGCTGTTGCTTGATTCATGGTGGATTCATGATGTTGTAGAGTTTGGTGCTTCCTTTGTTGTTGTCTCTGATCCAGATTAGTGATTCTATATGCGCCTCTGTTCTGTGTTAAACGAAGAAGAGAAACGCCAAAGGTTAAAACAGATATGGGACATTTGTTGAGCCTTTAACGGATCTCGATATCCGTCATTGAAGGCTCAACCGATGTCCCATATCCGTTGAAACCTTTCAACGTTTTGGGTGTTTTCCTCCATTGAAGGTCCAACGGATCTCCCATGTCCGTTGAGGCCTTAGCGTTTTGTTTTCTTGTTTTTTTAGGTTATTAATGTAATTTTATTTAGGTTGTTAACTTTTGTACATTTATTTTAATTTAATATTTTCTGTAGTATTATTTATTTATAAATGAATTATTTGTAAAAAAAAATAAAAGAAAGCATGGAAAGCTGAATGAATTCTTTTATTTTTTATTTATTTTTTAGTTTATTAATTTATTGATTTGTAAATTAATTTTTAGATACTTCTAAATTTAAGTAATTATATTTTAATCATATTTATATTTTAAGTAAACTATGTATTTATAATTAAATTAATTTTGTTTTATTTAATGAATTAATTATTATTAATTTAATTAAACTTAATTGATTTTGTTTTGAATTGTTTTATTTTTAAGAAAAACACTGTGGAGAAGGAAAATAAGAAGAATTTGATTTATGTAGAAGTGGAAGTGGGAATCATTAATGAGGTGGGAGAAAGTTAATATTTTTAACTATCACATCAAAAATTTACTGAAGGACAAAAGATGAATAGAAGATAAAAAAGCATACGCGGTGATGGAAGGAGTAACCCTCTTCTACCTTAATTCTATGATATGCACAAAAGATATTCACAATATGTAGAATAAATATTTACTAAATGATATGAGTTGAGGGTAAGAAATTTACCATTTTATAGATAACACTGTTATAAGATTTATCCTAGCATATACTTACACCCACATATATAATTATTTAATTGAAAAATATTATTAATAAATATAATTACAAATTACAAGGTTAATTATTAATATATAGTACTGTCCATATTCATTAATAACTATTTGAACTGCACTAAATTATAAAAAATATTAAAAAAATTGAATGTCTATATTAATTAATTTAGTTTTTTAAAATTGAATTATGCGTAAATTGAACTTGTTCAACTAAAGTAAACAATAACTTATATTCTAAATAAAAAATAAGATGTTAATTGATAATAATTCAACCTATTCAAAAAATTTCAAGTCATTTTGAAATAGTTTAATTTTGGTCACTTAAACTATAGTAAAGTTTATTTAAATCTTCATATAACTATGTTTAATTTTTGTGAAACCAGTTTTTTAAAGTTGAATTTAATTTTAGAGTAATTCAGTTTAATTCATATATTTTATCCAATCATAATTCATATATTTATGATAAAATATATTGTTTCAATAAATTTTTTTAAAAGAAATAAAATTTGTAGAATTAAAAACTTAATAAATAAATTTTATTTTTCTTCAACAATTTATTGTAACTTTTCAAAATATTTACTAGGAAAGCTTATAACTAGTATTAACTATATATGATGTTTTCTGCATTGTCACCCGACAATAATAAATAAGTTGACCAAAAAATTTCAATGAATACTGTCATAAAAACAAACCTAAATAATTATGATCACTAACAATTAAAAACAATCTCCATCAACACCAATTAAAAGAAAACTTTGTCAATATGAACTACTTTTTATGGACGAACTTGGATTGAAATTAATTACTAATTAAAATTGACTAAAAAGGATTGTTAACATTATATTTTTGAATTTTAACAATTATTAAAAATTTAAATAATTTTTCTTTGTTGATGATTAAGATTCTTTGTGCAAACATTAAAATTAAAATTCAATATATTTGAATTACATGTTTTTAAATAACTTATTTTAAAAGTTAAATAATTTAAAATAATATTAATTTGAATATAATTCATTTATGTGTACGTAAAGTTCTCAATTACTTTACGCTATTAAATTACTAAGGGCAATGATAGTATACACTTTATTCCAAATGTCCCGTCTCATATGTGACTTGCATTAACATTTTTAATATTTTATTAAGTGGTGTAAAATAGTTCTAACGAGCGCCTATCATGAGTTCGGGTTGGATTGAATTTAAAAAAATATAATTTCTTTTATATGAACTAGTTTTCAATCTGATCTACTTAGAATCCAATTTATCCAGATTGAGTTAGCTCATCAACCCATCTAATTTAATTTAATTATTTATTATTTTGTGTTTCAATATTATTAGTTAATATTCTTTTTATTGTATTATAGGTGAAGATTAAAAAGATGTTTGAAAAGAAAATATATTATGTATTTATGTATTCAAAACTCTAATCTTATAAATGGATAAGTGATACTAAAATTATCAATATTAGAAACTTATTTGTTTGTCTTTTGTGTTTGTTTTTGGATTATACTTGAATTATATGATACTTTTTTATTTATTTTGAATTGTCTTTGGAGTTTAACATTATTTTAGAGTGAAATTTATTTAGATTTGAATTAAAAAATATTGTAATTTTTTTTATTTTAAAAAATTTGTGTAATTAAGTGAGCCAGTCAGCTCGTTTAACCTACCAACCCGTGGTAGATCGAGCCGGGTTCAAATATTTTTGACTTGCTAATAAGTGAGCCAGATTAGATTGATTTACTAAGTGATCAACCCATAGTGAATCGGATCGAATTATCCGTTTTAACAACTCTAAATTTTATTAATGTACAGTGTTTGTGTGTTGAACATGAGAAAATATTTTCATTCAATGTTTTATCATTATCACATATTTACAAGTCATTCTATTTCATGGCGTGGTTTAATATTTTTCCTTAATTACTTGTAGTTATAATAAAATAGTCTTTAACTTTTCTTTGTTGTAATAGTTATAATTGTAATAAATCTTTATTTTTATAATATACTTATAATTGGGATTAAAATATTACGAAAGAAATTTTTATATATTCTTTTCATTTAACTTATGGAAATTGGAATGCAGACCCGTAAATACGTAGTTATACATCTCATAGAACCAATTCTGTCACAAAAATTTGTATTTGTAAAAATCTAAATCTACAAAAAAATTATGACAACTAAAAATTCTAATCAAGACCCACATAGGTCAACTTCGTCGTCGTGAATGAAAAACATAAACTCAATGAAAAGTGTAGAAAACAAATTAAATGAAAAAAAAGAAAACTCACTTATTGTTTAGTCGACATTGAACAACAATGACTTGAGTTCGACGATATTGAGTGGAGGTTCTTAAGAACAAAAAAGAAGGAAGGAGGGAGGGAGGAGTGATGAATGAGAGAGGAAAATAATTTTTTCATTAACAAAATGTTTGATAAGAGTGTAAAATTTGAGAAAAAAGAACCCTAAATAAATGTTAATGCTTCAGTTATTCATAAAAATGAAACCTAAACATTATTAGGCTTTATTTTGAAAAATAACTAGAGTCTATACATTTCTCCAAAAGTTAAATAAAAAAATACAATGAGATTTTTAAAATTAATGAGAACTTTTAAATATCAATTTTCAAACAATCGAAACCAAAATGTATATAGTTCAATTTTTATTAGAATCGAAACTTAAACATTTTCAATAATTTAAAAAAGTCATTATATTTTGATAGGTTTCAGTTTTTTTAAAAGAAAAGCATATTAAATAAGTTAACAAGCTCAAATAAATTAAAAATATATATGTATATCTATTCATTTTAAAATTTAGAAATCAAAATAATTAAAATTAACAAAAAAAAAATTAATTGTATCTAAAAACTAAAAATATATTTAATCTTTTTAATATCATATATTCCTTGTCAATTAGGTTTTATGTTTCTTTTGTTCCTAGTCTCTAACTTTTCTTTTCTTCTTGGTTTGGCAGACATCTCTTCTTTTAACTTGGGAGAACATAAGCCTATCCTTTTTTTATCAGCAACACAATCCTATATATCATGATAACATAGACTTTAAGTGACAATATGCAATAATATTAAAGTTGTGATTAACTATCTTTTTAGTTCTATAAAAACTCATTTTTTACGACAAAAATATGTGTATGTAGATTTAAAAAATGATTTGAAAGATCCAGAAACGAGATTTTTTCATTGGTAGTATAAGATTCTAAGAAGCATTTCGATCTTTAGCAAGTAATCGCTTTGTTGACAGGCAGCAATCCATTATAGCAATCTAAAAGGTCATGAATATAATGAAACCATAGCGATAGTGAAGTTGGTCATTAGATAAACTTGGAGCCACATTGGAGGGCATATATATTTTATTTACACAATAATCCTCCACAACATTAATATTTTTTATTAAAAAGTAGATTTAAAACCTAATTGATCCCCACAAAACCGACTTGTAAGATGAGGTTTATACCTCACTTATATATTATAATTATACCATATTAGAAGGTAGATTTTTAAGTTTAACTTAACCCATAAAACCGGCTTGTAAGATAAGGTTTATACTTCATTTATATAATTTGATTTTATCTTTAGTCGATATGAGACTTCCAACATTTTTGTTTCTACAAGTAATTATTGAAAATCAATGTCGGAAAATTAAGTTGAATTAGCGCAATTAATTGGGTGAAAGAAGATGATGTGTACTCCATGACAAAATCAACTAGCAAGTAGATCTTCCAAGTAAAGCCAATATTTTCCGGCACTTTTCTTGGGTGACATCTGATTCTACCCCACCATTCTCACCCTCACTTTCACATAAAACCTTTCATTAATGCAACCTTAGTGGATTTCTTTAACTCTAATCATAATTCATTTCCTTCTTTCAATCTCAAAAGATAGCTAAATAGTTCAATGGGGGTGGTGCGCTTAAACTTAAACTTGTAAAGCCAAATAGGACAAGATAATAATAATAATAATAATAATATATATTTATATTTGTTTTTAAACGGGGAGAGTCTCGTAATTATTGAACTAAAAGTGGAGCCTTCAAAATTGTGACTTTACTTTGGAATGTTGTATTCAAGATTATATAACATCATTGGAATTAAATAATCGAGGATTAAGAAGTAGGACACGTGAATCCATGTGAAGATGGGTCCTCCAAGCAGCTACTATGCCTCTAGGATACCTTCAACGTTATGGTTAAACATCTTTCTAAAAAGGTTTAGTTAAAGAGAATAATATGATTTTAATACACCGGTTAGTATGTTTCACATACACCTCTTCTTATTAACTAAAATATATTGATATTAAAGCTAATTAACCATTTATTGTATTAACAAGTCTCGTTCATAAAATTTATTATTTTAATGAATTTTAACAAAAATAAAAAACATATTAAGAAATATGTTGCTAACCCCCATTATTTATTAAATAATTAAAATTTTGGTTAGGTTTGCTGAACATGAGACGATGTAGTTTGGTAAAGTATACTTCAATTAGCCGAACAGAGTGTTTAGAATTTAAAGGATAAAAGTTCACAATGGCAAAAATCAAGTTTACAATATTGATACTTATGATTATTACTAATCAAAAAGTAATAATAAATATGTAATTAAGATGAATTATCTCTCATACCCAAGCAATAATCCTTCTCATAATAATAATAATAATAATAATAAATAATAATAATAATAATAATAAATACTTTAACATTAAAGTATACTGTATTGAAATAATATATAAATATATAATGGATACTTTTTATATTCATATTTGTAGTTTAATTGTACTTTAAATTTACAATATTATGAATATGTAAGCATAGTTACATAGAATAAAAGTGAAAAAAAAGTGAACACGTTTCAATAATGAGGTTAATACTATTTAACTTCTCTTACCCTCCATTAGTATATTAGTACTGAGATCGGGAGTATTTCATTTCATTTACCTTTGGAGTAAATGAATGTCCAAACTTATACACATATATAATTAATAGTCATATATATATATATATATATATATATATATATATATATATATATATATATTATAAGTATAATTTGATACGTAGAGTTTTAATCATGTTTATGAAAATCTAAAACAGGAATGATGTAAATATTTTTTATAAGGGTTAGAACTTACAAATTATAAATGATAGAATAATATATCAAAATATTAATAAAAAAACTATATTATCTCAAACATATATTTAAATATATGATATTATAACAGTTATATGAAACAATAAATATAATAATAAAATATCTAAAACAACTAAGAAATAATACTAAATGACAAGGAATATTACTTTGCAGCATCGTTCTCCATAAAAAATGTTTCAAAACATACCCCTCCCCTACTTATATTAATAAGGTGATTATTAAAAAAAAACACAACAAACATTAAAAGAAACAACATGATATTTAAGCTAATGTACAAATTTCATAAAACAAACATAGAGATATTATAGATCACTCACTCATTCATAAAAAAAAAAAAACATATCACATATGAAGAATCATACTAAACTTAATTATCCAAATACAAGTATTGATGTTGAATCTCGGGAATCTTTCACTTGTAGTGACTTCTACTGCTATGCAGAACTATTGTCAATAAGTTTCACCCTATCACACATAAGGTTAGCCCATTAATATCTTTGGTCAAGGTAAACTAGACAAGGACTTCCTGTACCTTTCACCACATACCTCATTATACTTTACATGAGCTTGAATGATTATTAGAACAATAAGACAACCTCCAACATATGAACTTTCACATCAATGTGTACATTAATAAAACCACAACTAATCCTCAATGGATTAACACCAACCATTCTCAGAATAACTTCATAAAACCAACAATTAGTTTAACATTATCACAAAATCATAAATTAGACATATCAAAGGAGAACATATAAAATAGAATCAGGCTCTGTTAATTTCGTTCAGTGAGAACGCTTACTCGCTCAATGAATTGTACTTAAAGGACCACTCACCAAAAAACCAGATAACATGCCCAACAAAATTATCACTAGAACTCACAGACTTAAATTCTTCCAAACGTGGCTCAATGAGACTTGTCTTGCCTAGCTATTGCCAAGTTAGTCGGTTATTTGACTTTGGCTTCGCCCAACGAGTATATTCTTGCCTAGCAACAATCGAGTAAGTAGCTCTATGACTTTGGCTTCACCCAATGAGTATATTTTCACCCAGCGACCACAAGGTCAGTAGCAAATCGGTTTGGTTTGGTTCAACTCGACTCGGTTCGATTCGATTCGGTTTGATTTATTTCGATTTGGTTCAATTCAATTCGTTTCGATTCCATTCGGTTTAGTTTAATTCAGCTCGCCTTAGCTCGACTCGTTTTGCTCGGCTCGACTCAGTTTTGTTCGGTTCGACTCAGCTCGATTCGACTCGACCCGGTTCGACTCAACATGTGTAAGATAGATCATAGAGATGTACCATGTCATATGAGTATATTGAGTTTTTGATATGCATTGTTGTCATGAAAACTTATTAAATGTAGTATGACATATGTAAATCTTTGAGTATAATTCAACGCATGGGTTTTCTAGAAGTAGAGTTAAGTTTATGTATGGATGATATTAAATGCTACATGAGAGGTAGCCAATGGATTGAGTTAGATACTTTATTTATGATAGATGTTTAATGAATAAAAATTGTATTGATGAGTATATAAAAGACATATGTGATTATGAAATGTGTATCTTACATGTATGAAAGATTTAAAAGCTCTATCTTCTCTTATTTTGTATGATTGTGTTGTTCATCAACTGTAATGATCGTGTGTTAAATGAGAGTATATGATGTTGGGAGAATTTCAGTAGAAGTTATAGAGAAAAAAATTAAATATAATATATATTTTATTAGATCTTTTATTAATTAAACTATTAACTATTTACTATAGTTTTAATTTGATAAAAAATTTCATTAGGTAGTTAAAGTTGGCTTTAAGAATATTTGTCAAAATTTTCGTGTATAACTTTTCAAAAATTTATTTTAAACTTGTAATTCACGTAATTTTAACTTGTAAAGAATGTAAATTATATTTTCATTTTATTTTTTATCCTAAAAGTCATTTTGGAAAAAAACTTGTTTAAACATATGTTTTTAAACTAACTACTATGAGTCCACATTGGTTGATCAAATAGTGGAAAAGCTTAATTATTGACTACTTTATGCAAAATACTTTTGATTTCTTTGTAAGATGACTGATATAATATTGCCAACAAAAACAAAGGTCAATATCCAACATGTTTCTGTGTCACCCCTAAAATGTCTATCTTCCCATGTTTTTACCGGGTTTTCATATCAAGTAAATGACCCTTAAACAACTAAAGGAGGCATGGACCAAGAAAGAACAGTTATAATAATATTATCATATTTAATTTCTAAATAAGAGACCTTGCACTAGGCACATGAAGACAGCTCTCAATGTTTGAAAGAAGAAAACAGTGTTTTCAATATGTTCAAATATTTTAGTACATTTATCGGGGAAAGAGTCACTCTTTCTGTAGCATCTTAATCGATTCATTATAGGGTATGGCATAAAATTCTCCATTCTGTCAAAACGAGCTTTATCAGTGTCTTTATGGGACTCACCTTAAATCCTATAAACATAACACGTGCGTAGAACAACAGAAAGGTCTGGGACTTGATCAAATCAATGTAAAGAAGAGAGCCATACCCAAACAGAGAGAGTGTCGTCTAGAATAAACATCAAATTATGGAAGATATAGCTCATAGAACTTTAATTCTATGCAACACTTACTTGCACCACCGACAAAAGAGAATGTTAATCTAAGCATTTTCATCATATTTATGCAGATCAATATTGCTGAGTTCTTTCTTTTTTCAACTCACATAAGTCAGTATTTGTTCATCATGCCCTATTTATAACTTATATTACAAAGCCACCTTGATGTGTCTGCATCTAATACAGAGAAGTGTGACCTTAAATTTATACATTGCGTTGAATCCAATAATTGTGTTTTCGCTATTTGTATTTTTAAATTATTTATATTTGAAATTAATATTTGACGATGACTTTTTATTCTTAAAAAATTAATAAAATAACTTGTTTATTATGATGTGATATTAATATTTTTTTTTCTGTATATATTAATATTTAGTGAGCCTTTTTATTTTCCAAATTCATAGAAAAGTTTATTAATTCTTAAAAGTTTAAAAATTAATTACAGCAAGACTAAAACCAAGTTTGATAAAACAAAAATATACGGATCAAAATTAAGTTTAATAAAAAGAATATGAGATACTAGATCATATTTATCCTATTAATAATTATAGGTTTTATCTATCTATCTACATGTAACACGAATCCTTGTTTTGAACAAGATCTAGAAGGCAGAATTTCTAGGACTAGATAATGCTGCCTTCTAGATCTGCGCAGTGGCCCTATCATCTTTGCAATCACACAAGTCAATTACAGATGCAGAAGTCTTAAGTTACAAACCCTAACAGTGATTTCGTTTCCTTCCCATCTCAAACAAAAGGGCAAGAGTGAAAGAAGTTTGAGAAACCATGAACCCATGATTGGAAACACAATTCCATCTCATGATTAGGATCATATCCCCTCCCTTCAAAACTCCAACTTCCTCATATTTTGAGAGTCTAATCATTCCATTCTATCATATATTTAAACCACAGCAATGAAGTGCATCAGTTATAGAATAAAATAATAAAAAAATCAAATAAAAATGCAACCAGGAAATAAAGGGACGAAAGGAAATACCAGATGGAGAAAAAACTAGTAAATTATTCATAAATATTTTAAAAGACGCCCATGATCATCTTTTTTATTCAAAACACAGAAGCAAAAGAGAAAAAAGATGGTTCATAATCCATGTACATCATAAAATAAGCATGCTTGCTTGGTAGCTGGCTAGCTTCTTCTCTCACTGTTCTTCACAACTATATATATATATATATAATTAGTAGTCTAACCTTGCAAACTCTTCCGATTCCTAGCCTTCAAAATACAGCACAAGATGAATACAATAAGCAGGTTAAATTTGATTATTAGATGACTCCATCCATGCCTTCTTCTACCGCGTTTTGCAATTCAG
Source organism: Vigna umbellata (assembly GCF_029865625.1). Taxonomy (NCBI): domain Eukaryota; kingdom Viridiplantae; phylum Streptophyta; class Magnoliopsida; order Fabales; family Fabaceae; genus Vigna; species Vigna umbellata. Next base: position 37,094,165 of record NC_142172.1, on the reverse strand, counting down.
AAAGGTGTCCGTCCATGAGCCCAAGCAAGGGCTTCATGCCCCACTTGCCCCCCTCCTCCATTCGGTGGAAGATTATACAAAGGCAAAGATGATGGATCTGGAATCCCACCCTGCAATTGCCCACCCCCACCGCTTCCAATTCCAAGTGGCGGTGGCGATCCTCCTCCTTGTACCGCGGCGGCGGAACTAGGCCCTTCTTCATCTTCATCAAGTGGAAGTCTCTCATATGTTGCATTAGAAAAAGTTGCAGCAATCACCATCACTGGTCCTGTGGCAACTAGAGGCCCAACAACACTCCCTCCTAGTACTTGGCCCTGGCCTCCAGCAAGATACACTGTGAGTCCTGTGGATCCTGGAGGAGCAGGACCAGGTAAAAAAGTCCCAGTGAGGGACAAAATCTCAAACCTCCCATGAAGTGCCACCACAGCTCCAGGAGCAGCAGGTTGTCTAAGAGTGACATTGGCCACGGAGCCACTCCCACTGAGCACACAAACCCCACGCTGACGCCTTCTTGCGAATTGGGCCACACTTTCGGCAACATCAGCTCCTCCAGTTATCTCCATCACATGACTCCTCAGGGCGTTTGGGCTGTCCCTTGTTACGAAAATTGGCGGTTTTGGCTTGTTTTTGGATCCGGGAGGTCTTCCTCTCGGTCTGCGAGTTCCAACCTCAACTGCACCTTCTCTCGGTTCATCTCTATTGTCTTCATCTTCTTCTATATTATGGCCACCACTGGTTTCATTGATTGCAAGGTCTGTGTGGCGTTTGCTTAGGCCAGGCGAATGGGTTCCTGGGTCAACCCCAGATAACCCTCCCTGACCTGTCCACCAAGGATTTGCCAGAGTTACTGCAAAGATTAATTCAGGTTAAGGTAAAGAAAAGTATATAGCAGTTACTCCACACCCAGAAACCAATCAAGCTCAATTGCCTTTACCAGAAAACGTAAATTTGATCTGTGAGCTACCTTCTTTTGATTGGGATTTTGGTTTTGTCTTCCTAGGTTTCCTTCACTTGTTGTAATTGTAAGAGAAAAAAAATAAAATAAAATAAAAGTCAAACCCACATAGCTCATAAGAACAAAGGGTTTGGCTAGCTGTTTTCCCTGGGAAGACCTGAGATATGATGTTTGGTTGGTCCCATGGATGAGAGGCCAGAAAGAGGGTAAAGGAATGAGAGGTGAGGTGCTTAGAAGAGAGAATTAGATTCAGATACTCAAGAAGAATCAAGTAAAGGGTATTAAAGAGTTTATCAAATAGGTGTTTTCAAGAGGTGGAAAGAAAACGATGAAAGATCAGACGATCATCAATTGTTCTCTCTCTTCTTCTTTTTCTTTAACTTGTTTGATTATTCTTTGGCTATTTATGAAGAAGTGATCTGAGTGGACATGAGACAGAACAGATGCGAAACCTTTCACAGAATCAAGTAAGAGAGCAAATACGATGGCAGAAACAGAAACAGAGAAAAGATGAAGAGAGATCATTAAGAAAACCAAAATAGGGGACAGTACTATCTTAAGAATAAGATATAGAAAGAGAAAGAACACAAAACTTAAACTACTGCTATTTGACAAGAACAAAGGAGAAGAAATGTTTTTGATTTGTTCTCTTTCTTGGCGTGTGCTGTGCTGTTATTAGGGGAGCCAATATATTTTCTCTCTTTATTATTATTACTATCTTTATTTCAAATTTTTTTCCCAATCCTTGCTTGTTGCTTCTAGTATTATATAATGGGAACTAACAATAAGCACTGCTTTTAGAGGGTCTTGGAAATTAGGGTTTTGTGGGGTAATGTGCGTGTAGGCAGGTGTGGGCACGTCGTTTTCTCGGGGCCCGATACATATTAACGTTACCGTAAGAGAGAACAAGTCACAGTGAGAGAAAGGTAATTACAGGAAGAAGAAGAAGCTATATGGCTGAACCTTCCATCTGTTAATACATTTCAACTACTCCAACTTTGGCACTGTCTCCATGCCAAACGAATGTTACTGGCCGGCTGCTTGTGTTGTTATCTTTTTATGTTCATTTGTTCTTTACTTCCATCTCTACAGTAATAATGAGAGTGAAGCATTTTTTTTGTCATAAAATATATATTGCATGTAAATTGTAATCATTTAATGTGTTTTTTTTTATACATATCTTCTTATCATGTTACATGTTATATCATCGAAAGGAAGAGTTACGAAAAACCTTATTTGGTTTAATAGAAGTGGTTTATAATCTTCTTACAACTTCTTAAATTGTACGAATTAAGATTCAGAAATAAGTAATTGAATAAGGTCACATCTTGAGAAAATCCATTATTATAGTGATTTAATTATTTATTTATTATAAATGTGCTCTTTTGGTGGATAATAGTGCCTACTTTGAGGATTTGTCGGCTGGAACATATTGAGGTTTTTGAGTTGATGATATCAAGGCTGAAAAGTAAATTACTATAAAAGAAGACAGATAATTAAGATCGAATGTCGAGGATTTAGCTCATTTTACTATAGAATTTTCAAATTAAAATTGGGTGTCTCTCTTTTAAATGTCTTACTGCACATAGGGGCTAATTACTGCAAAGAAATATACTTACTTGAAAGCGTCTACTCGATTTAAAATCAACTTGAAAATTTTGATATTTATTATTGGTTGTAGTTGCACTGTTAAATTTTTTATTTGAGAAAATTCTTATTTCATTTTCATCCTCTTTTGAAATTTCAGGAAAATCCTTAAAATTAATGGTTGTGGAGGTTGATGAAGAAAAAGGTAGCAGTTTAAAAACTCCAAAATATGGTCAATAATTTTTTTAGCTGCTCAAATTCTAACAGTAAACAAAAGTTTAACAAATTTCCAACTCAATGAAAAAGTGACTATTTAGATTCTAATTTATTTGTGGGTAATGCCAAGAAAAGAATAAGAATGAGATGAGATGTGAACACGAATAAGCAAATTCAAGAAAATGTATATATATTATTTGAATAAAAATATACTTATGTTTTTAACTAAGTGATTTAGATACTAAATTCTAGTGATATAATATAAAGTTTAAGATAAACTATCTTTAAAAAAATATGGTGTCCTCAAGACATTAATTAGTGAAGAAAATGACTATTGGATATTCACTCTTTCTAAATCTATTATCTTTAATTAATTTTCTAAATACAATTTGCAAAGTCAAATTAGGAATACAGGTGTGTCTTTTTACGTTGATGAAATTATAGTACTTGCATATTTCCTTTGTAAATGTTCAGTTAAATCATTATAGTTCTCTCTCTCTATATATATATATATATATATATATATATATATATATATATATATATATATATATATATATATATTTATGGTGTAATTAGAAGTATAAAAACACTAGTTAAAATGTTAATTAAATGTTGAAATTTATTAGAAAGTGAGTTTTGAGCCTAACTCAACCTCATAAAATCAACTTGTAACACCTCACTTATATATTATAAATTGGTCTTATCTCTAGTCGATGTGGGACTTCCAACAAAATTTATTGAAAAAAATTGATGTTTAAAATTTTTAACTTTTAATATCAATGAGTGTTGAAATTATAACTTTTAATAAAATGAGTTGTTTGTCTTGGATATGAAAAAGGCAATTATTAGCATATTTGTGTAACCACATATTTAAAAATAATGATATAATTATTGAATAAAAAGTGTGTAATTGTGTAAGTATAAATCTAAACCACCATAAATATTTTAAAAAATAAGCTATAAAAATCTACATATCATAATATTAATAATTATCAATATCTTTATATTAGAAATGGTATGATGATTTGTTTAATTTATTTATTTTTATATATGTACGGTAAAAGTATGAAAATCTATATTTCAGTTCTAGTTCTCAAGTTTCACCTATATTGCTTGTTTTTAGTTCATCTTATGGTATTAAAATTTAGTTTAATTGTTCAAGTTCTTTAATACAGTGTGGGAGTTACTCAGAAAATATTTTTTAAAAAAAGTACAATAGACTTCGGTTGCCCATGAAACCAAAGCCTAAAGTCAAATAAACTTCAATTGTTTTTTATAAGAGAAATTTATTCCTTTTATTTATTCTTTATTGTGTTGGGCTTCGATTTTAGAGATAACTAAAGCCTAATGTTAAAGTTTATGTTCGGTTCAACTAAAGTTGAAAAATATCTTTTTTTATATTGTCTTGTCTTGATATGTTTTAATTCTGAAACCAATATAATATCGAAAATAATTGATTTCAAAATCTCTCATTGCAACAGTGTAATCTTGAAATTTATTTATAAATAAAGCTAAGAAATGATTATTCAACTTTCATTCATTTTGAATTTGTTAGATTATTTAGATTTTTTTTTATGAAATTTTATGATTATTTACTTACTATAATAGTTTTTGTCTTACAATTTTGAGTTTAAGTAACGAATATTTTCTACATCCAATACAAACACTAAGTATAGACGTAGAGTTTGATCCAATTTAGCAAGACTTTTTTATTTAAATTATGAAGTGAAGTAATATTTTACACTAATTTTTTCCATGCAGGGGACTTAATGAAAGAAAGTTAGAAACTAATGAGAGGAATTTTTTCTTTTAGTTTCTTCCTCTGCTATTAAAACTTCCTTTTTTAGGGACCAATTACATTACGTTGCCTTTTCCGAAAAATTGTTTCTTCTCTTCTCAAATTAAGAAAATTAAAAGTATATACAAACATTTTTTTTTAAAAATAGAGGATTAATTAAAGACATGTAGAGATCAAGAATGTTTAAACCTTTTTTTCTTTCAAATCTTATCCTAACTCATTGCTGATACCATCATTCTAGTTTTTGCAATGTGTTACACAAGTCAATTATATTATCTTTTCTTTATCAATTACTCCAAATAAACTAATACCAGATATCATTATTAGCTTTACCAATTACTTCATTATACATGAGTCTGATGCTGTCCAAAGATGTCATTTTAAAGCATTTTTTGTTCTACCATAATTTTACCATTAACAACTACCAAAATGACAACAAACCCCTCCACACAGGTAAAGAAAATCAACAAAGATACTACCAAAATGACAACAAACCGCTCCATACAGGTAAATAAAATCACAAAGATACGAAAAACATTACTTTGATAATTAATTTTTATTTATCCTTGAAAGGTAAAAGATATTTTATTATTTTTGTTAAAGGAATAATATTTTGCATTGGGATTGGATACTTTTATTTGTTCACAAAAAATTGCGAGCCAAAATGATTTTAATCTTTACTAATCATCACTTGCTAATTCTTTGCTTTGTTTTATGTAGAATGCTAGCACTAAAGTTAGAATTTATGGCTTCATGTTAAAATCTTGTACTACTGTTGGGTAAATAACTTTTCTTTTAAAAAATAACATTTTTAACTCAAAATTTAAAACGAATTGTACCAAAATATATAAAACATAAATTTAGAAGGTGAGAGTAAACAGTATCTAATAACACATGAAATATCGGTAAGAAAAATATTACGAAATATAAAATATTTTAGTTGTAAATTTATAGTTAATATATGTGTACATATACTTATACTTAATGGTATTACTAAGCCGTATAAGTGCTACCAAAAAATATATAAACATAATATTAAGAGTTGATGGATCCAATAATAATATCATAGTTGATGGTTTGTCTTGTTGACCGATTTAAACAAGTATAATAATCTTTATATCGAAAGTTTTTCTGACAAAAAATTTCAGGTAAGCGTGTCCCGTTAAGATGAACGGCGATACAAAAGATTACTTGTGGTTGTGATTAGTTGCGAATGCTTCCACTTGTTGGGGAATGTACCAATGTAGAAGGTACTCACCCTTGAGGAGAAGATTGTTGGGGATCCAAGTGTTAGTCCAAGTCTTACATTGAATAAAATTGAGAAAGTAAAACATTATATAAAAGTAAAATATCAATTAACCCATTATCTTAAGGTTTTGAGAAAATAAAATATTATGTTTATTATTAATGTTATGATTGATTTTAGGATTAGAGTTAGAATTTTGATCAATATGTGGTTAAGGTATGGGTTTAGGGATATGGATAAACTTTTAGTAATAGGGTTAGGGTTGAGTTCATAGATATGTACATGGTTTTAGTTAGGGTTAGGAACATCGTTAGTATAGAATTATGATTATAGTTAAGATTAACATTATTCTTACACTTATTAGTGTTACTTATTGAAAAAAAAAATGTATGAATGTTAATATAAAGGAAAAAATGGATTTAACTAACAGAGGTTTTAAAATTATTCGTTAGTTAAATTCATTTCTAAAATTTATTTCTAAACTTCAAGAAAATATTACCCTCAACAAATGTATGTAATTAAATAATTTTTGAATATTTTTATAATCAAATAATTCAAAAATATATTAAAAAAATGAATTTTTTTATATCAAACGTGTCTATATCAATTTTAAAGTTAATATAAAAAGTTATCACTTCACTGATAATAAACCATTGGAGTAGATAAATATTTATTTCAATAAATCACATCATACTTGATTGTTATATTATTTGAGGAAAATAATCATTCATTACTTGAATTACATAAATTCTAGTTAAGAGATGTAATTTATAACTTGAATGATGAGCAACATCAAACACTTAAGAGATAATAATAATCTAGCTCTAAATATGATTACATCGGTGTCAATCATGTAGTCACCTTATCACTCAAACAACCTAAAATTTAAACTAAATTTCTATTAACATAAAATAATTTTTCTTTTACTTTTAAACATTTATTCTTGAGTATAATAATAATAATTAATTTTAAACAATTCATTCTCTCGTGCAAAACACTCCATTATAGCTATTTAATAAAAAAAATTATAACCACATACATGTTCAAAAGGTTAGACTATTTTTTCTATAATAACAATTCATTCAGAAAATTACAAACCTAAAAACATTAATTATCTTAATTTGAAATATACTTACTCGGATTATATCAATTGATATTTTAGAGCATTAAATTAACCTAACAATTACAAAAAACATTAAAAAATGTTAGGAAGTTTAAAACAAACAAATACTTGAAGGACGCATAAAAAACAAGTTGAATTATGTTTACAGAAATTAAAACCTTAAATAAATTAAAAACTAATAAACTGTTTATTATATTATTTTTTTGGTACATAGAATATATTTGATTAAACTGTGGCACTCCATATTACAATAAATCTTTATATTTAAAAGAAGTTCACTTTTTTATATGGATTTCAAAACAAATAGTTAGAATGTGATATTTCTATTGAATAGCTTTGCCAGAGTGACGGAAAGTTTGGATGTTCATTCTCATCCAATTCCTGATATGAAGGACAAACCAGGAAAGAAAATTTGAAATTTCGCATTATCATGAATCATAATGACCCTCGTGAGTCTGACACATTAAACTGGATGCAATATGTTAATTCGACTCTTTAATTAAAATTAAACCTCGGTCAACTTCTAATAACTAAATTATGAATGTAAAACTCTTATTAATTAAAAAATCAAGTACTACTAGTTAAAGTTTATTTATTTTTGTACTTTCGTGCTAAACGTTTAAACCTTATTGGTGACTCATATTGGCCCTGCTGCATTTAGACCCTGGTTTTTTAACACACGATACCTTAGTCAATGGAAATAATATATTTTTTTCTTACGTGATGTTAGTACGGATTAATTAGTATGAACTACAATTACTAATATGGTTGAACATGGTTTTAAAACACTACATTATTTAAAGATATCGTATTGATTTTTATATGCATTTCAACTCTTCAAATCAAAGAGAATAACTCCAAAAAAATGCATTTTCGATTTTGAGAAATGCGGAAAACCAAAACAGATTTACTTAGGAAAAAATTGAGCAAAACAAAACTCGTTTATTAAAATCCTTTTTATTCTATTCGCATCTTTATTTTTATCTTTACACTCCCCCTAATTTTCTTTTTTTCCATATTTTAAAACTGTTAGCTATTATGCACTCCCTATAGTCCTTTTTATTTGTTTTTAAGATTGGTTTACCCAGAAATATAATAAAAAGAAACATTTTAATAAAACTTTTTTTTTGAATTTTTCTTCATTTTGTCTTTCCACCCATATGTCCAAATTAGTTAAAGATTAAAAAGAAAGTAATCAATATGATATTAAGTTTTGCAAAAATACACATACTGAAGGGATTTTTTTCTAAAAATCTTACAATTAAAAGGAAACAAAAAGAGGAACTTCCTTCTTTGTATACGAATCTGACTTAATTAATTAGTTCAACAATAAGTAAATTGTTGGAAATTTTGATGCACTAATTTAATAATAAAAAAATAAAAAACACTCTTCTATTTTCATTACTAACGTTCAGCCCCTTCTTTCATATGATTCTAAAATATTAGGTATATATTTTTTAACATACTATTTTGAACAGAGTCTCTCGCTAGTTAAAATTTATAAGATTTAACTATTTTTTTTAACTTTTAATTAATACTTTTCTAGCAAATTAAATAATTTTTATTTTTCAAAATATTTAAAGATAATTCACATAGTTTAAAAAAATACTAGTATTTATTAAAAATTAAATATTATTATTTTCTTTCCATATTTTAGTTTATTAAACTTAATGTACAAAAATTGAGAAATATTTAGTAAAAGTAAAATATTGTTTTATTTGGACTATTTTTTTCGTTAGTACTTCGATCTTTGATGTATGAAGCTTACAGAGTCTACGTTTTTTATAATTTTTATAATAATTATATATTTGGATTTTTTAACTTCCCTCATTGTTCTTAGTTCTTAAATTTTTCACGTGCAGATCCAAAACACAGGTTTAATGAGCCTGTACTGGAATGTTGACGCAGGCCCAGGTATAAGTTTGAGAGGGACCTTAAGTTTGAAATTTGAAGTTTCACAATTCAAATTTTTTTCACACCCAAACACGCACTTTCTGAATAGATTCTTCAACCGCACAAACAAGTCAATGGGAGCGTGAACAGGAGCGAAAGAAGCTTAGACCTTATAACTTGATCATAAATAATCACAACTAAAAACTACTTAATACAAGATTTGAAGTAAATGTACAAATACATCAACAGTAACCAAAGAAATAAGACATGGATAAATTCAATATCAATCTTAGTCTGTGTCATTCATAACAAAGAAAGCATACTGTAAGCATCAAGTGAACTGCATCAAAATGATGTGTGCTGTAAATGCTCATCATATTGAGGATTTCAATATTCAGAATCTATTCAACTGGGAAAAGCGCCACATCACAATTGCCAGTCCATGCAATCTTCAAAATCAAAACTACTTGCACAACCCAACAAGGCGTTTTGTTGTTGCTCATAACGACATATGTAATTGAGTCCCATGAGAAGTTGGCACATAGCTTCCTCTGTTTTGTCCTTATCAGCGAAATACAATGTCTGGAATAGCAGCACATATGTTCTACTAACAATTTGGTGTTGCTCAATGTTCCTCTCACTTTGCCACCTGATCATATTATGGGCCAGTGGAGCAAGCCACTTGAGTATCCCATCTAGAGTTAACTTCCAGTCATGAGCTAGAGGAGCATCATATATGGCCAAGTTCTTCACATAGGTCTTTAGTTTGCCTTTCAGAGACAACCTTAAGCTCGATGGTAGCATCTGATATAGATCATTCCTAGCTTCCTCACCAACTAAATGTGGATACTTTAGGAACTTCTCTATCACGGTTATGACATTGGCATAGTGCAATGCTAGACCACAGCCTCCAAGTGTAGAAGGAGGAGCATAAAGTGCCAATCTACTGTGGGGACCAAAGGTTGAGAAACTTAGATCTCCAGTGATAGGGACGCTACTACGAACGTGATTCAGATCACCAGAATGGTACAACTGCTCCCTTTCCTTGACCTTATGATAGCTTGATATGTTATGTTGGTCCTCACTATCAACAACATAATCATCATTGTCATCATCAAATTTCGAAATCGAGCTGCTTAAACTTAAACAATCCATGAAAAGTTTCCCCGGACTTGTTCCACAAGGAAAACCAAAATCTTCAAGTTGAAGATATGGTAATTCACCTCTCCTGATATCGAGTTGAGGCTTGCTAGCAGTTACCCTTGTCCCCACAGTAGTTCTTGCAGTGGAACCCAAACGATAACCATGACCATTTCTCTTGCAATGATTGCTTTTCACCTTCTCAGAACTCAAAGGAGCACCAATCTGGCCAGACATTAGCTTACATTCACTTCGCATGGGTGGTGAATCTCCACTAAGCCCGGGACTAGTAGTATTCTTCCTCCACGTAGAATCACCAAAGATTATGCGGATTCTAGCATAAATGGTACAAACTGTCCTGGCCAATAACTCAACAACCTTATCAAAGTTCTGATTCCAAAGTGAAATCTCCTTTAGATGCCTCACATCTTGCCTCTGCCATGTGAGTTTCTGTTCAAACGCCCTTCTGCTCTCCTCGTGCTGGTTATGCTGAAACTTCTTTACTGCTTGCTCCAAATCATTCAAGACCCCCATTTCACTGTACAAACTCCTGGTGGCACTAACATACCTATCCATTTTCCTCACCATTCCTTCCATGTGCTTAACTAAGAACCCCAATTCCTTCACATCTATAACCCCGTTAACAATGTCCCCATACACATGTTCAAAACCTTGCACGGCAGGCTCAGAACACTTCCTTCCCAACCTAGAAACCACACTGGCAACACGGTTCAACTCCTCAAGCTTCTCTGCTCGAGCCAGCTCGAGAAGATAACCCTCTTCGGAGGAAACCAGGCTTTGAACACCCGGTGAGTTGGAAATCTCGTTCCTGAGTTTCAAAATCTCGGGATGAGACAAGGATCTGTGAAGATGAATGGCTTTAGACATTACGTTTGCTACTTCAAAAGAAAGAATACCAATTACTTCTTTACTGCTACTATCTTGCCTTTTGGGGTTGTGCTTTTTCCTTGCAGAAGGTTCAAGAAGAAGAGTTTGTTTAAGATTGGCACTTACCTGGTTACCCATCTTCACAATCCAAGCTTCGGCGACCATAGCTATGTACCACTTTCACCAAAGACCCTTCATTCAAATCGCGTGACAAGACCCACTGTGGGGAACAAGAATAAGAACAGTTTGTCAAAGCTGCAAACTTTGACGCTGAACAACGGTTTAGGGAACGGAATTGTTGGTGGGGCGGAGAAAGAAAGCAAACAGTGCAATGAGATTGTTTGTGCGTGGCCAAAGAAAAAAAAACACTCGATGAGGGATGGAGGGTAACTTGGAAAAAGAGAAGAGACAGAAAGAGGAGGGAAAGAAGGAATTGAAATAGAAAAGGGTGATGAAGAGGGTAGCGAGGGACCAAAGAGGGAGGTGAATGATTGCTTTGGTTTTGCTTTGCTTGCTATTTCAGATCAGAGCTATCCATTCTTTTTCAAACAAGAAAATAAATTTTGAAAAGTGGAGTCAGAAGTCATGGCTCACAATTTTGAATTGAATCATTCCAACTTTTCTTTTTCTTTTAGTAATATTATTTTGAATTGTTTGCTTTACTAGTAACAATTGCCAGTCTGAGAAAATATTATGAATTTAAAATACAAATTTTATATGACATTGGCAATAAAATACATTAATACGATATAAAATTTAAGGTATTAGGTTACAAAAATTTAAAAATATCTTTTATCTAAAATATATATTCTTATTAATATTAATTAGAATTCAAATTTTATAAGACCTTTTTATTAACATAAAAGTTGTAAAAAAATTAAAATAATGTATCATAATAAAATAAAATATGTAAAGATCTGAAAATTAGTATTTTATAAATGATAGTGATTTTAAATAAGTTACTTGTTTATTTTAATAATAAAAAATTTAATGTGAATAGATTTTTAAATAAACGAGTTTTATTAATATATTATATTTTTTGTCTTCTTTTATAATTTATTACTTTGTGTTTATATATTCAAGTACATAAGGTAGTAGGATTAATCCTCCCAACGGATTATTTTCATTTAATTGATTAGTTTCTCAATTTGAATAAAATTATTTTTTTATTTTTTTTTTGGTCAAATTTATTTTTTTATTGTATTTACCTATGTAGATAAAACATTTTGTGGGTTGAAAACATTTTGTGGGTTGAAAACATTTTGGTATTTAGAATCGTTAAAACTGTCAAATCATGTAAGAAAAACTAACTTTTGCTTATGTATTGGTTTTCAATTGATTTTAGTGTATACGGTGAATTGGTGTTGTTATGATTCAATTTACATGTTTGATACTTTATATATGATGAAATTATATGTTTGAACTCAGTTGTATCATCATGAATGGTTTAAAACAATGAGATTTCTATGACATGCATAGTTGAATGTGAAATTAGGGTTAAATTAATACAATTGATTATTTTGGCTAGATTGAGTGCTTTAACACGAATTTGGTGTGTTTATAACTTGTACGAAGCATTTAATTGGTTTTTGGTACGGTTGGAACTGAAAAATTACAAGATTTTGGTTTTTGTGTTATGCAGATTCACTAGGACAAGGTCTGTGTGTTGACAGCGTTAAAGTAATAAACTTCAATGACTTGGTGATCATTGTGAGAGTATTCTCATTGGATGACACAATAGTTAAAGAACTTAGAGTCATTCTTCCTGCACCTCACCATCCTCGTTCTGCACCTCCAAAAAAAATTATAATTCCAAAGTGTGTCCTTGTCAGTCAACGAAGAGAGAGAAAAATATTGTGGTTAAAAAGTTTAGTAAAACTTTAAACCCTAAAACTTTAACTCCTCTTCTTCTTCCCTCCGCATCTCACTCCCTGCCGCATCTCACACAGCAGTGAAACCCTACACCTACACCCCCTCCTTCCTCCCTCTTTTTCTCTCCGTCCTTTGTCTCTGCCATCCCACGGTGCTTTGCTCGCGTTCCTCGTTTGTTTTCCTCACAGATTTGAGCTGGCGTCCAGGTTAGTACCATCTTGCTGTAATATATTTGTTTGCTGTTATGTGCTGGGTTCGGTTCGTGGGTCGTGTTCGGAGAGCTCGTTGGAGAAAGGATCAGAACCAAGGATAAACGCAGTTCGAACTGCGGTAAGCACAAACCGGAGTTCGATCTGCGGCACACATATAACCGGGGCACACCGGACTTCGATTTGCGGCAAGGAGAACAGAGGCCGGACTTCGATCTGCGGCAAGGAGAACAGAGGCGTTTTGAGACTTAGTTTTTTAATTAAATATCTATCTATTCATAATAATATATGTGATCTCTCTGTTCGTCTTGTTGCCATATATATTGGTTATGATAGTTTTTTTTCAATTGTTTATTTTTTTTTCAAATGTTTTTTCATTTCCACTATACCCAGTAGATACTAATGTAAAATGATTTTTTTATACTAGTAGATACTAATGTAAAATGATTTTTTTATACTAGTAGATACTAATGTAAAATGGTTTATTGACACTATAATCAGTAGATACTAATGTGAACCAGTAGATACTAATGTAAAATGGTTTTTTTATACTAGTTAAAAAGATTTTTTTTATACTAGGTATCAAAATAATATAAAAATATAAAGTATTTATGTGGTGTCTCTCTTATTTTCGTATATTTAATTTTATTTAACTTTTTTAATTTTTTTTAAATTGAAATAATAATTAAATTGTTTATTGAAATAAATAATAATTATTAATTTGGAATTTTTAATAATTTAATTATTATATATGTAATTTTTTTAGATTTTTATATTATTTTTTATTTGTTTGAATATTTTTGATTACATTATTAATAATTTTTTTGTATATAATATGTTAATAATATAATTGGTTAATAGATATGGTTAAAACTAGAGGTGGATATCATGGTGAGGCTTCATCCTCTCGTAATGAGCCATCAGATGAAAGAAGACGACCTACGACATCTGCTCGTAGAAGATGAGTAGAAGAATATCGCGTGGACGTTATTCATGAGCATGATAATGAGGAGCAGGAAGAGTTATTACAGCATGGACATAGTCAGGATGATTACGTTGAAGAGGAGGATATTCAGCAGCAACATGACTGTAGTCAAGAAGAACATGAAGGTGAAGGTGAAGATGAAGATGAAGATGAAGCTGAAGATGGTGGATTCCCAGGAGGTCCACATGACACCTCCTTACTTACTCACTATACCCAGCATGTTGCATTTGCCATATGGCAAGGTCGGGTTAGTCATCAACCTAAATTTTAATTGTTTAATAAATGTTACATTTTTTTTATATAATTATGTTTGTATTTAGGATCGAAGGGGGATAAAGGTTGTCACCCATGGCAAAAAATTGAAGCATTTTGGAATGTATCATGAGGCCATTGAGCCTTATATCTCCATGTCGGGGTTGGGTTGTTTAGTGAACCTCTCATACGAGTATGCCGATCATGGATTGATCGTTGCCCTTTCGGAGAGGTGGCACATAGAGACTAATACTTTCCACCTACCGATAGGTGAGATGACTGTCACATTAGATGACGTTATGAATTTGCTCCACCTACCCATCATGGGACAATTTTGTGAGGTTGAGGAGTTAGAGTATGATGAGGCTCGATCTCATATCATGGAGCTGCTTGGTGTGGACCACGCTAAAGCTTCAGCTGAGATGAAACAGTCACGTGGTCCAAAAGTTAGGCTCAGCTGGCTACGCGAGGTCTACCAGGAGTGCATCCAGCAGGAGTGTTGGGAGTGTGTTGCTCGGGCGTACTTGTTGCATCTGCTTGGATGCACAATTTTTACGAATAAGAGTGCGACTCTAATTCGGGTATCGTATCTCCTTCTCTTGCGAGACTTGAATGCTTGTTCGAGATATGCTTGGGGAGCAGCAGCACTTGCACATACATATGAGCAGCTAGGAGATGCTAGCTTCTATGAGGTCAGACAGATAGCTGGATATTCCACTCTTCTACAGGTACATTACCATCTTCTAAGTTTATTTTAATATTGTTTGACAATGAAACCCACGATTGAAGTAATGTTTTTTGTAGAGTTGGATATATGAACACTTTCCTACAATGGGAAGGAGGCAAGTGTCTGAGAGGTACACAGAACTTGATCAACGTGCTTCACGATACATACCCCCGAGGGTGGGTTGGAGTTTGACAGAGGGCCGAACATTTCTGGATGCCCTCACTTATGATGTAGTTATCTGGAATCCATACCTTTCGCACAGACGTACATGTCCATTGATTGGCATAATTATGTACTCGGGATGGATCCGATTAGGCGACATGATTCATCGACATCTACCTGAACGCGTGTTGCGTCAATTTGGTTTTCAACAGAACATACCACGGTCACCTGATAGTCTTCCGATGCCAGACATTCCTACGATTGATCTAAATTGGTTGCGATATGCAGAGCATGCCATTACTAGTGTCATTGAAGCTGATCAGCCACATGCATGTGTTGATGGATACATAACGTGGTTTAGGCAGGTGTCGCACCCGTACATCACTCCAGGCAACGACGATGAACGACCTAGTCTTGCACCGCGCATGAGGCGAGACATTCCAGATGAGAGGTTGGTGCCTCCAGTTCGTCGTAGACAGTCGGCTGAGCTAGGATTGTTGGTATGTCTTGAAACTAACTGATTTTGATTTTTTTTCATCAGTTTTGGTTCTTGTTTACTTAAATAATTTTTTTTGGTTATCTTCATTTCAGGGGGTATGAGGCGTGTGATCAGGATGTTGCAGGGCATGTTAACCTGTCGAGATGTCACAGAGGGCACTGTAGCTTATCAACGTACTACTGAGACACTACAAGTAGCTCGTAGGTCTGTTGAGGAGTATGAGTCTAGTACTAGAAGAGGTGGTCGTCATGTGCGTGGACGTGCATCATTTTCTTGAAAGAACATTGTTATATATGATTGTCTTTTTAATGGTTATTTATGTACCGGTTATTTAATAGTTTGACTAATTTTAATATATTTAACAACTTCTATGAATCGTGTTTGTTTAATGAAATTATATAACGACAAGTCTACATAACAAAAGTCTTTAGAACTATAAAAAAGTCTACATAACAAACTTAATTTCAGTCTTCTGTAAGATCTACATAAGTCGTATTAACTGTCATTAAATTCACAAATGATTGCATCCTGTGTGTATAAAATGTAGACCATGCTCGCGCTTGTGGGGAACAATAGTTTGACGAAATTATGTCCACCATGGGTAAGGGACAATCCTGTTGTAATTGAACCTGAAAAATTAATATTCGTAAGTAAATCATAACATCCAATGGGTAATGCTTCACTTGTGATGTGGAGGTTTACCTGTACGAAATGACATCCATTAACAAATCCAATGCTTAACATCCAATGTTGTGTGACATCTGTAGGCGGTGAAGTTCGTAGTGGAAATATGGTAAAACTCTGAACATATGACAAACATACTAAGATGACATTGTATCGATTTGTAATTGCATAACCAATGTCAGGAATGGTCATCCACTTCTTAGCATTAACCTGTAATACATGTAGGTCATTAAGAAATATTTATGAAAAGAATTACAAAATTATAAATATATTACATGTTTATAAGGTAAATAAGCAATACCTGTGATCGATCATGAACAATCAATGATTGTCGTAGTTCTTCCAATCGATCGTAGCTTCCTACTAATTGTGCGTATTCATCACGCCACTGAGTTAATTCTTGGTAGAGGTCATGTCGGATAATGGGCCATGCCTATTCACCTAGGCCCAACATAGCAGCAATACATCGATAACCACAATGACCATCAGCAACAACATCAACAACATCTACAATAAATGGATGACAAATCGGATGAAATTGATTTAACATTGGTATTGTCCTTGGCGTTTCTTCTTTGGCCTTCGATTTCACTTTGGTTTTTCGTGATGAAGACTCTGTCATCGAATGTAAAGTGTCGACGTGCTCAAAATATGATGGGTCACGTTTCGTAGACCTCTCATGCCGTGCAACTTTAGACTTCTGTGCATCCTTTGTTTTCACTTTATGCGTAGGAGCAACCATAGACGTCATCTCTGGGCAAGCAATTTCGATCATCTTCTGCTTTATGTTGACCTTTTCACCGATGTCAACCTTGTTGAATCTTTCTTGTACCAATTGAACTTCACGGTCAATGCTAAACTCTGGAAGCGATTCATTAGAAACAATACCTGAAATGCTTAAACGGGTCCACATAACATGAATTTCACCAAGTGGAATTATTCCAGGTTGATATCGTGCTAATACACAAGCACATGGTAGGCCGTATGTTGAGCTCAAAATGCATCCACAACGACCACTGTCCATACCTATTTTATTGACACGCTCAATTTCATCAGCAATAAGTCCTAAAGCGTATCGTGAAACACGCCCAACAAGTCTTCTATATATTAAACCTTTGTAAGCATCACTTATTACGTTCAGACTTTTTTCAAAGGACGCCTTGATCTTGTTATGTTGTAGGACTATGACGTTATACATAGCATCCCAACACGAGCATAGGTCTCCCATACTAGATCCCAATAATCTCTTCAGGTTCCAGTGCGCAGACTCAACCCTGTCACATATCACATTAATACATTACACACAAATGTGAAATACATAAGTACAAAAGCCGATGAAAATAACAATTACCTGTTTGTTGTAGTGTTGCCTAGATGCATAACTTTGTTCGTCCACGCCTTGACAAAGTATGTCTTGTACGGAATTATCCAAGTGCGGTTGACATAATCAAAAAATAGAGGCCATGCAGAAGAGGCATACTCAAGACGATGAACATAAGCACTAAACATAGATTGGTCGTTGATGAGTGCATATTTATGCCCACATTTATGTTTGAAAATTAAAATTTTGATGGGATAATTGTGTTTAAATGGTTGATTTTAAGTGAATTTGTGATGATTGAAATTATTGGGTTTGGGAAATAAAGAGAGGTAAAAAGTAAGTTTTAACGCATAAATTATTCTTGGATGTTCTAATGTTTATTTGTGCAGCTGAGAATATAAGTTTTATTGGTCCAAATGGTAATTCAAGGCCCAAAATCAGGTTTTATTTGGAAAATAATGTACAGATAGGCCAAACAGACAACTTTTACCCTTGCACCTCCCAATTTCCTTACATACACCCCTCTTCTCTTAAACAGGCCCAATACTAAGCCAAACAGTAACCCTATTCTAAATACACCTCCTAAATTTTCCTACCCATACCCCTCCTAAGCTAGAGTCCACCAGATCATGCCACGTCAGCCCTAACCCATGAGCATCATCTTCCACCTTCTCCACAGAAACCCTAGTCGCCAGTGCCGTCAGCCGCCGTTCCGCTTTCGCCGCTCCCGCCAATGCCGCAAGTCGCCGCACGGCCAGAACATCATCTCCTTCCTTTCTCGCCGGCGCATCAACAGACCACCACGGTGCCTCTCCATCCGCGCCGCCACCATCAACCGGGTTGCCGCTCCGCCTCCGTCACGCATCATCATCCGCAACCTCCATCATCTTCTTCGCATCTCCATGGCGCGCCGCGACACCGCTCTTCTCACACGCACCAGCCACCGCGACCTTCATCGCACCTCTCCTCCATTGACGAAAGCTTGGCACAACCATCTTCATCTTCTCCATTTTCGAAACCAAATCGCGAAGCCTTCTCCTCCATCCTTGCCGCCGCGACTACATCAAACCATCACCACCAAATCGCGTCCGTCACTGCCGCACACCTATCATCGCGCATCCTCGCCGTCATCTCCAATCCCAAACCTGCAAACAGAAAACCAATCAAGAACCAGAAACGCAGAAACGCGAGCAGCGGTGGAGGGAAGCGAAAACGCAGTGCGGAGCAATTTCCCCAATTCTGAACCCTAATTTTGGGTAGGGAGGAGCCTGACACGTGTCGAGCTCCCATTGGGCGCGTCCTTCTCTGGTCAAAGCTGGTCAACACTGCTTAAGTCTGGTCAAATCTGGTCAACTAAGGGGTTTTCTTGCAATTTCAGAAACTCAGAAGGGGCTAAAATGCAGATAGAGGAAATTTCAGGGTATTTGTGCAATTTTGGAAAGTCAGAAAAGATAAAAAAAAAATATAAAATTCAGTTGTTGAATTAATTTAATTTGGGAATATCAACAGAAAATATCTTCCAAATAATGTTATAATTATTTAAATCTTTTAGTTATTTGGAAGATATAAGATAAAAGATTTTATCAACTGAATATTCAGAGTCCAAGCCCAATCAAGCCTATATAAAGAGACCCAGGGGACTTCACTTCAGACATTCATTCTCTCATACTCCTCTCACTTTTCTTTCATCTTGTATTCAACTCCATTCATGGAGAGCTAAGCATCTAGGGCTAATTCTGCTGTAATTCCATTATGGATTCTGAGGTTAGATTGAGTTAATGCAATTGTTTATTTTGATTATTGATTTAAGTTGTTCTCTCTATGTCTTTCATTTCTCTATCAAATTAAAAGCAAAGATTTTTTCATCATAATGTGTTTGAATCTACATGCATATTGATTATATGAGTTCTAGGGTTTCTAGGTTTAATTGAGAATCTACTTTGATTTAATTTAGAAACTTTCATATGATTAAATGGTTTTTACTTTCAATTGAGAATGTACTTTGATTGATTAGTAATAATTTCAACTATAATCAATTGAGAATTTACTTTGATTGATTAGCTTTTAATTTGATTAGGAGATTTAAGAATAGATATGATTAAACACAATAGAATTTGATTGAGAATGTACTTTGGTTGAATTTATTGTGAATAATCTAGAAAGGTTTTGCATTTGATTGAGAATTTACTTTGGTTAAATGCATGATCGCCCTCAAATTAATTAAGAATGTACTTTAATTAATTTGAAACTTAAACAATAATCAATTGAACAATTATCCGTGAATAACCGATGATGAATCTATCTTGGAAAAGCAGTGGAATTAGCCTATTTCATCGTAACTGTTTTTAAGTTTATTAATTGTTCTTTAAACATTCTCCAAACATCATTTTTATTCATAAGCATTGCATAACATAAGAGTCAGATATTCAAAAGCAATTCCGTGTTCGTTGGGAGACGACTCAGGGTTACTTTAGACCTATCTACCTTCTTGAATACTACTTGGCAATACTGAAGTTGCCTTGAAAAGTAGTATTAATTTGATAGCTTCAACGACAGCCTATCAGTCGTCACAATCCATGACATTCTGCCACACTTCCATCAACACATCCACTGACTCAACCTTATCCACTAACATCTTGCATTTGGCTTTAACATTTTTCTCAATGTGGAATGTACATAACATCTGATAAGTCTCCGGAAAGACATTATTAATATCATTTATCAAAGCAAGGTCTCTGTCAGTGATAATAACGCGTGGACCGCCCTCTGATGTCAATAATAATCCTTTGAACCTTTCCAATGCCCAAGTGAAATTACTTTGGCGTTCACTTGAAAGTAATGCAAAGGCGGCTGTGAATGTCAAACCAGTTGATGTGACTCCCACAATCTCGAGCAACGGAAGTTGATATTTGTTCGTCTTGTACGTCGTATCCATTAAGAAAACAATATTAAAAGAATTGACTAAGTGCACTGAATCGGGATGTGTCCAAAACAAGTCACTTACCACGTCAGAATCGTCCAAACATCTACTTCTCTAGATGTATTTGTCTCTATCTAACAACATCATCAACTGCTGCATTTCCGTTCTAGACCCTCTCAAAGATCGTTTGTACGTGTACCTCGCATTATATATTTGCTTTATCGTTGTCACGTTATCTTCATTATGTTCTTTCAGAGTCAAAAGAATATTTGACGGCTTTACTTGACTATTAGTCATGTCCACAAGAATTGATTGTTCAGCCGCATTTAACCTACCCGCGAAAGGATGACCGACCAAAGTCTCTGCTAATTCATGGTTGTGATAGCCGCACATAACCTTCAACACCCAACCATCTCCTTTAGGTTTACCCCTCAACCTAAACGGACACTCACATTTTCTTGTGCCAGAGAAACTAGGTTGAACATCTGCCTTATACTTCCTATACTTCCCGCTTCTTTCACAGCCTAACAAAATAAATGTCTTTCTACCAGCTTCACCAGTTGCTGTGTCAGATCTTATAGTGACGACAACAAATCCAAGATCAAATGCAATCTTTCGAACCCATTGAATTAAATCGATGCGTGTTGGGAATATTTTATCAGTGGAAAATTGATCTGTATAATCACCCTCACCCACTTCTTTTAAAGAATAAGAAAACTCCGATATAAAATCAGAATTTATTTCAGAATCCAAATATGGATAGTTATCCATCTCATATAATTAAATATGACCTACAATAAATATTAAAATTTAAAGATTTATTAAATTACAAATAAAAAATTCAAAAGCACTCCCTAATAAAAAATTCATATAACCTAAATATTATTAAAGAGGTATTTCCAATTCATTCTTTGAATAATAATACACTCCCTAATCACTCCGTAATGACTAAGCATAATCCATGAAAAAAAATTTAAAATAAATAATCATAACATAAAACAATAAATTTAAATTAAAAATAATAACATAATAAAAAAAACATAAAAAAAGAGATAAAAAAACATGTAAAAAAAAGGATTGCAGGAATTTAACTACAAAATCATTACATAAAAAAACATTCATGAAATAAAATAAAGAAAAAAAAATTAAACAAAAAAAAACCATGCATAAAAAAAAATTATAATTACATATCACAAACCGCACTTCAAAGTGCGGCTACAAAATGAAAAACGCACTTCGAAGTGCGGCCACTGCTTTCCGCACCTCCAAGTGCGGTTACCAGATTGGCGTACGTATTTTTCACTACCCAAACCTCACACTGTCTTCTTCCTCTCTCGCTCACAGCATATCAAATCTCCCAAAACCCAGCACTATGACCACCACCCCAGCATTGTACTAATATAATTAAAAAAACATTAAATAAAAAAAATGCATCAAATAAACAAAACAAGAAAAAATTAAACAAAATAAGCATGGAAATAAAAAAACAGATATCACAAACCGCACTTCAAAGTGCGGCCTCATAATAAAAAACGCACTTCGAAGTGCGGCTGAGTCTTTCCGCACCTCGAAGTGCGGTTGCGTACCCGGCGCACAGTGTCTTCTTCCTCTTCCTCCTGTCGTCACACTGTATCTCCAAATCTTCCAACAGCACTACCACCACCCCGAGAATTTTAACCACAACTCAATCCAATTACAATGCAGTAAACCAGTGAAAAGTGAAGAAAAATAACTTGATGCTACAGTGCAAAACCAAGAACAGGGCACCTCAAGGTTTATAACCAACAAATATTTTTGTGGTTGGGAGTTAGGAAAATGGTTGGGGGTTAAAAAAATTAAATTCATTAATTACCGTTTTGACTTTTTATTAAATGAAGGGCAAACAGGTAAATTTGGGGGTGCAGGATGAGGTGAGGGAGGTGTAGGAAGATTCACTCAAGAACTGATTGACTTGGTTGTCATTGTATATCATTTATCATAGCTATGTGCAATTTTTCAAATAAAATCGTGAGAATTTTGAAAGTGTTCTCACTAAATGCACTATGGATTAATTAAGTGTCAAAAGACAAAACTAGATGTTGTCTAACTAATGTTCGAAAAATACTTTTAAATTTTAAAAAAGTTATAGTGTTAATTATATATATATATATATATATATATATATATATATATATATATATATATATATAATGAAAATATAGATAGAAATTATATATATTCGGCTCGCTAGACAATTTTATTTAGATTTATATGCATTTTATCAAGATTTATAGACTATATAATAAGTGTATTGATGTTTTGTTTGAATCTGAGTTTAAAAGGAGATAAAAGGAATATAAAAAGAAAACAAAAATGACTTAATTCAGTTTAATCATGAATTAGACCTATAGTTTTAATTTAATTAATAATTCTGATGAATTAAAGAATGAAATTTAACCCTCAAATACGTAAGTAATTATTTGAGTCAAATTTTCAATTTATATTTATATAAGAAAAGAAATAAAATAAGAAACAAATTAAATTTCCAATAGTTAAAATTAATCTATGTAATATAAATTTGTATAGAAGTTCTTTTTAGCTTTTCTGAAAAGTTAACACTTTTATTTTGACGTAATAAAAAACACTGGGTTCATTTTACTTTTTATTTTTCTTTTATATTTTAGAAGTTTGTTCTTGTGGTATGATAAAATTAATTGGCTTTAAATGTTTATTTCGTCCTCATGTTAAGAGGTAAATTTTTGTTTAGTATCCGATTTTAAAAATGAAGACATTGGGTTATGAAAAGTATATGAATAAGGTCTTGTCCGTTGAGTTGATAGCACCGACGTTAAGTTCTTTCTCTTCTCTCTTCTGCTGTCCAGATTTTTTTTCTCTTATTCAGCTTTTTCTTTAATGATTTTGATGATTTGTTAAACTTGTTCTTTCTTTGTGGACCTTATTCATATATTTTTCATAACATAGGACCCAATGTCTTCATTTTAAAATCGGATACTAACAGAAATTTACCTCTTAATAATATGATGACGAAGTAAACATTTAAGCCAAATTAATTCGAGCATTGTTGTGTAAATCGTACGTCATATTATATAGCTATATTATATAGCTATTGTCTGTATAGTTATAGGTACAGGCTGTTAAGCCCAATAATTTGGGCTAGGTTATGTGATATCTAGGCCTAGCCCATACAAATATCTAGAAAATCAGAACAACAACTCAGTAAGTTTAAGGCTTAATATCCTATTTTGTCCCCAGTTTCGTTCGAAAATGTCAAATTAGTCCATCCTTTAAAAAATGCGTCAATTACGTCCTCACTTAATAAAATTTGCATCAATGAAATCCCTTTCGTTAAATCCGTACAAACGACGTTAATTATTTTTCTCTTTCTTCTACTTCCTCAATTAACACTGTTTGTACGGATTTAACGGAAGGGATTTCATTGATGCAAATTTTATTAAGTGAGGACGTAATTGACGCTTTTTTTAAAGGATGGACTAATTTAATATTTTTCAGCAAAACTGGGGACAAAATAAGGTATTAAGCAGTAAGTTTAATTATGAATAACTTAAAAAATTATTAGTTGTTAAGTAATGATGTTTGTCTAGAAAAGCCTTATATATAATATATTTATTAATGTAAAGGTTGCATATTGTAGGATGCAGTCGCATCGAGTGTTACAGAAGGAACGTATCCGATGAAATGAAACTAACTTTTTAAATGACTAATTATTAGTCTAAATGTGACACCAATTTTTGATGAAAAAATTGGAGGATTTTTGTAACAAGGCAATAGGTTAACACACTTATACACTTTTTTTTAATGAAAAAATAAGAAATAAGGGTGTAAAAGTAATTTTTCCTTTATTACATGGCCCCAGCTTGAAGACGTTGAATCCACCAATACCTGATGGACATGCAGATATGGTTGTGTGCTAGGAATCAAGGACAAAAAGTGCATCCAAAACCAAATTATTGTTTATAAAAGCTTCTTTTTCTATTTAGGATTTCTAGTATACACCAAGACTTCTTTCTTATGTTCAATTGAGGATTTTTTTTTCTTCTTCTGAAAAGCACAATCGCACCATCGGATAACACATGGAAGCCACGCAAGATCAAATTTCACCCTCCCAGACAAGGTTATCAAACTCGAGAGTTTACGTAAACTCGTGAGAGTCTAGTAAACTCGACTCGTAAACTCGACTCGTAAACTCGTAAGAGTTTACTTTACATGAAAAAAAATATAAATAAAATCTTAATTCAAATAAGATAACAAAGTTATATAAATTCAATAAGTTTTTTCGCTACAAACAAAAAAATAAAATGCCCAGGAGCTTAAAATATTGTGGCAGCACAATTTTTTCAACCGTGTAGTGTATTTTATTTTTGAAAAATAAAATGAATGGTGCAATGACATACATAATATTATTAAAGTACATGCTGTTGTAAAACATAAATTATTAAAATATATGCTGCAGTGCTGTAAAGTTTACTCGTTAAAGTACTTGCTCTTAAAACATAAAGCCAAGTTAACCATTGAGGGTTTACACTTACACAACCCGCAAGTTCAAAGACGATAAAACAAGGTTGACGGCGAGGTCGACAACGAAGTCGACGGCGAGATCGACGGCGAGGTCGATGGCGAGATCGATGGCAAGATTGATGGACGACGCGAATGGCGGGAACGAAGGCGAGATTGAACGACAAGAACGAAGGCGGTGCGACGGAAGGCAAGATCGACGGACGGTAAGTTCGAACGTCGAGATGGACGGCGCAACGGAGGGCGAGCCTGATGAACGAGGGTGCGGCGGAGGGCGTGATCAAACACGAGATCGAAGGTGAGAGCTCGAGAATAAAGATGAATAGTGAGCATAGATGAATAGTGAAAACAAAGATCCCAAACTCGCAAAATCGGAACCAGACTCGCGATTTTAGCCGAGTTTAGCGAGTCTACCACCGATTCCACCGATTCTACACCAAAAGCGAGTTTGCTTACGAGTTAACTCGAAAGCACTGTGTCAACTCGTAAACTCGACCGAGTTAACGAGTTAACTCGCGAGTTCGATAACCCTGCTCCCAGAGAATATCTACTTCCTTTGTGAAGTAAACCCAGTGCGTTAATTGTTCTGCATTCAATTCATAAAATAAACACGCCAATACACACTTTTTTATATAAATTTCTTTAGGATAATAATAAAATCAATAAATTTATCATGTAAGATTCAGGAACAATGAGATTTGACTTGAATTTTACAATGATCAATAGCTAGTGATAAAAAGTTTAATAAACAAAAAGTTTTGATAAAATAAACTTTGGATCACTCTCATGCCATCTTAAAATAGATTTTAAGTTTAATTCAATCTTATAAAATTAATGTCAGATAATATTTAGACTCACTTATGTACTATAAACTCATTTTATCTCTAAATGATACGAGATTTTTAATAATAAATTATACTTTTATCTACTACGAAAATTCTTGTACTGACGAAATTTTACTAACAAAAATAAAACTGAAGAATTTTATCAACGAATTTTAATTATCAATGGATGTTATCGACGACTTTATCTATGATAAAATTCATTTGTATTTACAAATCTTAAAATCTATTGATAAAATCCGTTAAAATTTAAATTGTTTATTATCAACGAATTTGTCTATTGGTAAATCTGTCGATAAAAATAATGACAATTTTTTTGTCCAAACTTCTATTTAGATACATAAGAGGACAAAGTCTTCATCTTCATTTACTTTTCACGCCTAAACTACAACCTTGGACCTTGTTGAAACAATACTGGTCTAGTAAAGAGAAAACACTCGCTCCCAAAAATGGCGAACTCGATGGCTCAAATCGTTGGGAACTTCATGCTGATGTCAAAACACGTCGTGGATCAAAGACTCCAAGTGGTCGAAAAAATCCCCTGATGCATTGATGGCATGTATGTGTGCAATTACGCATATTCGCTCTTACCTGCCAATAAATCATGGACATCTTCATCAAAAGCCTACCTCGAGTTTCTTTTTAGACTAGTCTAAACGTCCATGAACTTCTCATTTAAACTGTAAGATGCGATAGAATCCAAATTATTCTTCTAAAAAAAATTAACAATTAATCTCCTATAATTAAGCTAATCAAATCTTTGTACTTAGGTTATTAAATATTTTGTAATTATGTTATACGTAACTAAATTTCTGATTTAAATCATATTTTTATGTTTATATACCTATCACAAATATATAATAAAACACATATTCAAATAATTTTTCTTTCTTACACATACTTTTTCTTTTCAAGAAAAGTTTGTAACACATGTTTAAAACACAGTTCAATCTAGGTTAATTCGACTCGATTTTTGACTCGACTTAACATTTGATCAAGACCAACTCGAATTGACTTTCGTGAATAGAGTGATAATGGAGTAAACAAATAGTAAAATTTTAAATTTCTTTATTTTTAAATTATTTGAACTTCTTATATGTTATTTTTTTGAAAATGTCTTTCAAAATTCTTTAAATTTGAATTTTTTTCTAATTATTTTATCAAACAAGATATTTTAATGTAAAGAATTTTAAATTTTTTTAAATGAATGAATTACTTTTTTTAATAAATCCAAAACACATTAGAGAATAACCGGAAAAAAAAATAGCGTTGTTGTTGGAGGCATGAGGGAGATGAATAGTAGAAAGGAGAAAAGAGAAAAAAGAAAGGCATGAAGATGGAAGGAATATTGCTTTGCGTATGAGCAAGCAACATTTCTATATTTGCCGTATAACTTTATGTCATTGCCTTCCTTCTTTTCATCTTTCAGTTTCCCCACTCAAATCAGATTAACATCTGCACGCCCCTGTTAATGTCGGCGCCAATATCTTTGCCTCAACAATTTCATAAACTCTGCTTCAATTTTCAAAAACCTCCTATACTATTTCTTTTGTTGTCATGGGTTCTTAATTCAGCAAAGAAAATTATTAATTCCCAACATATTATAGTGGAGTTTTGAAATATTTTTCTTGCCGCTTAGAGAATCTTGTTAAATTTCTTTTTGAGCAACTAGTTGAGACCCGTGAGAACACATGGCTTGTGGTTATTTTTTTTAAATTTATACTGAAAATTAATATAATTATTATTATATTTAAATAAATAATTTATTTATATAATTATGTTTAAATATTATAATTATATATAGTTATAAATATAATATTTAAGTAAAAAGTTTGATACTATAAAAATAAATCATTAATAATATTGTAATATATATTAAAAAATTAATTATAAATAGACCTGTCATACTAAAATTTATAATAATAATTATATTGATATACGTTTATAAAGTTATATAATATTTTTTAATGTTGAAATAAATGATTAAATATAATAAATATTTGTTTTAATTAGAAATTATATGTTTTTGAGATTTAGTAGTTATTATATGTTGAGTGTAATATTGGTTATGATGGTTATATGATTAAAATTTACAATTAAAATTTTGAGTTATATATTATATTAAAATGAAACGTATATGCATAGATCATAATTAAAGTAAAATGTAAATATAGTGTGTAATATGATTTCGTACAAAAATAAATATAAAACTAAATTGTTGTTGACATTGACATTATGATAACTAAACTAATGGATTATAGAAAATACAATTAATAATATCAATACTAATATTAATAATAATAATAATAGTAATAATAATAATAATATATATGAATGTGAATTTGTTTGTTATAAATTATGAAATTGACATAATAATTTATTAGTGTTATGTAGTAAAATAATATGGTTATACGATTAAAATTTACAATTACAAGTTTTAGTTATATATTATATCAAAATAAAATACACATGTACGGATTTTTATTAAAGTAAAATATGTATGTTATAAAATATGATTTCGTCCAAAATAAATACAATACGAAATTAATGTTAATATTTATAAATATAAACATGTGTAAATGTAAACAAATAAAAATATATTAGCATATGAAATCATATATTATTGTTTTTTGAATGATAAAGATTACGAAAAAATAACACTTTGGTATAAATTTGTTTGTGCTAGTGATATGACTAAAGTTTCAAATTAGACTTTTTACTTAAATATTATATTAAATGAAATATTTTAGTTTGTCTTTTGTTAGTGTTAGTAAATTTATGGTATAGGAACAATTTCTTCGTACTACTAATAGTAATAATGCTAATGCTCATAAAATTAATGTAAATGCTAATGTTAATAATAATAATAATAATAATAATAAAATCTGTACTGTTAATAAATTATAATATTACAATAATAATACTAATAATAACAAACAATATTAAAAAAACAACAACAATAATAATAATAACTATACTAATAATAATAATAAGATTAAAAAATAATATTTGGATATAAATTTATGGGTTAAATATGTTTTTGGTCCCTTAACTTTCAGCGAAAATTGGAATTAGTCCCTCTTCAAAACTTTGGACTAATTTAGTCCCCAAACTCTAAAAATGTGTGAATTTAGTCCTTTTAACCAAATTTTGTTAACTTTATTTGATGTTTCAAGTGCGTTTCATGATAGCATTTGAGTTGTTTACACTGTTTGACACATTTTTGCTTCAACGTTCACTGATAAATGCGTTTGAAACATCAAATAAAGTTAACAAAATTTGGTTAAAAGGACTAAATTCACACATTTTTAAAGTTTGGGGACTAAATTAGTCCAAAGTTTTGAAGAGGGACTAATTCCAATTTTCGCTGAAAGTTAAGGGACCAAAAACATATTTAACCCTAAATTTATTTGTGTTAAATTATAAATTTGACATAATAATTAACTAGTGTGATGTGTAATAAAATAATATAATTATATAATTAAAATTTATGATTAAAGTTTTTAATTATATATTATACTAAAATGAAATGTATATATAAAATATAAATATATTAGGAAATATAATCCAATCCAAAATAAATATAATAAGAAGTTTCATCACTCTTATTAAAGTCTTATTAATTCTTAATTTCATTTTCACTCATGTTTAGGAAGGAACACATCGAATGTTAGGAGCCTGATGAAACATTTATAATTTGGAAAAGATTGTTTGATAAAAAAAACCATTTGACAATTTACTCAAAGGGTTAAATGATTATAAAAAAGAGTGAATATTTTATATTTGTAAAGAAAAGTAGAGAGTGAAGAATATTATCAAAAATATATATATATATATATATATATATATATATATATATATATATATATATATATATATATATATATATATATATATATATATATATATATATATTGATTGTCAAAATATTTCTATTATTATTTTTACAATTCACAGTATTTTGGAAAGGTTTTGAAAAATATTTAAAAAAATAGAAGTCTCACCTTATTTGAAATGGTTTTGTTTCAAAGTTTATACAGTACAATTTTGTAATATAAGCTTTCAAAATGATTACCTTGTCTTTGGTTTCATGTTGTATTGTAAATGGTAGGCCTTTTTTTTTTTAAGAAAAAAATTGAGATTCATTAACTTATTACAAATTTAAAGTTTAATCTAAATAGACACTCACCCAGACTTTATAACTTGAGACAGATTTATTTGCAGAAGTTTTTTTTTCATTAAAACCAAGAATAAATATTGTTTCATTAACATTATCTCACTTCACACATATTGTTGTGTATAAATAAGGGCGTCAACTTTTACACACACGAAGCATATTGCGTTCTCAGAATGAATCATCTTATACGTGTTCATCATTGTCATATTTATAATTTTTTGAAACATTCATAAATTTTAATAAGGTCACACTTTATGCATAAAGAGAATTTGTGCAAGTCACGTTTAAAGAAAAAGTGTAAACAAAGTTAAACATAATTTTGAAATATACTGTTAATTTAAATTTAAATATTGTTGATAAATAATTTGCAAACTTTGAGTTGTGACATAAATTAAACAGACATGTTTTAAATTTGGTGAGTTGGATTAATAAAATACAGGGAAAAAGGTGAATCTGTAAAATGAGGGCAAACAGTTGTGGTTTTGGTGACAGAAGGATGAATTATTTAGAAATAGCAATCGTCTGGGCATGTGGGTTGGATAGTTGTTGAATCATAGATGTTGAAAACACCACATGTGCTGTTTCCTCACAGTGAAGATCACATTAAAGTGTCTCTATGCCTCTTCCTCATATTTTATGTCACCATCTACAACCTTCAACTTCTTTACTTTTCGGGATATATACTATTCATCTACATTTTCCTTCTATTTTTTTCTCTACGGAGAAAATTTTCAAATCGTCAATTATGGGGTATACAATTAAGGACACATCCTTGACTCCTCCCACTAAAGATTAATATTCAATTACATTATTGAGTTTTTCCTAAAATATATATATATATATATATATTTTTATAATTCAACTCAATACCTATTGAACTACAATTCACAGCAAAATTAAAACTAAAAAATTGACCGTGTCAGAAAGACAGAGCATCGGGAGTGGCGACCAGCACACGAGTGATTTGATTCCACTGTATTGGAAGTTGGAACCTTGAGCCGCTCGAACACACACAAAAATCCATACAAAAAATCATCGTAGGATTCCACAGACTGGTGGTGGTGGTGGTGGTGGCGGTGGTATGTCCTCCACGACACCACATCCAAGGCAGCATCGGATGAGAAAAACATTAAAGATTACGTTAATTTTTTTCCTTTTTGTTGGAATTATTTGTATAAACGAATAAGAGAAACAGATTGTGCAAAAACTGAACATTAAGAAGGGAAAAAAGAGAGAGATATGTTCCCATGAAGTAATTTTTAATTAAGGCCCCAGCATAACAAGGCAAAATAAAAACGAGGAAAAAGCTGAAAAAAGAAAAAAAGAAGAAAGGAAGAAACACGCAGGGTGTGTGTTGATGAATTGGTGATGTCCCGGCGTGCAAAAACGAGGTAAAGCCTTTCCCCGAACAAAAAAGAACAATATTAAAATACAGCGTTAGATCGTAATAATATTCTCTCTGATTATGGCTTACTGACAGCAGCGTTCTGCTATCTCTTCCTTTTGTTTGTATTTACACGGGAACAAAGGGAGGGACCATCGGCGCCGGCTCGTAACAGAAGGGAGCCGCCGGGTGCTGCCAGTTCTTGAAGGACACGCTCACCTTCTCCGGCTCGTGCTGCGGCGGGTCTTGCGGCGGCTTTACCTCGAGCGGTGGCGGCGAGGAGGCGAGGGGCGAGAGGAGGGGGATGGCGACGTTCCACTTCAGTGAACGGTTGATTTGCAGGGAGGAGGGGGCCCGCCGCTGCAGACGGCTGGGCTGGTGGCGGTTATTGTCTGTCTTGGGATTTGACATTGGAATAGGAGAAAAGAGACGAGAGGAAAGGAGAAGAGAAGAGTGGTTATGCTGAAGATGGAAAGCAAACGGTGGTCGTTTTTTTATATATGTAATAAAGAAATAAAGGAAGAGAGTGCATACACACACGTTGGGAACTGAAAGGGTCATGAAAGCGGGGTCCACCTACCTGTCATACAGCTCGGCTCGGTTTCCCTCGGCTGGCTGGCTGGCTGGCTCCTGTAATCAATGGCTCACTATTCCCTTTACTGGTTTCATTTACTTAATATAGCATCCTTCTTTCTTCCATATACCTACCATTTTCAATATTCCATCGTTTTCTTAAATCCTTCTGCCATTTCAAATTTAATGTCATATGAACATTCAAATATTAGATTCCTTAAACATATTATAATATCATGTATTTTTTTTATCAGTGCATGAATAAATTGAAAATATTACCATGAAAACAAATACAATTATTTAAAAAAATATATATATACAGAGTTAAAATATAATTTAAACGTTATATTATTAAAATAATGGAAAGTAGTGGTGGACATGGTTGTGAGGAAGAGAGTTGTTTTGGAAATTGATTGGAAGAAAAGGTAGATGAGAGTCAAAGGTTGAATGATAGACAACAGAGAGGAATAATGAGAAATATTATGTATGATGAATTGAAAGATATTATTATAATTTAAGACATGAGAGATATAGAAGGGAAGATAGACACATCAATACAGAAAAATAATGGCTCTTTTGTTTGTTTTCTTTTGACGTTTTTCTATTATCATCACACAATAATCCCACTTATTAGGTCCCTCCCACTCTACCTCAAATCACATCATCACTACAAACCAAAACTCTCCCTCTCTCCTCTTAATCTCTCATTCAATCACTCTAATTCCACCACCTTCTATTAATTAATATCTCATTATCATAAATCTCAAAATTAGTTCCATCCAATGGCAAAAATTCACTGTACCCACAAACAAAATTTGTAACAAATAATCACTACTCATAAATATTTATTATTTGTGAATAATAATATAAAATATTTTAATATTTATTTATAAATAGATTTAATGCAACTATATATTATCTGTATATACAAATATATATTATTTAAAAAATGTAAAATTAATTTATATTAAATTAATTAATATATATTATTATCACAGTTACTCATTTTCATCATCAATTTCAATGGTCTTCACATTCACTTTCGTTCAAACAAATCAATGTCAAATTTATTTTACTTTAAACTAGTATAACATCATCCATCCCACAAGTATGAAATTTGTTTCTTCTTCTTTCTCCTTTTAGTAACAGGTTAGATATCGTAGAGAAAAGGTAGTGATGGGAATTTTCAGAACATATGATTTGATGTGCAGGAGGAATATATCTTTCTAACTCTTGCTATTGGGTAAGGACAAAAATTAAATTTTAAAATGCTTTGGCGATTTATAAAATACATTTACTAATAGAAATATTTAGCTAATCTTGAGAGTGATAAATATAATTGTTTTTAATAGTTAAAGGAATTTTGTCCTGGTAGAACTGGAGAATAGTGGAATATGAATACGTGTATGAGATTATCTTAATTGGGATGCTGAATGAATGATATAAACTATGATTTTATGACTGGAAAAGTCTACAAGAAAAATTGTCGGAGGGTGTTAGAAGTTGGACACTTTAAATAAGAAATAAACTAATTGCAAATCCAATGGTCGGAAATCTCTTTCAATCCCACGGCTAAGGTGTAAGTAGCGTGGTCAATTATGTACCTTCTACTCACAAAATCCACGTGTCACCTTCTTATTGCACACATACTTCAAGCACTAGTATCACTGGATTCATTCGATAAAATTATACTTCAATAAATGGTTTTTTGGAAAAATTATTCTTCTAACATGAATTAAAAATATCATCCCGAAAACAATACCAACATTTTTCTTGAGCTTCAATTCTTATAAATTTATTATTTGAAAATTTACGTTTTCAAGATTAGTTCAATTAAAATTTAAAAAAGAAACAACTCTACTAAAGTAGTTAGTTATTTTTCCACTTTTCCCAATTTCTATATAAAAAATATTATTTATATACTTTTAGTCGTCATCCCTACTTCCAAATTATTCATCTTTCCAACTATCATCAGTTGCCCTCAATATTTCTGAAAATATTATATTATTTATGTTATATATTATATTTGTTTTAATTTTTCATAAAATATTTTCTTCATGAAAACAACAATCGAAGAATTAATATTTTTTTTTTTAAAAATTAATTAGAAATATCTAAAAGTATAATAGATGTAAACATTACGTTTAACTATGCATTTTATTATATATTTAAATTATTGGACTTAAATATTTTAAATTTCAGTCAAATTAGCATCTAACTTTGTTAAATAAAGCCTTGTCACATATCTAGGATAGATGAAAGTAATTTTTTCTTTTTCATGTTGTGCTTAGAACAACAGACATCAAAATCATATTAATTCATTTAAGATATTATTTTTAATCACTGGAAGAGGAATTCAAGTTATCTCATGTTAAACCAGGTTTAGTTTGATCAAATTAATTAAGTAGGAAAATAATAGGTGTATAGATTTTCACTCGTTGTAATCCATCATAGATTTCTAATTAAACAACGAGTTAAACTTCTATGTACAAATGTAAAAGTTTATTATATAATTAATTGATAAAAAGTGATAGATGTGAAATTTAAAATTACTTTACAGAAATAAACTCACTTATTACGTTTATCAATTTATAATTAAATAATAATATAAAAATAATTTTTCACTATGGGTACGTTTTTTTTCTTGAATTAGTGTAATGTATCTTCTTAAATTTATGTTATAATTTCTGTGTAAGGTCTATTATATTAAACTTTTATTTTTATTATTTATTGACGAAAGATATATTTTGTGCTTATTTTTAATTATTTTTCCCATATTTTAATATTGCATCTAATTAAGAGAGTATTTTTGTTCAATTTGATTATGAGATGAAGTTTACATTTATTTCATAATATGTTTCTTTCTTAAAATGTATGGATGATTCACACTTTTTTTCAGTTTTGAGTAGTTGAGAATTTTTATTTTCTTCATTATACTCCTTTTAATTTGTGTTTGGATTATTTTGATGTTAGACGTTGGTGATTAGCTTTTGAAAGAATTTGTTATGTTTGGGTACTCTAATTTTTCATATTTACTCTACGATTTTAAGCTTATATTTGAGTTTCCAATAAATATTAATTCATATTTACCGAGCACATTACATAAGTATTTTAATTATCTTAAGTGAGTTATCAAGGAAACTACTTTTTTTTATATACTTATATTGCTTAAATGACTTTGATATTTGTGATTCTAATTTAAGCAAATATATATATATATATATATATATATATATATATATATATATATATATATATAAATAAATCAAAAGTAGATCAATATCTTGTACATGTGTTTAGACAAAATATCTCCAAAATTATTGATAAGAGAAGGAAGAAAAGGAGTTTTTTCTTAAAATATTTTTTTTGTGTGTATACAGAATTAGATTTTAAAGAAAATCCAAATATATCACTTTATTAGTTTATATAAATTAATTTTAATTTATAAAAAATAATTTAATTTTTATTTTTTTAACAAATACTTTCACAAAAATGCCGATAGCTCGTCCCTTTCTAGACTTGTAAAATATCCTACTAAACTCTGTATAATGATTTTTTCTCCCATTATCTCTGAAGCTATTACCAGAATAATTAGTACTGCCTTAAATACTTCATTGAACAAAAAAATGTGATAATTGAATTTATTATAATAAAAACATATTTTCTAGAAGTTGGACCCAACACCACAATTCACAAGTAGTGAGTTAGAGATCAAAGCCATCAGGTAAAGTGATAAACATATGCGAAATGTTTGACTATAGAAAAGTACTGTAGTCGTTGATTGAATAAGTTAGCCAAAGCAACATGAACAATCAGAAGTGGCCAACCATGCTGTTGGATAGAAAAACAACAGACAAAGAAAATGGAAAATACTACAATGGAAGAGAATACCACTAGAATAATCTTTGAATCTGAGCCATCCAAGTCAATTTACATTTTAGACATGTTATAAATAAATTACTAAATAAAACAATTGCATATTTTAATTTGGTGGAATAAATTTGAATTTGTAAACTAAAATTATAGTACTAATTTTTTAAAATTAAGTTCTAATCAAGTTCTTTAAAAATAAATTATATCTTTGATACAACTTAATTTTCAAAAAAATCTGACATTATATAAATCTAATATACAAATAAGTTATAGATAAATAAATTAAATTTGTCTATCTGTCTAAGTAAACCTTTAAATGAAATTAGAGGGTCGGCCAAGAGAGCCAACCCTTTTGAGTTCCATAAATTATGTCGGCCATATGTCTTGATAGCCATACAGCATTCACCAATCTAGGATGAACGTGGCATATTTAGCCAACCGACCCTTTTAAGGGTAATCACAGAACATTCACTTCTATTTATAACAAGAAGCCTCAGTCTCTTCACTTAATTTCTCGATGTGGGACTCCACTATTGTTCCTCACGTTTCATTATACCTTTGAATATATTGATTGACAATATCAGATAGTTTCAATCTATAGAAGCTATAATCTAGACTTATAACCACTGTCAACATTTGAATTAACAGTACATTGAAATTAAAATTATTTCATCAAACATTCATTGTATATTTCTTCCTGAGTGTCTTCTCAATGGTTAAGAATTCATATAACACATCGCTTGCGCTTGAAGATAATAGGAATCTTTGTATTTTTTGCTACTTCCCACATGAATCCCATTGTGAATCCAATCCTCCCTGCTTATCCATGCATCCCTACCCAAATCAAGTACTCCAAGAATCTGCAAAGCCATATGTCCGATATGTTAACACAAAGTATATGACCACTAACTACCACCTATGTTAACACAATAAATGAACACTAACTTCCATCTCAGAGGACATGTAAAATCCCACCTTGAAATATTTCCAACTAAGTACCAACTTCATGTACAGAAATTTACTATTATGTACATGAAAGTGATAATTTTATTTCTAAAAATTAATAATAATTTACATATGTAAAACGATAAATAGTTATAAAATGAATACTGTGCTAGCTTTTGCTAAACTCACTCTGTTTCCCTATCACATTTTAGTGATAAATTCATGAATTTGATGACTTCCAAAGCTAAATAATTACAATGTGCTGTCTACAATAATTTAAGGCTATATACAAATAGCAATGAACAAATATTTCAAAAGTAGAATTTGAAAACAATGACAAGAACAATTGAAAAATCAACCAAGAAGAAATTCATACCACCCCGCCTTTCCAAGACACAAACGTCGGATTTGTCCTTGATTGTAGAACCTTGAGAGTCATGTACAGATGTTCCATAAGATCAGATACAAAAATAATTATAAAGAAAACAAAACATAATAATTCAATAGTCTGACCTTGGTTGCATAGTGGTCAAACCATGGTAATTTAATAACCATTCTTTATAGTAGCCAAACCTTTATTGTTAATGACCACTTGGAGAAGATTTGGATACATCTATAATGTATAATTTTAAGTACAAATAATTAAAAAATAAGCATACGATAGTAAACTAACCTCCACAGTGTCAATTGCTTCATTTGGAGGGATGGCTTGTAAAACTCTGAGACATAAGAATAGTGATTCATCCAATTAATATCATGACATAATTAAGTAATCATTCATGGCACTAGGGTGTTGAAATTCAAATGAAAAATATAATTAATGACGTTAAAGCAGGTCGTGGGAAAAACAAAATGATGGCCACCGCTAACAGTACAGTTCTGTAAGAGACAGTATTAAAAGATACGGATAATGAAAAACAGGACGAGGAAAGAAGAAACAGTTCCAAAAGTAGGCAAATCTAATTAAAATTATGAATAAACTAAAAAATTAAAACAGAAAAAATTACTTGAATGTTAAAATTAAAACTTCAGGTCATTAAATAACGAAATTTTGTTTTCATGCAAAATATAGTTACAAGAAGAAGGAAAGATGTACTTAATACATCTACAATATCACACCAATTGGGGCAATCCTCATGGGCTAGTCTTCCTTTTTCTCTAATATAAAACAATACATGAATTGTCATTCCAAACATCAGTATCAGCTAATTAGCTTATAGCCGGGGAGGTTAACATGATAAGGTCAATGAAATTTGGAACAAACCTTTCTTCAACTGCTGCAACTAAACCTCTTGTTAAAGCCACCCCGCCAGTCTATTCCAAATAAATATGTCAGTTCCTATCAATCAATATGTAATATCAAGACAATTATACACCAAGCTCAACATGTAAAACTCACCAATTGTATGCTACAAAATAATTTTCTCTGGATGTCTATGCGACCTGTGACATCATGGGGTTGAACAGTTAAACAAGCTTCAAATTTATGCATAAAAAATGAAAAAAAAAAATGAAAAAGACAAAAGATTACCAGTTGAGAGAATGCAGTTAGTAATTGCTTCTGCAAGGCCCACTTTTTCTTCTTTTTTTGGCTTAGCTGAAAAAATGGGATAGCTTTCCCACATTGGTAATCCTCCATTAACATTGGGATAGAAGGTATCAGACATGTCAGACCTCCGGGAAAAATCAATATGCCATGTATCTTCAAGCATATCCTCATAGTCATGAAACCTGGTGGAGGAAACCAATAGGATTAATTGTTCACAAACATGCTAACAGCACTGAAATAATTTCTTGAATCCACTAACCAAGTGCGAGGGGGAGGAGGATACACGTCAGGAACTAAAAGCTTTGGATAGAACAATCCCATAGGAGGGACCTAAGTAATAATCAACATCACTTCACAATCATGGCATTGTTCAAATTAAAAGTGAGGGCAAACCAAAAAAAATGTTGGATACATACATTAAGAGCAGTAAGCCTTATCTTGTGAGACACAGGTGGCCCTCTGTCCTCATATGAATGAACTACTGCAACGGCATCAAGTTCCTCTTCCTATAGACAGGACACCAGATAATTAAAGAGAGAATCTAAGTTTGGAAGCAAGTAAACACCAAAGAGGAGCAGCAAGTCTATAAATCTTCTCATTCCCAGAAATACCATATAAACACAGCAAAAGTATTTTTAATAGCAAATTACTCTCAGAATTTCATGTACATCACGTGTCCTTTTCTATAAAAATTATGTTTAGTGCTGAAATGCAGCCTGCGGTGCCACACATGATACATAGAGTCTCACTTTTATATATAGAATTTTCATATTCATGTTATTTAGAAACATGATAAACATACCAACAGGGCCACAATTGTGCCGCCACTAATTTTCAAATTAAAAGTTCATTTCGCACTCAATAAGGCTGGGCTCTAAAATACTCAGGGTGACGACTGCAAACTAAGCAAAATGAGAAGCAGCACAACTCACCTTGATTTCACAATATGTTTCTTTCAGTTGATTTAACATTAACAGATCTACAGGCTTTCTGAAAACATCTGTACGAATTTGTGGCCAAGTCTGGTGATGTCTTTGGGTCCAGAGAAGCCCCCTTGTTATATCCTGAAAGTATGAGGTTGTAATATATATAATGACTTAAAAAACTACCAAAATATACAAAATTTGGAAAATAAAATGTCACTACATAATTCAAAGAATTATAATATGAAAATCTTCATAAAAAGAAGCAAATTGAAAATGGCAACATATTACATAATGGAAAATCAATATACATTGGCAAGCACGGTTTTCTTTAGTTGGGTTGTACTGTTTTCTATTATGTTTGTTACGCTGTTTTGTTTCTGTTAGGTCATGAAAGCTGTGTCCATCTCTTTACTCTATACAAAGAGAGTTCTTGTAAATCTGTTATTAGTAATACAAAATTAGCCTCTTATTTATGTTTCTTGTTTCCTCCTCTTCTCTCTTTCTCTCTATACTCTAATATGGTATTAAGAACCTAAAGATCCTTTATGGCTGAAAATCCTCCTCTACTTCCCCTTAATCTGCTGCCTTCATAAAAATTTCAGAGAAAACCTAGATGATTCCAACTTCTTGCTCTGGCAGCAACAGATGGAACCATGCATCAAATGACATCATTTTCAA
This sequence comes from Vigna umbellata, assembly GCF_029865625.1. Lineage (NCBI taxonomy): Eukaryota > Viridiplantae > Streptophyta > Magnoliopsida > Fabales > Fabaceae > Vigna > Vigna umbellata. The sequence goes on along the minus strand of NC_142172.1, from coordinate 37,054,205 downwards.
AACACGGTCGACAACTTATCTATTCCACCTCCATTTCTTTTTTAGTGAAGCAGATCATGCTGCTAGAAAAATCAATCTAGCTCATGGTGCCTAGGAGCAATAGGAACAAGATCAAATGCTACTGACATGGTTAAGTCTATGTTATCACAATTCTTTGTACCAGATTTGGGATAAAGTGCATGAGTATTTTTATAAACAGATGAGAGAGCTGGAGTGTGCCAACTTGCACTAAACTACATTCCATTACTGTTGAGAATAGTTCGGAATTTCTTCTACAGCATTGGGTGACTATCTTGCCTTTGTGGGTGATCATGTTGCTCTTCAACAACGCATTGATGTGATTCTTGAAGGTTTACCTCAAGACTATGAATCTATTATTGAAAGTAAGTTCGGACCTCTTTATATCGAGGAAGTTGAAGCTCTTCTTCTTGCATGAGTCACGTCTTCAAAAGTGCAGCAAGAAGTTTGTTCTTGATTCAATTTCTCTTAATCTGACTCAACCAACAATACCCAATTATGCTTCACAAAATGATCAAGAAACTTCTTATGCGATGACACCAATGTTCAAATCCAAGATGCAAAAGCTCAAGAGTTTTTGTGGTGTCATGACTCCAGTTTTAGAAGGTTGTGGTTGTGGCAGAATACACTTAGCATTCAATGTCAAGTATGTTTTAAATATTGACATACTACTTCCTTCTTCTATCACCTGCTTGACCAAAATTATCAACCTCCAACTCAAGGCAATCTTTACTTGAATTTCCAAGGAAATTCAAATCAACATTTTCAGGCATATTTTCATTTGTTTCATCACTATCAGCAATACTTTGCCCCACCTCTTTTACACCCTCCAACCAACTATCATCCTCCTTCGTAGAAGTCATAGCATCCGCCCACTGCATTGATGACCAACACTGGAGTAGGGTTGCCACCTACTCATTCTGTTTTGACCTCTAATTCCAAATAATTCCAATTGGTTCCCTGACTGCAGTGCTTCCTTCCATGTTACTGGAGAAAATCAGAACATTATTCAAAATGTTCCCTATGTAAATCTTGAAAAAATTTATATTGGTAATGGTCAAGGTTTGCCAATTCAATCTTCTGGATTCTCCTATTTTTCTGCTCCAAATAATCCTAATACTTCTTTATCCCTTCATTTACTTCAGGTTTCCACTATCACTAAAAATCTTCTTTAGTGTTAGTAAATCCACCAGAGAAATTCTGTTTATTTTGAGTTTAATGTCACTCACTTTTTTGTTAAATTTCAGGCAACTAATAAAATGCTTCAAGGATGAGTAGGGCCATCTCTATGCTTTTTCTGACTTGCGGCTTCAAGCTTCTCCACACACCACGTCTTCCTTTTCTATTAATTCTATAACCAATTATGATAATAACATTAGTATTCACTCTGTTTGGCAAGTTAGACATGCGCATCCTAATTCTAATGTTGAGACTGATTTTTCAGCAATGAAATCTTCCTTTTTTTAATAATAAAGAAGTTGCTTCTTTATGTAAAGCATGTTGTATTGGAAAAGCTCGCAGAATTCCTTCCTTCTTATCTCAATGTTTACAAGGGTCCCCTCAAACTTGTTTATATTGACTTGTGAGACCTTCTCTAGTAATATATAATGGTTTTTCCTATTAGGCAACCTTTGTTGACGCTTTTTCCAGATTTACACAAATCTAATGAGTTTGTCTCTCATGAGTTTCTTTCTCCTGTTATTTCTCAACCACAGCCTTATCCTATCAACAGTCACCCTGTGCAAACTAGGTCTAGGTCTGGCTTACAACAAAACAGGATTTATACCTCTGTCTTTCTAACACACTCTTAGTTGTTAGTAATGTGAAATTATCATCTTTTTGTTTTATTTTCTTCTCTCTTTCTCTCTATACTCTAATACTCTTTGGAAGCTTCCTTAATTGTCACCTCATCAAATGTGGTATTTAGTCTCACACCAACTAGAAATATGAATTAAATAGAGATTAGACAATCCTCATCTCACATGTTGATTTATAGGGTTGAGTCAAGTCCTAGGTCTATATTCTAAGAAAATACTTTTGTTTGGGCCAATGTAGTTTAGGTTATACATGTCACAAGTAACATGTGAAACATAGTTGCTAAATAAGAAAAAAGAAATGGAGTCAGAAAAACAAAAATTAGTATATCAAGCATGCTGGTAAGTGAATATTTTCCAAGTTTTGGATTATTTTAAAACATCAGTAGTGGGTAGAAGTATGGAACTATTTTTGTACCTCACCACCAAAAGGTAAAGTCTTTCCAGTTGAAGGTAGAGCACCTCCGTCCTATGCAACAAGAGAAGAGTTTAAATGTGAAAATTAATGACCGCTGTTTCTCATAACAATCTGAACTACCATCAAGTGTGAAAAGAACTCAAATTGAAAGTTAAAATAATAATACACACAAGCCAATAAACAAGTTAAAGTTGGTATATGTGACCAATAACAAAATTATATTCAGAATAATTACTAGTGTCAAATTCACCATAGAAGCTACTTTACCATATAAGTTGTTTTATTGAAATGACAAAGTAAATCCAATGAACAACAAAAGTTTAAATCATTAAAACAAACATCACAATCAACAAATTTAGTTATTATGTTTACCATGACCAATATAAGATTTAAAGTCAACCTCACAGTGGAATTTTTTTGGTTATATCACTGACCAGAGTTACTAATCCAAGATTGCAGCATGAAGCATAATTTGATCCACAGACAATCCCATCTACGTAGTGTTTGACTTAACATTTTCCAAGCTTCTCATTTCTTAAAAGAAGTTGAGCTAAGCACATATTTACAGAAGCTCTGAAGAATAAAGTAGCTTTCTTTTATTAACAAAATACCAAAGGTTTAATAGGTTCGGAGGTCCTATATTTGCGGGTTCGTTTCAATTGGGTCCTCCCATTTTGGAAATGTTCAATTAGATCCCTAATTTGACAAAATTGAGTCAATAATATCCTTTCCGTTAAATGTAATGGACGGCGTTAAATTTTTAAACAGATGACCTGTTGAGCATCTTTTTATTTCCAGGTGACATTTTGAACTTAATACGTGGCACAGCAGAAAAGTAATCTCTTGTTTGATTGTTGAGATTTTAGGGAAAAAAGAGATAGATTTTGCGTTGTTACTGTTAATGTAGATGAAATGCCAGATCCAACATTAACAACCAATTCTGCAATTTTTAATTTGCATTCAGATTCCCTTTTCCTTTCTAATCCTAAACCCTAATTTTCTTTTTTCACCCTCCAGCGTTGTCGAAATCCAGAATTCTGTGTGAAGTTTTTCACTCCCGATTACTCTTTGTTTTTTATTCTTATTCGTTGCTTCTTCTTCCACCATGAAAGAATTTAAATCCGTTAACCATCAACATCCGCACCAGGACGGTCACCTCTCGCCTTCAAAATTCGCCAAATTGTTTGATCCTGAAGCTTCCTGGGACAAGGTTTGTTCTTTCAGTACATCCTTCATAGATCCATTCCTGGACGAGAGGGAGAAGGCGTGGCAGTTGAGGAGGTCGATGTAGAGGGCGTAGGCGGCGGGGTGGAGGTGGCGGTGGGGGAGGACGCGAGTGGAGAGGAGGGAGAGGGCGAGCAAGGGAGGGAGGATTCTGACGGCCATGGCTTTCTCGAGAAGCTTCCAGGCGAGGGGGACGTGGTTGTCGAAGCAGATGTAGGAGACGAGACGGTGTGCGAGGTCGACGGAAGGGAGGGAGACGCCGGCGGAGTTGAGGGCGGCGCTGACCTGAATTGACCACAGAAGAGGGTCGGTCTTCTTCTCCTGCGCCCACTTGGTGAGTTCCATGACTCCCTCCCACACCATCGCTTCCATTCACCGATCGATCTCTCCACTTCGCAATTCCTTCGATTCTCAATTTAGACTTCACTCACCATCTTCATCGTCTTCTTCTTCAAATTTTGAAAAGTCTGCTTCCACTCACTCTGATGTTTTTTGTTGAAATGAAAAAAATGATAATTCACAATCGTCAACATCTTCGTCTCTTTCCACTCTTTTCATGCATTCCACCACTCAAATAATTCAAACCACCAGATTGCTTCTTACTTACAATTTAAAATGATATAAAATACACGTATTCAACTCACCTGTTTAAAAAGTTAACACTGTCTATTGCATTTAACGGAAAGGGTATTATTAACTCAATTTTGTTAAATTAAGGACCCAATTGAAACGAACTCGCAAATATAGGGACCTCCCAACCTATTAAACCAATACCAAAAATACAGCTTCTATAAAATCCATTTGGAGGAGCTTCTACTTTTCAGGAGAAGGAAAGCCCATATAAGTGAGGGAAAACATTAATGTTGTAAGAGATATATTGGAGATCCCACATTGACTAGAGACATAGCCAAATTTTAATATATATATATATATATATATATATATATATATATATATATATATATAAGTAGGTCACAAACTACACTTTTTGTGAGATTGAGTTAGACATAAACTCATTTACTCAAATGGTTTGGTTATTAATTAAGACATGAAAGCAACGTAGTGATTTGATTTTAACTTAATTTGCCACCAAGAGTGTCATTTTAGAAAATTTAAGGACCTCTTTCAGAAATTGAAGAATAGCAGAAAAGTAATTGTTATTTACCTTACCAATGATGATACAACTGAACTGAACACAATTTTCCAGATTAACAGATTTACGACTTCAGGACAGTTACTTCAAAATGAAGTAAACTTCAGGAGCCTACATACATTTTCTGCTGTAACTAATCTACTATCAAATGATGCTGGATAAATATACAGTGATATGTTGATCTACATACAGAGCTTTCTTTAATTTACTTCCAAATTTTCTGCTGTTAAGAATAGTGGATCATAGAACTATTAATTAATTCATAAATACAACTTCTAGATTTATTCTCGGCAAATGTTATACATCATTTAGTTATTCCATCTTCCAAGATATCCTAATAGAAAACTCCCAAGTAAGTGTAAAATAAGATATGTTTAATAACAATTATAAAATAAGTTTCATTTACCTCAATGCATATAAGTGATGTCACCTGAGCACCAATATTCACAACACATGCTGTTGATAATCCATTTCCAAAAACTGCTGCAATACCTTCCTGGTCAAGTCAAATAACACCTTATGAAATTTTTAGAAGCTAATTAAGAAATCCTGACAAAGTGTTCACTTCCAATTTGATCACATGCTTTATTGTTGGATCTCCACCAACCCCGTTCTATAAATAAATTTCATAATCCATCAGAATCATGATCCCTGATGTAGATTAAAGTTATAGTGACCATTATAGCACAGAGGATTTTGTAAACCAAACCAAGAGAAAAATGTTTGAGACTACAGAAATTTGAACAAAGTTATCTGCAACAACTTTCAACATTAAGACTTGGTTTTATTTGGAAAGTAAGAACCAAATCTATGACCATGAAAACACCAAACTTAATGGAAATAACTTGTTAGGGAACTAATTGTATCTAGTAGAAGAAGAAACATTACCCAGCCTAACTGCCTGGCAGTTAGGTAAGTCAGTATAAAAGGGGTGGGTTGGTTGGTGAGAGGGGGAGTCTTTGAGTGTTATTGTTTGGCGGGAACTCTTGTAGTTCTTTGGAGGGAGGTTAAGCTCTCTGGTTACGTTGTAACACCATTCTTACTGATTCTTTTTCAATAAAAGGAGGCTGTATAATTCAGATATATTGTCTTTGTGTGTATTCGAGTGTTTTTCCATAGGTTCTTGATCCAAGAACCTATCATTTGGTCCGACCTGCCGGATCCAAACGAATTGGAGAAAAACGCGAAGATGGAGAATGCGACGGAGGCAAGGCTTGAAGCCATTGAGATTACGATGGAGGGGATGAAGGCTGAATCGACGGCGGTACGAAGGGACCTTCAACAAATAATGAGGATTTTGGGAACGCAAGGCCATCACGGTCCTCAGGCGGAAGGGAGTTCAGAAGATAGCTCCGTCAACGATAATCAGCATAGGGGACCCAGAGTGATTGGAGTGGGCGAAAATGGTGGAAAAGGGGAAGAACAGAAACCGTGGAGGAAGAGGGTAGAGTTACCGACCTTTGAAGGAGAGGAGCCACTCAGTTGGCTCAATCGGGCAGAAAGATTCTTTGACATACAGAAAATAACGGACGACGAAGAAAAGGTGGAACTCGCATATGTGAGCATGGAGGGGAGTGCGGCGTACTGGTTTACGTTTTGGAAAGAGAAGGCTCGAAATCGATCGTGGGATGGCCTGAAGGCGGCCATGATTAATCGCTTTGGGAAAGGATTCAGAGGCACGGTGTTCGAGCGATTGGCCACTCTACGGCAAGAAGGCACAGTGGAAGAATTTGTTCGGAGTTTCGAAACGTTGATGGGGCAGACGAAAGGGGTACCGGAGGAACAGGTGTTAGGGTATTTCTTGGCGGGGTTACGGGAAGACGTGAGGGGACAGGTGCGAATTCAGAATCCTTCTGAATTAATGGAGGCGATGAGGATAGCAAGGGATGTGGAAGACGCGGCGCTGCGAGTTCAAGGATGGCAAGCGAGTGGGTCTAAGACGAACCCATACGTTATGCGACCCATCGGGAATGTGACGCGAACGGAGCCGGTGAGAACTGCGACGACCCAAGTAGTGAAAACGGAGGGTGGAGGAGTCGCGAGAAGAGAGGGAGCGATGGCGGCGAGCAGCTCGATAGGAAGTGTGACCGGAGGCGCCGATAATCGGGAACGGACGGTGCGAAACTTACCGTATCCGGAATTTCTTAAAAGGAGAGAAGAGGGTCGTTGTTTCCGGTGCGGAGGCCCCTTTGCTCCTGGCCACCGATGCTCGGAAAAGAGTCTGCGAGTTTTGCTGTTGGCGGAGGATGAGGATGAGGATGACAGCAAGAATGCACTCAATATTTCATGTTCCCCGACTAAAGAAGGCTGTGGGTGAGAAGAGGGTGCCTCCGTTGGAAGATGGGGCGTTAAAAAAAAAAAAAAAAAAAAAAAAAAAAAAAAAAAAAAAAAAAAAAAAAAAAAAAAAGAGCAGTTTTTCAACCTTGGGGACAAGGTTGTTGGGGAAGGGGAGTATTGTTAGGGAACTAATTGTATCTAGTAGAAGAAGAAACATTACCCAGCCTAACTGCCTGGCAGTTAGGTAAGTCAGTATAAAAGGGGTGGGTTGGTTGGTGAGAGGGGGAGTCTTTGAGTGTTATTGTTTGGCGGGAACTCTTGTAGTTCTTTGGAGGGAGGTTAAGCTCTCTGGTTACGTTGTAACACCATTCTTACTGATTCTTTTTCAATAAAAGGAGGCTGTATAATTCAGATATATTGTCTTTGTGTGTATTTGAGTGTTTTTCCATAGGTTCTTGATCCAAGAACCTATCATAACTTAACTGCTTTGCTTAATACACATTTGTTCATTTCCCTCACTTTTCATAACCAACATACTTGATCCAATCTTGAGGGATTGAACCCACTCCTCAAGAGTGAGGCTTGCTAACGATACCAGTATGTATCCATATGTAATAGTCGAGGGAGTTAGGAAAAACCTCAGAAGTAAGGTTATAATATTATCAAGAGCAGCAACAAAAGAACTATAACCACAATGATGAATGTGTATCATCTCATATATTAATAGTCATTTATACCTGCAATCATCATATGAAGTTATAACAGCAAGATAGAAGATCACACCTGGTGTACCACTGCAGAGCCAAAGCAGAGTTCTCGCAACACCAAAGATATGATTTCCTTTATTTCTGCTTGTGGTAAGGACAGAAACATAAAATGACTATATCAAGCGTGGGAAAATAAGAAATCTAAAAGGACATGCAAAATAAATACAGGACAAGTATTTATCACAATTTAAACGAACTGATTGCCAAATACCACGATTGTCAAATGTTTCAGGCATCACAAGAACAGCAGAATACATATTTCTTTCATTGCGAGGAATATGAAGTTTCTCTATCAAAATCCAGTCCCAAATAGTATGCAGATCGTCCAGTACCTGCATCATAGGCAAGTGATAGTGATATAAAATAAGAGTTACGAATGGTGTCAAAGACACTCAAAATTCTCACTATCAATCATCGGAAGCATTTTAATCTAAAAGATATGGTTAAAATTTAGATATCCTACACCCATAGATGTGGTTATAATTGGTCATATCTTTAGTATATACAGGATCTCAACATTAAACATAACCAATAATTTCCAAGTCATTGGCTTTTTCCCAGTAGAAGTTTTGAATGATGAGTTCATATTGTTCTAGCTTTGTGAATCTCTCTATTCATAATTTTCATGCTGCCAATCAATTGAATATTGAAAAGCCGCAAAACATTACTTAGAAGCTCAAAAATCCATAAATAACATGAAAGAAATCAGTATATCAAATCTCCAAACTAAGAAAATAACCTCAAGTGAAATCAGGATAATAAAAGTCATATGAAAATGGATCAATCTCTGGTTAACAGCTTAATCATTTTGCAGACAGATAGTTCAGAAACATAGCACAGCTGAGAAGTTTGTGACAGACTCCTACTCCAGGGAAAGACACACTATATGTAGAATTTAAGGGCCTCTGTAATCTACTTCTATCATCGCTTTACTGAAACAATTATTTGAAAGCCATATTGGGATTTCAAGGAGGAGAGTTACTTGAACAAAATGAGTGCAAATTTTACATCTAATTTATAATGACCAGTTATCTCAAAAGCTTTAGGTATTAGGTGAAGACACAAATGGCTTTGTATTATATCGATTCAAATTTCAGACTGAGCAGAGGCTTCTAATTGAGAATCCAGTGTTGATTCTTCCATACATCAATACAAAAAAACTGAAGGTGCGAAATTCTGGATGAGTAGGATCACTGTACAATTAAAAGAATGTTCCTTTCAGTGTACTTTCACCACAAAAACTCAATACTTTCTCAAAAACCTTGCTAGCATGCAGTGTGGAGATTACGTAATAAACCAAAGACAAAGATACATATGCTCAAAATGCCAAATTGTAATTGAAAGGAAGCAGAAAATCCCCTCATACAGCATTAGGTTGTCAAGAGGCTTTACATGTTCTTTTTTAATTTTTCTTCCTATCATGATTAATCTGTTTAAGTAGTAATAAGTACAAGAAGTGTGCTATAAATTTGCAGGAACAAGCAAGTAAAGTATGCATATTTTAAAAGCACGATTATTGTTAAGCTGTAATAGTATATGTATTGAAGATTGTTTATCACGTCTTCCTGAATAGTCAAAGCATACAATTTCAACATATTACTTAGAAACTTAAAGTAAAACTCTACTATAAATTTGCAGGACTAGGCAGGCAGGGTATGCATATTTTTACAAGTAAAACTATTGATATGAATTCATTAATACAAAAATAAAGGTCACCAATATTTTTTGCTATTACATTATAATAATGCAACACCTAACTCTATATTACAATACATAATTCTCAAACTATGTAATATATACACTTTTCTGGTCACTAATTAACCATATGTGATCTAACAAAAATTCCTAATTTGCACCGATATTATTCTAGTTTGGAAGTGGTGAGTACCTGCTGCATGGAATAATGTTGTGAAATGTTCAAGTGTCCTCTGCGGATTGGTCGACATATACAATACGGCTCAGTTGGGGATATTCGTAATGCTTCATCACCACAAATGAACTCTTTGAATTTTCTTTCACTTGCATTAATATCCTTCGAATCTGCACCTTCTTCTTTTGGATCTGAAGACTCACCATTCTCACCTTTACTTGAAGTTTCTACAAGTGCCAATTTATATATAATTCATAACATAGTGGTAATTAATATTAAAATAACAAAACTTTTAACATTGCAACTTGTTGCTTCTAATGAAGAATTCAGTTCCAATAAAACAAGCAGCTAAGCAAACCAAACATTGAAAGACTAACATGTTTTAATTTAATGTCACTAAAAAAAGGAAAAGAGTAAAAGTTATCTTAAAGTGGTTTTTCATATGATAATTGAAATACTTTATAATAAGATAAGGTAATGCCTCAGCTCTAATATTACTTCTTTTTTATTGTATAATACTCATGAAAGGTACTAAACAGCTCATATTAGATACCAGAAAAACAAATTTGAATGAATAAAATGCTAAGCTAATTGACACAATGAGAACAGGCCAATTTCCTCTTACCTAATGATACAGATGAATCAATGGCCTCTTCATATAAATTAGTCCAAGTGAAGGGCAAGTTTTTCCTGATAATATGAGGATTGTGTCCATCAACACGTCCCATCTGCATATTATGTACATTGAAAGTCAGTATTAATTTAGAAAAAAAGTAGTTTACACTTAAAGTTTTATTGTTGTATAGTAACCCCAGAAAAAAAGAAAAACAATAACAACTTCATAAATATTTGATAGAATTTTCCAAATAGATTAGTTTTGCCTGAACACGAGAATGCGAACGTGACTTTACAGAAACCTTAGAATCCATCCTCGTTACCATGTTCGTAAAATCAATGAATAGCCAGCTAAAACAATCATCCCCACACTTATCTTTCTTGCTCTCACTACATAACCTATTATTTTGCCTCTTTTGTCTTCTATAATCCAGTTTTACATGCTAGATTTTGTTCCATAGTCATTCAAAAAAACTTTAATTAGAAGAAAAGAACCACTGAAAGAAGAACTGTCAGGATGATTAATAAGTGAAGCGACAAACTTCATGAGATTATAAGGACATGCATTGAATATATCTTCAAATCATATATGTATAAACAATATAAGTGATAAATAGTATATAAAATATAAAAGCTCAGTTAAGCATATAAATAGCATTGTTTACTTATAGTTAGGACTAAAATAGCAGAAACCTCCATAGAAAAGTAAGAATGTTCAAAAGGGTGAATATAGCACTCTTTCCTTAATGAATAATATATATGTCTGTCACCGCATTTGTCTACTTGAGATGCAAAGATTTGAAAGGCGAACATTAATCCCATGCTTAAACAGGTCCAAACATTATTACAACACAGACACAGCAAACAAGAAAAACAGATCATACAAACAAACAGGATGAGTTTAATCATTTGAATTTTAGCTGAATAAAACTCCACACACCTTGCGAGGGATAGAATTACTGGGAGCTTCTTCATCCAGAAATGGTATCTTCAACAATGATGCAATCTTTTTTTTAACAAAAGAAGGGTATAAATCCATGTTAGCAAAACTGTAACAAAAGTAACAGAACCAAAGTGTCTCTAATAACTTACGGTATTATAAGCTTTTTCCCTTTCCTTGTGCTGTTCAGGCACCACATGACTATTGAGCATCTAAATGCAAAAAGTGAAAACCAGCAATAATTAAAGTAAATCATGTATCCAAGCAAAAAAAGGAGGGGAACAGAATACAATAGATTTTTAAAAAACAGTCAAATTATCAGAAAAACCTGATCTATGACATTCCCTTCGGTCTGTTTGGTGTGGCGAGCAATGCAGTGAGGAATATTAAAAGGGGTGTCTTGAGAAGCCAAGCCAATCCTAATATTTGCAGAACCTGAGTAATATGGGGATGGTATCCAAGAAGTTAGAATATGTAAACTTCGGGTGCTATTTGGGGAACAGGGTGACAAATGGGTAGTGAACGAAATTGAATATTTTGCATACCTGGGTTGATAACAACCAGATTAGAGCCTCGTTCTGAAATTATTTGAGAAGGAAGCGCGGATTTAAGGTAATCCTGTGACATTAGAACATCCCCAACATGATATATGAGAACAATTTTTTTGAAAATGCAACGGTGACAGAGAAATAGATTGTACCATGGAAAAGAGAGTAAGTTGTAGTAGTAGTTGCAGTTTGAGAGAGAATAGTGACTAAGGTTTTTCAAATTTGGTGGGTTTTTTCCATTTCTTTTTGGGTTCTTCCTCAGTTCAAAACTGAGAAAACAGTTCTCTGACAATTTCCTTGATAAAGGTTCCTATTCTGAAATCTCAGAAGTTAAAAAAAAAATTAAGTAGCCAAAATATGTTTATTTAAAAGTAAGAGGCATATATAATCATTTTTAGGTTAAATTCTAATTATTTTTGTAATTTTAGTTTTCAGATTAAAAAATATATCACAGTTCAATCTTTACACACACACACACACACATATATATATATATATATATATATATATATATTCAATCAAATTATAGAAAAGTAATATATTTACTTAAGATATTATAGAAAGCTATTTAATTAATTAAGATATAAACATCGGAAAATTGATGATAAAACAAAAAATTAATATTGATAACGTTTGGAGATCAAAATTGCAAAAAATAAAAACGATCAAAACCACGTATTAAAATTATAATTTAGTCTTCAAAATATTTTGATAGTTCGGTTTGATTTTGTTTAGTTCAATTTAGTTTGGTTCGGTTTAATATGATTCAGTTCGATTCGACTTATTTTGTTTGATTTAGCTTTGCTTGATTTTGTTTAGTTTGGTTTGGTTCGTTTCAACTTGATTCAGTTTGGTTTAATTCAGTTTGTTTGATTTGACTCGACTTGGCTTAGTTTGGTTCAGTTCAGTTCGATTCACATTGTTATTGTCATGTGTATTATGTGAGTTTGACGCGTGACCATTTAAAAAAAATTAAAACTAAAAGATTAAAAATATTTAAAAAATAAAAAGATCCTATTAAATAAAAAATAATGAGATATGATAAAATAAGGATTATTTATATAATTAAAGAGACAAACTTAAAAATAAAAAAATGTTTGTGTATGTATTTATAAATAAATATTTAAGGTATATAATAATATAAATATTTTTTAACCTTTTAATGTATTAATTAATATTAATTAAATAAAATAAAATAGTTAATTCATTTACCTGTTGAATTATTTTATTATAACTAATAATTAAATTTAATTAATTAGTATTATTAATTTAAATTATAATACTATTATAAAAATATAATATAAAAATTTAATTTTTTTAATCATTTTAATTTAATTTTTTAATTTAAAATTAATAAAAATTAAAATAATAAAACAGATCAATAGATTAAATACGAACCTGATCTACTTTTAACTTGTCATTTTGGTAGACTTAATTGACAGATGAAAATAGATTAATAGGTTAAAAATTTCAATCCATCTCATTCATATGATATACTGGTTTATCATCACAGCTGATTTTGATACTTTATATATGGTGTATTCTCACCTTAACTTATGTTCATAAAGGGCATTTCAGCTCTTTTAATCACAACTTCCTCACAGTGCTATATTTCCTAAATCTCTAGTTCCATCCTATCTAAATTTTCAAAATTTTAGTTTTTACTTTCAGAGTCATAAATTACTATATTAAGAAGAATTGATCAAAATCTTGATTTATATAAATTTTTTATTTTTTCATAATTTATTTATATTTTCTTTTTCCATATATATTTAGATGTTTTCTCTCCATTTATCCTGATCAATTGAGGAATATAATTTTTTCCTGTGATATAAATAAGTCCAGGAGTTAATTTTATACGTTAAAATTTTAAAGATTTTCTTTGATTGAGTTATAAATTTTTATATGTTCAGTTATTTTTTATTAAAAAACGTATTAAGAGGATATAATTTGAATTATATATTTATTTTTTTATTGACAAAATTCATAATTATAAATTAAGTAGAATATAAGGATATAATCTAAATATTATTTTAAATGTTAAAGGAAAAATGTTATTTTTTAGAGAAGCATTGTGTATATTTATTTTGAAACTCAAAGTGAGAGTTTTATTTTTAAATTATTATTCACTATGATTCTTAAACGATATAATATTATTAAACGTAATGTAACAAAAACTTGTTCTATAACCACTTTTTTATTCTAAATTATTTTTTCATCCTCTGATACCATTCCAACGTTTAGAGTTTAAGTATCTTAAAACAATATTGTTAAGTTTGATTACAAGTTTAAAGTAATTGTGTGCATTAAAACATTATTAAAAGGAACATCTAATGATTAAAAAATACATATTTAAATTATACGTTAACATTTTAAAGATTTTTTTTTTCATTGAGTTAGAAATTTTTATATGATCGGTTATTTTTTATTAAAAACATAAGACGAGATAATTTGAATTATACATTTATCTTGCTCTTCATGATGTTTAGGGTTTTAGATATTATAAATTAACTAGGATCTAATTTTATTATAGTTTATTTTGGAAGTTTTGTAACTGTTTTTTCTTTTTATTTTAATTATTGAATGATGTGAGATTATTAAGTATAAAGAAAAAAAAACTTATTTTAAAATATATTTTTTTATTCTAAATCACTTTTCCATCCTCATATATAATATAAATGTTTAGAGTTTAAATATCTTAAAAGTATATCTTTAAGTTTGATTAGCACATTTAAAGTTATTCTTTACATTGAAACATTGTTAAATGGAACATCTAATGATTAAAAATATATTTAAATTATCTTTAATCTTAACCAATAAGATTAGTAAATATATCAAAGCAATTATAATTAAATTTAAATTAAAAAATAAATCAAAACACGAGTTTTTTAAAATAGTAATTTTAATATATTAAATGAAAATTTTAACTAAATATAACATAATTATATATATATATATATATAATTATTATTATTATTATTATTATTATAAATGCATGTTTCATCAAATTGATGAATTAAACTATTTTTTATTTAGAATAAAATTTAATTATTTACATAACCCACTTTTTCAAAATATTTTCCATTCCTTTTCCTCTATTTTGTTGTATAACTAAACAAATAAAATTCTGCCAGTCAATAGCATCTCTTGTATTCCTATTAATAACCAAGAAGTACATAAAAAACTACTTTAGTTAATATTTATTAATAACCGTGAACTACATAAAAAACCACTTCAATTAATATTTATTAACTGGTTTTCTTTTTTTCTTCTTCTTCTCAATCTTCATTTTCATCACACAAATTCTTCATTTGAGTATTATTGAGTTTGAACTTTTAAGTAAAGTTCCATATCCAAATATTGTGGATTAGTAAACATGATCACAAGATAACACTCTAATAAAGATAATCAATTAAGATTTTGCTACAAATTAATTAAAAAAATCTAAAAATTCTTTATATCAATAACACGATACTTTAAAAAATTTAGACTTTTTTTTCTATTGAAATAATGACAAACTTATTCCTTATGATGGAACATTAGACAGAAATCCGTCGGATTACCTATCTTGTCATTATAAGATATCTATTTCTAAAATTGTTCATAGATTTTCTTACCATAGATATCGTGAATATTTCTTAAAGAAAATACAATTTTAAACAAAATTATTTTTAAAAAATTCTATAAATACAAATTAAAAAGAGCCTAAGTTAAACGTATGAATCTTTTATCCATATGCGAATATATTGCCGCAATTAGAATAAAACGAATTTTCTGTATGAAAATTAGGGAATTTGGGTTAAAGGGTATAGTAGTCTTTTCAGTCTTCAGTTCATGCTTTTGAATTGGTTGGATTGATGAAACCACTCAAGTTAAGCTTTAAATAAAGTATTATTATAATATTATTATTATCATTTTAATTTTAAAGTTTAATTAAAGTGAACTGTTCAAACCAAAGCAAGTGCGCCACACACTCATCGTTGGTGTGTTCCCAGTTAAGGTGGAAGCGAGTTGCTGTTTGAGATCCTTTGTTGGTTCATCTGCATCACTCAGATCCATCACACTGTTTCGCAGGTAACGTCACACACACTTATACTTCTCTTTCGGATTTCTCACCACATTCGTTTCCCAGACCAACTTTTTAAAGAATGTTATGGAAATTGAATGAGAATGACCCAACTTAGAAATTCTACGCCGTCAATTTTCCGTTCTTGTAATTGTTCATTCTTTTTTCGCATGATTACATTTGGGTGCTGGGTTTCTAATTTCCACTGAAGATTACCGTTGGGTTCATCTTGTTTGAAAAACTAATGTGCTTATGCAGAATGTGTCAGTTTGATGTTAATTAACTAATTAATTAAATAATTAATGCATCTAGATCAGTCCGATGTGATGTAAATCCTGCAGGCCTCACTATGAATAAAGCATTTTCATCGAAGAAATCTTCCTCATTGCCCCCACCACCTACACCAAGCACAGCTGCATCATCCTGTGCAAAAAAGAAGCGAAGTCCTAGAAGCCCTTTGCAGGATCTCAACCGCATTTCCAGCAGTAGCAACAGTAGTTATGCTTCGAGCAGTGTCTCCACTGAAGCCCCAAAGGGATGCCTCAGGTTTTTGTCATCCTCTTCTTTTAGAACCCCTGTTCACAGACCCAAGAATCTCACTAAAACTCCCAGATCAGCCCCTCATGCAGCTGCTTTGAAACTGTCTAAGTCTAAATCCTCCAAGGAAAACATTCCAAAGGGTGATGCTGGGTTGAAAACTAAGACACTTGCATTGGATAAGGCGTGGAATCATAGGAAGAGGCCCCCTTGCCTCAACCAATGGCAGTCTGGGAGGAAATCAGGCTCTAGGACTGGCCAAAACCAAATGTCCAAGCCTTGTTCTACTTTCAAAGACCGTGGCAAGTTTTTACCTAGGTTGCCATCTGCACCGGACCAGGAGGAAAAAGAGAATATCTTGGTAGGCAGAAATGATAATGCCGGTGAGCATGACCATGTCATATTGTGCCATGGTGATTTAAACTTGACTCCTTCGAGCAAAAACGCAACTGGGTCGTGTTTGGAAGATGTTACAGTTTTTGGGGATTTGGAGGAGAATCCAAATGCGAGCATCAGTAGAACACCTCCAATTCACAATTCTGTTTCCCCAGAGATACAATGCGGGTCCTCTCTGGTTCCAAAAACAGTAACACCTACTTGTTATGGCGCTGGCTATGTTGTTTCTGGTGTTGTTGACAAGAGGAAATGTAGGCCCAAAGGGATTCTCACTGCTGAGAAGAAGTCTATAGGCAGTGGTAAAGTAGCTGATAGTAGTTTTGATGATGATGAGAAAAAAGTAATGGACACTATTGACCATACTAGTCCTTCCGTGTTACCGTTGCCAACTGAAGCTGTAGTGCATTGGCTTTCTTCTCCAAGTAACAAGGGAAAGAACATTCTGAATCAGAAGTTTGAAAATGGATTAAATCAAAGTCAGGGACTAGCATCATCCATAACTCTTGCTTCCACTACTTCCCCATCATCCGGTTCCAAGACTTTTCGGGATGTAAGTGATATCAGTGATTTGTCTGGTGGTGCCAATGGTATCATGAGAAAAATCAGTTCTTCAATTTCTCCAAATGGGCTTGCTGAATTTCAAGCACCCTCTGATTACATGCTATCGCCTTCTTATTCATCCTTGTTGTTTTCTCCCAATTCCACACCTATTTGTAGGGCAGGTATCTCAGGAAAAGGAAAAAGCGATCGATACAATCTCATTGATGAGAATTCACCCTTTTCCCTGAATTCATTTGGCAGTGGAAATGTTATTCAAACTCCACAATCTGATTCTAGTTCAGAATTACATGTTAGATTATCATTGGTGCATGCAGACAATCAAAAGGAAAATAATTCTAACCCTGGCCTTAACTCATCCAGGAACGTACTTCTATCAGAAAGCTTCCTTCTCAATAGTTCGATGCCCCCGGTGGATTCTGTTAATTCAAGTTTTCAATTTGATTGTTTAAATATGTCTTATGAATCTATTGATCTCAGTAAACTTCCAAAATTTTTGGATGATCAGGACCCTTGGTTATCGAGTTCTACAACAGTGAATGCTTCACAGTCCCAAATGAGAATATCGTGGAGGGAAGGGTCACTGAGCCAACCTTACGAGCTAGATGAGTGTGACTGCTGTAGATGCTTGTCAGATGAAGAAGAAAATGTCAATGACTCTGATATCAATAAGTTTTCAGGTCCTCAAGTCATTATGGAAACGAAGGATGGAAAAAAATTGAGCAGTGATATTGCAATTCTTGAAACTGAGGATAATGAACAGGAAATTGACGGCCTTGGCAAAGAAAAGTTTCGATCTTTGATGTCATGTTCAGCTGCCGAGTCCCTAAGCATTGATGGTGGCGGTCTAATTGCTTCAGGGGATAGTCTGGACGTTATGCCGCGAGAAGAAGTTATTTGAAGTGTGAGTCGACCCTTCGTAGTTTGATTCATTTGTGAAAAAAAAAACTTGTTGTAATGTAACGTAACACCCCCTCGATCTAGATGGCTATTTGATCAAGTTCTAAACTTCCTCTAAGGCTACGTGGAAATTCGCCTCGCTGATGATGTGCACTTTTCTTGTATATATAACGGGGTGAAGGAAGAATTTCGACTTGGTTGGAAGCAAAATTTTCTCTACTTCCAATTTAGGAATAATTAGTGGTTAATCAGATCGATAGTGGCTACTTAGTAACCATTCTTTGAATATATCATCTATTGGTTGAGAAATTGATGCTTCATAAACTATACATTTTTTACGGACACATTTATTTTTGTAATGTACCCTTCTCTTTTTCCTTTCTTTGTTTCGTTCTTGTTTTTGGTGAAATTTGTCTTTCGCTTTCCTGTTGGTTAACCAACATGGAGACCATTTATAAATATTTGTACTGTATCAGTTTTTATGGCTTTGGAAAAGGTGTCTCTAATTTGTCAAGTGGCTACAGGAAATTATTTCTAGCTTCAAGTCGGCACTTGGATTGATAATAGTAAAGAACCATAAATTAGTATTTTGTCTAGTGGATTGAAGAATTTCGTGACAGAAGAAAAGTGAAATTCATTTGTTGATACTTAAATGATAAGTTTGTGTTCGGAAACTCGTTTGCACCATTTTATTATGAGGTTCTTCGATGCAGCAAATATAGAAGGAAAGAGACTAGATGTATTTATTGACGTTTCTCTGGACCCGGTTAAGATCCAAATACTGACCGCATTTCCGTACTCAAATCATAGTAGTGCTTTATCTGTTTAAAATTAGTCAAGGTTATTGAATATATTTCAATCACACACACACACACACTCATCATATATTGGATATCTTTCAATCACATTTAATTATGCTAACATTAAACAATTGTACCGGATCGAACATTGTGAAATAATTGGTCTGTGTAAATATTTGCCAGTGCGAAAAGGGTTTAAGTATTATTCCATAACGCTGCAACCAAGAATTTAATAACCTTTTTACTGGCAACAGATACATCTTTTTTCTAATCTCTAAACTGTCTTTGCTTTTGGGGTCTTCTTCCTGATTTGTTTCCTGGTAATCAAGTATTTCATCTCTATAAAAAATAGCAATGCACCACAAAGTGCTGTGTTCTGCCATAAAAAAAGTGAACACATTATATTAAGTTCTGACACAGGTAAAATTATCAGATAGGAACACATGAAATAATAATATTTTGTACATACCTGAATGAAATCACTCAGCAATAAACTGTATTGAGGGTTATTAGGTCTGTAGTTGTAGAAATCATACAGAATTGGTGTAGAAAGTCCCAGATAAAAGAGCTACAAAAAAAGTAACCAGGGTTATTATGACGCTTTAGAACCAAAACAAAGATCAAAACTGAAGTAAATTTAAGAATAACATGTATTCTTTTCAAAGCCAAGAGAGTAAGCCCTCACCAGAAGATAAGATCCAAATGTACTGCCAAGCACAAATAGAATTCCTCCAACCCCCTTTAAAAATATGGTGGAGGCAATGACTGGTCGAACCTGTATTTAACATTTTATCCAGAAAGATTATACAAGTAAAAGTAAAATTCCATTCTAAACCGTTGATAGTGTGAGAAAAGATCGCCTTACATTAATGTCTGGTACCGCTAACCCCAGTTTGGAGGATAAATTTCTCCTCACAGCCGCAAGCTTGGGAATCAACTCCTTTGCAACTGGTCCACCAGTGTCATCAAATTCATTAAACCTGGCAACATGCATTCAATATAAGTACGAATGTACTAAATGTTGCTTTAATAGTATTACTAACAAACTAAAAATTACATTAACAACCAAACATTTGATATTGTAAAATGTTGTCAAACAAGGTACGGGGTATACAGCCTATGCCCATTGATATAAACATCAACATGGTGATTCACCACCAAGTCAGTGACAAAATAAAGTAATAGGACTTAAAACTGCTAAAAAGGTTGTGTCTAGCTACTGAAATGCATCCCAACCAACACGTCTGCAAAACATCGTATCAGAACAATAAAAATTAATAGAGCTGTAGTCTCTGCACAAATTGCATATGAATGTCCTCATATTTTTATGTAACAAATGTCACTGGAAAGCCAGACAGATTAGTTCTTACTTTATCAGTTGATACACAACAAGCCTTCTACTGAGGTCATATATTCACTATCCATCCAAACTCCAACAAAGACAAAAATGTAAAATAAAGGCAGCATAATTAATAAAGAATTAAAATACTACGGCTGTTAGAGTTTGAGTTTTAACTCAACCCTACCAAATCAGTTTCTAAGATAAAGTTTACACCTCACTTATATGGTATATTTTATACCTATATCACTACACAATTTGAGATCATCAACAATTGATGCCTCACAGCTCCTTGTGTTGTGTAGTGTGTCAGGCACAAACCTGAAATCAAGCCTTGTTAAATGAGCTATTAAAAGGATGGTTTTTTTCAGACTGTACTTAGCTTGACATCAAATTCAGTACTAATTACATAATTAAAAATCTTCAATGATTTGAAGGAAGCAACTACAGGAAAATCTACATCAAACATACACGTGATGAGCAACTCAAGGTTTCAGGGTCGCTTTTGTTATTATTACTAATTGCTCTTTGTATTTATTCCAACATGCCGGCATACTTAAGAAAACAAAGCAATTAACTAATAGTTTACATTAGTGTAAACCATGAAGTTTCAGAGACAACTCTTTACACTAAAAGACGCGTCATTAAACTGGAACAACTGAGCATAGTTCCCAAAATAATCATTGAACAATACGAAGAAGCCCAATTTATATAAAAAAAGAAAAGGTATCCATTAAACAACATCATGGGTTTGTACAATATCTAAGTGAAAATACAAATCTGAATGAAAACCCAGATGCAAAAAATGAAAATTTAATGGGCAAACATTAAATAATTTGAACATTACGAATGGATCTAGAAAGAGAGAAAGGACTCACATCTGCCATGCTGAGAGGATGAAGAGGGAGGCAAAGAGGAGACGACCCAGAAAGGAGGAAAACCCCATTCTTGTGACTGTGTTTTGAAGTAGCAGGAGAGAAGCAGAAGCAGTAAAAGAAAAGTGGAGGGTCGCAGTGTTGTGCGGTATTGTAATCAATTTGGATTCGGTCTCTAATTTGATTTGTCAAAGAATTTGAACCAAATTTAAGGTCTGAGACCTTTGGAATATTTAGAGTGAGACGAGGATAAATGTTACCAAGAAAAACACAAATCTCATATACTGCTTAACACTATTTTTTTTATTTTTGTCATTAACACATATGCTTATCTTACTGCTTTAATTGATTTGTCATTTTTCCTTTTGCCTTTGATTTCAACTAACTTAATTTGCAATCGCTTTAAGATTTAAAGTGAGCTCCGTACTATGTTGTTGATTTCTTATTATTTCATTTGATAGCTCGACCTTTTTTCACGAAGAATTTGATAAATCTCAGGAGATGGGTTGAGAAAGAGTTAATAATAAGGGATAACTATTGAATAAATCAGTCTTTTTTTTATTCCAATCCAAGTTAAATAAATTTAATTAATGAAAAAGCTTGAGAGCTCCAAAAGTTTATTCTCTCTTCATTTGCAAAAGATCTTTAAGGTAGTAATCTCAAGTTTTATCCCAAGGTAATAATATTTTCCTTTTCCCCAACCTCCATATTTTATTTTAAAAATTAAAAAAAATTACTTAAAAATAAAATTTCAAAATATAAAATTAAAAAATAATAATTTTAAAGCACAATTCAAATTAAAATTTACTTACTAAAATATTAATACAATGCAAGTTTGGAACAAAATATAAATTATACAAAATTAATCTTTTTAAAAATAGTTTAAATTTCATGAATAAAAAATAAAAGACTTAAATACTTATTTCCTTTCGTGTTAAAAGGTCAATTTTTATTTAATATCATATTTTAAAAATGCATCGTAAAATTGTAAAATTTGTATAAATAGTATTCTTTCCGTTAAATTTGCTTAAACCATCCGGAACGTGGCTATAAAATTTTACTTTTTCTTCTTCTCTGTCTGTTCTTTCGGCAACGTTAAGCTTTTTCTTCTCTCTCATCAACACACATCCCATGGCATCTGCAACCTGCATCGTAGAACAGAGTCAAGCCTCTGCAACCTGAGTTGCTGCCTAAACCTTCTGAAGGACAAAAAAACGTTGAAGGAGTTTTCCTCTCTTGCCCCTGTCCTCTCCCTGGAAGACAAACCCCCACTCACGGAATCACAGCATTAACAGAAAAGATTCCATTAACTAAAAGCAGAAAGTGGGAAGTGGGAAGATCATTAACAGGAAAGATTCCATAAAGCACTCCTACAGGTTATTATAGGAAGCAGCAGCATGAGAACACTCAAGGGGAGCCACTCCGTGACAAATCAGATTCACCACATAATGCATCGTACCACCATCCATCCAAAATCAAACTTCTAAAACCATCATCATTCCCATTATCATCGTCATTCTTATTATTCATTTTTTGATATCTTCTTAGATGGGAGAAAAAAAAAAGTGCAGCACCTAAGCGTGAATTTAAATTTAACATAGAAGACTTCGTTTATACATTTAAAAAAACTTTAGGATATAACCTCTACACTTTTAAAACTGATACTAAAAAAAATTTAAAACTGAATACTAAACTAAAGTTAGAATCTAAATGATTTTTTAATAATTAATTTTTTTTAGTAAGTGTATTTTGATCACTTGATTTTAAAAAATATTAAAATAAAACTCACCCATAATTATCTGATAATAAATACAAAATAAGTTATAGTAAATATTCGTACATCAAATATCATTATACTTTGTACTCGTCTCATCAATAAATCAATAATTAAATATTCATACCCATTCATTAACGCAGGTATCCATTAAAGATTTTACTTAAAGATATTTGTTATTATAATATTTTGGTTTAAACTCTCGTTTGGTCTTCGAATTTGTGTGTCAATCTCAAGTGAATCATTTTTTTTCCGGTCTCAATCGGATCCATAAACTTGTAAAAATGAGTCAATTAAGCTCTCTCCGTTAAGTTATTACTGACGCCGTCTAACTTTGCTTACATGTTATATTACGTGGAATTTGTTATTTAACTTATTATTATGTTTTGTATAAGTGTTATATGACGTGGTCTTTATGTTATATTATTTAATTGTATGACACCTACCATTTTAAATGAGCTATTAGATGCCGGTTTTGACGTTTGTTTGTGTAAAAATGAAAACCTAATTAGTTCCTTCTTCCTGTTGTCGTTGCGACTCATAATCCACCGTCACCTTCGCATTGTCGATCCCCTTAGGTCTTGATTTCGGCAACCGTCGTCTCCCTATGTGATCTTGAATGTACACCAGAACGGTAACTGCTGTCGAAGTCCCCAAACTTATGAAGAACACGAACCAGTTGAAGAATTTTATCATCTGATTTTTCTCTATGTTGTTGTCTCAGTGTACATGTCCTCTCTTGAGAAGGAGCTGGTGTCCAATTTACTTATTAACTGTTGTAAACCTTCCAAGACTGAAAGTGAACAACAGCAGGAGCAACCAGCCGCGGGCAAAGGTTGTCACTCTGTCGACGCCCCCGTCTCCGACAGCGACCGAGGCACGAAGAACAGAACCCTAGCAATTTTCGCCGACGAGGAGGAATCAACAGTGAAGATTTTGGAACCCTTGTTTTCAGTGATGGGGAAAGTGAACTACATGGGAGGGAGTGGAAGGGGCAATTCGCGAAATTGACGAATCAAGTGACGATAGCGTCGACGATGGTGGGGCTGGTGGAGGGAATGCTGTATGCGCACAAGGCGGGGTTGGATGTAGGATTGTACCTGGAGGCGATTTCCACCGGCGCGGCCGGTTCGAAGTCGCTGGACTTGTACGGAAAGAGGATCTTAAAGAGAGATTTTGAAGCGGGGTTTTTCGTGAACCACTTTGTTAAAGATTTGGGGATTTGTCTGAAGGAATGTCAGAATATGGGGATTGCTTTGCCTGGTTTGGCTCTTGGTCAACAACTTTATTTGTCGCTTAAGGCTCATGGTGAAGGATATTTGGGTACTCAAGCGCTGATTTTGGTACTCAAGCGACTCAACAATGTCTCTCTTCCTCCCTCCGACACCTTTTGAATCGTTGTTGGCTTTGAAGCAGGAGAATTCCACAAGTGAATTCATCATTCAATTTGAAAGATTTACTTGGGTTATTAAGGGATTGGAAACAAACATATTTCTTCTTTCTTTTTCCTTGTCATTTTCCTTTTATTTTCTTAATGATTCTATCATTGTTGGTACTATAAATGAGTATATTTTGATTTCCTGTGTAATTGGGAAGAGCAGTGTGATCTTCTTGCTGTCGGATGTATTGCTGTAAAGGTGAGTGTGAGAGAAATAAGAACTTCAACCCATCAAACTGTAACAAGAAGCTGATTGGTGCAAGGTTTTTCGCTAAGGGCTATGAGGCGGCGTTTGGACAGTTGTACAATACTTAATAACAAATTAAATAAAAAATTCCACATAATATAAGATGTATGCATATGTGTGCATCACGTCATCACAGTTAGACGACGTTAGTGATAACTTAACGGAGATGACTTAATTGGCTTATTTTTATAAGTTTATGGACCCAATTGAGACCGAAAAGAACGATGACCAACTTGAGATTGACACACAAATACGAGGACCAAACTAGGGTTTAAACCTAATATTTTTTGTCATGTGATATCATGACGGTTAACATATGGACATCCATTGCACACTAAAAAATATTACTAAATTTTATTTGAAGTTTTTTTTAATTCATGTGATTAAAATAAAAGTGAAAAGATATTAAATATGAAAAATGTTTAAAAATTCACTTTATATATTTATATTTTTTATTTAGATCTATGAAATTTGAAGTTATTTTATGTAAGATTAATTTTTTAAAATTTATATCTTGACACAATTTATTTGAAGTTGTTGATTAGAAATATCAAATCTGTTTACATTTGATTAATTTGTTTTGAATTGTACTTAATTTTTTTTATCTAAGTTTATATTTTAAAGATTTATTTTTAATATTTTTATTTAATCTTTAAAAAAATAACGTGAAATATGTTTTTGGTTATTTAACTTTAAATTTTAGTGAAAATTAGAATTATTCTATTTTTGAAATTTTGAACTAATCTAGTCATTGGTCTTCATAATTATATGAATTTAATCATTTTAACTCAATTTTGTTAAGTTTATTTGAAGTTTTAAAAGTCTTTCTTAACTAACAAAACATTTCTTAACTAATATTGAAGAAAAAATGTGTCAAAAATTGTAAATAATTCAAATGTTATCATAGATGTGCTTGAAACATTAAACAAACTTAATAAAATTTAGTTAAAAAAATTAAATTCACATATTTTAAAATTAAAAAATTAAATTAAATCAATTTCAGAGAGGAAGTAATTTCAATTTTCAACTAAAGTTAAAAGACAACCATGATTTTAAATTAACATATGTTTAATTTTTGTGGAACATCCAACCAGGATTACTTATCCTCAATTAGAACATACATATCTATTTAGGGTTATTAAGATTTGTGAGAGAAATTAATTTATTTTTCTCATTAAATTATAAATCGATACAAGTTGAGTGTGACCCACATTGTTGTAACGGGTAGGGGATTTTCTTTTGTTTTTTAATAAAAGGTATGTGGTCAATAGAAGGTAAATTTATAATTATCATGTAAGAGTCAAATTAACACCGGGTTTAAATTGCTTGTCACCCTCTAGGAATGTCAACTGCAGTTAATAGTTATCTTAATGAAATTTAATATTATTTTAAAAACAATAACAAAAGAAATTGTTTTTTATTATTTTAACGAATGTTAATATTAATTTTATAATTAATGACAGATAAATTGAGTTTGTTCGTATCTTAGAAATTTATGTTGGAATCTTAAAATAATTTCTTTCAATTTTTAAACAATATTTTACTTTGACATTTCATAACTTAATGAAAAATAAATTATACAGTTTAGAATTCAACATTAACAATACTAATTTGAAATATAATTTTCATAACTTTAAATAAAATAACCTCTTTCTGTCACGGTCTCAATCTCATTAATATGTGAAATAGTTTGACTTTAAAAAGTATAAGAAATAAACTACATATGTCAGGTAAGGAGAAGTTTATGAAAGATAAAAGAAAATAGGTATATATATATATATATATATATATATATATATATATATATATATATATATATAATACAAGGAAATAATCAATAAGCTTATTTAAACTACAATTATTAAAAAATAAAATAAAAAATATTATTTTAAAGAAAAAAACAAAGCATAACAGTGTGTGGACTTTTGAAAGTGGATTTGAGAAATAATTATTGGATAAATTTGAGAGTAAAGTGTGTATTATTTTTTTTAAAACATTTGAAAGTAACGATAGTGATTGAATTTGAAAATAAAATTTATGATTGATTTGAGTAACGTGATAGATTAAAAAAAAATATGTTTTAATAAGTCATTGACACACCTCATCGAATCGATTATGGGTTTTTGGGAATGGGTTCCATCTTTACTAAAATTAATTATATTGTTTGTCGATTATATTTGGTTGAAATCAGTTACGCCTTCATAATAATTGATTCTTGTTTGCATTGGATGATGATAAAATCGATTTCCTCCTGAAAAAATAATGAAGATGACATTTTTTAATCTTTTACTCTCAAATCAGTTGCGCTTAGGAGAGATTCAAAAATCTGTCATCCCACAAAATCTTATTATCTCTCATTTTCAAATACACAAATTTAAATATAATACTCATACTCAAATCCTTTTTCACTAATATTTATGAATAATATTTTCACCCAAAGAAATAATTTTTTTAAATGGTGCAAACTTAGTTCCACGTGGCTACAAAATTCTGACTGAAGTTGATAAATGTTAAAATGTAAAATAAAATAGTCAATAGCCCCCCATCAACTGTGAAATCGTGAGCATAGAAGGTTATAAATGCCTGAGGGTATAAACAGCTCTCTAGTTCCACATTCAAGGTGAAGCGTTCCACTATAAAACCTAAGGTATCCTGTATAGCAATTCTTTGCCTTTATTCTAGTTCCTTTTCAATTAAACAAACAGTGTTCTGTCTTGTGTTTTAACTCTTGTTCATTCAATTCTAAACCTTCATTTTTCTAAAACAATTTTAAAATGCAAACTATGGAGTTTTATTTATATGCCTATTCCTACAGAAGCCCAATTCATCTTGATAGTTCTAGTTCCCTCTGATTGTTCTAGTTCTTTTCTTCATGGGTCTTCCCTCTTATTTACTGTATAGAATTTTTCTATTCCTGTATTCAAAAGAAAATAAATATTATGTCATTTAAATTTGTAAAAGTCTTATATCCTGTTAACTCGAGGGTAATTGAAGGAGATGATTTAGGAAGAGTGATTGAATGAATTTGAAGATAAATTTTTTGTTGTTTGTTTGAGTGGATTTAGAGATAATTGAGAGTAAATGTGGAGGTAAAATTTATGAGAATTAGTGTATGACTTGATTGATGTGACAGATAAAAAAAATTGTTTAATTGATAGAAATTAAAGATTACCAAAATACCTCTAGTTATTAAAATAATATAAAATGATGTTATATTTAATTGTAAAAATATTTATAAAAAAATAAAAAATTAACATTAACTATTTAATCATTAAAATTTAAATTTAAGAGCCTTTAATATTATCAAATTGTTTTTTATTTATTTAAAGATTAAATTAGAAGGTTTATGAGGCAAAATCTTAATTAGTTTTTAAGGTAATATTAAATGCTGTTAAATATTTATAATTAGTTTTTAAGGCAAAATCTTAAAAAATCTTAATTAGTTTTTAAGGTAGCATCTTTCTTCTTCTCCAACTAAGAACTTCAACGATGAGAGTCTTGTAGCGCCGAGGGAAAATTCTTTGCCTTTCTCTTTGGTTTGGGCAATCTCTTTTTCTTTATGGCCAATCTCTTTTTTCGTTTTGGACTGCTTGCAGAGGAACCACTTTTCTCCTTCGTCTTTGCTTCAGATTGCGCATCCAATCCAGCGTTGAGTTTCTTCGTCTCATGCAAGAAACTAGGAGACCAACCTTCTTCCACCAGCGAACACGGCGCCTGCAGTGCAGTCGAACATGGCACCTGCACCTGCACCTCCAAGCTTGGAACGAAATGCTCTTTGAATACCATCATGCTGGAACGTCAAACGTCACCCCAAGCACATATGGAACCGAATACCAAGCTTGGAACCGAATAACAAACATGTTCTCAATAATGGGAATCGAATACGGCTTCTTCACAAATTGTTCATACCCTTGGAACCGAATACAAGGTTGGGAACCGAATACGAAGCTCGTTGAGAAGTATGAGAACCGAATATCACCCACTAGAAACCAAACACAGGTTCTTCAGAAATTCTTCACATCTTTGTAACCGAATACGGGTGAAAGATAACCGAATACATCTTCACTGTTCCTTCTCTTCGAACTCGTCTTCATCTTCAACCATCATCTTAAAATCGATTATGTCAGGACTCGAATTAGAATTATATAATGTACAGAGGATAAATCAGACATTATATCATAAATCCCTTCAAATTTCTACACTATAGCGGGTGATAAAAAATTTCCTAATCCTGTAAATCTGCGCATTTCATTTCTCACATTTTGTTTAAAGTGCACACAGAATACATCGTAATTCCTCGTTCTCAAACATGCGTTAACAGTTATTTCTGTTTAAGTGCTTAATGAAAATAATGCTAGCCAATAATTAGACTTTTATTGAGTAATCTATGTAATTGATACCTATAGGTCAAGTTTTAGTAGTATGTTGGCAGGGAAAAGGTTACCTTTGACTTCTATATTTGAAAGGTTGTTGTGAAGGGAACAAGTACAAAGGTATCCCTTTGAAATTAGTTTCAGTGAATTTTATGTGACGTAGAAATATTCTCCAGTATTTGGTGGCTGTGACGGCTTAAGATGGTCAAATCAAGGTGGTAGGAGAGGAGGCTTTGTCATAGTCTTGAAGGTATGCTATTCTTATGTTTTAAGATATTCATGCAGTCAGCTACAGCAGTAAGACTGATGCCTACTTGTTATGTAATACTCTAACAAAGATTTTATTTTAATTCAATATTGTAAGCTTTTAACTTTAATGTGATGATTTTTTTCAAAATAAAAATTATTATTGAAATATAGAAAAAAACCATAAGCTTAATTTTATTTGGGTTATATATATAGAGTATTATATTTATAATAAAATAAATAAATTAAATTCAAAATATAAATAAAAAATAATAACAAATTAACTAAAGATAAAAGATAAAAATAACAAACATAATATATTTAACATTTTTTAATATAAAATATGAAATATATCAAATTTGTTACTAATACAATAATAAAGATAATTAATTTCCGAAGAGTACATAAAAAAAACAAAATATTACTATAAAATAATACTCTTTTTAAGTAACAAATCTGAAATATTATTTGATATAAATTTTCTTTTACAAATTATCCTTAAATAATATATTATTAATATTCAATAAATAAAAAAAGTTAATATTAAAAAAATATTATAATTATGAATAAACTAACAAAAAAAATCATATTTTTATAATAAAAAAATATATATAAACACACATTAAGTGTTAAAAAGAAAGTTGATGAAATAAAAATAAAATTTATAAATAAAGATAAAATATCTAAAGTAAAATTTATAAGTAGACAGTTTAAATATTTATTTTAATCTATTTTAAAAATATATTTTGAAGGGACCAGTTTACTTTATTTCTGTGGGATGCCGCTCTGTTAAACCAGAAGTCAGCCCCACGAACATAACATCAATCAATATCTTATTTCTTCCTAAAGTACAAGAAAATAGAAAACAAAAAAACTTAAAGAGAACCGTAGCCTTGGAAGTTGATTTGACATAGGAACGAGAAAAAAAAAAAAATAGTACCCAACCGAATTCGAAATAAATTTCAATATATGAATTGGACAAGTGGAAAAAAATATTAGATAAATAAAATTAAATAAAAGAGATAATTATATTCTGATTCGGATAAAAAGTTAGAAACTTATGGATATTCTAAATTTATATTTTAATATTTATAAATTATAATATATTTTAAATTTAAATTTTATTTTTAATATAATGTTATTTTGCTAAATTCAATAATAAATCATATAAAATCGTATTATAATAATCATTATTAAAATTACATATTATTTTTTAAATTAAAGATTCATAATATTTATATCATTTATTTAAAATAAAATAATTTTTTAATTTAATATAAATCTGTAATCTGAAAAATCCATTCCAATTAACCTAATATATTAATTAATTAAATATAAATTTTAAAATATTAAATTTAAGTCGTAAAACTAAATTTGAATCCGGTAGGCCTAAAGTGGGTCCATACACTTTTGTAGAATAACATGCACGCTACTGGGGACGCGTGGGTGAGAGTTCACTTTCATTGTGTCAGAAACACAACATAAAAGAAAAGAAAGAGAAATGCATTTACAAGCAACCGAGACTGTTCTGTTTGGTCACACGTTTGACTATTGCCATTTGCCAACCTTAACATCCTTGCTTTCCTTATCTAATCCAACTTCTTCTTTTCCCTGACCTGTTTTGCCCGTGACAGGCAATCTGCTCACCCAGATTTCAATTTCCTTTCTTCCTTTCTGGGTCTTTTTCTGTTGCCCTTAAAATTCTTAACTTTCTTTTTTCTTAATTTTGGGTCAAATATGAAGATGGGTGTTCATCCTTAACCATTGAGAATCCTAGATTTGGAGAAAAAGATGAGAGATTTCCCTGGAACACCGGGCACTGTCCTTGGTTTGGCTCTAAGGATATCACAGTTCGTATTTGCTGCTGGATCAATTGCTTCGATGGCTACCACTTCCAGTTTCTTTAATTTTACGGCCTTTTGGTAATAAGTTATACATTTCGCCTTTCTGAAACTTTTTCTTGCATTATCTGTTTTGGTGTGACTTTGTTTCATTATGATGGTATCCTTGAAACACATTACTTGCTTGTTAGCCAACCGTTTGTCCTTGATTCGGCTTCATATTTGATTTTGTGCATGTAATATGAGTTAATACAGTTTCTTCAAGCAAGTTTAGCACTTTACCTGTTTTAGTCCTTACTTGAGTGAATGTGTAGTGGAAATTTGTCATTGTTGTTGGGAAATGGGATTTGGGAAATCTGATATTCATGAAGCTTTCTAATCACAATTTTGACCTGACTGAGGGTATGCTAGGAAACAGAGGATTCGAATGGGATGTAAAAGCTAACTTTTAGTTTATAAAATCATATCCAAAATGTGGAACCAGACAAGTTCTTAGCTTTTAAATACCACATCTGAAACAGGAAAGCAAACACGTTATGAATCAAACTTGTGTGGAAATTCGCTTATCAGTTGTTTACCATTTAACGGAAATTGATACAGGTCTCCCCAGAAGAAACTTAGTGCTAGTTATTTTGATGGAGGATAACTTATTAGGTAATTCAGGACGAACTTGTTCATGGCTGATCAATCTCTACAAGTTTCTAGTATATCGCCGGTACTTTTAAACACAGATGAAAAATGCAAAAGTATACTTCAGAAAACAAAATTGATTAAATTGGTAGAATATATTTGTATCATAAAAGTACACTTGTTTAAATTTTGAAAAACCTCAATTTGTGTTAATTTATAGAAGGTTCCTTAACCAATAGTTTGCAAATATATAATTAAACTTAGGCTCTGAATGTGTTTGTGGTGCGTGTAAAAGGAGCGTATTTTGATTTTGATTCCAGTAATGATGAAAAGTCAAGAGACCATTTCATGGTATCAGCAAGTCACATCTTTAAAAAAAACTGTTACGGTCTGAAAAATGTTTGTTATTTATCAATCTTAGAATAGATGTTAGGATGAAAATAGTGATGTCAATGTTTGAAATGATGAAAACCAGAGAACAATATTTATATGGATTTAAACCAAAATTCATACATTTTATAAGAACTAAAACAATGTTTTGTAATGTTTCCTAAGTATAGAGGGGTTACTAATAAAGAAAAAAAGGTTATAGCGACCAAAATTATAACACACATTTTATAGGAATTAAAACATACTTAAACCTTGTAATTAATATTGATTGAAAAAATTTAATAAGTTGGTTCAAGAAAAGTTAAATGTCCTTTGGTTGAATAACTAATTAAAGAGGAACATGTGTACATGAAGATTGGGGACATGTACAAATGGAAATTATCCTGTCAAGAATGAGAATTGGAATGGAACTAGGCTTGGAGGTGAGGATTAGATTGGGAAGGGTGTTGGCCAAAGAGGGATGTCTGTAGTAAAACCGTTTTTGTCAGTGCTCTTTTGACACTACGAACCTTTTGAAAAACACACTACAGAAGTTAACTTCAGTAATTAATCAGCCCGGAATAATATAAAACACACTCTAAAATTGTATACTTCTTATGTGGGACTCCAGTACCTTGCAGTTGGATCCCAACACTTAGGCTTTTATCTGTGAAAACATGTTTGTCATTAATTGTTGATCTGTATCATCTTGCACAGATGTTGAATATGAATAACTTGACTCCTACTGTTCCTTTTATATTACAGTTACTTGATAGCTTCAATGGGTTTACAAGTCATTTGGAGTTTTGTGCTTTCTTTATTGGACGCATATGCCCTGGTGAATAAGAAGGTCCTTCACAACGCAGTACTGGTTAGCCTCTTTGTAGTTGGAGATTGGGTTAGTTTTTCATCGGTTTATACATATAATAGCTATTCTGAAGTTATGATCTTTCATTTAAAAGTCTTCTTGATTGATTTCTACAGGTAACAGCAACACTATCACTAGCTGCAGCTTCTTCCTCAGCCGGCATCACCATTTTGTACTTCAATGATCTGGGACACTGCCATTTTGGAGAGGAATGCCAAAAGTACCAGATTTCAGTGGCCTTAGCCTTCTTCAGCTGGTTACCGATTTCAATATCATCCCTAATTATGCTCTGGCTATTAGCAGCAGGCTAGCACACTCTATATCCCACCAAGTTCTATCATCCATCACATGTTCATCTAATTGCAAATTTTCTTTGGAAGTGTCAATAGGAAAGGAAATAGAGTACAGTGTTTCACGCATTTAAAACGATTCCTTCATTTCATCTCGAAATGTGCTAGCTGTAGATTGTAAAGAGTAAAAGAGTATACGTGATTTTGCCTTGCAAAGAAATTAAGTTACCAAAGTGTTATGCTGATTTCCTGTTCCTGTAACTAGAACAAAGTTGTACATTTTATGTTTACAGGGAATTGGGTTGCTAGTGCCTGTTTTTGCAAGATGGTTTTCTCTTATCTCACAAGTATATTTTATTGGAGTACCTTTTATCCTGGATTATTATGTCACTGATAACTAAAGCTAGTATTAAGAAGAAACCGTGATTAACATATGAATGTTTTTTGATTAAAAATATTTTTATCATGTTAAATAGTTATGTATAATTTTAAAGTTTAGATTTAAAACAGTTTAAATATTTTTATTTTATTTTCTGAAATGTCTTTTAAGAATAAAGACTTGATAGAACCTGAAACTCCAAAATGGATCATACCTTAAGCGTGATAGGAACATATGTGATTACAAGTATCTACACTTACTTCGAGAACAAAAGTTAACATATAGTTGTAAATGTGAAAATATGGTGAAGGTAAAACATTGAGACTTTTACTACCGAAGCTAAAATTGTAAACAGCATGTCAATAAGCTCACTGTGGACACTTCGAAAATTATATTAGAGGTATTTGTGATTAAAACAGCCTGAAAAAGCACACATTTAATGTTAGTCAAAACACTAATAAGTAAAAATTGATGTTAAATAATTATTAGCGTCAAATTTGTATTGTATGTGTATGTGACTCTAAAATTATTTCATTGAGGATATATTTCATTTACTAAATATTAAACAATATATTTCTAATTCTTATTCCAGCATTCATATCACTATTTAACAAGTTTAAAATAAACTTATTAATAAAAATTCTAATGTCTTAAATCTTTTTATTAAAAATTCACAATAAGTATTAAGTTGGAATGTTTAAAATGACCAATTGTTCTATCCTAATATAGGTTCAAAGATTCTGTCTAATAATTAGATATTGACAAATATGCACTCAATAAATTATGACGTAGTTAACAACAAGAATAAAACATAAAAGTAATAATAAAAAATATATTGAATAACAAAAATCATATAAAGAATTAAATATACATTATGTTTAACCATGTGAATAAAGGAATTAGTTACTCATTTACATTTTAAATACTATAAAAGAACAGTGATGAATCCCTCTAGCCTTCCGAACGAGTCTCTACCAATGAAATTAAATTTCAATTGTGTAAGACCTTTTATTTATATATTTTCATGAACTAACGGTTGATAACTAATTTTATTGATATGTTTTTTAATCTTCAATAATTTTTACTTATCTACAAAATTATAAATGAAATGATTATATTTTTAAATTATTAAATAAAATATTAATTTTTAAAAAAATACCAATAAAAGATAAAATACTTATTTTATGTACAAAATGTTAATGATCTAAACAAATAATAATCAAAATACCAATAAAATATAAAGTACTTATCTTTTCTAAATTTATTTAATAAATCCTTAATTATATAAAAAGATAATAATAAAAATATCAATAAAAGATAAAAATAAACAAAATAAAAATTATGATAATATCATACCAATATATGTGGAATTTGTTCAAGCCAATGAACTCAGAACGTACAAAAGATGGCAACCACGAATCTCGATGAATGATTCGGATGAAGAATGGAAAGACATGACCATTAACACAAATATGAATGATAAAAAGTGGTTATATGAGATCCAATAAACTTTGATGACAAAAGTTAGAGTATAATACCTTAGAGATTATTTGATCTTCATTAAAGGGGAATGAATAGATTATTAGGTTTTTTCTTTGTTTTTTGTTTTATCAGCAAAGAGATTATTAGTGAGTTATGTATGGTGGAAGAGGAGAAAACAACACCATTGTAAAGGAACCCAATGGTGAGAATTAATAGGAAACAAATTAACAAGAGTCACTGGTTTAGCAAATAGTTTTGACACTAACATTATATTTTGATTTCTCAATCAAAATATATTCATAGATAAAAAATATATTAACAACACAGAAAACTATACAAATTTTTAAGATATAGGCAAAATCTATATATCTAACAATGAGATAAAATTTTAAAAAAATAATAATATTTTTGAAATTTTGTAATAACTTTAGACTTTTGATTCTTTAAATAACCAAAAACACGTAATCAAAACCTATAGTTGTGAAAAAAAATCAAAAATACTATCGTATTTTCAAAGATTTTATTTTTTCTTGAAATCAAAATCTATTAGGTGATTTCGAAAAACATTTTTTTTCTAGTCAAGAGTTATGAAATTCCAATCTTTGGAAGGAATAAAATATATTTTACAAAACATGAACATACATAAAAACTAAAATAAGGTCAAGAAAATAAAAAAAATTAAGTAAAAGAATAAATATAAAAAATAAATTATAAGACATTGATAACATTATAATAACATTAACCAGACCGACACGTTAAGAAAACTTAAAAATAAACAAAAATGATAAATAAATAATTATAAAATAAAAATACTATAATTTGACATGTGATATTTATAAAAAAAATATAAATATCAATATAACAGAATAAAGGTTGA
This sequence comes from Vigna umbellata, assembly GCF_029865625.1. Classification (NCBI taxonomy): domain Eukaryota; kingdom Viridiplantae; phylum Streptophyta; class Magnoliopsida; order Fabales; family Fabaceae; genus Vigna; species Vigna umbellata. Next base: position 37,018,276 of record NC_142172.1, on the reverse strand, counting down.
GTCTATTTAAAAAAATATATAAAAGCTTGATTAAGAAAATAATAAACGTTACTTCCTGTAATAGTGGTGAAGTTGATTAAACCAACTGCTGTTTTGAAGCATATGCTTATGTATGCCAAGGATAACAAGTAGATTGTGCTTAAATTATAGTTATAAAGCAACCAAATTAATAGATTCTTTTGCCAGTTTTGCCTCCAACGTCTGTAAACCTAAACTAATAATTAAGATTCGAGTTTTGAAGAAAATGAAGTATTACAAGTTTTAGCTGCCAGATTAATTGTCGTTGCCGTAGCCACAACCTACCAACGACGTGAGAGGATAGTTAGAGAGCAAAAGAAGTTGATTCCACTCTTAAAAAAGACGAAATCTAACCGTCTTACAGAGATTGAAAAGTTCTCCCACTATGTTGGTATAACTTTTAATTTGTGACTTTCAATTTCCCTATTTTCACCTATGAAATTAATTAAAAAAAAAATACACATACATCATGATTTTATGTACATCTATTCTCTATTATATATTTGTTTTTTCAATTTATCTATCTTCCTATTTACCTAACTTATAAATTTATTTTTTTATTATATTTTTATTCAATGTTCATGTATAAATTTATTATGTTTTATTCTTTTTATATTAAATGTTCATGCACTTTTTTAGTGTCTATAATTATTTTCTAAATTAAAATGGATACCTTTTTCCAAAAAGCTATAATTTTTGGATTGTGGTTAATTTTTGTTTTCTGGACATATTTTAAAAATAAATACCCTCAAATCTGTACCATTCACGTCAAGTATATTTCAGATTTTGTTTAATGTGACATCAAGTTAACAGCAGATAATGCACACACTTTAAGATAGAGCGAAGAATTCAGAAAAAAGAAGGAGAGAAGGAAAATGTCTTTATAGTTTTTTCTTTTTTCTTTTTTTAATGACCTATTCTATAAATATTTTTAAAAATTAATAGATTTTGATTTTGTCTAAAAATATGATTAATTATTTAGAAAAATAGGTTTTGATTTTGTCTCAGAAATGTTTAATTATTTCCTGTGAAAATAATATTTATTTATTATAAAATTTAAATATATAAAAGTAAATATTTATTATATGTAAAGAGACACTAAAATATTAGTTTGTCTTTTAGTTATTGGAAAAGTTCCAAGTATAACAACCTTAGAAGAGGTTTTCTTCAAGGGTTATAATGCATAATGTGAAGACACGTGTACATAAGCGTAAGGTATGTTATATAATGTTTTCACTATCTTATTTAATTGATGTGGTTGCAGCAAGACAGATTGGATTTAAAGATGCTAATGAAGTTCCAGTATTATGTATATTGACCCAAGACCTTCTGAAAAGATCCACAGAATGTGATGAAAATATCTTTGAATACATTTGTAGTGTCTATGGGAGCTACCCTCATGATTTATATATGAAAGGAAAATGATACTTGAACAACCATTTTTGACAACATTTAGACACGCGCACACGTGTCAAAATCTGAGTGGTCCAGTTGGAAAAATTAAATGAAAATGGACCACTCAGATTTTGACACGTGTGCGCGTGTCTAAATGTTGTCAAAAATGGTTGTTCAAGTGTCATTTTCCTATATTGAAACTCATGGATGAGTTTGAGAGATGCGTTAACACTTATTTAGCATTTCACTGGAATCAAGTTACACATCTCATTAATTTGGTATTTATCTTAACTTATCTTATTCATTTACCAATATATATATGTTTTTCTTTAAATATATATATTTTAATAAAAATATATTACAATTTTAATGATATATTTTTTCTAGGTAATGGGGAATGCAGTACGAAAATAAGTGTATATCTATATAATATAATATATATATATATATATATATATATAAATATATATATTAAATATTTGTTTATGGTGTGGTGTTCACAGAAAACAAAGGTTTGAAAGGGTAAGCAAGAATATGCAGGTGAAAACAACAAATCATGACACGGATGGGGAGATACTCAGTGAAAGGAATCCTGTGTTAGTACTTATAGGGGTGGCATGGGAACAAGAAAGAGTCTTGTCCTTGAAGATATTCTTAAAGAGTATTACTCAACTTAATTTCAGTCCTGCAAAATTATTATTCTATGATACTTATAGTATTGTAAAATTTATTTTACTGCAAAAATAATTAAAATGCGTATCAATGATGAAAACACAAATTTCATAAAATACTAATTATCGCACTCTAGTCCAAGTATTTGACACTCGTCAATGTTTATCTCACTATATAGAGGATGGATCTCACTAGTTCATCTAGCATATAAATTAATATGAGTAATGTTTATCTTGTCATAGAATAGACTCTGCAACACTCGTGAATCACAGCACTCTAAATTCAATATTAAAGTATAAAAGAAATTGCGTTCTAACTTAGTTTTGCATATTTAAGTAAAATTATTTATAAGTATCAAATGGCTTTGACAGAGCATTTTGGTATCAAGAAGATAAAAATCCTGTGGTAGTTGAGACAAATGTCTTTAATGAGACTGAAATCATATATATGGCCCTTAATTCAAGAGTTCACCATGATGACATGCTCCAAAATGCTGAATTGGTATGATTATCTGTGAACACCTTCATTTTTTATTTTTTTTCTTTATGATAAATGTTGCTTGTTATTAGTTTTATTATTGAAAAAATTGAATCTAGAATCTTTTCCATCATTCCTTTTAAATCTTTTGAACTAACATTATATTTTTTAAATGTTAATGAAAAAAGTTAAATTCATGTATCTTTCTTCCTCCACTTCCATCTACTTCATGTTATTTTTCCTTTAACCTGATGTTATGCACCGTGTGTGACAAACGGTATATATAAATCCATTTAGATTTTAAGAACTTTCATGTTCATATAAATTTTCTTTTGTAATTTAGTTATAATACAAAATGAGTGAGATATGTTAGATTCTTATCGGTTATTTTTACTTAAAATTTGAACAGATGCATCAATCTTCCACTCATGTTGCATTATCTAAGCTTGTGACAGCTCTAAACGAGGGTGGAGATGTAATCATGGTTGATACATTATCATGTGAGTCGTTTGTAAAGCAAACTATTGTCGTGGCAAGAAATATTCACAGATACCGATATCGAATGGGAGTAGGATATAAAGTAGCTGAAGATAGAACAGTCACTGAAAATTACAGGGAGAAATTATGTGACCAGTCAAAAGGAATTTCTAACGGAGAACCATGCACGCAAAAGCGTTATATAATTTTCCTATTTGGCGTGGTTTGTGCCAGTTATCTTGCTATGGTAGAATCATTAGGTATACATGCTTGTGAGTTGTACCATGTTGCTAATTAGGTAATTTTTTTTTATTGGTTTGATGATTAACATTGCCATTGAAATTTTGACAGGAAAGCTATAATAACAAGGAGCGCAGTGAACGTAAATTCACAGTTGAAATATCACAAAATGTTTGGTAATGCATTTCCAAGATATTGTTATCTTGTTAATTGCGCCACACTCTACGGCTCAAATTTTGTTGGTCATCCACCAAATGTGAGAGTTTAATTTTACTATGTGAATATTAACATGTAATGGAAATAACAATTTATTTGTAATACATAACAGATTATAAGGAGCATCTTCGACGATGAGGATCCACGGACAGATTTTAAATATAACAAATTCTTAGAAGAATTCACCGATTTGAATGTTGAAGCTGATTCCATCTACAAACTTCACAAGAAACCCAACCCCATAATGGAACCTAATTCTCTTTGGAGTAAGATTGTTGTTCTATCACCTTCAAGGAAACGTGATAGAAAGGAATTGAAGGAGTCCATTGAAAAAATAGAGAAATCATTCAAAAAATATAACCAAGCAGATTTTGGGAAGGATTTAAGGACATTCACACACAAGCAGAATCATTCAGTATACATAATCCATCATTTTCTAAGTTATAAGGCTTTTTTTTTCAGAAGGCAAAGAGAAGCAAAGGTACTGAATTCTTTTAAAAATAATTCAATGAACCGCATAATACCTTTAATGAATTCCAAATTTGTTTTAATGAATTGAGAAAAAATGAAATCTGGATTGATAGGGTGTTGGGAGAAATATTATAGGGTGCTAAGAGTAATACCGTTGTATTTTTTTAACAAAGAAGAAAGAAGGAGAAGTGGGCTGCTTATTTCATTTTACGCCATGCACTCCCATATAAATTAACCCCCATCCCCTGTATATTTTATTTTTATTTGTAGGCATGTTTATAATTTACTTTACTTTATGCACCTCATGTTCACTGCATAGACACCACTGTTTTACTTTGTTTCGGCTGTCATTATACACACCACACACTTAATTGCTCACCGCAACACGCATTCCCCATCTCGCATCCCTATATGTTTTATTTGCTCTACCCTCCGCTGCCCACCCACTTTGTCTTCCAGTTTTATCCCTGTTTTTAGTTATGCCCTATATTTTACATATACATCTATGTTTTTATTTTCTCACTGATTAAAATTTTGTACTCTTTTTACAGTACCGTTTTCAATATTCATGAAAATAAAACTGTTTTAAACAATAATAAATATAAATTTTGTACTCTCTACATGTACCATTTCTTGACAACGATGTAGTACTTTCATTTCTTCCATTAAAATTGAGAATGCTCTAGTCACTCGAAAATTCATATATAATCTTTTAAATCTTATTTTACTGGCAAAGTATTAGGTACAATAAATATTTAAACAATAATGTTTTTCTCACATAATTAAAAAATATATATATTTCAAAAACTTTTAGCTTCACAGTAATAATATGACATGATTTATTTAAAAAAAATAAAAATTGTAAAGATTAAAGAAAATTAAATTTTTCCCTGTAGTTGTCAATATTATTTCTCTTAACTTTTTTGTACGGGAACTCCACCCTTATAGCATGAAAAGAATAAGATGTGATGAGAGAATTTACGAATATATTTCCTATGGCTATAAAGAGAGAACATAAATTATCTGTATACTGGAACATGAATTCGAAAGATGTGTTTTTGAGTTATTTTTCCTTTAACTGGAATGAAGTTTCATTTGTCACTG